>NW_027094135.1:0-600000 GCF_029207755.1 Chamaea fasciata | reverse complement strand
GCTGCGGTTCTGGTCCCCAGAGCTGAGGAATCGCAGCCCCTGCCTCAGAGCCTGTCAGAAAGCCAAGCAAGTGAGAGCAGAGGGAGGGCGGCCTTCCAGTCTCTCCTGGGCATGGCCACAAAGCAGCCCCTGCTTCTCCTTCCTCCACCTGCGTTTGGGGTGTGCTGATGGCAGCGCCAGCCAGGCTGTGCTCTGTGTACAAAGGCTGTGGAGAGCGGGCATGAAAAGTGCTGTGTGCACAGCGGAGAGTCCTGGAAGAAGCTGGCAGGAGCGTCCTGCGGGAACAGGGCTCTGGTCTCTGGCCAGGAAGAGCCTGGTTTTGCTGCTGTGAGCGCAGGCAGGCGTCGAGGCAGGTGAAGAGGCAGTGGGCAGCTTGTATTTGTAGAGGGCCTGGGGCTGCATGTGCGAACCTCCACCTGGAATCACACTGGGGGAAATCCCAGCTAGAGCTGGAGCGCCTGTCCAGAAAGCACCAGAAGGAATTCAGCCTTGCCAGGGTTTCTTAAGAGTGTGTTGGTGTTCCCCAGGAAAGGTAGACATTTGGGGAAACGCCTCTGGGGGAAAGGGGCTTGCTGCGGAAGGAAAGCGCTTTCCTAGGAGCTCCCGGTGCTGTCGGAGCAACTGTCCCCCTTTGGCTCTCTGTGGTCCTATCAGTCCTTGAGGCCCGTTGCATTTGGCAGATGGACAAGGGAAGGGAGAAGGCTGTGAAGAGCGGGTTTGGAATCCACCTGGACCTGCGGAGACCAAGGCCAGCACCTGCACCGGGGTGTGTTCCCCCCCTTTGGACACAGGTGTGAGCAGGAGCATCTCTGTCCAGCTGCCAGCCCCAAAGCTGTCTTTGAGAGCTGTGAATTCAAAGGCCTTCACGCACATACCTCTCACATCTTACCTGTCTGCTGTGTTTCAACTCTTGGCAATATGCATTTGCCTCTTGCTTGCTGGAAGCTGCTGCGGCCCAGAGGGTCCGCACCGAGCTGGGCTGTGTGGGCCAAGTGGCACGGAGAGTCTTGGCTGATCTTGGGGTGTCCGTGGCCTCAGAAAAGGCTTGGAAGGTTTTCCTCCCAAGGCGCCATGCTCACTGGCTCTCCCTGTGCACCTTGAAGAGAACAAGGCAGGCATTTCTGGCAGCTGGGCATTAGCAGGCCTTCAAACGGGGGCGTGTTGTGGAGCAGGCCCAGCTGAGACACCCTGAGAGGAGCCCAGCGCTCCTTGCCCCTCTCCGCAGACACGTCAGCGTTGTCTGCTGTCGGGATGACCCCGGCTGTGTCAGGGGGTGCTGCTACGTGGACACGAGACAGCCGGTCCTGTCCTGCTGGGTGCCAGCAGTGCATCGCAGCAGTCCTGCATTCCCGTCAGGATGCCGGCCAAGAGAGGTTCTGGAAGCTGATTTGAAGCTTGCGCGGGTGCCTACAGGTCAAGGCCAAGGGCGTTCTCTCAGGATAGAGCAGTCCTGAGAGGTGTCTAGAATTCAAAGAAATCAGCAGACAAATGCATTGTCCACCAAAAGCTCTTTGATTGGCAGGAGGTTAGGGCTCTGCACCCCACCACAAGGCTTCTTTGCCACGTCCAAATTGCAGCGGGTTTCTGTAGGAATTCTATCAAAAATACCTTCCGTCTTTAGACTGCTGAGATGATTCCATAGGCAGGGGCTTAGAAAGAAACACATTGCATCAGAATCCTAGACTTGAAGCTAATATCCACCTGCTGGCCAGGAGGAGTCTCAGCGCACCAAAGCAGCTCATCTTCCTCACCCCTTCCCTGCACAGGGCTGATTCTGTAGCCGCCCTTAGGTCTTCCCCAAGGCTATGTCTAAAGCTTTTTGTCAAGTCACTCTCTTGCCAAGTTAGGCTTCCAGGTTTTTCTTATGTTAACTGGTGCTAAGTACTTCTGGATATGTGTGCTAAGTACTCTTTCCTTCTGTCAATTGCCTGTGCTTCCTTACATCAAACAAAGGCCTTGTTTGGTTCCTAAATGTGCCTGATGCTGGCCCAAGTCTTTTGGCACTGCTTGCTCTCCTGTGGCATGCTCTATCTCCCCCGAGAGTAAAGAGGGAGCTGGAGAAGGAGCTTGCCAGGCTGCTCTCCATCCTTTACCAGCAGTCCTGCTTAAGCGGACAAGTCCGAGCTGAGCGCAAATGGAACAGCCGAGCACGGGAAGGGTGGGTGGGAAGGATGATCCAGGAACCGTAGGCCTGGCAGCCTGAGCTTGCTGCCGGGGAAGGCCTTGGAGCACATCCTCCTGAGTGCCATGCCACGGCACATGCAGGGAACCAGGGGGTGGGAAAGCTCTCCGGAGGGATGGGGACAGCTGCGGGTCTTGGCAGGGTGTTGAGCTGGGGTTGGTGTTGCTGGGCGTGTTGGGGAAGGAGTCGTCTGGAAGAGGAGAGGTCTAGGCTGGAACTGGAGTCACTTTGAAGGCACCACCTGTGGTATGGCACAGCTTTGGTTATGGAGGACAGAAGGAATAGCTGGGACTTTTTCTCTTAGTCATCCTGCTTCTCCTGCAGGGAAGAGGAGGGGAGAGCTGTGCTTTCTTGGCCACTTAGATATCTGTAGCAGGGGCAGGATTAGCCCTTTTGTAATCTAGTCATTTGTTTGGGCTGCTTTTGTAACACTGAGTGGACTTTCATTCGTGGAGAGCTTTTATTCCTTAAGAGAATTAGGCTCTTAACATGCCTTCCTAGAAAAATGTTTGAAACCAAAGCAAGGCCTTTATTTTGCCTCTGTGTGGTCTTATGATTTGTAAAGTGACATTCAGTGGATGACCTTAAGGCAAATGTGTTACTACTTTGAGGTGGGAAGGAAACTTGCAAATCTATCAGGTTCTCAGGCCATTGCTATGAATTTAGGAAGTTTGCAACTTTTTGGAACTATTTGAGTTGAGTAATGGGAAGAAAAGCTTTCCTGAACTGAAGATTCTTAAATGCCAGATCCTTCTCAGCCTTTGCTGCCAGGGTGATTTTGTGCTTCAGGAAATGGCTCCAAGTAGAAAACAATTTCAGCATGGAGTAACAGCTTCTGACAGAGCGCAACAGTTTCCAGCACTTGCTCCAGGTGCTCCTGCCCACATGCCCTGTAGGAAGGAGCATGGCCTCCAGTGCACATTGGCTTTGGCTGCCCTGTGGCAGAGAAGCGCCCCGGGGCACAGGTCTCTGGGGCAGGAGATGACACCAGCACTGCCAGGGCTCGGGGGGCGGCAGCTGTGCTTGGGCGGGGGCACCGTCACACCTGCCGATTTCAGCGCTCCCCTGGCCCCAGGGCTCAGAGCAGCATCCGTGCCCTGGCCCACACGTTCCTCGTCTGCGTCACACCCGCGGGTTTAGGACGGCCAGCGGATGGGGACGTGTCCCAGGGAGGCCGTGCCAGCTTCTGTGCAAGGCCCCGTGGCCTTCCCGCTGCGGCCGCGTCGGCAGCCCTGGGGGCTCCTTCTGCTGCCCTGGGCCCGCAGAGCCGGGCAGCGTTTGCCCACGGTTTGAGCCGCTCCGAAAAATGCTGTCTCAGGGCTGTCTTTGACACTTGGGGTGAGGGATTCCTTCCAACCTGGGCCACCTTGGCTGGGCTGGGGGTGGCCCCAGGGCAGGTGGCAGTGTGTGCATTGGCCCTTTGTGACACGGTGCAGCAGCGGGGTCACCGTGGCATGGAACGAGACGGGGTGTCAAAGGACCCTTTGTGACCCGTGGCGACATAGGTGCTGGCGGTGACACAGCCAGGCCACAGTGCTCGGAGCAGGCGACGGGACAGGACGGGATAGAGCGGTGTCGTGAGGAGCCCCCCCAAGGCACACTCATTCCCGTCTGGTCCGGAGCTTTTCCGAGGCGTTATTCCTACAGGTGACCTCGAAGCCAGACCACAGGACTTGGTGACCTGTGGCCTACCCGAGGCTTCTCTTCTGCACGTACCATCGAGGACTTGTTGACTCGGAGCTCTTCTGAGCCACCTCTCTAGAAGGCGCCCTCAACACCACACTCAGGCATGGCGGGCAGATTTCTTGGCCTCTTCAAAGTCTTCAGGGGGGAAAGAAAGCAAGGCCGTGGAGCACAACAGCCTGAAGAGCCAGAGCAGCTCCAGCCAGTGCAGGACGGTGAGTGGCAGAACTGGGCCACAGGGCTGATGGCTGCAGCCAGCTTGGCTCCGTCCTCTCCCACCTGTTGTGGACATGCCCAGGGACAGGATGGAAGAGGGGCTGGGGCTGAACCTGGCAGTGCCCAATCTCCATCCCCTGGGGCATCCCGGGGCAGTCCCAGCCCGGGGAGGACAGGGCTGGGCTGTGTTCTTCGGCCTCTCCCACAGCCCCTCAGCACTGCCTGCTCTCGCTCTTTGCCAGATGCAGCCACGGACGGCGCACAAGAGCACAGGCCTGCCAGTGGCCGCTTCCGCAGGACACTGAAGGTACCTGCAGCCCTCCCCACCTGGGCTGGGCCTGCTGTCACTGCTCGGCGGAGCACCGCGCTTGGAGCGCTCCACGGAACATCCCTGGCTTTGTTCCCCTGCAGATGTTCCCGAAATTCCTGCGCATTCGGCGTAGGAACACCAGCAGCACTGCAACTGCAGGTACAGCCAAGCTAAACTCCAGGCTGACCAGCTGCCAGGAAGAGCCTGATGTCAGCACAAATTTGACTGCACACTCAGAAAATTTTGTCACTGCAGAGAATGATCTCCGGGCGAAGGCTGTCGTCATGGAAATGACCGAGGGCACGAGCATCACAGACACTGCCACCAGAATGACTCAAGGCCTCCCAAATACTGACAGCACCCCCACTCCCACCATGACTCATGCTCCCACCGTGGATTTTTTCAAGGAGCGTTCTGTTTCTCCTCAGCAGCGGGTAAGCAGCCTGGGGCCAGGGCTGGAGGCCTCCCAGGATTGTGTGTCCCCTCATGCCACTGGGTCCTCTCAGCCTCTGAAGCCATTAGAGTACTGTGGGAAGGGAAGCTGGAGAAGTTGCTCCCTTAGACAGTGCTCCAAGTCTTCCCCATGCCTCCTCCAGGTACCAGCCATTGTTAGGAATATTCACCAGAGACTAGCATCCCATGCTACTGTGGATGCCGGGATGCAAACTGACATTGTGAGGCTGGCTGAAGAACACCCAGCGGACGTGGTGCTGACCCTCCTGCGCTGTGCCCCAACCTGTGACAGGTATGGGCCCACCTGCCTTGAGAGCTCAGGGCTCACCGACCTTTAGGGCCGTGGCCCTGCACGGCCTGTGCAATGGGCTCTGCCAGACAGGCAGACAGGTCCAGGACCCTCAGGCCCCTCTGTTTCCCAAGCCTGCTGCCATGCTCCCTCCCTGCCCTTCAGGGCACCGGGGCTCTGTCCCCTGGCCCCCAGACCCGCACAGGGCATGGTAGTGTGGCTGAGATGTCCCTCTGACAAAGAGCTCTGATCCCACAGAGCTGCTGCCATGATGTGGAGAACCATAGGCTCATCGAGTTCCACGGTGGAGAAGGTGCTGCCAACACTGCTCTGTGTGATGGAGGACTGGCCTCTGTCTCGCATGTTCACCTCTGATGGGGACAACGAGGACGTCTTTGCTCTGGCTGTGAGTTTCTGGGCATTTGCTCACCCCCAGGTCACCTCTCCAGCAGCTCTCCATCCTCTCCCTGCCTCAGGCCCTGGGCTGAAACCTGGGCCAAGGGCAGGCTCAGGGGGCACCAGGCCCGCTGCTCCCCCTGCGTCTCCCCGGGGGCCCTGCCACATGGACACCTCAGCACTGAGCGCTCTCCTTGGCAACTTCTTTTGCAGGCAACTCTGGTGGTGTGGGTGATTGTCCAGGTGCCTGAGTGCCACGAGGCACTGATCCTTTATTCCTCCCGCCTCTTTGTGGCTCTGCTTTTCCATGTTGTCATCACCACACAGCAGATGCCACCACAGGAAATCGATCGCTTCTGGAGAGCATGCCGAGAGGAACACCGCCTTCCCAGCGACCCCAACAGGTCTCCGCCCTCCTGTCCTTCCCATGTCCTTGTGGCCAGTGCCAGTGCTCCCAGTGTGACCCAGGCTTTGCTCTGCACACAGGTTTGCAGTGCAGGCCATGAAGTCCCTGCTCTGCCGGCTGGAGTGCGACAATGAGGTGATCGCTGTGGAGTCCAAGCATGGCTGGGACACCATGCTCTGCGCTCATACCCAGTACTATGCTGTGGCTCTGCTGGCCAGGTGAGACCCCCTTCTCCCTGCTGTCCCTGGAATTTGTGCCCTGTGCCCGGGCTGCCCCACACAGTCCCTGTGGTCGTGGGCCAGAGGGCCTCGTCACTTTAGGGATGGCCGAGCAGACTGGAAAAGGCTGGGAGAGGAGGGTGCACAGGAGTGGCCGCCTCCCAAAGCACCCACGTCCCCTGCAGGGATGCTGGGGAAAGACTGCACCTCTATGAGTCAGTCCTGAGAAAAGTGTGCTCCCCCACCTAAGGCTCTTTGTTCCTTTTTGCCCCTGACAGGGAGATGCGCCATGTCTCAATCCCTTTGTCTTCCTGCATTGCAACCCACTTGCTCCGGCTGCTCAGCATTGAGAAGCCAGGCTGCGATCTGCCTCTCCTGGCATTCCTTGTGGAGGTGAGCCTGAAGGCCAGCGCGGCCTCGCTGAGCTGCCTCCCAGCTCTCTGCCCTCTCGCAGTCGCATCCCTGGCCTGGTATGGCACCAGGGCCCTGTGCTGCTGCCTGGGGCTGGCCCTGTGCACTTCTGGGCTCCTGCCAGCCGGGCCCTGTGCCACTGCCCTCTGCCTTTCAGGTCCTGGAGTGCCTGGACTTTACTAAATGTGGTGGCTGGGTCCTGATAGTCGTGTCGAGTTACCTGCGGATCGAGTGCAGGCAGATGTGTCGCCTGGCGCTCAGAGGCCTCCTGGTGCTCAGCAAGGATCCCCTGATGGTGAGAAAGGGGCAGCAGCTGAAGCTGCACTGGGGAGAGCAGCCCCATGGGCTGGCTGGGCTTCAGGAGCTGAGGCAGCTGCTCCCAGCTCTCCTGCCTCAGCTGCCCGAGTGCTTTGGGATGGGCCTTTGGTCTCTGGGCCCTGCGGCAGCAGGCTGGGCTTGCAGTGCCAGGGCGCTGTCGCTGGTGCAGCTGCTGACGGCTTCACAGCGCAGCCTTGTGTTCCACACAGGCCAGAAAAATGTGCTGTGTGTCTGAAAGCTTTGTGGATCTGCTGGGCGATGAAGATGGAGTGGTGGTTGCCCTGACCCTCCGTGTGCTTACTGATATGCTGAAGAATGAAGACATCCTGATATCCAGCACCACCGCCCCAAAGCTGGCTGAGGCACTCCTGGCGCTCTTTAACAATGTAAGGTTCGGCAACTCAAGCCACAGGCATTGGATGCTGCCCAGAAACTTTGCGCTGTCTGCATTTTCAGGCCTTTGCCTAGGTGGGCCTGGAGTAATTGGTGTAATCGGTGCTTAGGTTTTTTCCTTTCCTCTAGGAAAATAGCTTCATGCAACTGCTCTCCATTGACCTCTTCCGTAAGGTGATGGAGGTGGTAGTGGATGAGGGAAAAGAACCCCTGAAGACAATTGTCAACAAGAGCCTGCACCTCCTTTTAATCTACTGCCGTGATGAGAACCGGCGTGTGGCAAATGTGAGGTTTTGGGCATCCGTGGGAGGGGGCTCAGCCACCTCCTGCCCTGGTGCCACACAGACTGCGTCCTCCTCCAGGCCTTGGCACAGGGATGCGGGTCCTTGTGCCCTGGGCTGTGGTGCCATCTCTGCATCTCTGCTGCTCTTCAGGCCTCTCGGGAAACCGTGCATTGTGCGGCCAAGTTCCTGGAGAGGAGGGATCTGGAGGAGCTAGTGAGGAAGGAATATCCCTTGAATATCGATGAGTGTAAGGTAAGGATGGCTTGGAGAAGTGCCAGCCTCAGCCTGGAGAAGATCCGTGGCCGCGGGGCTGGCAGCCGTGGCCCCTGCCCAGCGCTGCACCCAGGGGCTCCGGCCTGCGCCCCACACGCCGCTCCCTTCCCTGGGCCCCGCGGGCTCTTCTCCAGGCTCCTGCGGCCCCGAGCCGGGTGCCCGTGGAGTCCCGGCCCAGCGGGGCTGCGGGGCGGGGCGGCAGCGCCGCTCCCCGGGCAGCAGCCGGCCCTCTGCCCCCTCCAGAGCCCGGCACCAGCGGCTGCTGGCCGGGCCTCAGGGCCGTGCGGGCAGGGGAGGCCGGGGCTGGGCGCGGCCAGAGCCCGGCCCAGGGGCTGAGCCCGCGCCAACCCTTCCCTCCTGTCGCTCTCTCCAGCTGGCAGACGACAGGAGCCGAGCGGCCGAGCACCTGCAGAACCCACAGGAGTCCCTGCGAGAGGCGGCCTTGCGGTTCATCGGTAAGCCACGAGCCCGGGCTCCCTCCCCGGCCCGCCGCAGCTCGGCCCCGGCCCCGGCTGCTGCCCCGGCTGCAGCGGCATCCGGGCCCGGCGCCGTGGAGCCCCGCCTGCCCTCGGGGCTGCTGCCGCCCTCTGGCAGCCGTGCCCTGGGGCGGCAGCAGGCGGCAAGGGCCCGGGCTGAGCCCTGCCGGGGCAGGAGGCCGTGTGGCCACAGGGCTGGCAGCGGCGCTGGCAGGGTGCCGTGCCTCTGGGGCCGTGACACGCTCTGTCTTCACAGGCATGGCCGTGCGGTTGATGAGGGTGTAGCAGGGAGAGCTCCAGCTCATCGCCAGGGGTGAGTGAGGGCAGCGGGTTGTCAGCGGCTCTGTCTGGCAGGGGAAGCTGCACTGCCTGGGCCGAGAGCTGCAGTCCCCGGCTGGGGAGGGCTTTGCTCCTTGTGTGGACGAGGGCTGGAGAGGGCACAACACACAGAGATTTCAGGGGCACGTGGGGGATTCGTGGCAAGCACCTTCTGGCTGATCCCAATGTCTCCTGCTTCCTTCTGGGTGGGATGGCCCTGGCCGGAAGATCTCCTAGGATTCCCACAGATCCCGGCTCTGACCATGGCTCTGTTCTTCTCTCTTCCAGTCCTTCAAACCCAGAGGCAAGACAACAGCCCGTCATGCTCTAAGCTGCAAGATGAAGCCCGGTTTCCTCAAAAAGCTCAACAACTGGGGACGTCTTCTGAAACCAGTGAACCAGTGTCCCAAGAACACACCAAAAGACACTGAAGAGGACACCATCTCTCAGTGCTGCTGGAGCTCCACGCACAGCTGAGGCTGAGCACAATTCCCATGGCTTCAGACCTTTCCCTGTTTGTAGTTAGCTCCCTCCCTCCAGCCCTCAGACCCTGCCCATGCCCTTTTTTTCCCTCCACTCTCCAACTCTTTTGACAGCTCTTTCCATCCCAGCCCTCAAACCCTGCCCATTCCCCCTTATTCCCTCCCAGCTCATCCCTTTCCTTCGACTTTCATTAATAAACACTTTGGCTTCTTCACTTCACCTGCATCTCTGTGGAGCTGAAGCGGCGTAAAAACCTGAGCCCTGGCACACACAGGCCCCTGCTGCCGTCCTCTTCCGCGCCGTGTTTTGTGCAGAGACACAGAGGAGCGAGGCCGCGTCAGGCTGGAAAGGTGCCTGTGCTGAAGGTCCAGTTCCACAACACTGTGGAGTTTAAGGTCCTACTGAGAAGCCTGAAGCTCCTGGATTTTGGAAGAGTCAACCTGAGTATGCTCTGGGCCCAGCTGTGAGGGATTCCATGGCAAGCATCTACAGAAGGCAAAGGAGCTTGGAATGCTGAAAGCTTTAAGAATAGCTTCCTGAAAGCACAGCAGTGCTCCATCCTTGCACAGGGTCAGGGAGAGGGCAGAAGCAGAGACCATCAGGCCTTAACAGGGAGCTTTGGGTGTGCCTAAGGGCAAGTGAAGCAGCAGCAGCATGGTGGCTGAGACTCAGACGCGTGACCGAGTCCATGGCCCCAGCGCCGTCAGGCAGTGCGGGGATCACAGCTGCGGTTCTGGTCCCCAGAGCTGAGGAATCGCAGCCCCTGCCTCAGAGCCTGTCAGAAAGCCAAGCAAGTGAGAGCAGAGGGAGGGCGGCCTTCCAGTCTCTCCTGGGCATGGCCACAAAGCAGCCCCTGCTTCTCCTTCCTCCACCTGCGTTTGGGGTGTGCTGATGGCAGCGCCAGCCAGGCTGTGCTCTGTGTACAAAGGCTGTGGAGAGCGGGCATGAAAAGTGCTGTGTGCACAGCGGAGAGTCCTGGAAGAAGCTGGCAGGAGCGTCCTGCGGGAACAGGGCTCTGGTCTCTGGCCAGGAAGAGCCTGGTTTTGCTGCTGTGAGCGCAGGCAGGCGTCGAGGCAGGTGAAGAGGCAGTGGGCAGCTTGTATTTGTAGAGGGCCTGGGGCTGCATGTGCGAACCTCCACCTGGAATCACACTGGGGGAAATCCCAGCTAGAGCTGGAGCGCCTGTCCAGAAAGCACCAGAAGGAATTCAGCCTTGCCAGGGTTTCTTAAGAGTGTGTTGGTGTTCCCCAGGAAAGGTAGACATTTGGGGAAACGCCTCTGGGGGAAAGGGGCTTGCTGCGGAAGGAAAGCGCTTTCCTAGGAGCTCCCGGTGCTGTCGGAGCAACTGTCCCCCTTTGGCTCTCTGTGGTCCTATCAGTCCTTGAGGCCCGTTGCATTTGGCAGATGGACAAGGGAAGGGAGAAGGCTGTGAAGAGCGGGTTTGGAATCCACCTGGACCTGCGGAGACCAAGGCCAGCACCTGCACCGGGGTGTGTTCCCCCCCTTTGGACACAGGTGTGAGCAGGAGCATCTCTGTCCAGCTGCCAGCCCCAAAGCTGTCTTTGAGAGCTGTGAATTCAAAGGCCTTCACGCACATACCTCTCACATCTTACCTGTCTGCTGTGTTTCAACTCTTGGCAATATGCATTTGCCTCTTGCTTGCTGGAAGCTGCTGCGGCCCAGAGGGTCCGCACCGAGCTGGGCTGTGTGGGCCAAGTGGCACGGAGAGTCTTGGCTGATCTTGGGGTGTCCGTGGCCTCAGAAAAGGCTTGGAAGGTTTTCCTCCCAAGGCGCCATGCTCACTGGCTCTCCCTGTGCACCTTGAAGAGAACAAGGCAGGCATTTCTGGCAGCTGGGCATTAGCAGGCCTTCAAACGGGGGCGTGTTGTGGAGCAGGCCCAGCTGAGACACCCTGAGAGGAGCCCAGCGCTCCTTGCCCCTCTCCGCAGACACGTCAGCGTTGTCTGCTGTCGGGATGACCCCGGCTGTGTCAGGGGGTGCTGCTACGTGGACACGAGACAGCCGGTCCTGTCCTGCTGGGTGCCAGCAGTGCATCGCAGCAGTCCTGCATTCCCGTCAGGATGCCGGCCAAGAGAGGTTCTGGAAGCTGATTTGAAGCTTGCGCGGGTGCCTACAGGTCAAGGCCAAGGGCGTTCTCTCAGGATAGAGCAGTCCTGAGAGGTCTCTAGAATTCAAAGAAATCAGCAGACAAATGCATTGTCCACCAAAAGCTCTTTGATTGGCAGGAGGTTAGGGCTCTGCACCCCACCACAAGGCTTCTTTGCCACGTCCAAATTGCAGCGGGTTTCTGTAGGAATTCTATCAAAAATACCTTCCGTCTTTAGACTGCTGAGATGATTCCATAGGCAGGGGCTTAGAAAGAAACACATTGCATCAGAATCCTAGACTTGAAGCTAATGTCCACCTGCTGGCCAAGAGGAGTCTCAGCGCACCAAAGCAGCTCATCTTCCTCACCCCTTCCCTGCACAGGGCTGATTCTGTAGCCGCCCTTAGGTCTTCCCCAAGGCTATGTCTAAAGCTTTTTGTCAAGTCACTCTCTTGCCAAGTTAGGCTTCCAGGTTTTTCTTATGTTAACTGGTGCTAAGTACTTCTGGATATCTGTGCTAAGTACTCTTTCCTTCTGTCAATTGCCTGTGCTTCCTTACATCAAACAAAGGCCTTGTTTGGTTCCTAAATGTGCCTGATGCTGGCCCAAGTCTTTTGGCACTGCTTGCTCTCCTGTGGCATGCTCTATCTCCCCCGAGAGTAAAGAGGGAGCTGGAGAAGGAGCTTGCCAGGCTGCTCTCCATCCTTTACCAGCAGTCCTGCTTAAGCGGACAAGTCCGAGCTGAGCGCAAATGGAACAGCCGAGCACGGGAAGGGTGGGTGGGAAGGATGATCCAGGAACCGTAGGCCTGGCAGCCTGAGCTTGCTGCCGGGGAAGGCCTTGGAGCACATCCTCCTGAGTGCCATGCCACGGCACGTGCAGGGAACCAGGGGGTGGGAAAGCTCTGCGGAGGGATGGGGACAGCTGCGGGTCTTGGCAGGGTGTTGAGCTGGGGTTGGTGTTGCTGGGCGTGTTGGGGAAGGAGTCGTCTGGAAGAGGAGAGGTCTAGGCTGGAACTGGAGTCACTTTGAAGGCACCACCTGTGGTATGGCACAGCTTTGGTTATGGAGGACAGAAGGAATAGCTGGGACTTTTTCTCTTAGTCATCCTGCTTCTCCTGCAGGGAAGAGGAGGGGAGAGCTGTGCTTTCTTGGCCACTTAGATATCTGTAGCAGGGGCAGGATTAGCCCTTTTGTAATCTAGTCATTTGTTTGGGCTGCTTTTGTAACACTGAGTGGACTTTCATTCGTGGAGAGCTTTTATTCCTTAAGAGAATTAGGCTCTTAACATGCCTTCCTAGAAAAATGTTTGAAACCAAAGCAAGGCCTTTATTTTGCCTCTGTGTGGTCTTATGATTTGTAAAGTGACATTCAGTGGATGACCTTAAGGCAAATGTGTTACTACTTTGAGGTGGGAAGGAAACTTGCAAATCTATCAGGTTCTCAGGCCATTGCTATGAATTTAGGAAGTTTGCAACTTTTTGGAACTATTTGAGTTGAGTAATGGGAAGAAAAGCTTTCCTGAACTGAAGATTCTTAAATGCCAGATCCTTCTCAGCCTTTGCTGCCAGGGTGATTTTGTGCTTCAGGAAATGGCTCCAAGTAGAAAACAATTTCAGCATGGAGTAACAGCTTCTGACAGAGCGCAACAGTTTCCAGCACTTGCTCCAGGTGCTCCTGCCCACATGCCCTGTAGGAAGGAGCACGGCCCCCAGCGCACATTGGCTTTGGCTGCCCTGTGGCAGAGAAGCGCCCCGGGGCACAGGTCTCTGGGGCAGGAGATGACACCAGCACTGCCAGGGCTCGGGGGGCGGCAGCTGTGCTTGGGCGGGGGCACCGTCACACCTGCCGATTTCAGCGCTCCCCTGGCCCCAGGGCTCAGAGCAGCATCCGTGCCCTGGCCCACACGTTCCTCGTCTGCGTCACACCCGCGGGTTTAGGACGGCCAGCGGATGGGGTCGTGTCCCAGGGAGGCCGTGCCAGCTTCTGTGCAAGGCCCCGTGGCCTTCCCGCTGCGGCCGCGTCGGCAGCCCTGGGGGCTCCTTCTGCTGCCCTGGGCCCGCAGAGCCGGGCAGCGTTTGCCCACGGTTTGAGCCACTCCGAAAAATGCTGTCTCAGGGCTGTCTTTGACACTTGGGGTGAGGGATTCCTTCCAACCTGGGCCACCTTGGCTGGGCTGGGGGTGGCCCCAGGGCAGGTGGCAGTGTGTGCATTGGCCCTTTGTGACACGGTGCAGCAGCGGGGTCACCGTGGCATGGAACGAGACGGGGTGTCAAAGGACCCTTTGTGACCCGTGGCGACATAGGTGCTGGCGGTGACACAGCCAGGCCACAGTGCTCGGAGCAGGCGACGGGACAGGACGGGATAGAGCGGTGTCGTGAGGAGCCCCCCCAAGGCACACTCATTCCCGTCTGGTCCGGAGCTTTTCTGAGGCGGTATTTCTAGAGGTGACCTCGAGGCCAGACCACAGGACCTGGTGACCTGTGGCCTACCCGAGGCTTCTCTTTTGCAGGTACCATCGAGGACTTGTTAACTCAGAGCTCTTCTGAGCCATCTCTCTAGAAGGCGCCCTCAACACCACACTCTGGCATGGCGGGCAGATTTCTTGGCCTCTTCAAAGTCTTCAGGGGGGAAAGAAAGCAAGCCCGTGGAGCACAACGGCCTGAAGAGCCAGAGCAGCTCCAGCCAGTGCAGGACGGTGAGTGGCAGAACTGGGCCACAGGGCTGATGGCTGCAGCCAGCTTGGCTCCGTCCTCTCCCACCTGTTGTGGACATGCCCAAGGACAGGACGGAAGAGGGGCTGGGGCTGAACCTGGCAGCGCCCATGCTCCATCCCCTGGGGCATCCCGGGGCAGTCCCAGCCCGGGGAGGACAGGGCTGGGCTGTGTTCTTCGGCCTCTCCCACAGCCCCTCAGCACTGCCTGCTCTCGCTCTTTGCCAGATGCAGCCACGGACGGCGCACAAGAGCACAGGCCTGCCAGTGGCTGCTTCCGCAGGACACTGAAGGTACCTGCAGCCCTCCCCACCTGGGCTGGGCCTGCTGTCACTGCTCAGCGGAGCACCGCGCTTGGAGCGCTCCACGGAACATCCCTGGCTTTGTTCCCCTGCAGATGTTCCCGAAATTCCTGCGCATTCGGCGTAGGAACACCAGCAGCACTGCAACTGCAGGTACAGCCAAGCTAAACTCCAGGCTGACCAGCTGCCAGGAAGAGCCTGATGTCAGCACAAATTTGACTGCACGCTCAGAAAATTTTGTCACTGCAGAGAATGATCTCCGGGCGAAGGCTGTCGTCATGGAAATGACCGAGGGCACGAGCATCACAGACACTGCCACCAGAATGACTCAAGGCCTCCCAAATACTGACAGCACCCCCACTCCCACCATGACTCATGCTCCCACCGTGGATTTTTTCAAGGAGCGTTCTGTTTCTCCTCAGCAGCGGGTAAGCAGCCTGGGGCCAGGGCTGGAGGCCTCCCAGGATTGTGTGTCCCCTCATGCCACTGGGTCCTCTCAGCCTCTGAAGCCATTAGAGTACTGTGGGAAGGGAAGCTGGAGAAGTTGCTCCCTTAGACAGTGCTCCAAGTCTTCCCCATGCCTCCTCCAGGTACCAGCCATTGTTAGGAATATTCACCAGAGACTAGCATCCCATGCTACTGTGGATGCCGGGATGCAAACTGACATTGTGAGGCTGGCTGAAGAACACCCAGCGGACGTGGTGCTGACCCTCCTGCGCTGTGCCCCAACCTGTGACAGGTATGGGCCCACCTGCCTTGAGAGCTCAGGGCTCACCGACCTTTAGGGCCGTGGCCCTGCACGGCCTGTGCAATGGGCTCTGCCAGACAGGCAGACAGGTCCAGGACCCTCAGGCCCCTCTGTTTCCCAAGCCTGCTGCCATGCTCCCTCCCTGCCCTTCAGGGCACCGGGGCTCTGTCCCCTGGCCCCCAGACCCGCACAGGGCATGGTAGTGTGGCTGAGATGTCCCTCTGACAAAGAGCTCTGATCCCACAGAGCTGCTGCCATGATGTGGAGAGCCATAGGCTCATCGAGTTCCACGGTGGAGAAGGTGCTGCCAACACTGCTCTGTGTGATGGAGGACTGGCCTCTGTGTCGCATGTTCACCTCTGATGGGGACAACGAGGACGTCTTTGCTCTGGCTGTGAGTTTCTGGGCATTTGCTCACCCCCAGGTCACCTCTCCAGCAGCTCTCCATCCTCTCCCTGCCTCAGGCCCTGGGCTGAAACCTGGGCCAAGGGCAGGCTCAGGGGGCACCAGGCCCGCTGCTCCCCCTGCGTCTCCCCGGGGGCCCTGCCACATGGACACCTCAGCACTGAGCGCTCTCCTTGGCAACTTCTTTTGCAGGCAACTCTGGTGGTGTGGGTGATTGTCCAGGTGCCTGAGTGCCACGAGGCACTGATCCTTTATTCCTCCCGCCTCTTTGTGGCTCTGCTTTTCCATGTTGTCATCACCACACAGCAGATGCCACCGCAGGAAATCGATCGCTTCTGGAGAGCATGCCGAGAGGAACACCGCCTTCCCAGCGACCCCAACAGGTCTCCGCCCTCCTGTCCTTCCCATGTCCTTGTGGCCAGTGCCAGTGCTCCCAGTGTGACCCAGGCTTTGCTCTGCACACGGGTTTGCAGTGCAGGCCGTGAAGTCCCTGCTCTGCCGGCTGGAGTGCGACAATGAGGTGATCGCTGTGGAGTCCAAGCATGGCTGGGACACCATGCTCTGCGCTCATACCCAGTACTATGCTGTGGCTCTGCTGGCCAGGTGAGACCCCCTTCTCCCTGCTGTCCCTGGAATTTGTGCCCTGTGCCCGGGCTGCCCCACACAGTCCCTGTGGTCGTGGGCCAGAGGGCCTCGTCACTTTAGGGATGGCCGAGCAGACTGGAAAAGGCTGGGAGAGGAGGGTGCACAGGAGTGGCCGCCTCCCAAAGCACCCACGTCCCCTGCAGGGATGCTGGGGAAAGACTGCCCCTCTATGAGTCAGTCCTGAGAAAAGTGTGCTCCCCCACCTAAGGCTCTTTGTTCCTTTTTGCCCCTGACAGGGAGATGCGCCATGTCTCAATCCCTTTGTCTTCCTGCATTGCAACCCACTTGCTCCGGCTGCTCAGCATTGAGAAGCCAGGCTGCGATCTGCCTCTCCTGGCATTCCTTGTGGAGGTGAGCCTGAAGGCCAGCGCGGCCTCGCTGAGCTGCCTCCCAGCTCTCTGCCCTCTCGCAGCCGCATCCCTGGCCTGGTATGGCACCAGGGCCCTGTGCTGCTGCCTGGGGCTGGCCCTGTGCACTTCCGGGCTCCTGCCAGCCGGGCCCTGTGCCACTGCCCTCTGCCTTTCAGGTCCTGGAGTGCCTGGACTTTACTAAATGTGGTGGCTGGGTCCTGATAGTCGTGTCGAGTTACCTGCGGATCGAGTGCAGGCAGATGTGTCGCCTGGCGCTCAGAGGCCTCCTGGTGCTCAGCAAGGATCCCCTGATGGTGAGAAAGGGGCAGCAGCTGAAGCTGCACTGGGGAGAGCAGCCCCATGGGCTGGCTGGGCTTCAGGAGCTGAGGCAGCTGCTCCCAGCTCTCCTGCCTCAGCTGCCCGAGTGCTTTGGGATGGGCCTTTGGTCTCTGGGCCCTGCGGCAGCAGGCTGGGCTTGCAGTGCCAGGGCGCTGTCGCTGGTGCAGCTGCTGACGGCTTCACAGCGCAGCCTTGTGTTCCACACAGGCCAGAAAAATGTGCTGTCTGTCTGAAAGCTTTGTGGATCTGCTGGGCGATGAAGATGGAGTGGTGGTTGCCCTGACCCTCCGTGTGCTTACTGATATGCTGAAGAATGAAGACATCCTGATATCCAGCACCACCGCCCCAAAGCTGGCTGAGGCACTCCTGGCGCTCTTTAACAATGTAAGGTTCGGCAACTCAAGCCACAGGCATTGGATGCTGCCCAGAAACTTTGCGCTGTCTGCATTTTCAGGCCTTTGCCTAGGTGGGCCTGGAGTAATTGGTGTAATCGGTGCTTAGGTTTTTTCCTTTCCTCTAGGAAAATAGCTTCATGCAACTGCTCTCCATTGACCTCTTCCGTAAGGTGATGGAGGTGGTAGTGGATGAGGGAAAAGAACCCCTGAAGACAATTGTCAACAAGAGCCTGCACCTCCTTTTAATCTACTGCCGTGATGAGAACCGGCGTGTGGCAAATGTGAGGTTTTGGGCATCCGTGGGAGGGGGCTCAGCCACCTCCTGCCCTGGTGCCACACAGACTGCGTCCTCCTCCAGGCCTTGGCACAGGGATGCGGGTCCTTGTGCCCTGGGCTGTGGTGCCATCTCTGCATCTCTGCTGCTCTTCAGGCCTCTCGGGAAACCGTGCATTGTGCGGCCAAGTTCCTGGAGAGGAGGGATCTGGAGGAGCTAGTGAGGAAGGAATATCCCTTGAATATCGATGAGTGTAAGGTAAGGATGGCTTGGAGAAGTGCCAGCCTCAGCCTGGAGAAGATCCGTGGCCGCGGGGCTGGCAGCCGTGGCCCCTGCCCAGCGCTGCACCCAGGGGCTCCGGCCTGCGCCCCACACGCCGCTCCCTTCCCTGGGCCCCGCGGGCTCTTCTCCAGGCTCCTGCGGCCCCGAGCCGGGTGCCCGTGGAGTCCCGGCCCAGCGGGGCTGCGGGGCGGGGCGGCAGCGCTGCTCCCCGGGCAGCAGCCGGCCCTCTGCCCCCTCCAGAGCCCGGCACCAGCGGCTGCTGGCCGCGCCTCAGGGCCGTGCGGGCAGGGGAGGCCGGGGCTGGGCGCGGCCAGAGCCCGGCCCAGGGGCTGAGCCCGCGCCAACCCTTCCCTCCTGTCGCTCTCTCCAGCTGGCAGACGACAGGAGCCGAGCGGCCGAGCACCTGCAGAACCCACAGCAGTCCCTGCTGGAGGCGGCCTTGCGGTTCATCGGTAAGCCACGAGCCCGGGCTCCCTCCCCGGCCCGCCGCAGCTCGGCCCCGGCCCCGGCTGCTGCCCCGGCTGCAGCGGCATCCGGGCCCGGCGCCGTGGAGCCCCGCCTGCCCTCGGGGCTGCTGCCGCCCTCTGGCAGCCGTGCCCTGGGGCGGCAGCAGGCGGCAAGGGCCCGGGCTGAGCCCTGCCGGGGCAGGAGGCCGTGTGGCCACAGGGCTGGCAGCGGCGCTGGCAGGGAGCCGTGCCGCTGGGGCCGTGACACGCTCTGTCTTCACAGGCATGGCCGTGCGGTTGATGAGGGTGTAGCAGGGAGAGCTCCAGCTCATCGCCAGGGGTGAGTGAGGGCAGCGGGTTGTCAGCGGCTCTGTCTGGCAGGGGAAGCTGCACTGCCTGGGCCGAGAGCTGCAGTCCCCGGCTGGGGAGGGCTTTGCTCCTTGTGTGGACCAGGGCTGGAGAGGGCACAACACACAGAGATTTCAGGGGCACGTGGGGGATTCGTGGCAAGCACCTTCTGGCTGATCCCAATGTCTCCTGCTTCCTTCTGGGTGGGATGGCCCTGGCCGGAAGATCTCCTAGGATTCCCACAGATCCCGGCTCTGACCATGGCTCTGTTCTTCTCTCTTCCAGTCCTTCAAACCCAGAGGCAAGACAACAGCCCGTCATGCTCTAAGCTGCAAGATGAAGCCCGGTTTCCTCAAAAAGCTCAACAACTGGGGACGTCTTCTGAAACCAGTGAACCAGTGTCCCAAGAACACACCAAAAGACACTGAAGAGGACACCATCTCTCAGTGCTGCTGGAGCTCCACGCACAGCTGAGGCTGAGCACAATTCCCATGGCTTCAGACCTTTCCCTGTTTGTAGTTAGCTCCCTCCCTCCAGCCCTCAGACCCTGCCCATGCCCTTTTTTTCCCTCCACTCTCCAACTCTTTTGACAGCTCTTTCCATCCCAGCCCTCAAACCCTGCCCATCCCCCCTTATTCCCTCCCAGCTCATCCCTTTGCTTCGACTTTCATTAATAAACACTTTGGCTTCTTCACTTCACCTGCATCTCTGTGGAGCTGAAGCGGCGTAAAAACCTGAGCCCTGGCACACACAGGCCCCTGCTGCCATCCTCTTCCGCACCGTGTTTTGTGCAGAGACACAGAGGAGCGAGGCCGCGTCAGGCTGGAAAGGTGCCTGTGCTGAAGGTCCAGTTCCACAACACTGTGGAGTTTAAGGTCCTACTGAGAAGCCTGAAGCTCCTGGATTTTGGAAGAGCCAACCTGAGTATGCTCTGAACCCAGCTGTGAGGGATTCCATGGCAAGCATCTACAGAAGGCAAAGGAGCTTGGAATGCTGGAAGCTTTCAAGAATAGCTTCCTGAAAGCACAGCAGTGCTCCATCCTTGCACAGGGTCAGGGAGAGGGCAGAAGCAGAGACCATCAGGCCTTAACAGGGAGCTTTGGGTGTGCCTAAGGGCAAGTGAAGCAGCAGCAGCATGGTGGCTGAGACTCGGACGCGTGACCGAGCCAATGGCCCAAGCGCCGTCAGGCAGTGCGGGCATCACAGCTGCGGTTCTGGTCCCCAGAGCTGAGGAATCGCAGCCCCTGCCTCAGAGCCTGTCAGAAAGCCAAGCAAGTGAGAGCAGAGGGAGGGCGGCCTTCCAGTCTCTCCTGGGCATGGCCACAAAGCAGCCCCTGCTTCTCCTTCCTCCACCTGCGTTTGGGGTGTGCTGATGGCAGCGCCAGCCAGGCTGTGCTCTGTGTTCCAAAGGCTGTGGAGAGCGGGCATGAAAAGTGCTGTGTGCACAGCGGAGAGTCCTGGAAGAAGCTGGCAGGAGCGTCCTGCGGGAACAGGGCTCTAGTCTCTGGCCGGGAAGAGCCTGGTTTTGCTGCTGTGAGCGCAGGCAGGCGTCGAGGCAGGTGAAGAGGCAGCGGGCAGCTTGTATTTGTAGAGGGCCTGGGGCTGCATGTGCGAACCTCCACCTGGAATCACACTGGGGGAAATCCCAGCTAGAGCTGGAGCGCCTGTCCAGAAAGCACCAGAAGGAATTCAGCCTTGCCAGGGTTTCTTAAGAGTGTGTTGGTGTTCCCCAGGAAAGGTAGACATTTGGGGAAACGCCTCTGGGGGAAAGGGGCTTGCTGCGGAAGGAAAGCGCTTTCCTAGGAGCTCCCGGTGCTGTCGGAGCAACTGTCCCCCTTTGGCTCTCTGTGGTCCTATCAGTCCTTGAGGCCCGTTGCATTTGGCAGATGGACAAGGGAAGGGAGAAGGCTGTGAAGAGCGGGTTTGGAATCCACCTGGACCTGCGGAGACCAAGGCCAGCACCTGCACCGGGGTGTGTTCCCCCCCTTTGGACACAGGTGTGAGCAGGAGCATCTCTGTCCAGCTGCCAGCCCCAAAGCTGTCTTTGAGAGCTGTGAATTCAAAGGCCTTCACGCACACACCTCTCACATCTTACCTGTCTGCTGTGTTTCAACTCTTGGCAATATGCATTTGCCTCTTGCTTGCTGGAAGCTGCTGCGGCCCAGAGGGCCCGCACCAAGCTGGGCTGTGTGGGCCAGGCGGCACGGAGAGTCTTGGCTGATCTTGGGGTGTCCGTGGCCTCAGAAAAGGCTTGGAAGGTTTGCCTCCCAAGGCGCCCTGCTCACTGGCTCTTCCTGTGCATCTTGGAGAGAACAAGGCAGGCATTTCTGGCAGCTGGGCATTAGCAGGCCTTCAAATGGGGGCGTGTTGTGGAGCAGGCCCAGCTGAGACACCCTGAGAGGAGCCCAGCGCTCCTTGCCCCTCTCCGCAGACACGTGAGCCTTGTCTGCTTTCGGGATGACCCCGGCTGTGTCAGGGGGTGCTGCTACGTCGACACGAGGCAGCTGGTCCTGTCCTGCTGGGTGCCAGCAGTGCCTCGCAGCAGTCCTGCATCCCCATCAGGATGCCGGCCATGAGAGGTCCTGGAAGCTGAGGGAGCTGATTTGAAGCTTGCGCGGGTGCCTACAGGTCAAGGCCAAGGGCGTTCTCTCAGGATAGAGCAGTCCTGAGAGGTCTCTAGAATTCAAAGAAATCAGCAGACAAATGCATTGTCCACCAAAAGCTCTTTGATTGGCAGGAGGTTAGGGCTCTGCACCCCACCACAAGGCTTCTTTGCCACGTCCAGATTTCAGTGGCTTTCTGTAGGAATTCTATCAAAAATACCTTCCGTCTTTAGACTGCTGAGGTGATTCCATAGGCAGGGGCTTAGAAAGAAACACATTGCGCCAGAATCCTAGACTTGAAGCTAATGTCCACCTGCTGGCCAGGAGGAGTCTCAACGCACCAAAGCAGCTCATCTTCCTCACCCCTTCCCTGCACAGGGCTGATTCTGTAGCCGCCCTTAGGTCTTCCCCAAGGCTATGTCTAAAGCTTTTTGTCAAGTCACTCTCTTGCCAAGTTAGGCTTCCAGGTTTTTCTTATGTTAACTGGTGCTAAGTACTTCTGGATATCTGTGCTAAGTACTCTTTCCTTCTGTCAATTGCCTGTGCTTCCTTACATCAAACAAAGGCCCTGTTTGGTTCCTAAATGTGCCTGATGCTGGCCCAAGTCTTTTGGCACTGCTTGCTTTCCTGTGGCATGCTCTACCTCCCCTGAGAGTAAAGAGGGAGCTGGAGAAGGAGCTTGCCAGGCTGCTCTCCATCCTTTACCAGCAGTCCTGCTTAAGCGGACAAGTCCGAGCTGAGCGCAAATGGAACAGCCGAGCACGGGAAGGGTGGGTGGGAAGGATGATCCAGGAACCGTAGGCCTGGCAGCCTGAGCTTGCTGCCGGGGAAGGCCTTGGAGCACATCCTCCTGAGTGCCATCCCACGGCACGTGCAGGGAACCAGGGGGTGGGAAAGCTCTGCGGAGGGATGGGGACAGCTGCGGGTCTTGGCAGGGCGTTGAGCTGGGGTTGGTGTTGCTGGGCGTGTTGGGGAAGGAGTCGTCTGGAAGAGGAGAGGTCTAGGCTGGAACTGGAGTCACTTTGAAGGCACCACCTGTGGTATGGCACAGCTTTGGTTATGGAGGACAGAAGGAATAGCTGGGACTTTTTCTCTTAGTCATCCTGCTTCTCCTGCAGAGAAGAGGAGGGGAGAGCTGTGCTTTCTTGGCCACTTAGATATCTGTAGCAGGGGCAGGATTAGGCCTTTTGCAATCTACTCCTTTGTTTGGGCTGCTTTTGTAACACTGAGTGGACTTTCATTCGTGAAGAGCTTTTATTCCTTAAGAGAATTAGGCTCTTAACATGCCTTCCTAGAAAAATGTTTGAAACCAAAGCAAGGCCTTTATTTTGCCTCTGTGTGGTCTTCTGCTTTGTAAAGTGACATTCAGTGGATGACCTTAAGGCAAATGTGTTGCTGCTTTGAGGTGGGAAGGAAACTTCCAAATCTATCAGGTTCTCAGGCCATTGCTATTAATTTAGGAAGTTTGCAACTTTTTGGAACTACTTGAGTTGAGTAATGGGAAGAAAAGCTTTCCTGAACTGAAGATTCTTAAATGCCAGATCCTTCTCTGCCTTTGCTGCCAGGGTGATTTTGTGCTTCAGGAAATGGCTCCAAGTAGAAAACAATTTCAGCATGGAGTAACAGCTTCTGACAGAGCGCAACAGTTGCCAGCACTTGCTCCAGGTGCTCCTGCCCACATGCCCTGTAGGAAGGAGCACGGCCCCCAGCGCACATTGGCTTTGGCTGCCCTGTGGCAGAGAAGCGCCCCGGGGCACAGGTCTCTGGGGCAGGAGATGACACCAGCACTGCCAGGGCTCGGGGGGCAGCAGCTCTGCTTGGGCGGGGGCTCCGTCACACCTGCCGGTTTCAGCGCTCCCCTGGCCCCAGGGCTCAGAGCAGCATCCGTGCCCTGGCCCACACGTTCCTCGTCTGCGTCACACCCGCGGGTTTAGGACGGCCAGCGGATGGGGACGTGTCCCAGGGAGGCCATGCCAGCTTCTGTGCAAGGCCCCGTGGCCTTCCCGCTGCGCCTGCGTCGGCAGCCCTGGGGGCTCCTTCTGCTGCCCTGGGCCCGCAGAGCCGGACAGCGTTTGCCCACGGTTTGAGCCGCTCCGAAAGATGCTGTCTCAGGGCTGTCTTCGACACTTGGGGTGAGGGATTCCTTCCAACCTGGGCCACCTTGGCTGGGCTGGGGGTGGCCCCAGGGCAGGTGGCAGTGTGTGCATTGGCCCTTTGTGACACGGTGCAGCAGCGGGGTCACCGTGGCATGGAACGGGACAGGGTGTCAAAGGACCCTTTGTGACCCGTGGTGACATAGGTGCTGGCGGTGACTCAGCCAGGCCACAGTGCTCGGAGCAGGCGACGGGACAGGACGGGATAGAGCGGTGTCGTGAGGAGCCCCCCCAAGGCACACTCATTCCCGTCTGATCCGGAGCTTTTCTGAGGCGGTATTTCTAGAGGTGACCTCGAGGCCAGACCACAGGACCTGGTGACCTGTGGCCTACCCGAGGCTTCTCTTTTGCAGGTACCATCGAGGACTTGTTAACTCAGAGCTCTTCTGAGCCATCTCTCTAGAAGGCACCCTCAACACCACACTCTGGCATGGCGGGCAGATTTCTTGGCCTCTTCAAAGTCTTCAGGGGGAAAAGAAAGCAAGCCCGTGGAGCACAACGGCCTGAAGAGCCAGAGCAGCTCCAGCCAGTGCAGGACGGTGAGTGGCAGAACTGGGCCACAGGGCTGATGGCTGCAGCCAGCTTGGCTCCGTCCTCTCCCACCTGTTGTGGACATGCCCAGGGACAGGACGGAAGAGGGGCTGGGGCTGAACCTGGCAGTGCCCAATCTCCATCCCCTGGGGCATCCCGGGGCAGTCCCAGCCCGGGGAGGACAGGGCTGGGCTGTGTTCTCCGGCCTCTCCCGCAGCCCCTCAGCTCTGCCTGCTCTCGCTCTTTGCCAGATGCAGCCACGGACGGCACACAAGAGCACAGGCCTGCCAGTGGCCGCTTCCGCAGGACACTGAAGGTACCTGCAGCCCTCCCCACCTGGGCTGGGCCTGCTGTCACTGCTCGGCGGAGCACCGCGCTTGGAGCGCTCCACGGAACATCCCTGGCTTTGTTCCCCTGCAGATGTTCCCGAAATTCCTGCGCATTCGGCGTAGGAACACCAGCAGCACTGCAACTGCAGGTACAGCCAAGCTAAACTCCAGGCTGACCAGCTGCCAGGAAGAGCCTGATGTCAGCACAAATTTGACTGCACGCTCAGAAAATTTTGTCACTGCAGAGAATGATCTCCGGGCGAAGGCTGTCGTCATGGAAATGACCAAGGGCAGGAGCATCACAGACACTGCCACCAGAATGACTCAAGGCCTCCCAAATACTGACAGCACCCCCACTCCCACCATGACTCATGCTCCCACCGTGGATTTTTTCGAGGAGCGTTCTGTTTCTCCTCAGCAGCGGGTAAGCAGCCTGGGGCCAGGGCTGGAGGCCTCCCAGGATTGTGTGTCCCCTCAAGCCGCTGGGTCTTCTCAGCCTCTGAAGCCATTAGAGTACTGTGGGAAGGGAAGCTGGAGAAGTTGCTCCCTTAGACAGTGCTCCAAGTCTTCCCCATGCCTCCTCCAGGTACCAGCCATTGTAAGGAATATTCACCAGAGACTAGCATCCCATGCCACTGTGGATGCCGGGATGCAAACTGACATTGTGAGGCTGGCTGACGAACACCCAGCGGACGTGGTGCTGACCCTCCTGCGCTGTGCCCCAACATGTGACAGGTATGGGCTCACCTGCCTTGAGAGCTCAGGGCTCACCGGCCTTTAGGGCCGTGGCCCTGCACGGCCTGTGCAATGGGCTCTGCCAGACAGGCAGACAGGTCCAGGACCCTCAGGCCCCTCTGTTTCCCAAGCCTGCTGCCATGCTCCCTCCCTGCCCTTCAGGGCACCGGGGCTCTGTCCCCTGGCCCCCAGACCCGCACAGGGCATGGTAGTGTGGCTGAGATGTCCCTCTGACAAAGAGCTCTGATCCCACAGAGCTGCTGCCATGATGTGGAGAACCATAGGCTCATCGAGTTCCACGGTGGAGAAGGTGCTGCCAACACTCCTCAGTGTGATGGAGGACTGGCCTCTGTCTCGCATGTTCACCTCTGATGGGGACAACGAGGACGTCTTTGCTCTGGCTGTGAGTTCCTGGGCATTTGCTCACCCCCAGGTCGCCTCTCCAGCAGCTCTCCATCCTCTCCCTGCCTCAGGCCCTGGGCTGAAACCTGGGCCAAGGGCAGGCTCAGGGGGCACCAGGCCTGCTGCTCCCCCTGCGTCTCCCCGGGGGCCCTGCCACATGGACACCTCAGCACTGAGCGCTCTCCTCGGCAACTTCTTTTGCAGGCAACTCTGGTGGTGTGGGTGATTGTCCAGGTGCCTGAGTGCCACGAGGCACTGATCCTTTATTCCTCCCGCCTCTTTGTGGCTCTGCTTTTCCATGTTGTCATCACCACGCAGCAGATGCCATCACAGGAAGTCCATCACTTCTGGAGAGCATGCCGAGAGGAACACCGCCTTCCCAGCGACACCAACAGGTCTCCGTCCTACTGTCCTTCCCATGTCCTTGTGGCCAGTGCCAGTGCTCCCAGTGTGACCCGGGCTTTGCTCTGCACACAGGTTTGCAGTGCAGGCCGTGAAGTCCCTGCTCTGCCGGCTGGAGTGCGACAATGAGGTGATCGCTGTGGAGTCCAAGCATGGCTGGGACACGCTGCCCTGTGCTGACACCCAGCACTATGCTATGGCTCTGCTGGCCAGGTGAGACCCCCTTCTCCCTGTTATCCCTGGAATTTGTGCCCTGTGCCCGGGCTGCCCCACACAGTCCCTGTGGTCGTGGGCCAGAGGGCCTCGTCACTTTAGGGATGGCCGAGCAGACTGGAAAAGGCTGGGAGAGGAGGGTGCACAGGAGTGGCCGCCTCCCAAAGCACCCACGTCCCCTGCAGGGATGCTGGGGAAAGACTGCACCTCTATGAGTCAGTCCTGAGAAAAGTGTGCCCCCCCACCTAAGGCTCTTTGTTCCTTTTTGCCCCTAACAGGGAGATGCGCCATGTCTCAATCCCTTTGTCTTCCTGCATTGCAACTCACTTGCTCCGGCTGCTCAGCACTGAGAAGCCAGGCTGTGATCTGCCTCTCCTGGCATTCCTAGTGGAGGTGAGCCTGAAGGCCAGCGCGGCCTCGCTGAGCTGCCTCCCAGCTCTCTGCCCTCTCGCAGCCGCATCCCTGGGCTGGGATGGAACCAGGGCCCTGTGCTGCTGCCTGGGGCTGGCCCTGTGCAGTTCTGGGCTCCTGCCAGCCGGGCCCTGTGCCACTGCCCTCTGCCTTTCAGGTCCTGGAGTGCCTGGACTTTACTAAATGTGGTGGCTGGGTCCTGATAGTCGTGTCGAGTTACCTGCGGATCGAGTGCAGGCAGATGTGTCGCCTGGCGCTCAGAGGCCTCCTGGTGCTCAGCAAGGATCCCCTGATGGTGAGAAGGGGACAGCAGCTGAAGCTGCACTGGAGAGAGCAGCCCCATGGGCTGGCTGGGCTTCAGGAGCTGAGGCAGCTGCTCCCAGCTCTCCTGCCTCAGCTGCCCGAGTGCTTTGGGACAGGCCTTTGGTCTCTGGGCCCTGCGGCAGCAGGCTGGGCTTGCAGTGCCAGGGCGCTGTCGCTGGTGCAGCTGCTGACGGCTTCACAGCACAGCCTTGTGTTCCACACAGGCCAGAAAAATGTGCTGTCTGTCTGAAAGCTTTGTGGATCTGCTGGGCGATGAAGATGGAGTGGTGGTTGCCCTGACCCTCCGTGTGCTTACTGATATGCTGAAGAACGAAGACATCCTGATATCCAGCACCACCGCCCCAAAGCTGGCTGAGGCACTCCTGGCGCTCTTTAACAATGTAAGGTTCTGCAACCCGAGCCACAGGCATTGGGTGCTGCCCAGTAACTTTGCACTGTCTGCATTTTCAGGCCTTTGCCTAGGTGGGCCTGGAGTAATTGGTGCTTCGGTTTTTTCCTTTCCTCTAGGAAAATAGCTTCATGCAACTGCTCTCCATTGACCTCTTCCGTAAGGTGATGGAGGTGGTAGTGGATGAGGGAAAAGAACCCCTGAAGACAATTGTCAACAAGAGCCTGCACCTCCTTTTAATCTACTGCCGTGATGAGAACCGGCGTGTGGCAAATGTGAGGTTTTGGGCATGCCTGGGAGGGGGCTCAGCCGCCTCCTGCCCTGGTGCCACGCAGGCTGCGTCCTCCTCCAGGCCTTGGCACAGGGATGCGGGTCCTTGTGCCCTGGGCTGTGGTGCCATCTCTGCATCTCTGCTGCTCTTCAGGCCTCTCGGGAAACCGTGCATTGTGCGGCCAAGTTCCTGGAGAGGAGGGATCTGGAGGAGCTAGTGAGGAAGGAATATCCCTTGAATATCGATGAGTGTAAGGTAAGGATGGCTTGGAGAAGTGCCAGCCTCAGCCTGGAGAAGATCCGTGGCCGCGGGGCTGGCAGCCGTGGCCCCTGCCCAGCGCTGCACCCAGGGGCTCCGGCCTGCGCCCCACACGCCGCTCCCTTCCCTGGGCCCCGCGGGCTCTTCTCCAGGCTCCTGCGGCCCCGAGCCGGGTGCCCGTGGAGTCCCGGCCCAGCGGGGCTGCGGGGCGGGGCGGCAGCGCCGCTCCCCGGGCAGCAGCCGGCCCTCTGCCCCCTCCAGAGCCCGGCACCAGCGGCTGCTGGCCGCGCCTCAGGGCCGTGCGGGCAGGGGAGGCCGGGGCTGGGCGCAGCCAGAGCCCGGCCCAGGGGCTGAGCCCGCGCCAACCCTTCCCTCCTGTCGCTCTCTCCAGCTGGCAGACGACAGGAGCCGAGCGGCCGAGCACCTGCAGAACCCACAGCAGTCCCTGCTGGAGGCGGCCTTGCGGTTCATCGGTGAGCCACGAGCCCGGGCTCCCTCCCCGGCCCGCCGCAGCTCGGCCCCGGCCCCGGCTGCTGCCCCGGCTGCAGCGGCATCCGGGCCCGGCGCCGTGGAGCCCCGCCTGCCCTCGGGGCTGCTGCCGCCCTCTGGCAGCCGTGCCCTGGGGCGGCAGCAGGCGGCAAGGGCCCGGGCTGAGCCCTGCCGGGGCAGGAGGCCGTGTGGCCACAGGGCTGGCAGCGGCGCTGGCAGGGAGCCGTGCCGCTGGGGCCGTGACACGCTCTGTCTTCACAGGCATGGCCGTGCGGTTGATGAGGGTGTAGCAGGGAGAGCTCCAGCTCATCGCCAGGGGTGAGTGAGGGCAGCGGGTTGTCAGCGGCTCTGTCTGGCAGGGGAAGCTGCACTGCCTGGGCCGAGAGCTGCAGTCCCCGGCTGTGGAGGGCTTTGCTCCTTGTGTGGACGAGAGCTGGAGAGGGCATAACACACAGAGATTTCAGGGGCACGTGGGGGATTCGTGGCAAGCACCTTCTGGCTGATCCCAATATCTCCTGCTTCCTTCTGGGTGGGATGGCCCTGGCAGGAAGATCTCCTAGGATTCCCACAGATCCCGGCTCTGACCATGGCTCTGTTCTTCTCTCTTCCAGCCCTTCAAACCCAGAGGCATGACAGCAGCCCGTCATGCTCTAACCTGCAAAATGAAGCCCGGTTTCCCCAAAAAGCTCAACAACTGGGGACGTCTTCTGAATCCAGTGAACCAGTGTCCCAAGAACACACCAAAAGACACTGAAGAGGACACCATCTCTCAGTGCTGCTGGAGCTCCACGCACAGCTGAGGCTGAGCACAATTCCCATGGCTTCAGACCTTTCCCTGTTTGTAGTTAGCTCCCTCCCTCCAGCCCTCAGACCCTGCCCATGCCCTTTTTTTCCCTCCACTCTCCAACCCTTTTGACATCTCTTTCCATCCCAGCCCTCAAACCCTGCCCATCCCCCCTTATTCCCTCCCAGCTCATCCCTTTGCTTCGACTTTCATTAATAAACACTTTGGCTTCTTCACTTCACCTGCATCTCTGTGGAGCTGAAGCGGCGTAAAAACCTGAGCCCTGGCACACACAGGCCCCTGCTGCCATCCTCTTCCGCACCGTGTTTTGTGCAGAGACACAGAGGAGCGAGGCCGCGTCAGGCTGGAAAGGTGCCTGTGCTGAAGGTCCAGTTCCACAACACTGTGGAGTTTAAGGTCCTACTGAGAAGCCTGAAGCTCCTGGATTTTGGAAGAGCCAACCTGAGTATGCTCTGAACCCAGCTGTGAGGGATTCCATGGCAAGCATCTACAGAAGGCAAAGGAGCTTGGAATGCTGGAAGCTTTCAAGAATAGCTTCCTGAAAGCACAGCAGTGCTCCATCCTTGCACAGGGTCAGGGAGAGGGCAGAAGCAGAGACCATCAGGCCTTAACAGGGAGCTTTGGGTGTGCCTAAGGGCAAGTGAAGCAGCAGCAGCATGGTGGCTGAGACTCCGACGCGTGACCGAGCCAATGGCCCAAGCGCCGTCAGGCAGTGCGGGCATCACAGCTGCGGTTCTGGTCCCCAGAGCTGAGGAATCGCAGCCCCTGCCTCAGAGCCTGTCAGAAAGCCAAGCAAGTGAGAGCAGAGGGAGGGCGGCCTTCCAGTCTCTCCTGGGCATGGCCACAAAGCAGCCCCTGCTTCTCCTTCCTCCACCTGCGTTTGGGGTGTGCTGATGGCAGCGCCAGCCAGGCTGTGCTCTGTGTTCCAAAGGCTGTGGAGAGCGGGCATGAAAAGTGCTGTGTGCACAGCGGAGAGTCCTGGAAGAAGCTGGCAGGAGCGTCCTGCGGGAACAGGGCTCTAGTCTCTGGCCGGGAAGAGCCTGGTTTTGCTGCTGTGAGCGCAGGCAGGCGTCGAGGCAGGTGAAGAGGCAGCGGGCAGCTTGTATTTGTAGAGGGCCTGGGGCTGCATGTGCGAACCTCCACCTGGAATCACACTGGGGGAAATCCCAGCTAGAGCTGGAGCGCCTGTCCAGAAAGCACCAGAAGGAATTCAGCCTTGCCAGGGTTTCTTAAGAGTGTGTTGGTGTTCCCCAGGAAAGGTAGACATTTGGGGAAACGCCTCTGGGGGAAAGGGGCTTGCTGCGGAAGGAAAGCGCTTTCCTAGGAGCTCCCGGTGCTGTCGGAGCAACTGTCCCCCTTTGGCTCTCTGTGGTCCTATCAGTCCTTGAGGCCCGTTGCATTTGGCAGATGGACAAGGGAAGGGAGAAGGCTGTGAAGAGCGGGTTTGGAATCCACCTGGACCTGCGGAGACCAAGGCCAGCACCTGCACCGGGGTGTGTTCCCCCCCTTTGGACACAGGTGTGAGCAGGAGCATCTCTGTCCAGCTGCCAGCCCCAAAGCTGTCTTTGAGAGCTGTGAATTCAAAGGCCTTCACGCACACACCTCTCACATCTTACCTGTCTGCTGTGTTTCAACTCTTGGCAATATGCATTTGCCTCTTGCTTGCTGGAAGCTGCTGCGGCCCAGAGGGCCCGCACCAAGCTGGGCTGTGTGGGCCAGGCGGCACGGAGAGTCTTGGCTGATCTTGGGGTGTCCGTGGCCTCAGAAAAGGCTTGGAAGGTTTGCCTCCCAAGGCGCCCTGCTCACTGGCTCTCCCTGTGCATCTTGGAGAGAACAAGGCAGGCATTTCTGGCAGCTGGGCATTAGCAGGCCTTCAAATGGGGGCGTGTTGTGGAGCAGGCCCAGCTGAGACACCCTGAGAGGAGCCCAGCGCTCCTTGCCCCTCTCCGCACACACGTGAGCCTTGTCTGCTGTCGGGATGACCCCGGCTGTGTCAGGGGGTGCTGCTACGTGGACACGAGACAGCCGGTCCTGTCCTGCTGGGTGCCAGCAGTGCATCGCAGCAGTCCTGCATTCCCGTCAGGATGCCGGCCAAGAGAGGTTCTGGAAGCTGATTTGAAGCTTGCGCGGGTGCCTACAGGTCAAGGCCAAGGGCGTTCTCTCAGGATAGAGCAGTCCTGAGAGGTCTCTAGAATTCAAAGAAATCAGCAGACAAATGCATTGTCCACCAAAAGCTCTTTGATTGGCAGGAGGTTAGGGCTCTGCACCCCACCACAAGGCTTCTTTGCCACGTCCAGATTTCAGTGGCTTTCTGTAGGAATTCTATCAAAAATACCTTCCGTCTTTAGACTGCTGAGGTGATTCCATAGGCAGGGGCTTAGAAAGAAACACATTGCGCCAGAATCCTAGACTTGAAGCTAATGTCCACCTGCTGGCCAGGAGGAGTCTCAACGCACCAAAGCAGCTCATCTTCCTCACCCCTTCCCTGCACAGGGCTGATTCTGTAGCCGCCCTTAGGTCTTCCCCAAGGCTATGTCTAAAGCTTTTTGTCAAGTCACTCTCTTGCCAAGTTAGGCTTCCAGGTTTTTCTTATGTTAACTGGTGCTAAGTACTTCTGGATATCTGTGCTAAGTACTCTTTCCTTCTGTCAATTGCCTGTGCTTCCTTACATCAAACAAAGGCCCTGTTTGGTTCCTAAATGTGCCTGATGCTGGCCCAAGTCTTTTGGCACTGCTTGCTTTCCTGTGGCATGCTCTACCTCCCCTGAGAGTAAAGAGGGAGCTGGAGAAGGAGCTTGCCAGGCTGCTCTCCATCCTTTACCAGCAGTCCTGCTTAAGCGGACAAGTCCGAGCTGAGCGCAAATGGAACAGCCGAGCACGGGAAGGGTGGGTGGGAAGGATGATCCAGGAACCGTAGGCCTGGCAGCCTGAGCTTGCTGCCGGGGAAGGCCTTGGAGCACATCCTCCTGAGTGCCATGCCACGGCACGTGCAGGGAACCAGGGGGTGGGAAAGCTCTCCGGAGGGATGGGGACAGCTGCGGGTCTTGGCAGGGCGTTGAGCTGGGGTTGGTGTTGCTGGGCGTGTTGGGGAAGGAGTCGTCTGGAAGAGGAGAGGTCTAGGCTGGAACTGGAGTCACTTTGAAGGCACCACCTGTGGTATGGCACAGCTTTGGTTATGGAGGACAGAAGGAATAGCTGGGACTTTTTCTCTTAGTCATCCTGCTTCTCCTGCAGAGAAGAGGAGGGGAGAGCTGTGCCTTCTTGGCCACTTAGATATCTGTAGCAGGGGCAGGATTAGGCCTTTTGCAATCTACTCCTTTGTTTGGGCTGCTTTTGTAACACTGAGTGGACTTTCATTCGTGAAGAGCTTTTATTCCTTAAGAGAATTAGGCTCTTAACATGCCTTCCTAGAAAAATGTTTGAAACCAAAGCAAGGCCTTTATTTTGCCTCTGTGTGGTCTTCTGCTTTGTAAAGTGACATTCAGTGGATGACCTTAAGGCAAATGTGTTGCTGCTTTGAGGTGGGAAGGAAACTTCCAAATCTATCAGGTTCTCAGGCCATTGCTATTAATTTAGGAAGTTTGCAACTTTTTGGAACTACTTGAGTTGAGTAATGGGAAGAAAAGCTTTCCTGAATTGAAGATTCTTAAATGCCAGATCCTTCTCTGCCTTTGCTGCCAGGGTGATTTTGTGCTTCAGGAAATGGCTCCAAGTAGAAAACAATTTCAGCATGGAGTAACAGCTTCTGACAGAGCGCAACAGTTGCCAGCACTTGCTCCAGGTGCTCCTGCCCACATGCCCTGTAGGAAGGAGCACGGCCCCCAGCGCACATTGGCTTTGGCTGCCCTGTGGCAGAGAAGCGCCCCGGGGCACAGGTCTCTGGGGCAGGAGATGACACCAGCACTGCCAGGGCTCGGGGGGCGGCAGCTCTGCTTGGGCGGGGGCTCCGTCACACCTGCCGGTTTCAGCGCTCCCCTGGCCCCAGGGCTCAGAGCAGCATCCGTGCCCTGGCCCACACGTTCCTCGTCTGCGTCACACCCGCGGGTTTAGGACGGCCAGCGGATGGGGACGTGTCCCAGGGAGGCCATGCCAGCTTCTGTGCAAGGCCCCGTGGCCTTCCCGCTGCGGCCGCGTCGGCAGCCCTGGGGGCTCCTTCTGCTGCCCTGGGCCCGCAGAGCCGGACAGCGTTTGCCCACGGTTTGAGCCGCTCCGAAAGATGCTGTCTCAGGGCTGTCTTCGACACTTGGGGTGAGGGATTCCTTCCAACCTGGGCCACCTTGGCTGGGCTGGGGGTGGCCCCAGGGCAGGTGGCAGTGTGTGCATTGGCCCTTTGTGACACGGTGCAGCAGCGGGGTCACCGTGGCATGGAACGGGACAGGGTGTCAAAGGACCCTTTGTGACCCGTGGTGACATAGGTGCTGGTGGTGACTCAGCCAGGCCACAGTGCTCGGAGCAGGCGACGGGACAGGACGGGATAGAGCGGTGTCGTGAGGAGCCCCCCCAAGGCACACTCATTCCCGTCTGATCCGGAGCTTTTCTGAGGCGGTATTCCTACAGGTGACCTCGAGGCCAGACCACAGGACCTGGTGACCTGTGGCCTACCCGAGGCTTCTCTTTTGCAGGTACCATCGAGGACTTGTTAACTCAGAGCTCTTCTGAGCCATCTCTCTAGAAGGCGCCCTCAACACCACACTCTGGCATGGCGGGCAGATTTCTTGGCCTCTTCAAAGTCTTCAGGGGGGAAAGAAAGCAAGCCCGTGGAGCACAACGGCCTGAAGAGCCAGAGCAGCTCCAGCCAGTGCAGGACGGTGAGTGGCAGAACTGGGCCACAGGGCTGATGGCTGCAGCCAGCTTGGCTCCGTCCTCTCCCACCTGTTGTGGACATGCCCAGGGACAGGACGGAAGAGGGGCTGGGGCTGAACCTGGCAGTGCCCAATCTCCATCCCCTGGGGCATCCCGGGGCAGTCCCAGCCCGGGGAGGACAGGGCTGGGCTGTGTTCTCCGGCCTCTCCCGCAGCCCCTCAGCTCTGCCTGCTCTCGCTCTTTGCCAGATGCAGCCACGGACGGCACACAAGAGCACAGGCCTGCCAGTGGCCGCTTCCGCAGGACACTGAAGGTACCTGCAGCCCTCCCCACCTGGGCTGGGCCTGCTGTCACTGCTCGGCGGAGCACCGCGCTTGGAGCGCTCCACGGAACATCCCTGGCTTTGTTCCCCTGCAGATGTTCCCGAAATTCCTGCGCATTCGGCGTAGGAACACCAGCAGCACTGCAACTGCAGGTACAGCCAAGCTAAACTCCAGGCTGACCAGCTGCCAGGAAGAGCCTGATGTCAGCACAAATTTGACTGCACGCTCAGAAAATTTTGTCACTGCAGTGAATGATCTCCGGGCAAAGGCTGCTGTCATGGAAATGACCGAGGGCACGACCATCACAGACACTGCCACCAGAATGACTCAAGGCCTCCCAAATACTGACAGCACCCCCACTCCCACCATGACTCATGCTCCCACCGTGGATTTTTTCGAGGAGCGTTCTGTTTCTCCTCAGCAGCGGGTAAGCAGCCTGGGGCCAGGGCTGGAGGCCTCCCAGGATTGTGTGTCCCCTCAAGCCGCTGGGTCTTCTCAGCCTCTGAAGCCATTAGAGTACTGTGGGAAGGGAAGCTGGAGAAGTTGCTCCCTTAGACAGTGCTCCAAGTCTTCCCCATGCCTCCTCCAGGTACCAGCCATTGTAAGGAATATTCACCAGAGACTAGCATCCCATGCCACTGTGGATGCCGGGATGCAAACTGACATTGTGAGGCTGGCTGACGAACACCCAGCGGACGTGGTGCTGACCCTCCTGCGCTGTGCCCCAACATGTGACAGGTATGGGCTCACCTGCCTTGAGAGCTCAGGGCTCACCGGCCTTTAGGGCCGTGGCCCTGCACAACCTGTGCAATGGGCTCTGCCAGACAGGCAGACAGGTCCAGGACCCTCAGGCCCCTCTGTTTCCCAAGCCTGCTGCCATGCTCCCTCCCTGCCCTTCAGGGCACCGGGGCTCTGTCCCCTGGCCCCCAGACCCGCACAGGGCATGGTAGTGTGGCTGAGATGTCCCTCTGACAAAGAGCTCTGATCCCACAGAGCTGCTGCCATGATGTGGAGAACCATAGGCTCATCGAGTTCCACGGTGGAGAAGGTGCTGCCAACACTCCTCAGTGTGATGGAGGACTGGCCTCTGTCTCGCATGTTCACCTCTGATGGGGACAACGAGGACGTCTTTGCTCTGGCTGTGAGTTCCTGGGCATTTGCTCACCCCCAGGTCGCCTCTCCAGCAGCTCTCCATCCTCTCCCTGCCTCAGGCCCTGGGCTGAAACCTGGGCCAAGGGCAGGCTCAGGGGGCACCAGGCCTGCTGCTCCCCCTGCGTCTCCCCGGGGGCCCTGCCACATGGACACCTCAGCACTGAGCGCTCTCCTCGGCAACTTCTTTTGCAGGCAACTCTGGTGGTGTGGGTGATTGTCCAGGTGCCTGAGTGCCACGAGGCACTGATCCTTTATTCCTCCCGCCTCTTTGTGGCTCTGCTTTTCCATGTTGTCATCACCACGCAGCAGATGCCATCACAGGAAGTCCATCACTTCTGGAGAGCATGCCGAGAGGAACACCGCCTTCCCAGCGACACCAACAGGTCTCCGTCCTACTGTCCTTCCCATGTCCTTGTGGCCAGTGCCAGTGCTCCCAGTGTGACCCGGGCTTTGCTCTGCACACAGGTTTGCAGTGCAGGCCGTGAAGTCCCTGCTCTGCCGGCTGGAGTGCGACAATGAGGTGATCGCTGTGGAGTCCAAGCATGGCTGGGACACGCTGCCCTGTGCTGACACCCAGCACTATGCTATGGCTCTGCTGGCCAGGTGAGACCCCCTTCTCCCTGTTATCCCTGGAATTTGTGCCCTGTGCCCGGGCTGCCCCACACAGTCCCTGTGGTCGTGGGCCAGAGGGCCTCGTCACTTTAGGGATGGCCGAGCAGACTGGAAAAGGCTGGGAGAGGAGGGTGCACAGGAGTGGCCGCCTCCCAAAGCACCCACGTCCCCTGCAGGGATGCTGGGGAAAGACTGCACCTCTATGAGTCAGTCCTGAGAAAAGTGTGCCCCCCCACCTAAGGCTCTTTGTTCCTTTTTGCCCCTAACAGGGAGATGCGCCATGTCTCAATCCCTTTGTCTTCCTGCATTGCAACTCACTTGCTCCGGCTGCTCAGCACTGAGAAGCCAGGCTGCGATCTGCCTCTCCTGGCATTCCTAGTGGAGGTGAGCCTGAAGGCCAGCGCGGCCTCGCTGAGCTGCCTCCCAGCTCTCTGCCCTCTCGCAGCCGCATCCCTGGGCTGGGATGGAACCAGGGCCCTGTGCTGCTGCCTGGGGCTGGCCCTGTGCAGTTCTGGGCTCCTGCCAGCCGGGCCCTGTGCCACTGCCCTCTGCCTTTCAGGTCCTGGAGTGCCTGGACTTTACTAAATGTGGTGGCTGGGTCCTGATAGTCGTGTCGAGTTACCTGCGGATCGAGTGCAGGCAGATGTGTCGCCTGGCGCTCAGAGGCCTCCTGGTGCTCAGCAAGGATCCCCTGATGGTGAGAAGGGGACAGCAGCTGAAGCTGCACTGGAGAGAGCAGCCCCATGGGCTGGCTGGGCTTCAGGAGCTGAGGCAGCTGCTCCCAGCTCTCCTGCCTCAGCTGCCCGAGTGCTTTGGGACAGGCCTTTGGTCTCTGGGCCCTGCGGCAGCAGGCTGGGCTTGCAGTGCCAGGGCGCTGTCGCTGGTGCAGCTGCTGACGGCTTCACAGCACAGCCTTGTGTTCCACACAGGCCAGAAAAATGTGCTGTCTGTCTGAAAGCTTTGTGGATCTGCTGGGCGATGAAGATGGAGTGGTGGTTGCCCTGACCCTCCGTGTGCTTACTGATATGCTGAAGAACGAAGACATCCTGATATCCAGCACCACCGCCCCAAAGCTGGCTGAGGCACTCCTGGCGCTCTTTAACAATGTAAGGTTCTGCAACCCGAGCCACAGGCATTGGGTGCTGCCCAGTAACTTTGCACTGTCTGCATTTTCAGGCCTTTGCCTAGGTGGGCCTGGAGTAATTGGTGCTTCGGTTTTTTCCTTTCCTCTAGGAAAATAGCTTCATGCAACTGCTCTCCATTGACCTCTTCCGTAAGGTGATGGAGGTGGTAGTGGATGAGGGAAAAGAACCCCTGAAGACAATTGTCAACAAGAGCCTGCACCTCCTTTTAATCTACTGCCGTGATGAGAACCGGCGTGTGGCAAATGTGAGGTTTTGGGCATGCCTGGGAGGGGGCTCAGCCGCCTCCTGCCCTGGTGCCACGCAGGCTGCGTCCTCCTCCAGGCCTTGGCACAGGGATGCGGGTCCTTGTGCCCTGGGCTGTGGTGCCATCTCTGCATCTCTGCTGCTCTTCAGGCCTCTCGGGAAACCGTGCATTGTGCGGCCAAGTTCCTGGAGAGGAGGGATCTGGAGGAGCTAGTGAGGAAGGAATATCCCTTGAATATCGATGAGTGTAAGGTAAGGATGGCTTGGAGAAGTGCCAGCCTCAGCCTGGAGAAGATCCGTGGCCGCGGGGCTGGCAGCCGTGGCCCCTGCCCAGCGCTGCACCCAGGGGCTCCGGCCTGCGCCCCACACGCCGCTCCCTTCCCTGGGCCCCGCGGGCTCTTCTCCAGGCTCCTGCGGCCCCGAGCCGGGTGCCCGTGGAGTCCCGGCCCAGCGGGGCTGCGGGGCGGGGCGGCAGCGCCGCTCCCCGGGCAGCAGCCGGCCCTCTGCCCCCTCCAGAGCCCGGCACCAGCGGCTGCTGGCCGCGCCTCAGGGCCGTGCGGGCAGGGGAGGCCGGGGCTGGGCGCGGCCAGAGCCCGGCCCAGGGGCTGAGCCCGCGCCAACCCTTCCCTCCTGTCGCTCTCTCCAGCTGGCAGACGACAGGAGCCGAGCGGCCGAGCACCTGCAGAACCCACAGCAGTCCCTGCTGGAGGCGGCCTTGCGGTTCATCGGTAAGCCATGAGCCCGGGCTCCCTCCCCGGCCCGCCGCAGCTCGGCCCCGGCCCCGGCTGCTGCCCCGGCTGCAGCGGCATCCGGGCCCGGCGCCGTGGAGCCCCGCCTGCCCTCGGGGCTGCTGCCGCCCTCTGGCAGCCGTGCCCTGGGGCGGCAGCAGGCGGCAAGGGCCCGGGCTGAGCCCTGCCGGGGCAGGAGGCCGTGTGGCCACAGGGCTGGCAGCGGCGCTGGCAGGGAGCCGTGCCGCTGGGGCCGTGACACGCTCTGTCTTCACAGGCATGGCCGTGCGGTTGATGAGGATGTAGCAGGGAGAGCTCCAGCTCATCGCCAGGGGTGAGTGAGGGCAGCGGGTTGTCAGCGGCTCTGTCTGGCAGGGGAAGCTGCACTGCCTGGGCCGAGAGCTGCAGTCCCCGGCTGTGGAGGGCTTTGCTCCTTGTGTGGACGAGAGCTGGAGAGGGCATAACACACAGAGATTTCAGGGGCACGTGGGGGATTCGTGGCAAGCACCTTCTGGCTGATCCCAATATCTCCTGCTTCCTTCTGGGTGGGATGGCCCTGGCAGGAAGATCTCCTAGGATTCCCACAGATCCCGGCTCTGACCATGGCTCTGTTCTTCTCTCTTCCAGCCCTTCAAACCCAGAGGCATGACAGCAGCCCGTCATGCTCTAACCTGCAAAATGAAGCCCGGTTTCCCCAAAAAGCTCAACAACTGGGGACGTCTTCTGAATCCAGTGAACCAGTGTCCCAAGAACACACCAAAAGACACTGAAGAGGACACCATCTCTCAGTGCTGCTGGAGCTCCACGCACAGCTGAGGCTGAGCACAATTCCCATGGCTTCAGACCTTTCCCTGTTTGTAGTTAGCTCCCTCCCTCCAGCCTTCAGACCCTGCCCATGCCCTTTTTTCCCTCCACTCTCCAACCCTTTTGACAGCTCTTTCCATCCCAGCCCTCAAACCCTACCCATCCCCCCTTATTCCCTCCCAGCTCATCCCTTTCCTTCGACTTTCATTAATAAACACTTTGGCTTCTTCACTTTACCTGCGTCTCTGTGGAGCTGAAGCGGCGTAAAAACCTGAGCCCTGGCACACACAGACCCCTGCTGCCGTCCTCTTGCGCGCCGTGTTTTGTGCAGAGACACAGAGGAGCGAGGCCGCATCAGGCTGGAAAGGTGCCTGTGCTGAAGGTCCAGTTCCACAACACTGTGCAGTTTAAGGTCCAACTGAGCAGCCTGAAGCTCCTGGATTTTGGAAGAGCCAACCTGAGTATGCTCTGAACCCAGCTGTGAGGGATTCCACGGCAAGCATCTACAGAGGGCAAAGGAGCTTGGAATGCTGAAAGCTTTCAAGAATAGCTTCCTGAAAGCACTGCAGTGCTCTACCCCTGCACAGGGGCAGGGAGAGGGCAGAAGCAGAGGCCATCAGGCCTTAACAGGGAGCTTTGGGTGTGCCTAAGGGCAAGTGAAGCAGCAGCAGCACGGTGGCCGAGACTCGGATGCGTGACCGAGCCAATGACCCGAGCGCCGTCAGGCAGTGCTGGGATCCCGGCTGTGGTTCTGGTCCCCAGAGCTGAGGAATCGCAGCCCCTGCCTCAGAGCCTGTCAGAAAGCCAAGCAAGAGAGAGCAGAGGGAGGGCAGCCTTCCAGTCTCTCCTGGGCATGGCCACAAAGCAGCCCCTGCTTCTCCTTCCTCCGCCTGCGTTTGGGGTGTGCTGATGGCAGCGCCAGCCAGGCTGTGCTCTGTGTTCCAAAGGCTGTGGAGAGCGGGCATGAAAAGTGCTGGGTGCACAGCAGAGAGTCCTGGAAGGTGCTGGCAGGAGCGTCCTGCGGGAACAGGGCTCTGGTCTCTGGCCAGGAAGAGCCTGGTTTTGCTGCTGTGAGCGCAGGCAGGCGTCGAGGCAGGTGAAGAGGCAGCGGGCAGCTTGTGTTTGTAGAGGGCCTGGGGCTGCATGTGCGAACCTCCACCTGGAATCACACTGGGGGAAATCCCAGCTAGAGCTGGAGCGCCTGTCCAGAAAGCACCAGAAGGAATTCAGCCTTGCCAGGGTTTCTTAAGAGTGTGTTGGTGTTCCCCAGGAAAGGTACACATTTGGGGAAACGCCTCTGGGGGAAAGGGGCTTGCTGCGGAAGGAAAGCGCTTTCCTAGGAGCTCCCGGTGCTGTCGGAGCAACGGTCCCCCTTTGGCTCTCTGTGGTCCTATCAGTCCTTGAGGCCCGTTGCATTTGGCAGATGGACAAGGGAAGGGAGAAGGCTGTGAAGAGCGGGTTTGGAATCCACCTGGACCTGCGGAGACCAAGGCCAACAGCTGCAGCAGGGTGTGTTCCCCCCCTTGGACACAGGTGTGAGCAGGAGCATCTCTGTCCAGATGCCAGCCCCAAAGCTGTCTTTGAGAGCTGTGAATTCAAAGGCCTTCACGCACACACCTCTCACATCTTACCTGTCTGCTGTGTTTCAACTCTTGGCAGTATGCATTTGCCTCTTGCTTGCTGGAAGCTGCTGTGGCCCAGAGGGCCCGCACCGAGCTGGGCTGTGTGGGCCAGGCGGCACGGAGAGTCTTGGCTGATCTTGGGGTGTCCGTGGCCTCAGAAAAGGCTTGGAAGGTTTGCCTCCCAAGGCGCCCTGCTCACTGGCTCTCCCTGTGCATCTTGGAGAGAACAAGGCAGGCATTTCTGGCAGCTGGGCATTAGCAGGCCTTCAAATGGGGGCGTGTTGTGGAGCAGGCCCAGCTGAGACACCCTGAGAGGAGCCCAGCGCTCCTTGCCCCTCTCCGCAGACACGTGAGCCTTGTCTGCTTTCGGGATGACCCCGGCTGTGTCAGGGGGTGCTGCTACGTCGACACGAGGCAGCTGGTCCTGTCCTGCTGGGTGCCAGCAGTGCCTCGCAGCAGTCCTGCATCCCCATCAGGATGCCGGCCATGAGAGGTCCTGGAAGCTGAGGGAGCTGATTTGAAGCTTGCGCGGGTGCCTACAGGTCAAGGCCAAGGGCGTTCCCTCAGGACAGAGCAGTCCTGAGAGGTCTCTAGAATTCAAAGAAATCAGCAGACAAATGCATTGTCCACCAAAAGCTCTTTGATTGGCAGGAGGTTAGGGCTCTGCACCCCACCACAAGGCTTCTTTGCCACGTCCAAATTGCAGTGGCTTTCTGTAGGAATTCTATCAAAAATACCTTCTGTCTTTAGACTGCTGAGGTGATTCCATAGGCAGGGGCTTAGAAAGAAACACATTGCGTCAGAATCCTAGACTTGAAGCTAATATCCACCTGCTGGCCAGGAGGAGTCTCAGCGCACCAAAGCAGCTCATCTTCCTCACCCCTTCCCTGCACAGGGCTGATTCTGTAGCCGCCCTTAGGTCTTCCCCAAGGCTATGTCTAAAGCTTTTTATCAAGTCACTCTCTTGCCAAGTTAGGCTTCCAGGTTTTTCTTATGTTAACTGGTGCTAAGTACTTCTGGATATCTGTGCTAAGTACTCTTTCCTTCTGTCAATTGCCTGTGCTTCCTTACATCAAACAAAGGCCTTGTTTGGTTCCTAAATGTGCCTGATGCTGGCCCAAGTCTTTTGGTACTGCTTGCTCTCCTGTGGCATGCTCTACCTCCCCCGAGAGTAAAGAAGGAGCTGGAGAAGGAGCTTGCCAGGCTGCTCTCCATCCTTTACCAGCAGTCCTGCTTAAGCGGACAAGTCCGAGCTGAGCCCAAATGGAACAGCCGAGCACGGGAAGGGTGGGTGGGAAGGATGATCCAGGAACCGTAGGCCTGGCAGCCTGAGCTTGCTGCCGGGGAAGGCCTTGGAGCACATCCTCCTGAGTGCCATGCCACGGCACGTGCAGGGAACCAGGGGGTGGGAAAGCTCTCCGGAGGGATGGGGACAGCTGCAGGTCTTGGCAGGGCGTTGAGCTGAGGTTGGTGTTGCTGGGCGTGTTGGGGAAGGAGTCGTCTGGAAGAGAAGAGGTCTAGGCTGGAACTGGAGTCACTTTGAAGGCACCACCTGTGGTATGGCACAGCTTTGGTTATGGAGGACAGAAGGAATAGCTGGGACTTATCAAAAGCCTGATGTCTCTGTGGAAGTGAAGAAGGACTCGAGAAAAATGCAGAACACTTCCACAAGCCAAACACAGGTCCCAAATGGGAAAACAAACAAACAAAACCTTGTGACCTCCAGAAGGAGCCCATGCACCCTTGGGCTAGAGCGCTGCAGAAGCCAAGACATAGAGCTTCACCGAGGCAGATGCTCACCTGGAGCACCAGCCCTTTGGTGCCTCAACATGGCAGATCAAAGCCCATTTCCCAGCTGTCACTGGCTGGGGCAAATGCTAGGTCCTGGCAGGATTGCAGCACTCAGCATCTTTAGCCAGCTGCAGCAAGTGCTGGCTGGGCAGAAACTTGCACCTCTGCCTTGCACTAAAGACAGCACCCTCCAGAATTGGCATTTACTATCTCAGGAAAATCTGGCTCTGCTGTCACCACAGCTGTAGGGTTGTGGGAACTTTGCTCATTTTGCTCCTCTTTGGCCTCTTCTCCAGTAGAAGAGAGAGCCATCAGCACTGCAGGTGGCTGAGGAGCTACCACTAACTGTAGCAATGTATCTGCAGCAATGTATCTGCATAACTTGGAATACAAAGTGCTCAAGCCCAACTACCACCTAGAGATATTAGTTACAAGTAGCAGCTCTTTGGGAATATATCAAGGCCACAGAGACACAAACTGGTCTAAAAAGAAGAGGAGCCTGGCAAATTGAATACCAGGACAAGAAGAATGAGCTAGAGGCCATGAAGGCTCGGAATTATAGCCAATCAAATTGCCTAAGGGACGTGTGCTGAGCCAACAAAGCAGACGAACCAATCAAGAAAGGCATGAAGGTGTGAACAGTGGTCTTACAATCTATAAACACAGTGTAATGTAAATATGAAATGGCTTCTGCAGAAATCCTATTGGTTCTGTCGTTCAGAGGTACTGAGCTCCCACAAGTATCATTCAGATGTATTTGCTGGCAGCCAGAAATGAAAATTCAGGACTCAAGCTGTAGCTCTAAAGTGCAGGGAGATGCTCGAGGAGGCACCACCTTTGTTTTAGCAATTCAGCAAGCGAGCGAGTCCTTCTGTGAAAGGAACCACTACCCTCCTTGCCTTCCTTCTGGCACCTGAGAAGGACAAAGACTGCCCCAAATGCAATTTGCAGGCTGCCACAAGTCTGTGCTACTTGTGTCTTTTCAACACAGCTCTACCCAAAGCTGCAGCCACCGCTGACACCGGAGAGGAAAGCCCCTGAGAGCAGCAGAGTCTGTGGGGGCTGTTGGCATTTATCTCTCCTCCTGTGGCAGTGTCGAGTGCTTTATAAACCTCTCCAAAAGTCCGAGAAACAAAAGAGCCACAAAGAAAGGAGAAAGCATTTACATCTTGGAGTGCAAGCCAGCCCAGACTGGAGATCTCTGCTGGAAATGCCTAAAACCTGCAGGATGCAGAAGGGCTCTGTCAGAAGGCCGATGATGCATTTTACTCTCAAGTGCATGGCCACTGGGCCTGAAGCATTGAGGATTACTGCCTCAGCTCAGAAGGAGAGTTTCTTCTTTCTTCTCGGGTTTCAGTCTCTAAATTATGCAGTTCTAATCCTGACCATGGAGTATTTCCTTCAGCAAACTCTTGGAAAGAAAGCTATGATAGGGGGTAGGTTTCTCTTTCAGGCAAGCAAGATTCTTCTCCCTTTGTACGTGTGGCCAGCTGATTATAGCTATACAAAAATGCAGAGGAAATAGACACAGAGATGTCCCATGCTTGAGAGACCAGGAGATCTACCAGGTCATTTTCCTTGCTCCAGACAAGACGTTGGCAGTGTGACCATTTGAGAATTTGACAATGCCTTCTGGCCACGCTTACAAATTCTGACTGGTACTGAGAGATGGGACAGTCTAGCCTCAGTGTCTGAACATTTTTGCAGCTTGCCGGACTTCAGACTTGATAGATATTCTACCAGGAAAACACCTGGCCCATGGTTTGTGGTTGGACTCACCTGCTGCCGATATTTTTGACTTTGATGGATTTTCTCATGGGATTTTCCATGCTCACAATTGTCCCTGAGGAAAACAAAATTCCAGATGCTGACTTTCAAGCAGAGATCCCAGCTTCCAGGAGATACCTAAAAATGCAGCCCCCTTGCTGGGGCTCTGAACCCTTTATGGTCAGCTGGGTAACAGCAACAACAACAAGCAGACAGACAGACAGACAGCTCTGAAGCAGAAATGGCCAGCAGAGACTGATTTTCTCCAGAAGTTCCTCTGGGGAATCCTAAATGTCCCTGTGATATCAAACTGAGGAGGAACATTTGGTCCAGTTACGCTGCCACGTGCGCACAATACGCTATCCTCCAGACAACAAATACACACGACGTACTCAGTAGCTCCAGGGAGTCCTCCTCGATCTGCTGTTGCTGAGCAGCAGCTGTGTCAGTGCAGGAGATGAACCAACTGCCCGGGATCACCTTCTCAGCTTGGGGAGCAAAGGCTCCTTGACACAATGCTCCTGCTGCAGCTGGTTTGGTGCAAGAGCCTGTGTAGATCTGGGAGAAGAAATGAGTTTGGCTTAGAAAGGTGGCTGGCAGAGATGACCCTGAGATGCCATTCCAAATGCCAGCCCTTAGGAAGATGCTGTCAGCCTGCCACACGCAGGGCTCTTCAAATGGATTTTTTGCACGTCCACTTCCCTTTGACTGGATGGGCCAAAGCCAAAGGCTGGTTTTACTGGAGTTCATGGCCAGATTTATGTTCCATTTTTAGGGATTTTCTGAAGGAGGACTGCTACAAGGACCATATTCCACTTCCTCTCAAGGACCATATTTTACTTCCTCCCTCTTTTCCCCCTCCAAGGGCTACAGACACACTTGCAGTTCCTTGTTCAAATGTTCTACCTCCTCCCACGGAGTGCTCTTTTCCTCCACCACGTTCAGGTCATGCTCAACCGGCAGCACTTCTGGTGGAGGCAGTTCCTGTGGCTCACACCGATCCTGGGGCTCCTCCTCCTCAGTCATTTGCAGGAGGCCTTTGCAGGCTGCCTGGCCAGATGTCAACACTTCCACCTCGAGTCAAACAGAACGAAGCAGTCAGAGACTACAGCTCGTCCCTGTCAGCCAAGAGTCATCAGCTGTGAGCAAAGGGAAAGAAGAGATTTACAAGGGCTACAGACAGCTTGTTTCCATCCTCCGTCTTGGGCACCATGTTCCACTGTTAAAAGACCACAGGATCAGGAAGGGCAGAGCCATGGGGGAGGGAAATGCACAGGGACCCCCCCTGGGAGGGACCTCGGGAGGTTTCCAGGCCAGGCCAAAGCACAGTCAGTGGAGAAAGGGACACAGGGAGGGGTTGTCTGTGTGCTCTGCCATGGCAGGATGAGATGCAGAGCTGCACAGACACCCAGACCATGTGGATCGCTGCAGGAGCTGATCTCACTCAGTGGCTCCCAGGCCTCTGCTGCTCTCTGGTTGCTCTGGTTTGATGTTCCCTGGTGGTCACACCCAGCCCCACACACACCAGTGCTGTGTGCACACACACCAGTCTCAACAGTGCCTGGGCCCCAAAGGACACAGGACCTGATGGTTTGTGGTCCCCACGCCAGTATCTGGCACTTGGACATCCCTCAGTACCACGAGCAGAGAGAGCTCCCTTGTCCCAGTGTCCTGGGTTGAAGTATATTCTATCACCATCTTCATGAACTGTTGAAACCAGGTGAGGCAGTGCTCCCTGCCTCCTCCACTCTGGCTTATCTTCTGTTAATGGGCCATCAGCACCTTTGCTACACAGCTCACAGATAACCCCCTCCTGGACTACCTCCTGTTAATGGGCCCATCAGGCCTTATCACATGACGCACCATCCCATTGTGGGATGCTCCGCCCAGAGGGAGGAACCAAGCATTCCAGCCTGGATATGAGCTGAGACTCTGAACACCAGAGGGGCGCTTACCCACTGGATTCCCAGAGGACCCGAGCTACCAGACCTTTCTACAGGATCACTGCTTCAGGAAGACCACCTCATCTGGACTGCTTCCATCACTACGCTCAGGTTGTATTCTGACTCTGTCAGTGGTCTTTTGTATTATTGCATCTATTTTATTTTACTTTCTTTCCTTTTTTCCTATTAAATTGTATCTCTGACTTAGAACCTCTCATTTTTTTTTTGCTTTCAAACCACTACAATTTGTCTGTTGCTTCAAGCTGCTAGAGAAATATAATTATGTGGATTTCATGGTGTCAACATTACTTCCAATAAGAGAAACTCAATTGAGTTGTTCTCACAGAGTTGAATTTTGAACTGCTGCTGGTATCCTACTTCAGAACATTTTTCTTCCCTAGAAAATACCAATCCACAAAATGTTACGGCACAGTGAACAAATGTCTCTTTTAAAACAAACAAACAAACAAATACACCAAGGGGTTTTTTTCCTCATAGTTAAAAGCTAGACAGATGAGAGCAAGAACCCGCGCCTCTAGGCAGTAGAAAGGATACAGACCACAAGTACAAGTCACACTTATAAATAGTAATAATAACTTTTCACTATACGCTCTTCCCTGCTCCCCTTTGCAGTGCATCAAACAGATCCCATGAGGGAGCATCTTTGGGTTGTTACAAGCAAACACTGGGGTCTGGTGATGAACAAATGGGCTTAGGCCGAGGCGGAACTGCTGGCACAATTTAACACTTGCATTAAGGGAACAACAGAGATTACACGGGCAGGTGTTGGAAGCCTCCAGCAGTCTAGGAAGGAACTCTGGAAAGTTGTCAGAATGGTGGGGAGAGGAGGAGAGAGGAAAAGGGTTTAGGCTGTTGGGGTGGAGGCCTCACTGCACTTGGCAGCTGCAAGGCACTTTAAACAGGCCAGGTTTGTGGCCATGTATACTCAGCAGAGTTCAGGAAAATTGAGTTGCTGTTCCTGCCGAGGAAGAGAGCAAATAAGGAAAATCAGCAACTCCACAAACTCCTCTCGAAGCCGCTGTTATGGAGCTTGTAATTCTTTAACAGTGCTAAACAGCCCGGGGATGGCAGTGCGGGGCTCTGTCTCACCTCTGGCAGCTCCTGGTCCACAGCACCTGGTTTTGAAGCAGCTGAACACTTCTCCCTATGCTCTGGATGCATTGTTTAAAAAGGTTATGGTAACGTTTTAGTCTTTTCTGTCATTCTAGACTAGATCTCTAACTTAAAAGTAAAATGTGAGCAGATTTTGTTCTGGCCTGGGAACTTCCCAGTCTGCTGGGAATTCTGGAATCTGCTGTCCTTCTCTACGTCTTATTTACTGATACCTCTGCATATCATGTTTAATACTGATCTCAGGTGTGAGATAACTTTTTTCTCTGGTCATTCTACCTATTTGGAAAGCTCAGTGCACAATGAATACTGAAGAGAGCTGTGCTTTTGAAATTAATCACAGATACCTTTATCTAAATAACATCATTTGAAAAATGAACAGACTTTTATGAGAGGAACTTTCCTACATAAAGGGATAATTTTTAACTCAGTGGCTAGTTGAAAGGGACAATTTGAACATTTGTTTTATGTTATTGTGAAGAACCACCGTGTGATTCCAAAACTAACATCCCAAACCAGCAGTTAAGTAAAAAAACCCAAAGAATGGTACAGCAAGCATTTAAAAGCCTTTTACATGTGAAAGGAATTTAAGATGAGAAATGTAGCTTATCCAAGCACATAATTCTGGTCTTTATATTTTTTGGCTGCTTGCTTAGAAATTTTCATGCTTCTGGAGCCGGACACAATTTAAGAAATTACAAACTGTATTTTTCTCTTACTGAGGAAATATTTTCTACAGAACCATGACCAGCATTTTGAACTGTATCAACACAAACAATTTTAAAGTGCATAACAACACATTTTGGCTATTAATTATATGTTAACTTTTTTCCAGTGCACTCGACTGACTTTTGGGAAGTTCTGCTCTGTTCAATACGGGTCAGGTTTGCTTTCTGCCCTAGAGGCAGTTCCATAAGCTTCCAGCTGCCAGGAATATGCTGTGCTCCCTGTGACACATAGAAACAGCTCTTCTAAATAACTTTCTAACAGCAGTGGGATGTCCTGGAGCACTGGAAAAGGTACAAGAGTGCAGTTTTCACAAAGAATAGAGATTTCTTCCTCATCCTGATGGAAACAAGGATACTTTCCCAGTTCCTGCAGTCACTTCACTTTGCAGTGATGCAGCACCTTCCTAGGGATCACGTCTGTGATTTCTGGGCGAGAGCTGGTGCCTCAGCTCCCTGGGCAGGGACTACCCTCATCCTGGTGCTACGAGGCTTCCCTCCCAGCAGAGCGAAGTGCAGCACTTGTCCGCTCTCCAGGGCCCGACTCCAAGTCTCCAGGAGAAAGTGGGAACCTTTCAAGGGACTTCCACGCACTTTTGGTCAGGGCCTGGCCGATCCACGCCCAGCGTTCCCACCGCGCAACGACCGCTCAGCTCCTCGTGTCCCTTCCCACCCGGCCCCTCTGGAAGCCCTTAACCCTCTCCTCCTTCCTGCCTTTGCGGCGCATTGGAGCCGCGCTCCCCGGGGTGCAGGCCCGGGACACGGCCCCGCAGAGGGGGGACGGAACACGGAGCGCTCCGGCCGGGAGCCCGCGGCCCCTGCCCTGGATGTGGCGGGTCCCCCCGGGGCATTGTGGGGGGCTGACAGCCCCCGCCAGACCCTGCCCGTGCCGTGTCCACCTCTGCCCATGCCTTCAGAGCCCCGCAGCCCCCCGCACCCGGGAGCCCGTCACTCGGTGCCCGCCCCATACCTGAGAAGGCAAGAGCCGCGACCTCCACCCCGCACACAAGGACCGCGCAGGACAGGAGGCGGAGGAGCCGCCCGGGCTCTGCCTGTGCGCGGCGTGGGCGCTGCCCCGCATCCCCGTCCCTCATGGTGCGGGAGAGGGCGGCTCGGGGCGGGGGGCAGCCCCGCCGCTTCACACGGTGCTGCCGATCCCGGCTGGCGATGCATCTCCCCTGGGCCTCCGGGCACCCTCGGGGTTGCCCTTGCCCCGTGCGGGCGGAGGAGGAGAAGGGGCAGAAGGAGGGCGAGGGCGGAGCAGCCCTGCCAGCGGCCGTGGCAGGAGCAGGTCCAGCGGGCGTGGGCGCCCGCGACGCGGGGGCAGTGGGGAAGAGACGTGAAGGGACACGGGTTTCTGGCGGTGCCGTGCCGGGCACTGCCCTCCGCTCACATCGTGCGGCCGGGCTGACTCAGACCTGGCTGCACCTCGCCTGCCCTCTCCGGCTCTCCCCACCCCTCTCCGAGAAGTTTGCGCCTCCCTCTGCTCTAGAGGCTCGATCTCACCGTCTCCCCCATCATTCTTGCTTGGCAATGGTTGGAGGACTTTCACAGACTTACACACACCGCGACTCGTGACCGCGTTTCCCTGCTTGTGTTTTTCCCGAGACAGGTGCGAGGTGCTCCCCATCACTCCCCGTCCCCCGCAGCCCAACTTCCCTGCCTTGCCTGCTCCAGATGCCCTCGGCCCTCATGCCAGACCCTGCCAAGTCTGCTGCTGCAGTCCTTACACCTCGGCTCACGGGTCTCTGAGGGGACCCAGCTGGGACCTACGCCTGGCAGGATCTCTGGATGAGGGATTTCAGTGGGCAAACAGCACTGACTCTTCCAGGCTGCAAAAGGACCTTCTCTCTTTCCTCACACCGGTGACACCACCTTACCTCATCCCCGCAGCGTTCCGACTCCAGCGGGTCTTGAGTTTGAAGTGTGTAGGCTTGGCTTAAAACCTTCACTGCAAAGTGGGGAAACATCTTGAAGTTACTTTGAGAGAGTTCCAAGTTGTTCCCTGTAATCTTTTGTGATACAGAAAAGTGAACCGGTGAGAAGTTCAAGCAAATTGTCATTACTACCTGCTAAACTACCTTCAAATGTAATTTGGTGCTTCTTTTAAGGTATGAGGGACTCAAGGGGATAAATCAGGACACTCATTTCCCAGTTCCTGTAAGAGCTGTCCTCAGGAAAGAGAGCTTAGAACCAACTCTGAAAATGGGAAATGAAAGCATCTTTTCTTCCTGGGGCTGTGCTGTGGTATACAGTGGGTAAACATGAATATCCAACTGTTTACATTATGCTATGCATGTTCACACTGATCTTTCTCCTGAAAAAAAAAACAAAAACAAAACCCCATGAGTGAGTAGGTGAAGGACGATGGAACCAAACTAATTGTGTTAAAACTATTCCTCTCCTCCTGTTCCAACTGAAGTTGGAATGCATCCAGATTTGAATTTCCAAAGTCTGGCACCTCTTTTCAGAGGTTACACTGAACTTTGACCAACTTGGTCTTCACGTTTGAATCTGAATCCACTTTTGTTCCTCACCTTGTCCCTCTTCACACCCAGAAAAACAACTGGGTATCCCATATATCAGACTATTCCTCCTTAGTCTTGGGCAGATAAGAGCAAAACAGGTTTCACATGAACCTGTCTGAGGTCAGGGACATTCCATCAAGTGTTACTGAACTCAAATGGGATCAAAGATTCCCAAATAACAGTATAAAATCACTCTGAAACATCTGCAACTGCAAACACAGATGGGCAGAGAAAACAGTAGGTCTGCAGGTGAAACCCTTGCCTCAGATAAGGACAGTGTTTGCCTTTGAACTCAGTCAGTTACCCTCTGCCTTCCACCTGGGGAGCTGGAAGGAGACTTGTGGTAGTCTCCCCCTACTCTCCTTCTTTTTCCCCTGGACCTTGCCTTCAGGGTGATCATTCAGTTGGACACTTCCTGCACTTGCTGTCTCAGGTCAGTCCTGCCAAAGGCAGAAATGAATGCTGGGATGTGGCAATACACAAGACAAAGAGGAAGACACATTTAATTAGCACAGCTGGTTTGATAACCGGGATGCCATGGCAGGGACAAGCAGAATTTTGAGATTATCAGAAGATGAGATTAAACTTGCCTAGGGGAAGAGGATGCGCTGTATGGCATCTCAGCATCCCACATGTCAACACAAAGTGACTCTGCAAGGCAAAGACTGAATTTTAACAGGTCTCATTGATACTAGGCAAGCCTGATTGTTATCTCAAAAAGCCATTGGCCTAATGATTGGCCGTTAATGCCCGTCTCCCAGGCTCTTTCAGGGGTGGGTGGAAATAGTCAAAGCCTGCAAAGGACACTTAATGCAAATGGCTACAGTCAAACCTTTTGTACTGTCTGTCCCCCAGTTTTGTAGGGGAAGAATCTCTTAACACAGTGGAGTTTTAAAATTCAAACAAATTTTGTGGGAGGTCATTGAAGCTCAACCAATGCAGAAGAATGTAGACGGCATCAAAAATAACTGGGAAGTATCCCATACTTGTGCTTGAAAGGCTTTGAATCAGAAGGTCTGCAGGGGCTGTTGCCTGATGAGTATTTGTGAATCTTCCCAGTGAGGTAATGTAACTTTTTCTAGCCTGGTGATGCTGTAGGCAAAAGACCATCCCAAAGCGCAGGAATGAGCCTGGCATGCTTTTGGCACTGTGCAAGTATAACCCAAAGGCCAAGGCAGTTTCCAAGTGGAATGACTGAACTGGGAGAGGTTTGAAATGTAGGTAACCTCCAGAGAGGTGAAGCGGGGAGGGCTGAACGACAGCGCAAGAGGCAGCTGGGTGCTCCGGCTTGTACACATCTTCCAGGGAAGCCTTCCTGTGGAGAAGGAAAACTCACGGACACTGTGGCTGACAGGAACTGAAGACATGCTTTCAGTGGAATGGCACTGAGATATATATATACACTTTTTTTTTCTTTTCCCGCTGAATGGGGGCTACTTTGCTATTCAACATTAACCTAAAAAACAAGTACCCTAAAATATAGAAAGTATTTTTGTGAATCTCTGCTATCCCCTGTGATGGGTAGTGTGTGAATAGAAAACTTGGAGACAGTAGTGTAAAACACAAAGGCAGGAAGGGAGCAAGTGTTTATCATGATGTGCAGAATGCACCTCTTTGCTACAGCCTTGAAAGCTGCTTCTACAAGCTGGCAACATTCAGTTGCTGGAAGACAATATAACTAATCCAGACATGTTCAGCATGTAGAATTACAGTATCTCAGCCTTGTCCTTCCCTCACGAGCAACAGGAATTGGATTCATTTTTTCCCCAAAGAAAAAAATCACTTGAAAGTCCAGAAGTTAGAATCCAAGAGAAATATCACATCTGCTTCAGAGAGTTTGTCTCTTTTGAACTTGGGGAGGAATTATTTTACTGTGCCAGAAATGCAGGAATTGTGTTGTTACATGGAAGCTTTAAAAAAGCAAAGCCAAAATTTGAGCACTTAACTTCTTTTTCTCCTTGTTATTCATTTTCCCCTGAATTTCAGCCAAACTGCCAATTCAAAACTCATATCATTGCTTAGTGTATGGAAATTCCGATAAAATTAGTGTGTCAGTTAAGAAGTAAACAATGTGAAATAAAGAAAGTGAATGTGAAAATAGTAATTTGAAATAAAATACTTCAGTTAGATGGCCTAAAATCTTCTATTAGTGAAAAAAAAATCACTAGATCTAATGTAGAATAACAAGAGTTGTCAGAAAAATATCTCAGAAATACTTTTTCACACACACACACACACACACTCTCTCACTCTTCTGTGTGTGTGTACACTTCTCCCCATCCTACTGCTTTTTCTTCCTGCTTTCTCCCCTGTAATTTTTTAAGAGCTGATATTTGTCATTTTCATTCTATTCTCCCAGAATAAAATTTCCAAGAAGTTCCCTAATGTTCTTTTTGGCTTTTGAGGATTAAAACAAAACAAAACAAAACAAAACAAAGAAACAAAAAAAATTAAGAGCAAAACCCCAGGCCTTTCCCACATTTTTAAAAGCTTTATATTCCTGCATTCTGACACAGACAGAATCCACAGGACAGTTCAAACAAGGGGGCTGTTATCCTCTCTCTGTTTCTATGGAAATGAGTGTCAGACCACTTAACAAAGCACATACTTTACAGTAATCACTGCATTTTCATTATTTGAAATAACAGAGCGCATTTTCCCCAATCCAACCTCTATTCCTATGGATACAAGCTGAAAATCGTTGTAGAGAAGCCTGTTCCATAGTTTTTTCCAATTCTGAATGTGTTTAGGATGCTGTTAAGTTCTCACAAGGTGCTATGGATGATACGATCTAACAAGAGCTTCAAGTGTGCTGTAATTTGAACTGGAGAGGACCAATTCTGTGAGCCAGAGTAAGGAAACATTCTTGTGTGTGTAAATAGAAATTGGAATGAATTCTGAGTGAAGTACTCCACCCAGCAGGTTTAGAAGGAGGGGAATGATTTGCTGTTTTCTGCTATTTTTTGACTTGCTTCAGAGAGAGTGAGCTGAGCTAAGCAAGTTCTGAGTTTGGTGATCATGAGCTGCTCCTTGGCCAAACTAGCCATAACACCATAGAGACCCCCACCACTTCACGAGACAGAAGATGTGACCCATGAAGTTTGCAAAGCCAATCTCCTCACGTTTCATTTGGAATGAAACCTCACTCCATTTCCTCAGGAGAGGCAGCAGAACGTCCCCGCGCCTCACCCCCCTGAATGCTGCCAGTCTTGCTGGCACTTCTCCTGTACGCAGATTATTTTTTCTAGCAGTGCACCTGGCACTTGTATAGACATGAAGTAAGAGGCATGTCCCATCTCAGAGAGCTTACGCTGCAAACAAGAGAATGTCCCTGGTCACTTCCCGACATGATGTTTCAAAGACACAGTGGGAAAGACTGTGTGTCCTGCCCCTCAGTTAGGAAGGACATTAGGCCACAGTTACTGGGTGGAGCACGGTCAGGGAAATCAACCTCTTTTTCAAAGTGCTTTACTACGGTTTTATGAGCCTGCCTCTGATGGGTCGTTATCATGACACTGTTCCCCTTCCGTAAGTATTTAAGACAAGATTTTCCAAAATGACCAATGACTACGTACTTGAAATTCAAGACAGAAGCTTTTTAAAGCCACAGAATCAATGTCAAAACACTGAAAAAACTGTGGCTTTTCCAAGAGCCTTGAAAAAATCGGGCTTCCAGATGTCTCAAGTTAGGTATGCAAAGGCATGCAAAACTGGTGGTGTTTCAGAAAAGAATAACCCATATCAATATCTAATCAGTGAGAGTTAATAGTTTTGAGAACCAGACCTCAGGCTAATTCGACCTGAGCACAGTGAAATTAGAAGCATATAACAAAAATTTAAAATGATATTGCAGTGCTTGTAAGTGCCTGCTTTTCCCGTCAAGACTGTAAGGGCTCCCTGGTAAATTCTGTGACTCAGTGACTATGTCAAACTCAGACTGGATGATGCTTGAAGATTATTCCATGTGTATAAGGTGGGAAGGATTTCAGTACACAGAAATACCCGAGAATCGCAGTAGATACTCAGAGGTGCTCTCAGCAAATGCCTCCTCTGGCTCTGCACAGCCTGCTCATTGACACTTTTCTGTCCTCTTCCCTTTTTTCCTGGTCTTTCCACCCATCTTCGGCAGCTGGGCATGCAGCCCAGTTCCAGAGTCTCACCATGCTCTGACTCAAACCCCTGATGCTCATAATGCCTGGTCAGCAGATCCCTCCATATCGACAGGCTCTAATATTCCTCGTGGGAGGAAGACAAATTGCCATTAGTCAGGCTTAAAATGCACTCCTTGCACTCCAGCTGAAATAACTACGGGATTGGAGGAGGAGGAAGAAGAGGAGGAGAGATGATTTTGTTTTACAGCATCTAGAATAAAAAAAGTTGTGGTTTTACCTCAGCCATGCCAGCCCACTCGTCTCCTGGGTCCATACACGGACCTTGCACATACCTTGGACTCCTCGATGCCAAACTCCTGGAATTCAAGCTCTGCAATGAATGTGTCCAAGTGTGTGAGCTGGCACTGGGCTGATCCCAGCAAGGATCATGGAGGTGCAGGGCACAGGGCATTTGGACATGTGATGACAAAGAAGTGATAGTGTTGGGAGCATTCCCTTCTTGGGAGGCCGTGCCGAGGAGGTGGTCCTGTCAGCCCATCTCTGGGCAGCGTCACCCTCTCTCCTTCTGTCATCCCATGCCTCAGGGTGCCAAAGGCTGGAAAGCAGGGAGATTTGACAAAGCGCTTTGTATCACACTTGAAATTTGGGGAAAAACTGAAGGAAACTTTTCTGTGTAATAGTTGTGTAAACTGAGAGCGAACATTGAGAGCTACAGTTTTAAGGTGTGATTTTGGATTAAATGTATTCCCTCTGAATGCTTTCTATACTTAATTTATACATAAAATGAAACATTTATTTTAAGACACTAATGCATTTCTTACCAAAGGAGTGAAGGGTGGGAGATTGCAACTCACAGATGAAGTGAAGTGAAACCACCACAGGGGTTACTGTAACTGTAAGTGGGGTATCCCAACAGCAGGACAGGTTTGGGCTGGGATTAGCATGGGCTGTATAACTGGGGTCATGCAAAGGTCTGTCTGCAGCCCTTCTCACAGTCCCTCATCTGCAGGGAGAGGCTGTAGGCCTGGAGATCAGGCTGAGTTTGGGAAGGGTCAGGAGGACACGGTTACGGAGTGATGTAAATGCGTATCAAGAGACTTGAGGGGTGGCAATGTCAGCTAGAGAACAGCAAGGATCCATGGCTAACGGCTGGAGATAGGGGCTGCCTGAGAAGGAAGGAGTGTTTAAGGCTGAAATCAGAAGAGAAACCTCGGTGAAGCTTTTGTGTTAGAAATGGTCTCATCTGCCCAATCACACACTTGTCTTCAGGATTGCACGAGTAAGGAATCCCACAGCAAAGAAAAAGGTTCAGGTTTGGGAGCAAAGGCAAGTTGGGCAGGACTGCGGGGCTGGGGCTTGGCTGTTTACATTCTGTTCAGGACAGTAAAGGCCTCCGAGGTCGTAACTGAGGCAGGAAAGGGTCGCTTGGCTCAGTTAGTCTTGTATCTAGAACTGTTCCTTGAACAAGGGGGGGAGCTGAGGTTCATGCAAGGGACCAGGAATTGGTTTTTTAGCCTTGAAAATGCCAGAGGGGTGTGTGTAACTTGGATATGATGATAAGTTCATCTGGCAAGAATCACAGAATATTTTGATTTACTGAAAAACCAGGCAGCTCAGAAGTTACTACTCGACTCATTGCTGCTCCCATCTGTTGCACACATAAGCACAGCAGAACAGATGATTTTTTTCTGAGCCTGAGGTCTTCGACTGACCCTCCGTAAATGCGTCTTGCCAAAAAGCAGACTTGGGGGAGGAAAGTTGTCAGATATAATAGAGAAAGAAAAGGACACAGGCTTCAAAGTCCACTCCAGCAGAACATGGAAGTGACCTGGCTGGAAATGAAACCCGTAGTCTGCTTCCCCAGCCTCCTGGAAGCCGCTAACAGCTCCACAGGCAGTGAGGGGAGAGAATAATTGAACTTCAAGTTGAAATAAAAATAATTTTCAGTAGCATTCTGCAGACCTTTTAAAATACTAGAACCATGAAATATGGTGTGATGATAACTACCAGGCTTGTAAGCCTGGTAACTAGGACTTTTACCTTGAAGATTTCAGTATGGGTACTTTAAGCCCTTTAAAACAGAGTTAAATCAATTTTTTTTCCCCCTAGTTCTGCTAGCACTAGCCTTTCTTTTCACCCCCTCAAAAGCAGAGCAACTCCCTCTTGAGAATGTTATTTACTTTCCATATTATGTGCTTACCAATTTCTGGAATTGCCAATGTATTTGGATACCTGCATAAATTTAAGTTTCAAGAAAACTGTAAGGCTGAAACAAAAGAGAGAGACTGCTGCAGATGGGATATTGGGAAGGAATTCTCGTCTGTGAGGGTGCTGAGGCCCTGGCACAGGGCCCAGAGAAGCTGTGGCTGCCCCGGATCCCTGTGGCCTGACTGAACTAGAGGTAAAGCCGCCTGGGTGTCCTGCCCACGGCAGGGGGTGGGAAGGGATGGTGGAACGAGATTGAGGTGAATGTTTTGAGATTAATTCGTGGGTATTTTATAATATACTTTATAAGCCTGTGTAGTAGATATTTTAGAGTTAGTTTGTGTTTTACTGGATAACATCACTTTCTTAAGCCTAAAGGAATGCGGGGTTCCCGGAAGACATTCCTCTGCCGAGAGGGAAGATCATCATCCATCGCGGAGAGAAAGGAGGGTGTGACCCCTGGCTGATGGAGCTGAGCACCGCCATCAGCCACCGTCGGCCGAGTGCTCAGCGCCCCACAGCCATCATCCCGACTCTCACAAGGACATACATCTCAATACCTGGTTCCGGCAAACCCGGACAAAAGCTTCTGTCTCCCCGGAAAAAACTATTCACCTGACTTGCAACCGTAAAAGACCCTAGATGAATATGAATCAAGAATCATACACACAAAGAACCGATGACGTAATCGGTTGCCCAAGCCCAAAAATTGTATCAAAACGGGCTCTGCACACTCTGAATTTGTGAACCAGAGGGGGATTCTGTGCCGTTCCATGGTAATTATTTTTAACTCTTGTTGCTCACCTGAGCACCGGTCGCTGGGCAGGCCCGACAACTCGGCCGGGGCGGGACCGCAGGAGCAGCACCCTGCCCGGGCCGCGATATCCCCGGGCCGCTGCCGCTCCCGCTCCGCCCGCCCCTGCCTGCGGGAGCAGCGGCGATTCCGGGGTGCCGCCGTGCCGGCTCCGAACCGGGCATGGCCGGGAAGCGGAGCGGGGAGCCTGCGGCCCGCGGGACGAGGAGTTCGATGGCGCCCGCCTCACGGCGCTGCTGCGGGACCCCGCGGCCGCCGCCAAAGGTGAGGGGCTCTGCGTGGCGGGAGAGGCGCGCCCTGAGGCGGCCGCGCTGGACAAAGGCGGCCGCGCCATCCCGGGCTGAGGCGGCCGCGCCGTCCCGGGCTGAGGCGGCCGCGCCGTCCCGGGCTGAGGCGGCCGCGCCGTCCCGGGCGCATCGGGCTGAGGCGGCTGTCCCGGGGCACGTCGCAGGGGGTGGGTGGCACCGGTGCTGCTGCTGGCGGGGCTGGCGCACATGGCACCGCTCGGCCCCTCAGGGTCGCGGCCGGGCCGGAGCGGGCCCTGCACGGGGCGCCGGTGCCCCGGGTTGACGCTGCGCCTTTGCAGGGCTGGAGACGTTCGTGCCCGTCGCCAGGACGCTGCCATCGGCCCAAGTGTACGATGTCGTGGAGAGATACGTGAAAATTTCCGTGGAGTGTGCTGAGATATTCAAGCTTCTCGATGGAGAAAGGAAGCCTGAAAGTGAAGTAAGTTGGACAGGGGGCTTGTAATTCAGGGACTGGCGGCTGCAGTCCCAACAATCCCACCCTGGAGAAGAAGCGACAAAAGGTTTCCAGAAAATGGTCGCAGTGGCCAAGGCTGCCAGAGCTCCAGGAAGGTTTGGACAGCGCTGTCAGGCGTGGGACTGTTGGGGTGTTTGTGCAGGACCAGGAGTTGGACTGGATGATCCTTGTGGGTCCAGCTCAAGATATTCTGTGGTTCTGTGAATAAATGCTTTGTGGTGTAGATAACTCTGATAATTGAATATGGCTTTGGTTTGGTTTTTTTTCTTTTTTTCTGGAAGTAGCAGTGGCAGAAGCACCTACGGAGTGGGAGATGCTCTTTTCAGTTCATAGATGTTCCTGGATTTAATGACACACACAGCCAATAGTCCCGTCCAAATCAAGCTGTTAAAGTTCTTTAAATGTTATCAAAAGATCTTTTAGGAAATAAGGGGATCAATAAAAGCAGTTAAGTAAGCAAAACAATAGTCTGGTGAAAGTAAGTGTTTTTAGGTATCTCCCTGATATATCAGTATTTCTAGGAAGCCGCTGGTAAAGTTGACCTCATTTTTCTTATTTTAGCTGGACACAATTTATCCTCAGCAGAATATGACGAATGAACAAAGAGTTCAGTAATTTTTCACTGTGAATGCTGGTGCAGCATTGCTGACTGCTTACAACATAGTACTGTATTGTGTGGCTTTTTAACCATCGCTTGCTATTCTTTGTCTTCCAGTATCATTTTTATCTGTGTCGTGTTCAGTGACAGCCTTCCCTCAGTATCCCATTGCTCACAGGGGCTGGTGTTTGCAATGGGCGCAGCCCAGTGCTGTGTGGTTTCCGGATTCCTCTGCAGGGAAATAATTGCAAGACCGGAACAGCCCCAGTGTTTTTCTCCAGCGCATTTTGGTTTTCGTCGTCCACTTAGGAGCAGCCGTCTCTTGAAGCACTGATTCCTTGAAACTACATGCTCTCCAAAGTGATCTTTTCTGAGAGGAAGCATTAATTTGGGAGAGAATCTAGAAGTTAATGTCACTTTCATGTGTGGAAGCTTTCCTCTTGGGGTGGGGTTACCCTTTATTGATGGTGGTTATTACTATTTGCTCAGCTAATAATTTCAAGTCTTACCTGATAATTGTCAGATGCTAACATACTTTTTTATCCTGCAGATGCTGTTAGTCTTTCAAGCCCTAGAAGCCATTTTACTGAGGACAGCCAGCGACCGCTCACATTTGTGGGAATGAACATCGTCAGAAAGTTGATTCATTCCTATATGAGACTGGTCTATGCTGCTTTGTATTCTGAAAATCACAAGTAAGTCTTCTTGGTGCTCTGCTGGAGAATCTCTGTCAGTTGATCTGGAGGGACTGTACTGGACGTTGCAAAATTCATTTTGAGTTATTGCTAATAGTCCACCTTAATTTAATAATCCTTTTCCACTTGTCATAAAATAATTGCCTGTGGAAGTCTTTGCAAAGTGAAAGCTCTGATGCATCATACAATCCAGTGCTGTAGGATAATTTCCTGAAGGTGTAGTTTTCATCGGTTGGGCCTGCCCTAGTGACAGCTAACACAGGTGGTACCTTGAGTCCTCTTACTTTATTGCTGCTTGATTTGTGGGGTGGAATGTACTGCGTGGAACAGGGCTGGGCAGTCTTCCTGTGACAGCAAAAAGAGCTGCTCTTGAGTTCTGTGTTTCCCTGTATTTTTTGGAGTCAGGTTGCCATGTTTATAATGGATTTTTCTCTTTCAGACTGGCTTTGCTTCTGTAATTTTTTCAGTCTCTTAAAACTGAGGTCATTTTAGGTTGTTCAATAACTGTTGTTATTTAGTCCAGACCAAACAATTTCTCGTGCTCCTGTGGATGGGGAAAAAAGTTGCAAATTCCAGAGACATTTCGGTACAAACCTGGGAGGAAGAGGGAAGTAGAGAAAAAAAACAGACTGAAATTGACTTGTCTGAGGCAAATGTCTCATCTTTCAGTCTTTGAGCAGAACTGGAAAACCTTTTCTCTGCTTGCCTAGTTCATAGGCACAGCTGTGCTTCCTGAGCTGTGCAGTTGATCTTATTGCAGCAGGCTTTTTAACCTGACAAAGAATCTCAAATCTGTATACCGGAAACAAATTTTGAGGCTGTGCAAGATGTGCGCTTCTGATAAAATGTTTAAAGATTGCAGGTTCTGGAGGAATCCTTCTAGAACCTGCACAGAGGGGGCTGCAGATTTCTGATGGGAGATGCTCTGCATTTTCTGTGCAACCTCTTTGCTGTGCAGAGGGATTTTCTTTATTGCATGTCTAGATAGAATCTCTGCTTGAACCACACGGCTTTTTACAGATTGTCCATGACAGATGCACGACGGACAGGTTACAAATCTGTTCATGGTAGTGGCTGTTCAGATGATGGAGGTCTGCTGTCCTCTTACATATTCCTGTTGAAATAAATGGCAGACCTCTATGAATTTAGGAGTTCATAGAATCATAATTAAGGCTTGCGTAGTCCAGCCCCACTGCCATGTACGGGTCATCTTAGAGTTGGTCATTTTGGCACTTTCACCCTTTAAAACTATTTCATAAAGGGATTATCCAGCCTCACCTTATGGCTTAATTTTGGGGAAGAATATAAAAAGGCATTTCTTTCTCCCTTCTTCCCTCACCCCTCTTTCCCAGCTGCTGTTATTACTACCTAAAATAATTACTTTGATTATTTAACTTCCCTTCTATTTTCTTTCTAAGTTTTAATCTGTTGGTTTGGTGATTAGTATAACCATGATCCTGGAAATAACCTGCAGGTTTTCCCTCTGCTTTGTCTTTTTAGGGTGAGCCAGGGGTGCCTTACACTGCTGTCAGCAATGGTGGCTCAGGGCCCGGGTTCAGCAAGGGATGTACATAGTCATTTCGATTTCAATGACAAATACCTGCCTGGATTGTTGGAAAGAAGATGCAAGAAGGTAAATTAAGGTCCTGCATGCAATGAAATGCTATGCCATGGCTCCACCAGCATTTTTAGCTAACTGTTGGGAACAAAGCTGTTGCCAATGTTTGTTGTATTTTCATCTGCAAGAACTTAACTCTCCCTTCCTGTCCTGTGTCAGGCTGAAGTCCTTGACTGTGCCTAACTGGGCACATGAAAATGCCTTACGTGTTGCCAACGAGCTGTGGAGAAACATAAATGTGCAGTTTCTGTCAACTGTCCTTCTGGTGTTTTAAACAGAGTGAAAGTGATAGTACACTCCTGAAAACTAGTCAGTCATTTTGCGGTTTGGTCCCCCTGAAATAAATGGAAACTGGAGAGGGGATATTGCTCAGTACTAATACAGGGTAATTGTGTTTGAAAGCATAAACAGAATAATCCAAATTATCTCTAACTGGAAATCCTTAAGAGGAATATGTGAATGAGGGGAAGAAGTCACTCCTTTTTTCCTGAAGAAACTATCTCTTGTTTCCTCCCTGTTTGCTAAAAATAGTCAGGATTGATCCAAACCAGAACAAGAATATCTAAGTGTCATTCCAAATGCAAGTATAAAATAAATCCAGTATTGGTTGCAATCTTGACATATTGTTTCTAGATTTTAAAGATTACTTGCAGAGTGAATGTGTAAGTTTGTGTTAGGTTGGTGCCATCTGAGGTGAAAATTCAGACGTTTTCTTTATTAAGCAGTCAAAGGGAAGGCAAAAAACCAAACATCCCTTTTTCCCTGGAACCACCTTTTATAGTTCTGGAACTGTCAGATTCCACAAGTTTTGACCTCACTGCAGGAGTTGTCCGCAGGAGTACCTCCACCCTTAATTTTAAATGCTTGGGTGCAGTCTTTTGACCGCAAGCTGCTCAAGTACTCCAGTAAGGTACAAGGAAAAAAGCATCCCAAAGGTCTTACTCTTGTACAGCTTTCAATGAAATCGTGTCACAGCTGGTTATCAGAGGTGAGTTTTTAACACAAAAATACCAGGCCCAAAGCTTCCAGCAAAATTTTGTTTGTTTCTCTTTATTTCTTCTTTCAGCCTTTTCATGAGTCCCTGCTGCCTTATCTTTTGCCTACTCAGAATCATCTTTACATGCAGATTATTTTGCACAGCAGGTTTATAAAAAATTGTAAATCATGGGGGGACTCTGTCAGGGAGTGTCGTGATTGGGTGAGGGATGAGGGTTTTTTTAAAAGAGGGTGTATTTACATAGGATATTGGGGGGAGATTCTTGGCCATGAGGGTGGTGAGACGCTGTCCAGCACAGGTTGCCCAGAGAAGCTGTCACTGCCCTGTCCCTGGAAGTGTCCAAGGTCAGGTTGGACAGGGCTTGGAGCACCCTGGGATAGTGGAAGCCATCTCTGCCCATGGCAGGAGGTGAATGAGGTGATCCTTAGGGTCCTTTCCAACTCGAACCGTTCCGTGATCCGTTGTTCATATCCTGTGGTGCTGTTACAGGTCAGGGTGTCGCTGCTTCCAGTGTGCCTGAGTTGGTAGTTTTATACTTGCCCCTTTTAATGGGCATTTTTGTGACCTGACCAAGCAGGGCACAAGGGAGGAAGTTCAGTGATGCAGGGTTTGGCATGAAACTGCTGTTAATGTTTCCTTTTTCTTTAGATCTGTGGCCTGGTCTCATATCTCCGGAATTGAAGAGCACGTGAACTAGCACATTTTCCTTTTTAGGTAAAAGTGATCTGCTTCATGCCAGAATTGTTTTAGCTGAATACACTGTGGATGTATTGCATGTAAATGTGGGTCTGTGGCTGCATGCAGCATGTTTACAGAAGTTGTTTCATTTGCCCATTTGTGGCACTGGTACAGGTAATCAGCAGTTGCAGTATTGATTCTGCAGTTGGGTACAGCCTGTGTGCTGACAACTTTTTTTTTTTAATTTTATATTTACATTTTTATGTTTCCAGGGGAGAACAGATGCCCGCATGGCCTGTATTCAGTTTGCGCTCTCCTTTCTCATTGCTGGCGGCAATGCAGTCTTGGCACAGGTGCTGGAATTAAAAGGTACTTCATAATTGCATTTGGGTTTTTGTTTTCTAAGGCACGGTCATTTACATGACCTAATTAAAATGCAAACCAGGTCGAGAGCACTAATGAGAAGCAAAATATATATATTTTCTTCTTATTACCTGAAAAGCTTTAAACTTCTTTGGTAGTTTAATAAATAAGTCTCCTGCTGGAGAGCAATACGCTAACTGCTAGAACTTTGCAAAAATAGAAAGTCTTTGGTGACGCAGATTAAAAAAAAAGTAAATCTAATGTAAAACTTTGAGGTCATAGAGTCAATAAACATAAAACAAATCATGGCCTCCAGTCTTGCTCATCAGACAGTAACAGTGGATATATTGCATTAATTTTCTATTGAAAAGTGTGTGCTTCAGTTGCCTTTCTGCCCTGTGAATTGTGACCCTTGGTAAAGTTATGGGAGAATTCAGGAGGGATGTAGAAATATTGCTTAAAAAAAAGGTCCTTCAGCCATTAGCTGGCAGCAGGTTATTTCTCCTGAGGCGGGGGACTGAGAACTGGCTGCAGTTGTCCTGGGCTGCTGATTTTCTTTAGGTGCTGGCAGTTGTTCAGTTCTTTCAGGCTGGGGATTGCACACCCCGGCCCAGTCAGTACAGCTGGCTTTCATTCCCCTGTGAGAGCCCTGAGTTCTCTCTAAACTGAAGTTGTCTAACTTTGGGGTGCACAGGTGAGCCAAAGGATGATACATGTGGTTGGAGATGGAATCTCCAAACATTTGAGAATCACTCAGTGAAACAATTACAAGTGCTTCATTGGGAAGAATATGAATTTAGGTACGGCATTTCAGGGCCCAAAATGTGTTTAAAGTTGACAGATGCTGTAGCAGTGTTAATCAGCAAGTGGGCAAATTAGCCAGTCAAGATGAGAGTAGGTTTGGCAGCTTCAGTTGCTCATCACCGTAGTCAGACACATCATCCTTCTGAGCTCTGCTTGCTGCCTTTAGGTTCATCCTGGAATGTAACAGCAGGGTAAATAATGTGAGAAGGAAGAGGAATGGCTGTGAATTCCCTGAAGCATTTTAGTATGAAAAGAGCTTTCACATTCTGACTTAACATTTGAAATGTCCTCTTAGATTTCATTCCAGATATTCTTCGCTCTGAAATAAAGGAAGACAGAGTTTCTACTGTCAATCTGTTACTTTCCACCCTGAGAACTAAGGTATGATACACCCTTGAAACTGTGTTGCCTCATGTTTTCTATTTTCCTGACAACAGGAAACAGTTTTGCAGTGATTTCTCTCAGTGTTCAGTTCTCAGGGCTGCTGGCAGTGTGCCGCTGCAGTGTCTGTGACTGGCAATATGTGTTGGGGGTTGGTAGCTTGGCTATATTACTGTCTCAGGGTTGAAAACAGGGAAGCAGGAATTGCTGAAGGGTGTGAGAGTTGGTTTAGTGGTGGCTGGCTTTCCTGTGCTCTGTCACCTTCTGAGCGTGGCCCTGCCTATTCCCTGGGATGCACTTGTTGCTTGTAGAGCAGCTGCACCTGAGATGTATTTTATTTCTTTAAAGACGTTTTTAGCTCCAGTATCTATGTTTTCTTAAAATACCTGTTCTGAACTGCTGTAGCAATGTTGCAGAAGCTGTTCGGTGAACATTTGAGGGAATGAAGAAGAAATAGTTTCCAATTTAGAGTGTAGCCACAAGAGCCTGCCTCAGACTTGGGCTTTTCACAACTGACCAATTAAAGCCAAAAATGTTCTTTCATTTTGCTGTTGCAATAACATGAAAAAGAAGGAGAATAAAAAAAGCTACCATTTAAATGTAAAATAAACCTCCTCGAAAAATTTGTTTTTCAAATGAAGCTTTTCCTGTATGGGAATCATGGGCCATTAGGTTATTGGTGGACCCTAGCACACTGTATGACTCTTTCAGCCTAGCAAGAAAAATCAGAATTAAAGCAATGCCAGCAGTAAAACACAGTAGAAGAACTTTTGAGGAACTTCTTTGGCTGTGTATTCCCTTTCATTCAAACTTCCTTTGTAGTAGCCTTTACCATGTCTGCTCCCAGGTTCCCGTGGTTGTAGTCTGTGGCTGTGATGCTCTAAACATGATCTGTGCTCCTCAGCCCAACGTGGACATCTGTCCTGTCCAGCGTGTGCAGGGCTTGCCGAGGTTGGTGTAGGGTCCAAGTGGAGCAGGAGCATGTGAGAGAAGTGTTGACAGGACAGGCAGACCCTTTCTTCTGCCCTGGTGAGGAAAGCCAGCTCTGTGTGTGCTAGAAGAATGAAGTGTGTTGTTATTTTGCCATGATTTTGTCATAACTTGCAATAACTAGAAGAGTTTGCTTTTTTCTCATTTTTTGGTGGTTCATAATAAAAGTATCAGTAAAAGGCGGAAGGTGCGTTTTTTCACTGCGGAAGTGTTGCTTCACATCGCTTCACTGTACTGTTGAAATGGGATTACTGATGTCAGCCCTGAGGATTTAAGGGTCTGTCATTATTTCTTTGTTACTCCTAGTACTTCTGCTGCCTGTTTTTTACCCTGCCTCTTGCAGCCCACAGCTTTTGGAACAGCTCCCAATGGCTCTGAGCTTGATGAGTTCAAAAAGAGGAATCTACTGAGCCTATTTAAAAAGAATCTCCCAAATTTCTGCTGCTTCTCGCTGGGTTTTGGCTACAGATCTTTTTACTCTTGTGTCTGCTCTCGTGTATTCCTCTACTAGATGCTTATGACCCCGCCACTCCCATCCTGATACACCGTAAACACCCTTTGGAGGAGATCTGTTTCTAGTAGGGGTCTGCTTGGAGCTGTGCAAATCTCTGACCCCATTCATAAGCATGCATTTCAGTTCTGAATAAGATTGAGTTGTTACAGTTCCTGGCAGTCCCTGTACGTCATGTGATTCGGGATTTCCCAGCCACACTTGTCAGGAGTCTCCTCATCCATAGGCATCTTGAGTTGTTCCAGATTTAGAAGGTTAATGGAATTTAGAATCACAGAATGGTTTGGGTAGGAAGGGACCTTCAGGTCCTGAAGCTTCTCTTCTTAATCTGAACAGAAGCCAAACTTTCTTTTAGTATTTCCCTAAGAGGAGCCATATGAAATGTAGAGTGCAGTTGATACCTGTGATGTCAAATCTCATATGCCTTTTTTACTCCTTTTTGGTTTTTAAAGGTGGCTCAAGGTTCTGAGGAAGTGGGAAAGGCAATGGTATGAAAGCTTGTGCATAGTTTCCCAATGGACCTCTGCTACTCTCTGAAACGTGGCATAACCTTCTATGATCCGAGTCTTGGAACTTCTGGCAAGTAAGTCACTGTGCGGCTGGGAGTGGGCATGGAATTTTTGCTAGAAGCAGAAGAGACCTCACTGGTTATCGTGTTTGCCCTAAAATGTGTGGTAGTAATTCACTGTTTGTCATGCAGAAAACGTGGAGGTAAATTAATTTCTTACTTCTCTGAGCGTAAACTCAGAAATTATGCCAGGAGGGTGAGAGATCTTGCCTTCAATTAACAGTTAGAGAAGCTGCAGAGTTCACATCCCATATAAAGTATCAAAATAAGGATTTCTTATTCAAAATAAATTTTTTGTCTTCAACAGGGGAGGAAATCTGGTACTTCTGCACTTCCTGCTTGGTTTAAAAACGACTACAGAAGATGAAATGGTTGCTGACCTCATGGTGAATATTTTCAAAGTATGCCCAGATTTACTGCATAGATACTTGTAGGAGACTCACTATTCCTTCGTTCCTAGAGCGATGTCTGCTTGGATGGACAACATGAAGTTACTCAAGAAGGTAAGAGTATGGATGATGGTAAAAAACCATGCTCAGAGCAGGAGGCTCTATAAACACTTCAACTGAACTGAGAAAGAAGGAATTTTGGTGTAAGAAACAGTGGAAAACATCACATCAGTGATGTATTTTTTGAGGCAGCAGCATCAAAGCTCAGCTAAAAGAACGTTCTGTCGTTTCCGAGTGTTCCGCTGCCTATTTGTTTAGATGAAAATGATCAAGTAGGATCTGGAATCTCTGGAAAAGGGATGGCCTTTAGCAGGGATGCTGGTTGCATACAGAGAGTGCATTTAGTTGAGTAGGACTCTGGAGGATGCTCTAGCATATTTGCCTAAAAATTGATATTTAATGATGCTGTTACTTCAGACAAGTCAAAATCCTTCTGTATAATGCTCCCCAGAAGAAGGAAGCTGTCATCTCTGGGAATGTACCAATGGGGCATAAATTTTCTTTCTTTTCTTTCTTTTCTTTCAGATCTGTGAGGCTCAACCAGAGATCTCCAAGTCTTCTAAGACTTCAGAATTTCTTCCTCTCCCCAGATTGCTTTCGATGGTGATGGTAACAACAGTCCCTGCAGTGTGCAATAAAATAATGTTCACCCAGGGGTTAAATGTAAGAGCAGTCTGTGGTATTTCAGTGACTTTTCTCTCCCAGTTAGTACTGTTTGATTTTGCTGTGTGATCATTGAAGAAATTTCTTTAGTTGGTTAATTACCTGTGTTTTGTATTGTCCGCCCCAGCAGAAATCTGGCTTGGGAAAGCACTGGAAAATGAATGAAAACCGCTGATATTGATTCCAGGTGCCTTTCACAAGCACCAGTTCTTCCGCTGTCCGGTGGTAGTTTAGGCTGGGAATCTGAAAACCTATGGATTCTTTACTGCTAGCCAAGACCTAGAAAATAATTAATTCATTGACCAGTTTTAACACATTCAAAGTACAGGTTCTGTGCAAAGCATAACAGGAATCCCTGAAATGTCTCTAACTGACTTCTTCATTTATTTGCCCAGCACAGTGGTGAAGCACAGCATCCTGTCACTGGAATCCATGGTGCTGAGAAGAGCCCTGAGGAACACTGAGCACTGTTTGTCTGGAGGAACCTGGCAAAGGTCACAAATCTACACGCTGCCAACAATGCAGGAGTTGGTGCGGCTCTACAGAGAAGCTGTCAGCAAGGTAGAAAGAAAGAGACAACTGGGGGCTGACAGGAGGCATTTTGCAGCCGGCTGACAACTGCTTTCCTCTGTACTTTCTCCTCAAGTAGTTGAACCCTAGGAGCCAGGAGATGGTATCCTGGGGGAGGCTGTGGATGAAATGGTGAGGTAGGAGCTTGCGTTTCCTGACACATCTGTCTGACAGGAATGCAAATAAAATTCTGTGGTGAGATGATCTGTAACATTAATGGCTCTTGAGCTGCAAATGCCTTTCAAGGCCAGGAAGCAAGTTCTCTTCCTGGTTCAAGTCAATGTAGCCCGCAGAGGTTACTCAGAACTTACTAAACAAAGGAGCACTTGAGTTGGAAATATACCATGAGAAGGAAGAACCAAACAAAATTTTCACGGGAAACCTTTTCGGTAAAATGTTCTTTCCAGTACTTTTGTTCTACAGAAGTGGAACTGCTTGATTTCAGGTCATTCCCTGATTGCACACAAGGTCAATTCTTACCTTTGTGAAGAGCAGCAAATCTTCCTGTTGGGTTTGGGGATGTATTTGTCGTAGGAGCTTTGTCTTACAAAGGAGAGCTGTTGCAATTTACCCGTTTTGCTTTTAGGTTTTACCGGACGTGAGTAGTATCGTGGCTGTCTGGCAGTCTCTTCTGAAGGAAGAGAGACAACACAGCGACAGCCCAGCAGAGAAAAAAGGAAGGTGATGTCTCCACTGTGAGGGCAATGACCGAGACGGAAGTTGCTGAGCAGCATGGTAGGCAAAGCAGGTGGAGTTACAGCTTCCTATCTGTGTGGGAATGGGTGTTGTGAAATCCTCATCCCACCCTTCACTTCAGCAGAATCCAGATCTCACTTGTGTATTTACTGCTCACCCTTTCTTTGTTCATTTCTTCAGGGCATTAGAATTGCCTGAAAACACAGTTGAATGTGTAGGCTGCCACTGTTACTGGAAGGTTAAGCAGTTTGACTTTGCTGTCCCAGGATCACAGAATGGTTGAGGCTGGAAGGCATCTCTGCAAATCATCTTGCCTGATACCTCTGCCTAATCCTGGTGGTTACCCAGGTCCATGTTCACACAGCTTCTGAACATCTCCAAAGATGGAGACCCCAGGACCTCTTTAGGCAACTTGTGTGGGTGCTCGATCGCCTTCATAGTCAGAGAGTGTTTCCTGGTGCTCAGAGTGTTCCTGTGTTTCACTTTGTGCCCAGTGTCTCTGCTCCTGCGCTGGGTGCTTCTGGGAGGAGCTTTGCAGCCTCACTTCAGGTGTTCATACATATTGATGAGGTGGCCCTGAGCCTTCTCTTCAGCCTGAACAGTCCCGGCTCTCCCAGCCGTTTCTCACAGGAGAGATGTTCCAGTCCCTTCAGCATTTTTGTGAGCCTTTGCCTGACTCCCTCCAGTGTCTTCATGTTCTGGGGAGTCCAGGCCTGAACACAGCACTCCTGGTTTGGCCTCCCCAGCGCTGAGAGGAGGGGAAGGAGATGCTCCCTGACGTCAGGACACCAGGGCCTTCAGATCCTTCCCTGGCAACCTGCTCTCCACTTGCACTGTGGAATGGGTCTGTTCCTTCTCAGGTGCAGGGCTCTGCTCTTCCTCCTGTTGAACTCAGCCCTCCTGCCCTTGAACTTTCCATGCTGGTGGCTGTTTCGCAGCCACAAAGGAAAACTCGCAGGGACACTTATATGCCTGAAAAATAATTTTTTGAGAGGTTTTTGTTTGTCCAGGTTATTTTACCAGGAGGTCATATTTGTTTTTTAGCAGTTAGGTACTGTGGCGACACAAATGCTTGTCTTGACGTAATACAGGAGTGGAATTGTGAGCGTTGGAAGAGGGATGTAGTGAAGGCTTCAGTTTTCCTCTCTCAAGCTCAGCATCCCTCCAGAAGGGCTTCCTTCCACAGTCCCACTGCTTCCCACAGCAGGGGATGGGAAGTTTCAGGATTGTCTGCATCTTGGCCACTGGCCTGTGAAGTTTTCCTTGTAGGCTGGAGATAAATCTGAAACCAGTTTCACCCTTCAGAGGGCATATTCCACAGAGACACTTCCTGGAGCAAAAGGTTTTTCAGTGGACGTCCTTCTGTGCCTCCCATTGGGCAGCAAAATGTCAGCACTGACAGTCCAAGGCTTGGAAACCAGTGGGGCAGCTGGGTTCTGTAGGACTGCAGCTGTAGTTCCTCAGCATTCTGTGGTCATCATGCTGTCACTTACTCCCAGTTCACCTTTAACAGCTTTATTTGCATTGTGGCCTCTAGAGAATTCCTTTCTAATGGGAGCTGAGACTCAGGCAAACAAAGTTTATCCATGGCATTCATCCAGTTCTTTCTAGCTCCCCGCGGGAGATGAAGTTAACAGGGAAAAGTTAGGTGTTGATTGTTCTGGTCCATGTGCTTTGCTTGCTTTCATTAATGGCTGGATAACAGGTAGCTTTTATGCCTCCTCATGTTACAACTGAAACCTGAGATGGCTTTTCCTAGGAAGTGAACAGTTGCAATAAGTGCTACTGCTGTTTCTCTCGGACAGGTATTTGTTGTCTGCCTCTTGCCAAAAGCTTACGCTGAGAAGCCTTATTTTGAAAGGGGAAAGGGAAAGAGAGAAATTTTTAAGTGAAATAATAAATTTGCCACAAACTGTAGTGTACTGTCTCGTGCACTTCCCCAGCCAAACCTACCTGACATTAGCTAAAAGTAGCGCGCCCAGAAATCAGCAGCATGACCATATCCTTTCCTTCGCTTTTTCCTGTTGTTCAGCCCTGCACTGAACAGCAGTGGGACTGGTGGGGTTCTTACAGTGAGTATTCAGATGTTCAGGTTGTGTTTTACATGTGTGAGCACTTGTGAGTCAAATTAGAAACGACAGCTCTCGATCTAAGCACTGAATAAGTGGATTTAGTTTTGAAAGTGTTCATACAGGAATGTGTGGGGAAGGAAACTGGGGATTCCGTGGGTGTTTTTCCCATTCCTGTTGGGAAGATGGCAGGTCATTTCCTAGGCAAGTCTGCTGGAAATAAAGTTGGTAATGCTTAGTGTTTCTGTGCTGGGTAATGGAGGTGTGACACTTCACTCTTGCTGTGAAGGAAGGAGAAGCCAATTATGGAAATATTTTGTTTAGGTTCAGATGATGCTGAGATGCTGCTTCTGAAAGCTGCACTGCTTCAGGTCATGTCTTCATCAGAAGGTTGTGCCCCACTTGGTGGCACAGAGCAACTTTGATTTTAGCAAGCTGCTAAAAGGTATGTGATGGGGGTTTGTATTTCCTCCAGTGTTTTCTCTGGCTGTTTACAAAGTCCACAGCAGAAAGGAAGGTTTGCTTTTCTATGGAGATAAAGGAACTGTTTTCTAAAAGCCCATTTTAGTTTCTCTGTTATGTTTTTATTATTTTTTAAGTTTTTGTTGTTTGGTCTTACTGTTGGATTGCCTTGGTGGTGACTTTTTAAAATGTGGTGTTGTTTCTCGAATGAGGGCCACAAAGATCCTACACAGGTTCCAAGAGGCTCAGACACCAGTGCTTTGTGCTGCTGATGTCAGGTCAGATGGGGGCAGCTCCGGTTCTGATTGCACTGCGACAGCTCCCTGACTTGTCACAAGAATAAGTGAGGTTATTCATGAGCTGGTGATAGCAGGGATGCAGGGAGAGGCATGAGTGTGAAGTTCCATTGTCTGGAGCAAGTATTGTCGTGGTACAAGCATTTGTTGAGTTAAATTCTGTATTTTGCTCTCCAGTTTGTCCATCCTTTGTCCTGCCTGTAGGTCACAGCTTTTCAAGGTTGCTGAGACTGATAGAAGAGATTTTATATTTCCATGCACGACCAGTGCTTTGTGCTGGGGTTAGCTGATGAAATCTCCCTCCGAGGGCTGGATTCCCACCTTGGGTTGGCCAGCCTTCGCTGCAGCGTGTCTGGGGATCCCATGACATGAAGATCTGTGAATTGCCAGCTTGTCTCACAGTTGTGTTCTAAACCCTAAAACAGGAGTGTTCTGAAGTCTCAGGCAGAGGAACCGAAGTGAAGTTTGTTTCTTGCGTTCACACCTCAGGTATCGTCACTGGAAAGGGCCTGCGGGAGGAGGTCCCTCCTCTTCTGCAGCACCATATCCTGAAAGTGGCTTTAGAACTTCCTGCCAACAAGTTTGCCTGGTTCAGAGGACAGGTAAGAGGCTGGTGCAAAGTTATGTTTGCTTGCTCTGTTGTCCTCAAATGTTTTCCTCTGGCATCGCCTAGTTTTAAATTAGTCCAGCCATTTTAGGGGTGACCCTTTTGTAAAGCAGCAGGAATTACAGTCTTAGCAGTAGTGAAAACTCCCTTCTGAGCTGGAAGGTTTTTTACAAGGAAAACATTTTTTGCCTCCCTGATGAACGGAGGAGAAGGTTGCTGTAGCTCTTTGTGTCTCTGGAGATGTTCCCTCACAAGAAAGAGTGTGCTGGTTTCCACTTGTCTGGAAAGCCTGAGCTGCAGACCAGGGAAATGAGCTACTGATGGGAGCCGTCCCACCCCTTCCCAAGGAGGATTCCAACATTTTTTAATGCTCTCCATAATTGGTGGAAACCATCAGGGCCCCAGCTCTATTTTACTGCAGGCGTGTCAAATAAGTACTCTGTCAAGACTTGGCTTGTCACGTCAGGAGAAAGGATTGGACCTGGCTTTGAGGAGGTAGCAGGGATAGACATGGAATGATTAGGGAATGAAATATGATTGATGAGGGAAGTTGCTTTGTCTTGGGCCCTTGGGCCCTTGGGGGTTTCCGTTACTACGCTCTTCTTCCACTTTTCAGGAAAACATTTTGCAAATGAATGCAACGATGCTGGCTCATTGACTGCAAAGTAGTGTAAATGATCCCACTGGTTTCTGGCCTTGGGACTTTTGGGCAGGTCTGTAAAGTAACACGCTTACCTTGCGTATCATTGTCAGTGCAACATAGTCCTATACAGTGCTGCTGTAGCAGAGGAATTCTAATACATTTTTCTTGCAGGACATCTCTGAAACAGAGAAGCTATCTGGTGAAAAATCAGTCTTCTATTTACTGATGAAAATGTTTGTTACAAGTACCCACTCTCATCTGAAAACTTCCAGCAAACAATTAATCATCAACGTACATATTTGAATTGAAATATCGGGATATTCACTATATCCCACTGGTCTGAAATGCCAGGATGGTAAAATTTTTTCTTGAAGCAGCAGATACCTTTACTGCATGATTGTGTGGTTGACACCTGATTCAGGTTTAATTTAGCGATGATTTTCTTTGTTAGATCAGTAGTTTTCTAAACTGTCCTACAGGCTATTGTTAAGGCGCACTTTTTTTCTGCCTGTGATGACATGAAGATGTACAACCCTCTGAAAGCAGTATAACCTGCTTTCCAGAAATTATAGAGGTAAGGTTTTTAGTGTCCACTGTGCAGTTGACAAGTCCCACTAGTGAGTGGAAAGAAAAGGCCTCTTGAGTTGAGGGGGTGAGGAGAGTGGCAGGTACTTCTTTTCATCGACCTGCTCTTCCTCTTTTCTTTCCCAAAAGAAGGAATCATGAAGTTACTGTACAAAAAGATCTGCATCTCCTGGAGTTTTGTATTTGAGGTGTTTTGAGGTTTATTTACACACCTCCCCCTTTGTTTCCTGGACAGGTTTTACGTGACAGTGGAGTGTTTGAGTACACATGGAAGGGAACTTTCAGTTTGGCTGGAACATTTGGATAATGCAACAGAAGACCAGAAGGAAGCAGTGATTCAGCTTTTGGAAAGGGTAACAGTGTTCAAATTAGCTGGATAAACAATGCAAAGAATAATGTTGGTGGGAGCTAGAGATTTTGTTCTTTTGTTGAGAAACCTGTCGAAGACCAGTGAATGGATTCTCAGAAAAGCATTGTTTGGGGTTCTTTATACAGAGGTGGCATCATTCTTGACTCGAATGGGAGGACAGGAAAATTATTTGCAGGAAAATGCAATCCAAAAGTATCAGTTATTATTACAGCATTGTAGGTATAAGTGTAGAGAGCCATATGTGTGGTATCTTTGATCTCCTCTTTAGGTGCCAAAATTATCAGACCTCAGTGAATTGTGATCTTTTACGAGGAAAGCTGACACTTGCTGTTACTCTTCAGGATGTTGAATGCCCAGTGCTTCATTTCCAGTGCGGTCTCCCCAGGGACTCAGTCTGTGGTAGCAATCTAGATGCCAAATTGCAGTGGACCTTTCTTTTTTCCGCTCCCACGCAGAGCAGGAACCGTAGACAGAATGCTGCAGAAGTGATATGGAAGTTGTCCTTCTAAAACCTGCCCATCTTCCAACACCTTTTTGCACACGGTCTTAGCAGCATATGCTTCCCCTGCGCTTGACAGCCAGTGCACTTACCTTCCTCTCCACCTTTGCTGACAGATCCTGCTGAAGCTGGTGCCAGAGCCCTGCCCCTGCACAGACAAGGCAGCAGACCTGGTTCAGGAAGCCAGCATGCTCCAGGTCGCCATGTTTAATTAAACAGGACTCTGATAAACTCAGCATCCCCGTCTCTCACATTGCTGGTATGTGGTGACTCCTCAAACACAATTCCACGACTTGGGGCTACATTTTCTAGCCCCAGTAAGCAAACTGGGGATGGATAACTATAGAAATCCTGTTAAGTAAGGACCTCCAGGACTCAGCCCTCCATGCGAACTTGGTATCAGAAGTTGGAGTTGCAGTTACCACTTTAACCCCCAAAAGTAATTTCTGATGTGGCGGTGCCACTTTAACAGTATTTGAAGTCTCTATTCATGCTCTTGCAGCAGCATTTTTGAACTAAAATGGAAATTTAGTCCTTCTGCCTGGGGCTGTTCATAGAATCATGGAATCCCAGAATGGTTTGGATGGGGAGGCACCTTAAAGCTTGTCAGTTCCACCCCCTGCTATGGGCAGGGAGACCTTTCGGTAGCCCAGGGTGCTCCAAGCCCCATCCAGCCTGGCTTTGGGCACTGCCGGGGATCCGGGGGCAGCGACAGCTTCTCTGGGCAGCCTGTGCTGGACAGAGGCATTGACAGGCAGAGTGAAGTTCAGCTGTGATTTTTGTGTTGCACTTAACAATGTATTGCGTGACAAATGGGGCTTTCATCCTTTCTTAGACTTTTTTTTTTTTTTTTTGGAGTAATTGAATTAAAAAAAAATGCCTTGTATTTCTGGAGTGTTGCGTTCTGCCTCTGTTGTTTTCCCAGTTAGTCTGGATCCTCTGCTTAGATTTTTTTCTTCACTTAGATGTCCTGATTATATGGTGGATGTCCTGATCGAGGGCAGTGATGGCTTAGATGAAGAAATCGGGTTCTCTTTAAATGAAGATGTGATTGTCCAAACATTTCCTTTCAGTGCTGTTGTTCCTGCTGTGTTAGAAGCCAAGAATATGCTGTTGCTTCAGTCTGAAACTGGAACAGGTACAGATTTTTTGGTTTAGTGGGTCATTTCTACCAGTGGAGTGAGAAGTGGCATCATTTTTACCCATTTTTAATAATTTTTTTGCCATTTATCGGTTTTTAGCTTAAGACATGACATTATCTTCCCTGCAAGCAGAAGGAGATTCAAATCCATGGTGTTTCTTGCTCAAGAGAGGCATTGAAGCTCTGTAGGTGCTTCTGCCATTTTTCCCTGACCTGAAGAGAAGAGACACTGTCCCTGCATGGACAGTCTGGATCTGGAGGTAGTTGGCTTCAGTAACACAGTGTTTTAAAGGACAGAGTGTGGAGACCAGGAGAGGAAAGTGGTTTCCATGGCTGTAGGCAGCTCTTCCGAGATCAGGGAGAGAGGACTGCGCTGTTAAATAGGAAATGGATGCATTTTCCAAAGAAAACTATTTCAGAAATGAAGCTCTGGTGGCAAAGTTCTGCCACCTCCTTGAAGAAAGCGCTGGAGTCACAGGGGCATCAGGCGGGCTTGGAGCAGGACTTGCCAACTCCACAGCACCTCACTGCGTTCTCAGTGTGTATTTGGCGATCGAGTAGCACCGGGGGTGGACTGAAAGGGGGGTGCACATTGGCAGGCACTCTGTCAGGAAAGTGTAGCAGTGAACAGGAGACCCGGTGATCCATTGCAGGGCGTAACTATGGAGGAACTAATGGGGCTTGGTAATTTTTTGAGAACAGAAGCACAGGCAACTCTTGGTCCTTTTAAGTGTTGTGAAGTGATGCGCCTGGTGCGGCAGGCATTAGACAGAATTAAAGAGCCAGGTGGGATCTCTGCATATATGGGAATAAAGCAAGGAAGGGATGAGGCTTTTGGACCATTTATAGATAAAGTAACTAATGCAATTAACCAAGCAGGAGTTCCTGAGTTTATGAAAGGTACACTATTAAAACAGTGTGCGCTGCAAAATAGCAATCAGGCTACAAAGAATGTACTAAATACTCTAGGGGCCAGTTGGTCTGTAGAGGAAGCTCTGGAGCGAATGTCCAACATGCCCACGGGGAGTCAGGCTTTGGTAGTTGATGCTTTGAGAGAAATTGGAATAGGGTTGAAAAAACAGGCAGAGGCTACAACACAGCAGGTACTTGCCGCTCTTGCACCTTTACAAGCAACGGTAACCAGCACGCCGCGTCCAACCACTAGTGGCGGGATGCGGTGCTATCGATGTGGAGGAGCTGGTCACATACGGCGAAACTGCCAGGCAAACAATGTCTGGTGCCAAAACTGCCGATCAGACACACACAGTCTCAGAGTCTGACGACGTCACTCAGGAAACGGGAAGACCGGCACACCCCCCAGCCGCCACGCTCCGACACAAGTAGCTGCTGTGACCAACAACATGCAACAACCCTCCGGCCAGTCACCCCAGGAAGCCTCGGCTTGGACCTGGCAGCCGCAGTAAGGATAACTTTACTGACTACCCAACCGGCAAAAATACCAACGGGAATAAAAGGACCTATAGTAATAAAAGGACAAGCCATGGGAGCCCTATTATTGAGTCGCTCATCTGCTACAATGATGGGACTGTTCGTTCTACCTGGAGTAATAGACGCTGATTATACAGGGGAAATCTGTATCATGGACACACTAATACTCCCCCAATTCAAACTGAGAAGGGGCAACGTATAGCTCAGCTGGTACCTTTGCCACAACTTACTAAGGCTTTACCTCCACACCATGCTCAATCAAGAGGTGGCCAAGGCTTTGGCTCCTCTGGAGGACTTACCCTGCTGACTATGGGCCTACACGATCGGCCAAGGCGTACGGTATCCATAGAATACCAAGGGGAGCAGAAAAGACTTGAAGGTCTTTTGGATACCGGTGCAGACACTAGCATAATTGCTCCAGAATATTGGCCGCAACATTGGCCACTGCAGTCGAGTACATCCAGTTACAGGGGCCGGTGGATTGACATTGGCACAAAAATTGCCATTACTATTGGTAAAGCTAGATAAAAAATTGGTGCAAACTGTGTTCTCAATTGTTGCTTTGCCTCTCACTGTGCAGTGTCTTATTGACATGATGTCCTAGCCCAGCTGGGAGTGGTGTTGACTAACGAGTACAAACAGGGTTAAGTTTGGATCGCTAGCTAAAATTATTGGGTTTGAGTGCATGGCTATGTTCTATTGTCAAATTTGCTATAATAGTTAGTATAGTGATTTTTTTTTAGCTGTATTGATTTTACCATGTTGTTGTTTGTGCTTACAAAGAAATGATGCAAAAAATGGTAGATACTGCATTTAATACCACCCTTCTTGTCCAACAGAAAAACGGGGGAAGTGTGGAGAGTGTGATTGATAACTGGCTAGCTGCAAAAGGTCACGCAGACATGAGAGAGCTTTGCTGAGCACACAGGCACTCTCATGAGAACCAGCAAGGCAGTAAGCTTCGCATGTCCTTGAGCACAGCTGGGATACGATAACAAGACCTTGTAGCTGAAAGATATGAGGGAGAAGCACGGTAAAACTAAAACTTACTCAAACTATGTAACCACAAAGAAATGTAGAAAGAGGCGTAGCTGACTTTTAGTCTGAGCACCAATCCTGAGCTTAACTTTTGCAATATGCATGAGCTTATTAGTGTTATTATAAAAGCATTGTGTGAATTAACAATAAACAAGCTTGGTTGACGACCACCTGGTGTCTGCCTCTCCCTTCTCCAACACAAGCTCTGCTGCCCAGTAGGGTCCTGTAGTGCAGGGGTTTGCAGATGGACACGTAGCGGTCGTAGCACATGATGGTCAGGAGGGAAACCTCTGCTGAAATGAAAAACACAAACAGAAAGAGCTGTGCAGCACATCCTTCATAGGAGATGGTCCTGGTGTCCCAGAGGGAATTGTGCATGGCTTTGGGGACAGTGGTGAGGATGGAGCCCAGGTCGCTGAGGGCCAGGTTGAGCAGGAAGAAGAACATGGGGCTGTGCAGGTGGTGGCCGCAGGCTACGGCGCTGATGACGAGGCCGTTGCCCAGGAGGGCAGCCAGGGAGATGCCCAGGAAGAGGCAGAAGTGCAGGAGCTGCAGCTGCCGCGTGTCTGCCAATGGCAGCAGGAGGAAGTGGCTGATGGAGCTGCTGTTGGACATTTGCTGTGTCTGGCCATGGGGGCCTGTTCAAGGAGAAAAGATCAGTGACAGGTTAGGAGAAAGTTCTTTCAGTAAAATCAAAGCCTTTTCCCACAGACCATTCTTCTGTATCACACTGACAGCCTTTTGATTTTCTAGCAGATTTTCCTTAAACTCCAACTGGGGAGCCCTGGTTGGTGCTGGCTGAGTGGGTCTTCAGGTTCAGGGCAATTACATGCAGGGTTTTTACAATTCAGCCTTGCCGTGCAGACGTGAGAGGGGGACAGGGAACCCGTCCTCGTGTTCCACTTTGAAACCCTGTTGATACAGAAGTCTCTGTCAGCTTGTACTCTCACTGCCAGTGACCAGGAATGGTAAAGTCTGTTTAAATGTTCTAGAGTTTTTTCAACAGCTTTTCTTCATCTCCACTTGACTATTTTTGATGTCAGAAACTCTCAGCATTTCTGCTGCTGCGCTCAGGGAGAACAGAGCAAGTTCTCTGAGGCAAGGTGGTGCATGGAGAATGAGGGGAGAAGGTTTGTCACCCTGTCCTGTTCCAGGATTCTCTGGGCTTTCACCTGTTCCCTACACGGGATGATCACCCTCCCATGTTTCCTTTAAAAACCGTCCTGACACTGCTTAGAGCTGATGGATCCACCACAGTCCACCCAATGTCCATCCTCTTCTCAAGGGCTCAGCCCCACATTTGTACCCAAGGACACACGGGACTCATTCCACCAACCCAACAGCATTTTCTCCATCACAGAACTTGTGTGTCTCACCGTGGGGCTTTCAGATAAGACAAAGATGCTACAGGGCAGGTTTGCATTGTGGAGGGAAGCCGGAAGCTTGGAAGGAAATCTCAGGGAGACTTTCAAGTGTCCTAATGATGGCACTGGATTAAATGAGATGGAGCTCCTTCCCTGGCTGCACTGACAGCATTGCCCACAGCCGGCCACTGGGGACAGAGTCACCCTGAGCCACGTGTGCCCCCTCCCAGAGCCCCCCCGTGCCAGGCAGCTGCTCCCAGCCCTGTGCTCTGCAGAGGGAACTGGGCCCGGGGCTGCAGAGCTGCCCTACACTGGGCTGTACTGGGGATGAACTGGGCTGTACTGGGAAGGACTAGAGGGGTTGAATCGGCTGTTCCCGCCTCCGCAAACTCCCATTTGCCGAGGCTCCCGCCCGTCACCGCCAGCACCCAATCAGTGCCAGGAAACCGGGGCCTCGGGGCGGTGCCTGGTGTCGGTGCCACGTTTCGGTTTTGCCTTCAACTCCCGTCATGCACCGCGGCCCAATTGAGCCCCATTGCACCCCGGACTACAATGCCCGTCATGCCCCGCGCTCCACAGAACCTCGCCCCCGTATCCCCCCTCCCCCCCATGTGTCCCCTACCTTTCCCCCAGACCCTCCAGGATCCCTAAGTGCCCCCTCAGTATTTATTTGGAACCCCCCAAAATCGTCCCCGACTCCCCTGAATGCTCCCAACCCCAGAGATGCCCGTTAGAGCCACTTCTGGGAATTCATCTCCGATCATCCCCCGTGCTCTCAGAGCTCTGCCCAACACAGTCTCGCGCCGAAAATTCCTGCTGTGCCCCGTGTCCTAAAGCGCCCGGTTCGAGCTCCCCAAGTTCCCCCCAATTCCTCCCGAACCGCACACGTTTCCCCCGAGGGCCTCAAGTCGCGACTCGGACGCAGAAGTGTCCGCCAAGCGCCTTCCCGGACCCGCCACAGCTCGGCTTTATGCACTTCCGGGACTACAGCTCCCAGCATGCTCCGCGGCGCACACAGAGCCCTATTCCAGCCGTGACTCCATCTCCCGTCATGCCCCGCGCCCCACCGACAGCCATTGGAGCCGCGCCTCGAACTCCCGTGATGCTCCGCGGCCCCGTTACACCGTGTTCTACCCGCGCCTACAACTCCCATCATCCCCCGCGCCCCAGAGAGTCCCCTCAGGGCCCCCAAGTGCCCGCCCGGACCCCGAAGGGCCCCAGATTCCCCTCCCTGACCTCCAAGTGCCCACCCGCCTCCCCCAGATGTCCTTCAGACCCCAAATTTTCTTCAGATTCCATCCCCAGGTTTAGAACTGCCCCAAATGTGCCCCAGAAATGTCTCCGTGGACCCCAAAGTGGCCCCTTTTACCCTGTCTGAGAAAACGATAAAGAAGATGACAAAAGGAGTAAAAATAGGACTAATTAGCATAAATAGGGAGGAATCAATAGCCAGATGTTGTCAATGAATTAATGAAGGGAATTGTGTAACTTAGAACCAATGACCAATAATTTTTTTGGTTGCTAAAAATGTATCGATTTTTTTAAATAAACGTAAAACTTAGGCAAAAACATATATAATAATATTTTATATATTTAAAAGTATTATTATAATTTCCTTATAATTCTTTTTTTAAAAAGTAAAATTCATAATTTACAAAAATTATTTCGGATGCCAGTTTTTGGTGGATGATTTCAGACACGGTGAGGTTGGGGTGAGGAGCAGGTTGTCCAAACAGGGTCAGCCTGCAAGGGGCTCATTCTCATGCCCAGACCTCCTCAGGAGACACTCAGCATTAAGATCACTTGCGGAATGTTTCTTTCACCTCTTCAATGGACTGAAAAATAAAGAAAAAAATGCAGCCCTGATTAGAAAAACAAATCAGGAGATGGACTTTGAAATTTTCCTCCATAAGAGAACTCCAAACTGGCTCTAAGCAGCTGCACAAGCCCTGGAGATGAAGACAAGTGAAGGAAGAAAAGGAGGTCGTGACTGCTTTCTGGATTTGAATCAGCCCTGTGCAGGGAAGGGGTGAGGAAGATGAGCTGCTTTGGTGCGCTGAGACTCCTCCTGGCCAGCAGGTGGACATTAGCTTCAAGTCTAGGATTCTGACGCAATGCCTTTCTTTCTAAGCCCCTGCCTATGGAATCACCTCAGCAGTCTAAAGACGGAAGGTATTTTTGATAGAATTCCTACAGAAAGCCACTGAAATCTGGACGTGGCAAAGAGGCCTTGTGGTGGGGTGCAGAGCCCTAACCTCCTGCCAATCAAAGAGCTTTTGGTGGACAATGCATTTGTCTGCTGATTTCTTTGAATTCTAGAGACCTCTCAGGACTGCTCTATCCTGAGGGAACGCCCTTGGCCTTGACCTGTAGGCACCCGCGCAAGCTTCAAATCGGCTCCCTCAGCTTCCAGGACCTCTCTTGGCCGGCATCCTGACTGGGATGCAGGACTGCTGCGATGCACTGCTGGCACCCAGCAGGACAGGACCGGCTGTCTCGTGTCCACGTAGCAGCACCCCCTGACACAGCCGGGGTCATCCCGACAGCAGACAAGGCTCACGTGTCTGCGGAGAGGGGCAAGGAGCGCTGGGCTCCTCTCAGGGTGTCTCAGCTGGGCCTGCTCCACAACACGCCCCCATTTGAAGGCCTGCTAATGCCCAGCTGCCAGAAATGCCTGCCTTGTTCTCTCCAAGATGCACAGGGAGAGCCAGTGAGCATGGCGCCTTGGGAGGAAAACCTTCCAAGCCTTTTCTGAGGCCACGGACACCCCAAGATCAGCCAAGACTCTCCGTGCCGCCTGGCCCACACAGCCCAGCTCGGTGCTGGCCCTCTGGGCCGCAGCAGCTTCCAGCAAGCAAGAGGCAAATGCATATTGCCAAGAGTTGAAACACAGCAGACAGGTAAGATGTGAGAGGTGTGTGCGTGAAGGCCTTTGAATTCACAGCTCTCAAAGACAGCTTTGGGGCTGGCATCTGGACAGAGATGCTCCTGCTCACACCTGTGTCCAAAGGGGGGGAACACACCCCGGTGCAGGTGTTGGCCTTGGTCTCCGCAGGTCCAGGTGGATTCCAAACCCGCTCTTCACAGCCTTCTCCCTTCCCTTGTCCATCTGCCAAATGCAACGGGCCTCAAGGACTGATAGGACCACAGAGAGCCAAAGGGGGACAGTTGCTCCGACAGCACCGGGAGCTCCTAGGAAAGCGCTTTCCTTTCGCAGCAAGCCCCTTTCCCCCAGAGGCGTTTCCCCAAATGTCTACCTTTCCTGGGGAACACCAACACACTCTTAAGAAACCCTGGCAAGGCTGAATTCCTTCTGGTGCTTTCTGGACAGGCGCTCCAGCTCTAGCTGGGATTTCCCCCAGTGTGATTCCAGGTGGAGGTTCGCACATGCAGCCCCAGGCCCTCTACAAACACAAGCTGCCCGCTGCCTCTTCACCTGCCTCGACGCCTGCCTGCGCTCACAGCAGCAAAACCAGGCTCTTCCCGGCCAGAGACCAGAGCCCTGTTCCCGCAGGACGCTCCTGCCAGCACCTTCCAGGACTCTCCGCTGTGCACGCAGCACTTTTCATGCCCGCTCTCCACTGCCCTTGGAACACAGAGCACAGCCTGGCTGGCGCTGCCATCAGCACACCCCAAACACAGGCGGAGGAAGGAGAAGCAGGGGCTGCTCTGTGGCCATGCCCAGGAGAGACTGGAAGGCTGCCCTCCCTCTGCTCTCACTTGCTTGGCTTTCTGACAGGCTCTGAGGCAGGGGCTGCGATTCCTCAGCTCTGGGGACCAGAACCACAGCCGGGATCCCGGCACTGCCTGACGGCGCTGGGGCCATGGACTCGGTCACGCGTCCGAGTCTCGGCCACCGTGCTGCTGCTGCTTCACTTGCCCTTAGGCACACCCAAAGCTCCCTCTTAAGGCCTGATGTCCTCTGCTTCTGCCCTCTCCCTGACCCTGTGCAAGGATGGAGCACTGCTGTGCTTTCAGGAAGCTATTCTTGAAAGCTTTCAGCATTCCAAGCTCCTTTGCCCTCTGTAGATGCTTGCCATGGAATCCCTCACAGCTGGGTTCAGAGCATACTCAGGTTGGCTCTTCCAAAATCCAGGAGCTTCAGGCTTCTCAGTAAAACCTTAAACTACACAGTGTTGTGGAACTGGACCTTCAGCACAGACACCTTTCCAGCCTGATGTGGCCTCGCTCCTCTGTGTCTCTGCACAAAACACGGCGCGGAAGAGGATGGCAGCAGGGGCCTGTGTGTGCCAGGGCTCAGGTTTTTACGCCGCTTCAGCTCCACACAGATGCAGGTGAAGTGAAGAAGCCAAAGTGTTTATTAATGAAAGTCGAAGGAAAGGGATGAGCTGGGAGGGAATAAGGGGGGATGGACAGGGTTTGAGGGCTGGGATGGAAAGAGGTGTCAAAAGGGTTGGAGAGTGGAGGGAAAAAAAAGGCATGGGCAGGGTCTGAGGGCTGGAAAGAGGGAGCTAACTACAAACAGGGCGAGGTCTGAAGCCGTGGGAATTGTGCTCAGCCTCAGCTGTGCGTGGAGCTCCAGCAGCACTGAGAGATGGTGTCCTCTTCAGTGTCTCCTGGTGTGTTCTTGGGACACTGGTTCACTGGATTCAGAAGACGTCCCCAGTTGTTGAGCTTTTTGCGGAAACCGGGCTTCATCTTGCAGCTTAGAGCATGACGGGCTGCTGTCATGCCTCTGGGTTTGAAGGGCTGGAAGAGAGAAGAACAGAGCCATAGTCAGAGCCGGGATCTGTGGGAACCCTAGGAGATCTTCCTGCCAGGGCCATCCCACCCAGAAGGAAGCAGGAGACATTGGGATCAGCCAGAAGGTGCTTGCCACGAATCCCCCACGTGCCCCTGAAATCTCTGTGTGTTGTGCCCTCTCCAGCCCTCGTCCACACAAGGAGCAAAGCCCTCCCCAGCTGGGGACTGCAGCTCTCGGCCCAGGCAGTGCAGCTTCCCCCGCCAGACAGAGCCGCTGACAACCCGCTGCCCTCACTCACCCCTGGCGATGAGCTGGAGCTCTCCCTGCTACATCCTCATCAACCGCACGGCCATGCCTGTGAACACAGAGCGTGTCACGGTCCCAGCGGCACGGCTCCCTGCCAGCGCCGCTGCCAGCCCTGTGGCCACACGGCCTCCTGCCCCGGCAGGGCTCAGCCCGGGCCCTTGCCGCCTGCTGCCGCCCCAGGGCACGGCTGCCAGAGGGCGGCAGCAGCCCCGAGGGCAGGCGGGGCTCCACGGCGCCGGGCCCGGATGCCGCTGCAGCCGGGGCAGCAGCCGGGGCCGGGGCCGAGCTGCGGCGGGCCGGGGAGGGACCCCGGGCTCGTGGCTTACCGATGAACCGCAAGGCCGCCTCCAGCAGGGACTCCTGTGGGTTCTGCAGGTGCTCGGCCGCTCGGCTCCTGTCGTCTGCCAGCTGGAGAGAGCGGCAGGAGGGAAGGGTTGGCGCGGGCTCAGCCCCTGGGCCGGGCTCTGGCCGCGCCCAGCCCCGGCCTCCCCTGCCCGCACGGCCCTGAGGCGCGGCCAGCAGCCGCTGGTGCCGGGCTCTGGAGGGGGCAGAGGGCCGGCTGCTGCCCGGGGAGCGGCGCTGCCGCCCCGCCCCGCAGCCCCGCTGGGCCGGGACTCCACGGGCACCCGGCTCGGGGCCGCAGGAGCCTGGAGAAGAGCCCGCGGGGCCCAGGGAAGGGAGCGGCGTGTGGGGCGCAGGCCGGAGCCCCTGGGTGCAGCGCTGGGCAGGGGCCACGGCTGCCAGCCCCGCGGCCACGGATCTTCTCCAGGCTGAGGCTGGCACTTCTCCATGTCATCCTTACCTTACACTCATCGATATTCAAGGGATGTTCCTTCCTCACTAGCTCCTCGAGATCCCTCCTCTCCAGGAACTTGGCCGCACAATGCAGGGTTTTCCGAGAGGCCTGAAGAGCAGCAGAGATGCAGAGATGGCACCACAGCCCAGGGCACAAGGACCCGCATCCCTGTGCCAAGGCCTGGAGGAGGACGCAGCCTGCGTGGCACCAGGGCAGGAGGCGGCTGAGCCCCCTCCCAGGGATGCCCAAAACCTCACATTTGCCACATGCCGGTTCTCATCACGGCAGTAGATTAAAAGTAGCTGCAGGCTCTTGTTGACAATTGTCTTCAGGGGTTCTTTTCCCTCATCCACTACCAACTCCATCACCTTACAGAAGAGGTCAATGGAGAGCAGTTGCATGAAGCTATTTTCCTAGAGGAAAGGAAAAAACCTAAGCACCAATTACCCCAGGCCCACCTAGGCAAAGGCCTGAAAACGCAGACAGCACAAAGTTTCTGAGCAGCACCCAATGCCTGTGGCTCGGGTTGCAGAACCTTACATTGTTAAAGAGCGCCAGGAGTGCCTCAGCCAGCTTTGGGGCGGTGGTGCTGGATATCAGGATGTCTTCATTCTTCAGCATATCAGTAAGCACACGGAGGGTCAGGGCAACCACCACTCCATCTTCATCGCCCAGCAGATCCACAAAGCTTTCAGACAGACAGCACATTTTTCTGGCCTGTGTGGAACACAAGGCTGCACTGTGAAGCCGTCAGCAGCTGCACCAGCGACAGCGCCCTGGCACTGCAAGCCCAGCCTGCTGCCGCAGGGCCCAGAGACCAAAGGCCTGTCCCAAAGCACTCGGGCAGCTGAGGCAGGAGAGCTGGGAGCAGCTGCCTCAGCTCCTGAAGCCCAGCCAGCCCATGGGGCTGCTCTCCCCAGTGCAGCTTCAGCTGCTGCCCCCTTCTCACCATCAGGGGATCCTTGCTGAGCACCAGGAGGCCTCTGAGCGCCAGGCGACACATCTGCCTGCACTCGATCCGCAGGTAACTCGACACGACTATCAGGGCCCAGCCACCACATTTGGTCAAGTCCAGGCACTCCAGGACCTGAAAGGCAGAGGGCAGTGGCACAGGGCCCGGCCGGCAGGAGCCCAGAAGTGCACAGGGCCAGCCCCAGGCAGCAGCACAGGGCGCTGGTTCCATCCCAGGCCAGGGATGCGGCTGCGAGAGGGCAGAGAGCTGGGAGGCAGCTCAGCGAGGCCACGCTGGCCTTCAGGCTCACCTCCACAAGGAATGCCAGGAGAGGCAGATCGCAGCCTGGCTTCTCAGTGCTGAGCAGCCGGAGCAAGTGGGTTGCGACGCAGGAAGACAAAGGGATCGAGACATGGCGCATCTCCCTGTCAGGGGCAAAAAGGAACAAAGAGCCTGAGGTGGGGGGGCACACTTTTCTCAGGACTGACTCATAGAGGGGCAGTCTTTCCCCAGCATCCCTGCAGGGGACGTGGGTGCTTTGGGAGGCGGCCACTCCTGTGCACCCTCCTCTCCCAGCCTTTTCCAGTCTGCTCGGCCATCCCTAAAGTGATGAGGCCCTCTGGCCCATGACCACAGGGACTGTGTGGGGCAGCCCGGGCACAGGGCACAAATTCCAGGGACAGCAGGGAGAAGGGGATCTCACCTGGCCAGCAGAGCCATAGCATAGTGCTGGGTGTCAGCACAGGGCAGCGTGTCCCAGCCATGCTTGGACTCCACAGCAATCACCTCATTGTCGCACTCCAGCCGGCAGAGCAGGGACTTCATGGCCTGCACTGCAAACCTGTGTGCAGAGCAAAGCCCGGGTCACACTGGGAGCACTGGCACTGGCCACAAGGACGTGGGAAGGACAGGAGGATGGAGACCTGTTGGGGTCGCTGGGAAGGCGGTGCTCCTCTCGGCATGCTCTCCAGAAGCGATCGACTTCCTGTGGTGGCATCTGCTGTGTGGTGATGACAACATGGAAAAGCAGAGCCACAAAGAGGCGGGAGGAATGAAGGATCAGTGCCTCGTGGCACTCAGGCACCTGGACAATCACCCACACCACCAGAGTTGCCTGCAAAAGAAGTTGCCAAGGAGAGCGCTCAGTGCCGAGGTGTCCATGTGGCAGGGCCCCAGGGGAGACGCAGGGGGAGCAGCAGGCCTGGTGCCCCCTGAGCCTGCCCTTGGCCCAGGTTTCAGCCCAGGGCCTGAGGCAGGGAGAGGATGGAGAGCTGCTGGAGAGGCGACCTGGAGGTGAGCAAATGCCCAGAAACTCACAGCCAGGGCAAAGACGTCCTCGTTGTCCCCATCAGAGGTGAACATCCGACACAGAGGCCAGTCCTCCATCACACTGAGGAGTGTTGGCAGCACCTTCTCCACTGTGGAACTCGATGAGCCTATGGTTCTCCACATCATTGCAGCAGGTCTGTGGGATCAGAGCTCTGTGTCAGGGATGTCTCAGCCACACTACCATGCCCTGTGCGGGTCTGGGGGCCAGGGGACAGAGCCCCGGTGCCCTGAAGGGCAGGGAGGGAGCATGGCAGCAGGCTCGGGAAACAGAGGGGCCCGAGGGTCCTGGACCTGTCTGCCTGTCTGGCAGAGCCCATTGCACAGGTTATGCAGGGCCACGGCCCTAAAGGCCGGTGAGCCCTGAGCTCTCAAGGCAGGTGAGCCCATACCTGTCACATGTTGGGGCACAGCGCAGGAGGGTCAGCACCACATCCGCTGGGTGTTCTTCAGCCAGCCTCACAATGTCAGTTTGCATCCCGGCATCCACAGTGACATGGGATGCTAGTCTCTGGTGAACATTCCTAACAATGGCTGGTACCTGGAGGAGGCATGGGGAAGACTTGGAGCACTGTCCAAGGCAGCAACTTCTCCAGCTTCCCTTCCCACAGTACTCTAATGGCTTCAGAGGCTGAGAGGACCCAGTGGCTGGAGGGGACACACAATCCTGGGAGGCCTCCAGCCCTGGCCCCAGGCTGCTTACCCGCTGCTGAAGAGGAACAGAACTCTCCTTGAAAAAATGCACGGTGGGAGCATGAGTCATGGTGGGAGTGGGGGTGCTGTCAGTATTTGGGAGGCCTTGAGTAATTCTGGTGGCAGTGTCTGTGATGGTCGTGCCCTCGGTCATTTCCATGACAGCAGCCTTTGCCCGGAGATCATTCACTGCAGTGACAAAATTTTCTGAGCGTGCAGTCAAATTTGTGCTGACATCAGGCTCTGCCTGGCAGTTGGTCAGCCTGGAGTTAAGCTTGGCTGTACCTGCAGTTGCAGTGCTGCTGGTGTTCCTACGCCGAATGCGCAGGAATTTCGGGAACATCTGCAGGGGAACAAAGCCAGGGATGTTCCATGGAGCGCTCCAAGCGCGGTGCTCGGCCGAGCAGTGACAGCAGGCCCAGCCCAGGTGGGGAGGGCTGCAGGTACCTTCAGTGTCCTGCGGAAGCGGCCACTGGCAGGCCTGTGCTCTTGTGTGCCATCCGTGGCTGCATCTGGCAAAGAGCGAGAGCAGGCAGAGCTGAGGGGCTGCGGGAGAGGCCGGAGAACACAGCCCAGCCCTGTCCTCCCCGGGCTGGGACTGCCCCGGGATGCCCCAGGGGATGGAGCATGGGTGCTGCCAGCTTCAGCCCCAGCCCCTCTTCCGTCCTGTCCCTGGGCATGTCCACAACAGGTGGGAGAGGACGGAGCCAAGCTGGCTGCAGCCATCAGCCCTGTGGCCCAGTTCTGCCACTCACCGTCCTGCACTGGCTGGAGCTGCTCTGGCTCTTCAGGCTGTTGTGCTCCACGGCCTTGCCTTCTTTCCCCCCTGAAGACTTTGAAGAGGCCAAGAAATCTGCCCGCCATGCCTGAGTGTGGTGTTGAGGGCGCCTTCTAGAGAGATGGCTCAGAAGAGCTCCGAGTCAACAAGTCCTCGATGGTACGTGCAAAAGAGAAGCCTCGGGTAGGCCACAGGTCACCAAGTCCTGTGGTCTGGCCTCGAGGTCACCTGTAGGAATAACGCCTCGGAAAAGCTCCGGATCAGACGGGAATGAGTGTGCCTTGGGGGGGCTCCTCACGACACCGCTCTATCCCGTCCTGTCCCGTCGCCTGCTCCGAACACTGTGGCCTGGCTGTGTCACCGCCAGCACCTATGTCGCCACGGGTCACAAAGGGTCCTTTGACACCCCGTCCCGTTCCATGCCACGGTGACCCCGGTGCTGCACCGTGTCACAAAGGGCCAATGCACACACTGCCACCTGCCCTGGGGCCACCCCCAGCCCAGCCAAAGTGGCCCAGGTTGGAAGGAATCCCTCATCCCAAGTGTCGAAGACAGCCCTGAGACAGCATCTTTCGGAGCGGCTCAAACCGTGGGCAAACGCTGCCCGGCTCTGCGGGCCCAGGGCAGCAGAAGGAGCCCCCAGGGCTGCCGACGCGGCCGCAGCGGGAAGGGCACGGGGCCTTGCACAGAAGCTGGCACGGCCTCCCTGGGACACGTCCCCATCCGCTGGCCGTCCTAAACCCGCGGGTGTGACGCAGACGAGGAACGTGTGGGCCAGGGCACGGATGCTGCTCTGAGCCCTGGGGCCAGGGGAGCGCTGAAACCGGCAGATGTGACGGAGCCCCCGCCCAAGCAGAGCTGCTGCCCCCCGAGCCCTGGCAGTGCTGGTGTCATCTCCTGCCCCAGAGACTTGTGCCCCGGGGCGCTTCTCTGCCACAGGGCAGCCAAAGCCAACGTGCGCTGGGGGCCGTGCTCCTTCCTACAGGGCATGTGGGCAGGAGCACCTGGAGCAAGTGCTGGCAACTGTTGCGCTCTGTCAGAAGCTGTTACTCCATGCTGAAATTGTTTTCTACTTGGAGCCATTTCCTGAAGCACAAAATCACCCTGGCAGCAAAGGCTGAGAAGGATCTGGCATTTAAGAATCCTCAATTCAGGAAAGCTTTTCTTCCCATTACTCAACTCAAATAGTTCCAAAAAGTTGCAAACTTCCTAAATTAATAGCAATGGCCTGAGAACCTGATAGATTTGGAAGTTTCCTTCCCACCTCAAAGCAGTAACACATTTGCCTTAAGGTCATCCACTGAATGTCACTTTACAAAGCAGAAGACCACACAGAGGCAAAATAAAGGCCTTGCTTTGGTTTCAAACATTTTTCTAGGAAGGCATGTTAAGAGCCTAATTCTCTTAAGGAATAAAAGCTCTCCACGAATGAAAGTCCACTCAGTGTTATAAAAGCAGCCCAAACAAATGAGTAGATTGCAAAAGGGCTAATCCTGCCCCTGCTACAGATATCTAAGTGGCCAAGAAAGCACAGCTCTCCCCTCCTCTTCTCTGCAGGAGAAGCAGGATGACTAAGAGAAAAAGTCCCAGCTATTCCTTCTGTCCTCCATAACCAAAGCTGTGCCATACCACAGGTGGTGCCTTCAAAGTGACTCCAGTTCCAGCCTAGACCTCTCCTCTTCCAGACGACTCCTTCCCCAACACGCCCAGCAACACCAACCCCAGCTCAACGCCCTGCCAAGACCCGCAGCTGTCCCCATCCCTCCGCAGAGCTTTCCCACCCCCTGGTTCCCTGCACGTGCCGTGGCATGGCACTCAGGAGGATGTGCTCCAAGGCCTTCCCCGGCAGCAAGCTCAGGCTGCCAGGCCTACAGTTCCTGGATCATCCTTCCCACCCACCCTTCCCGTGCTCAGCTGTTCCATTTGCGCTCAGCTCAGACTTGTCCGCTTAAGCAGGACTGCTGGTAAAGGATGGAGAGCAGCCTGGCAAGCTCCTTCTCCAGCTCCTTCTTTACTCTCAGGGGAGGTAGAACATGCCACAGGAAAGCAAGCAGTGCCAAAAGACTTGGGCCAGCATCAGGCACATTTAGGAACCAAACAGGGCCTTTGTTTGATGTAAGGAAGCACAGGCAATTGACAGAAGGAAAGAGTACTTAGCACACATATCCAGAAGTACTTAGCACCAGTTAACATAAGAAAAACCTGGAAGCCTAACTTGGCAAGAGAGTGACTTGACAAAAAGCTTTAGACATAGCCTTGGGGAAGACCTAAGGGCGGCTACAGAATCAGCCCTGTGCAGGGAAGGGGTGAGGAAGATGAGCTGCTTTGGTGCGCTGAGACTCCTCCTGGCCAGCAGGTGGACATTAGCTTCAAGTCTAGGATTCTGACGCAATGTGTTTCTTTCTATGGCCCTGCCTATGGAATCACCTCAGCAGTCTAAAGACGGAAGGTATTTTTGATAGAATTCCTACAGAAAGCCACTGAAATCTGGACGTGGCAAAGAGGCCTTGTGGTGGGGTGCAGAGCCCTAACCTCCTGCCAATCAAAGAGCTTTTGGTGGACAATGCATTTGTCTGCTGATTTCTTTGAATTCTAGAGACCTCTCAGGACTGCTCTATCCTGAGAGAACGCCCTTGGCCTTGACCTGTAGGCACCCGTGCAAGCTTCAAATCGGCTCCCTCAGCTTCCAGGACCTCTCTTGGCCGGCATCCTGACGGGGATGCAGGACTGCTGCGATGCACTGCTGGCACCCAGCAGGACAGGACCGGCTGTCTCGTGTCCACGTAGCAGCACCCCCTGACACAGCCGGGGTCATCCCGACAGCAGACAAGGCTCACGTGTCTGCGGAGAGGGGCAAGGAGCGCTGGGCTCCTCTCAGGGTGTCTCAGCTGGGCCTGCTCCACAACACGCCCCCATTTGAAGGCCTGCTAATGCCCAGCTGCCAGAAATGCCTGCCTTGTTCTCTCCAAGATACACAGGGAGAGCCAGTGAGCATGGCGCCTTGGGAGGAAAACCTTCCAAGCCTTTTCTGAGGCCACGGACACCCCAAGATCAGCCAAGACTCTCCGTGCCGCCTGGCCCACACAGCCCAGCTCGGTGCTGGCCCTCTGGGCCGCAGCAGCTTCCAGCAAGCAAGAGGCAAATGCATATTGCCAAGAGTTGAAACACAGCAGACAGGTAAGATGTGAGAGGTGTGTGCGTGAAGGCCTTTGAATTCACAGCTCTCAAAGACAGCTTTGGGGCTGGCATCTGGACAGAGATGCTCCTGCTCACACCTGTGTCCAAAGGGGGGGAACACACCCCGGTGCAGGTGTTGGCCTTGGTCTCCGCAGGTCCAGGTGGATTCCAAACCCGCTCTTCACAGCCTTCTCCCTTCCCTTGTCCATCTGCCAAATGCAACGGGCCTCAAGGACTGATAGGACCACAGAGAGCCAAAGGGGGACAGTTGCTCCGACAGCACCGGGAGCTCCTAGGAAAGCGCTTTCCTTTCGCAGCAAGCCCCTTTCCCCCAGAGGCGTTTCCCCAAATGTCTACCTTTCCTGGGGAACACCAACACACTCTTAAGAAACCCTGGCAAGGCTGAATTCCTTCTGGTGCTTTCTGGACAGGCGCTCCAGCTCTAGCTGGGATTTCCCCCAGTGTGATTCCAGGTGGAGGTTCGCACACGCAGCCCCAGGCCCTCTACAAACACAAGCTGCCCGCTGCCTCTTCACCTGCCTCGACGCCTGCCTGCGCTCACAGCAGCAAAACCAGGCTCTTCCCGGCCAGAGACCAGAGCCCTGTTCCCGCAGGACGCTCCTGCCAGCACCTTCCAGGACTCTCCGCTGTGCACGCAGCACTTTTCATGCCCGCTCTCCACTGCCCTTGGAACACAGAGCACAGCCTGGCTGGCGCTGCCATCAGCACACCCCAAACACAGGCGGAGGAAGGAGAAGCAGGGGCTGCTCTGTGGCCATGCCCAGGAGAGACTGGAAGGCTGCCCTCCCTCTGCTCTCACTTGCTTGGCTTTCTGACAGGCTCTGAGGCAGGGGCTGCGATTCCTCAGCTCTGGGGACCAGAACCGCAGCCGGGATCCCGGCACTGCCTGACGGCGCTGGGGCCATGGACTCGGTCACGCGTCCGAGTCTCGGCCACCGTGCTGCTGCTGCTTCACTTGCCCTTAGGCACACCCAAAGCTCCCTCTTAAGGCCTGATGTCCTCTGCTTCTGCCCTCTCCCTGACCCTGTGCAAGGATGGAGCACTGCTGTGCTTTCAGGAAGCTATTCTTGAAAGCTTTCAGCATTCCAAGCTCCTTTGCCCTCTGTAGATGCTTGCCATGGAATCCCTCACAGCTGGGTTCAGAGCATACTCAGGTTGGCTCTTCCAAAATCCAGGAGCTTCAGGCTTCTCAGTAGGACCTTAAACTACACAGTGTTGTGGAACTGGACCTTCAGCACAGGCACCTTTCCAGCCTGATGTGGCCTCGCTCCTCTGTGTCTCTGCACAAAACACGGCGCGGAAGAGGATGGCAGCAGGGGCCTGTGTGTGCCAGGGCTCAGGTTTTTACGCCGCTTCAGCTCCACACAGATGCAGGTGAAGTGAAGAAGCCAAAGTGTTTATTAATGAAAGTCGAAGGAAAGGGATGAGCTGGGAGGGAATAAGGGGGGATGGACAGGGTTTGAGGGCTGGGATGGAAAGAGGTGTCAAAAGGGTTGGAGAGTGGAGGGAAAAAAAAGGCATGGGCAGGGTCTGAGGGCTGGAAAGAGGGAGCTAACTACAAACAGGGAGAGGTCTGAAGCCGTGGGAATTGTGCTCAGCCTCAGCTGTGCGTGGAGCTCCAGCAGCACTGAGAGATGGTGTCCTCTTCAGTGTCTCCTGGTGTGTTCTTGGGACACTGGTTCACTGGATTCAGAAGACGTCCCCAGTTGTTGAGCTTTTTGGGGAAACCGGGCTTCATTTTGCAGGTTAGAGCATGACGGGCTGCTGTCATGCCTCTGGGTTTGAAGGGCTGGAAGAGAGAAGAACAGAGCCATGGTCAGAGCCGGGATCTGTGGGAACCCTAGGAGATCTTCCTGCCAGGGCCATCCCACCCAGAAGGAAGCAGGAGACATTGGGATCAGCCAGAAGGTGCTTGCCACGAATCCCCCACGTGCCCCTGAAATCTCTGTGTGTTGTGCCCTCTCCAGCCCTCGTCCACACAAGGAGCAAAGCCCTCCCCAGCCGGGGACTGCAGCTCTCGGCCCAGGCAGTGCAGCTTCCCCCGCCAGACAGAGCCGCTGACAACCCGCTGCCCTCACTCACCCCTGGCGATGAGCTGGAGCTCTCCCTGCTACACCCTCATCAACCGCACGGCCATGCCTGTGAACACAGAGCGTGTCACGGTCCCAGCGGCACGGCTCCCTGCCAGCGCCGCTGCCAGCCCTGTGGCCACACGGCCTCCTGCCCCGGCAGGGCTCAGCCCGGGCCCTTGCCGCCTGCTGCCGCCCCAGGGCACGGCTGCCAGAGGGCGGCAGCAGCCCCGAGGGCAGGCGGGGCTCCACGGCGCCGGGCCCGGATGCCGCTGCAGCCGGGGCAGCAGCCGGGGCCGGGGCCGAGCTGCGGCGGGCCGGGGAGGGACCCCGGGCTCGTGGCTTACCGATGAACCGCAAGGCCGCCTCCAGCAGGGACTGCTGTGGGTTCTGCAGGTGCTCGGCCACTCGGCTCCTGTCGTCTGCCAGCTGGAGAGAGCGGCAGGAGGGAAGGGTGGGCGCGGGCTCAGCCCCTGGGCCGGGCTCTGGCCGCGCCCAGCCCCGGCCTCCCCTGCCCGCACGGCCCTGAGGCGCGGCCAGCAGCCGCTGGTGCCGGGCTCTGGAGGGGGCAGAGGGCCGGCTGCTGCCCGGGGAGCGGCGCTGCCGCCCCGCCCCGCAGCCCCGCTGGGCCGGGACTCCATGGGCACCCGGCTCGGGGCCGCAGGAGCCTGGAGAAGAGCCCGCGGGGCCCAGGGAAGGGAGCGGCGTGTGGGGCGCAGGCCGGAGCCCCTGGGTGCAGCGCTGGGCAGGGGCCACGGCTGCCAGCCCCGCGGCCACGGATCTTCTCCAGGCTGAGGCTGGCACTTCTCCATGTCATCCTTACCTTACACTCATCGATATTCAAGGGATGTTCCTTCCTCACTAGCTCCTCGAGATCCCTCCTCTCCAGGAACTTGGCCGCACAATGCAGGGTTTTCCGAGAGGCCTGAAGAGCAGCAGAGATGCAGAGATGGCACCACAGCCCAGGGCACAAGGACCCGCATCCCTGTGCCAAGGCCTGGAGGAGGACGCAGCCTGCGTGGCACCAGGGCAGGAGGCGGCTGAGCCCCCTCCCAGGGATGCCCAAAACCTCACATTTGCCACATGCCGGTTCTCATCACGGCAGTAGATTAAAAGTAGCTGCAGGCTCTTGTTGACAATTGTCTTCAGGGGTTCTTTTCCCTCATCCACTACCAACTCCATCACCTTACAGAAGAGGTCAATGGAGAGCAGTTGCATGAAGCTATTTTCCTAGAGGAAAGGAAAAAACCTAAGCACCAATTACCCCAGGCCCACCTAGGCAAAGGCCTGAAAACGCAGACAGCACAAAGTTTCTGAGCAGCACCCAATGCCTGTGGCTCGGGTTGCAGAACCTTACATTGTTAAAGAGCGCCAGGAGTGCCTCAGCCAGCTTTGGGGCGGTGGTGCTGGATATCAGGATGTCTTCATTCTTCAGCATATCAGTAAGCACACGGAGGGTCAGGGCAACCACCACTCCATCTTCATCGCCCAGCAGATCCACAAAGCTTTCAGACAGACAGCACATTTTTCTGGCCTGTGTGGAACACAAGGCTGCACTGTGAAGCCGTCAGCAGCTGCACCAGCGACAGCGCCCTGGCACTGCAAGCCCAGCCTGCTGCCGCAGGGCCCAGAGACCAAAGGCCTGTCCCAAAGCACTCGGGCAGCTGAGGCAGGAGAGCTGGGAGCAGCTGCCTCAGCTCCTGAAGCCCAGCCAGCCCATGGGGCTGCTCTCCCCAGTGCAGCTTCAGCTGCTGCCCCCTTCTCACCATCAGGGGATCCTTGCTGAGCACCAGGAGGCCTCTGAGCGCCAGGCGACACATCTGCCTGCACTCGATCCGCAGGTAACTCGACACGACTATCAGGGCCCAGCCACCACATTTGGTCAAGTCCAGGCACTCCAGGACCTGAAAGGCAGAGGGCAGTGGCACAGGGCCCGGCCGGCAGGAGCCCAGAAGTGCACAGGGCCAGCCCCAGGCAGCAGCACAGGGCGCTGGTTCCATCCCAGGCCAGGGATGCGGCTGCGAGAGGGCAGAGAGCTGGGAGGCAGCTCAGCGAGGCCACGCTGGCCTTCAGGCTCACCTCCACAAGGAATGCCAGGAGAGGCAGATCGCAGCCTGGCTTCTCAGTGCTGAGCAGCCGGAGCAAGTGGGTTGCGACGCAGGAAGACAAAGGGATCGAGACATGGCGCATCTCCCTGTCAGGGGCAAAAAGGAACAAAGAGCCTGAGGTGGGGGGGCACACTTTTCTCAGGACTGACTCATAGAGGGGCAGTCTTTCCCCAGCATCCCTGCAGGGGACGTGGGTGCTTTGGGAGGCGGCCACTCCTGTGCACCCTCCTCTCCCAGCCTTTTCCAGTCTGCTCGGCCATCCCTAAAGTGATGAGGCCCTCTGGCCCATGACCACAGGGACTGTGTGGGGCAGCCCGGGCACAGGGCACAAATTCCAGGGACAGCAGGGAGAAGGGGATCTCACCTGGCCAGCAGAGCCATAGCATAGTGCTGGGTGTCAGCACAGGGCAGCGTGTCCCAGCCATGCTTGGACTCCACAGCAATCACCTCATTGTCGCACTCCAGCCGGCAGAGCAGGGACTTCATGGCCTGCACTGCAAACCTGTGTGCAGAGCAAAGCCCGGGTCACACTGGGAGCACTGGCACTGGCCACAAGGACGTGGGAAGGACAGGAGGATGGAGACCTGTTGGGGTCGCTGGGAAGGCGGTGCTCCTCTCGGCATGCTCTCCAGAAGCGATCGACTTCCTGTGGTGGCATCTGCTGTGTGGTGATGACAACATGGAAAAGCAGAGCCACAAAGAGGCGGGAGGAATGAAGGATCAGTGCCTCGTGGCACTCAGGCACCTGGACAATCACCCACACCACCAGAGTTGCCTGCAAAAGAAGTTGCCAAGGAGAGCACTCAGTGCCGAGGTGTCCATGTGGCAGGGCCCCAGGGGAGACGCAGGGGGAGCAGCAGGCCTGGTGCCCCCTGAGCCTGCCCTTGGCCCAGGTTTCAGCCCAGGGCCTGAGGCAGGGAGAGGATGGAGAGCTGCTGGAGAGGCGACCTGGAGGTGAGCAAATGCCCAGAAACTCACAGCCAGGGCAAAGACGTCCTCGTTGTCCCCATCAGAGGTGAACATCCGACACAGAGGCCAGTCCTCCATCACACTGAGGAGTGTTGGCAGCACCTTCTCCACTGTGGAACTCGATGAGCCTATGGTTCTCCACATCATTGCAGCAGCTCTGTGGGATCAGAGCTCTGTGTCAGGGATGTCTCAGCCACACTACCATGCCCTGTGCGGGTCTGGGGGCCAGGGGACAGAGCCCCGGTGCCCTGAAGGGCAGGGAGGGAGCATGGCAGCAGGCTCGGGAAACAGAGGGGCCCGAGGGTCCTGGACCTGTCTGCCTGTCTGGCAGAGCCCATTGCACAGGTTATGCAGGGCCACGGCCCTAAAGGCCGGTGAGCCCTGAGCTCTCAAGGCAGGTGAGCCCATACCTGTCACATGTTGGGGCACAGCGCAGGAGGGTCAGCACCACGTCCGCTGGGTGTTCTTCGGCCAGCCTCACAATGTCAGTTTGCATCCCGGCATCCACAGTGACATGGGATGCTAGTCTCTGGTGAACATTCCTAACAATGGCTGGTACCTGGAGGAGGCATGGGGAAGACTTGGAGCACTGTCCAAGGCAGCAACTTCTCCAGCTTCCCTTCCCACAGTACTCTAATGGCTTCAGAGGCTGAGAGGACCCAGTGGCTGGAGGGGACACACAATCCTGGGAGGCCTCCAGCCCTGGCCCCAGGCTGCTTACCCGCTGCTGAAGAGGAACAGGACTCTCCTTGAAAAAATGCACGGTGGGAGCATGAGTCATGGTGGGAGTGGGGGTGCTGTCAGTATTTGGGAGGCCTTGAGTAATTCTGGTGGCAGTGTCTGTGATGGTCGTGCCCTCGGTCATTTCCATGACAGCAGCCTTTGCCCGGAGATCATTCACTGCAGTGACAAAATTTTCTGAGCGTGCAGTCAAATTTGTGCTGACATCAGGCTCTGCCTGGCAGTTGGTCAGCCTGGAGTTAAGCTTGGCTGTACCTGCAGTTGCAGTGCTGCTGGTGTTCCTACGCCGAATGCGCAGGAATTTCGGGAACATCTGCAGGGGAACAAAGCCAGGGATGTTCCATGGAGCGCTCCAAGCGCGGTGCTCGGCCGAGCAGTGACAGCAGGCCCAGCCCAGGTGGGGAGGGCTGCAGGTACCTTCAGTGTCCTGCGGAAGCGGCCTCTGGCAGGCCTGTGCTCTTGTGTGCCGTCCGTGGCTGCATCTGGCAAAGAGCGAGAGCAGGCAGAGCTGAGGGGCTGCGGGAGAGGCCGGAGAACACAGCCCAGCCCTGTCCTCCCCGGGCTGGGACTGCCCCGGGATGCCCCAGGGGATGGAGCATGGGTGCTGCCAGCTTCAGCCCCAGCCCCTCTTCCGTCCTGTCCCTGGGCATGTCCACAACAGGTGGGAGAGGATGGAGCCAAGCTGGCTGCAGCCATCAGCCCTGTGGCCCAGTTCTGCCACTCACCGTCCTGCACTGGCTGGAGCTGCTCTGGCTCTTCAGGCTGTTGTGCTCCACGGCCTTGCCTTCTTTCCCCCCTGAAGACTTTGAAGAGGCCAAGAAATCTGCCCGCCATGCCAGAGTGTGGTGTTGAGGGTGCCTTCTAGAGAGGTGGCTCAGAAGAGCTCCGAGTCAACAAGTCCTCGATGGTACGAGCAAAAGAGAAGCCTCGGGTAGGCCACAGGTCACCAAGTCCTGTGGTCTGGCCTCGAGGTCACCTGTAGGAATAACGCCTCGGAAAAGCTCCGGATCAGACGGGAATGAGTGTGCCTTGGGGGGGCTCCTCACGACACCGCTCTATCCCGTCCTGTCCCGTCGCCTGCTCCGAACACTGTGGCCTGGCTGTGTCACCGCCAGCACCTATGTCGCCACGGGTCACAAAGGGTCCTTTGACACCCCGTCCCGTTCCATGCCACGGTGACCCCGGTGCTGCACCGTGTCACAAAGGGCCAATGCACACACTGCCACCTGCCCTGGGGCCACCCCCAGCCCAGCCAAAGTGGCCCAGGTTGGAAGGAATCCCTCATCTCAAGTGTCGAAGACAGCCCTGAGACAGCATCTCTCGGAGCGGCTCAAACCGTGGGCAAACGCTGCCCGGCTCTGCGGGCCCAGGGCAGCAGAAGGAGCCCCCAGGGCTGCCGACGCAGCCGCAGCGGGAAGGGCACGGGGCCTTGCACAGAAGCTGGCACGGCCTCCCTGGGACACGTCCCCATCCGCTGGCCGTCCTAAACCCGTGGGTGTGACGCAGACGAGGAACGTGTGGGCCAGGGCACGGATGCTGCTCTGAGCCCTGGGGCCAGGGGAGCGCTGAAACCGGCAGATGTGACGGAGCCCCCGCCCAAGCAGAGCTGCTGCCCCCCGAGCCCTGGCAGTGCTGGTGTCATCTCCTGCCCCAGAGACCTGTGCCCCGGGGCGCTTCTCTGCCACAGGGCAGCCAAAGCCAACGTGCGCTGGAGGCCGTGCTCCTTCCTACAGGGCATGTGGGCAGGAGCACCTGGAGCAAGTGCTGGCAACTGTTGCGCTCTGTCAGAAGCTGTTACTCCATGCTGAAATTGTTTTCTACATGGAGTGATTTCCTGAAGCAAAAAATCAACCTGGCAGCAAAGGCATAGAAGGATCTGGCATTTAAGAATCCTCAGTTCAGGAAAGCTTTTCTTCCCATAACTCAAGTAGTTCCAAAAAGTTGCAAACTTCCTAAATTCATAGCAATGGCCTGAGAACCTGATAGATTTGAAAGTTTCCTTCCCACCTCAAAGCAGTAACACATTTGCCTTAAGGTCATCCACTGAATGTCACTTTACAAAACATGAGACCACACAGAGGCAAAATAAAGGCCTTGCTTTGGTTTCAAACATTTTTCTAGGAAGGCATGATAAGAACCTAATTCTCTTAAAGAATAAAAGCTCTCCACGAATGAAAGTCCACTCAGTGTTACAAAAGCAGCCCAAACAAAGGAGTAGATTGCAAAAGGGCTAATCCTGCCCCTGCTACAGATATCTAAGTGGCCAAGAAAGCACAGCTCTCCCCTCCTCTTCTCTGCAGGAGAAGCAGGATGACTAAGAGAAAAAGTCCCAGCTATTCCTTCTGTCCTCCATAACCAAAGCTGTGCCATACCACAGGTGGTGCCTTCAAAGTGACTCCAGTTCCAGCCTAGACCTCTCCTCTTCCAGACGACTCCTTCCCCAACACGCCCAGCAACACCAACCCCAGCTCAACGCCCTGCCAAGACCCGCAGCTGTCCCCATCCCTCCGCAGAGCTTTCCCACCCCCTGGTTCCCTGCACGTGCCGTGGCATGGCACTCAGGAGGATGTGCTCCAAGGCCTTCCCCGGCAGCAAGCTCAGGCTGCCAGGCCTACGGTTCCTGGATCATCCTTCCCACCCACCCTTCCCGTGCTCGGCTGTTCCATTTGCGCTCAGCTCGGACTTGTCCGCTTAAGCAGGACTGCTGGTAAAGGATGGAGAGCAGCCTGGCAAGCTCCTTCTCCAGCTCCCTCTTTACTCTCGGGGGAGATAGAGCATGCCACAGGAAAGCAAGCAGTGCCAAAAACTTGGGCCAGCATCAGGCACATTTAGGAACCAAACAAGGCCTTTGTTTGATGTAAGGAAGCACAGGCAATTGACAGAAGGAAAGAGTACTTAGCACAGATATCCAGAAGTACTTAGCACCAGTTAACATAAGAAAAACCTGGAAGGCTAACTTGGCAAGAGAGTGACTTGATAAAAAGCTTTAGACATAGCCTTGGGGAAGACCTAAGGGCGGCTACAGAATCAGCCCTGTGCAGGGAAGGGGTGAGGAAGATGAGCTGCTTTGGTGCGCTGAGACTCCTCCTGGCCAGCAGGTGGACATTAGCTTCAAGTCTAGGATTCTGATGCAATGTGCTTCTTTCTAAGCCCCTGCCTATGGAATCACCTCAGCAGTCTAAAGACGGAAGGTATTTTTGATAGAATTCCTACAGAAACCCACTGCAATTTGGACGTGGCAAAGAGGCCTTGTGCTGGGGTGCAGATCCCATACCTCCTGCCAATCAAAGAGCTTTTGGTGGACAATGCATTTGTCTGCTGATTTCTTTGAATTCTAGAGACCTCTCAGGACTGCTCAATCCTGAGGGAACGCCCTTGGCCTTGACCTGTAGGCACCCGCGCAAGCTTCAAATCGGCTCCCTCAGCTTCCAGGACCTCTCTTGGCCGGCATCCTGACTGGGATGCAGGACTGCTGCAAGGCACTGCTGGGACCCAGCAGGACAGGACCGGCTGTCTCGTGTCCATGTAGCAGCACCCCCTGACACAGCCGGGGTCATCCCGAAAGCGGACAACTTTCACGTGTCTGCGGAGAGGGGCAAGGAGTGCTGGGCTCCTCTCAGGGTGTCTCAGCTGAGCCTGCTCCTCAACACGCCCCCGTTTGAAGGCCTGCTAATGCCCAGCTGCCAGAAATGCCTGCCTTGTTCTCTCCAAGATGCACAGGGAGAGCCAGTGAGCAGGGCGCCTTGGGAGGCAAACCTTCCAAGCCTTTTCTGAGGCCACGGACACCCCAAGATCAGCCAAGACTCTCCGTGCCGCCTGGCCCACACAGCCCAGCTCGGTGCGGGCCCTCTGGGCCGCAGCAGCGTCCAGCAAGCAAGAGGCAAATGCATATTGCCAAGAGTTGAAACACAGCAGACAGGTAAGATGTGAAAGGTGTGTGCGCGAAGGCCTTTGAATTCACAGCTCTCAAAGACAGCTTTGGGGCTGGCAGCTGGACAGAGATGCTCCTGCTCACACCTGTGTCCAAACGGGGGGGAACACACCCTACTGCAGGTGCTGACCTTGGTCTCCGCAGGTCCGGGTGGATTCCAAACCTGCTCTTCACAGCCTTCTCCCTTCCCTTGTCCATCTGCCAAGTGCAACGGGCCTCAAGGACTGAAAGGACCACAGAGAGCCAAAGGGGGACAGCTGCTCCTACATCACTGGGAGCTCCTAGGAAAGCGCTTTCCTTTCGCAGCAAGCCCCTTTCCCCCAGAGGTGTTTCCCTAAATGTCTACCTTTCCTGGGGAACACCAACACACTCTTAAGAAACCCTGGCAAGGCTGAATTCCTTCTGGTGCTTTCTGGACAGGCGCTCCAGCTCTAGCTGGGATTTCCCCCAGTGTGATTCCAGGTGGAGGTTCGCACATGCAGCCCCAGGCCCTCTACAAACACAAGCTGCCCGCCGCCTCTTCACCTGCCTCGACGCCTGCCTGCGCTCACAGCAGCAAAACCAGGCTCTTCCCGGCCAGAGACCAGAGCCCTGTTCCCGCAGGACGCTCTTGCCAGCACCTTCCAGGACTCTCCGCTGTGCACACAGCACTTTTCGTGCCCGCTCTCCACAGCCTTTGGAACACAGAGCACAGCCTGGCTGGCGCTGCCATCAGCACGCCCCAAACGCAGGCGGAGGAAGGAGAAGCAGGGGCTGCTCTGTGGCCATGCCCAGGAGAGACTGGAAGGCTGCCCTCCCTCTGCTCTCACTTGCTTGGCTTTCTGACAGGCTCTGAGGCAGGGGCTGCGATTCCTCAGCTCTGGGCACCAGAACCGCAGCCGGGATCCCGGCACTGCCTGACGGCGCTCGGGCCATTGGCTCGGTCACGCGTCCGAGTCTCGGCCACCGTGCTGCTGCTGCTTCACTTGCCCTTAGGCACACCCAAAGCTCCCTGTTAAGGCCTGATGGTCTCTGCTTCTGCCCTCTCCCTGCCGCTGTGCAGGGGTGGAGCACTGCTGTGCTTTCAGGAAGCTATTCCTGAAAGCTTTCAGCATTCCAAGCTCCTTTGCTCTCTGTAGATGCTTGCCGTGGAATCCCTCACACCTGGGCCCAGAGCATACTCAGGTTGGCTTTTCCAAAATCCAGGAGCTTCAGGCTGCTCAGTTGGACCTTAAACTCCACAGTGTTGTGGAACTGGACCTTCAGCACAGGCACCTTTCCAGCCTGATGCGGCCTCGCTCCTCTGTGTCTCTGCACAAAACACGGCGCGGAAGAGGACGGCAGCAGGGGCCTGTGTGTCCCAGGGCTCAGGTTTTTATGCCGCTTCAGGTCCACAGAGATGCAGGTAAATTGAAGAAGCCAAAGTGTTTATTAATGAAAGGCAAAGCAAAGGGATGAGCTGGGAGGGAATAAGGGGGGATGGGCAGGGTTTGAGGGCTGGGAGGGAAGGAGCTGTCAAAAGGGGTGGAGAGTGGAGGGAAAAATAGGGCATGGGCAGGGTCTGAGGGCTGGAGGGAGGGAGCTAACTACAAACAGGGAGAGGCCTGAAGCCGTGGGAATTGTGCTCAGCCTCAGCTGTGCGTGGAGCTCCAGCAGCACTGAGAGATGGTGTCCTCTTCAGTGTCTTTTGGTGTGTTCTTGGGACACTGGTTCACTGGATTCAGAAGACGTCCCCAGTTGTTGAGCTTTTTGCGGAAACCGGGCTTCATCTTGCAGCTTAGAGCATGACGGGCTGTTGTCTTGCCTCTGGGTTTGAAGGACTGGAAGAGAGAAGAACAGAGCCATGGTCAGAGCCGGGATCTGTGGGAATCCTAGGAGATCTTCCGGCCAGGGCCATCCCACCCAGAAGGAAGCAGGAGACATTGGGATCAGCCAGAAGGTGCTTGCCACGAATCCCCAATGTGCCCCTGAAATCTCTGTGTGTTGTGCCCTCTCCAGCCCTCGTCCACACAAGGAGCAAAGCCCTCCCCAGCTGGGGACTGCAGCTCTCGGCCCAGGCAGTGCAGCTTCCCCCGCCAGACAGAGCCGCTGACAACCCGCTGCCCTCACTCACCCCTGGCGATGAGCTGGAGCTCTCCCTGCTACACCCTCATCTACCGGCTGGCCATGCCTGTGAAGACAGAGTGTGTCACAGCCCCAGAGGCACGGCTCCCTGCCAGCGCCACTGCCAGCCCTGTGGCCACACGGCCTCCTGCCCCGGCAGGGCTCAGCCCGGGCCCTTGCCGCCTGCTGCCGCCCCAGGGCACGGCTGCCAGAGGGCGGCAGCAGCCCCGAGGGCAGGCGGGGCTCCACGGCGCCGGGCCCGGATGCCGCTGCAGCCGGGGCAGCAGCCGGGGCCGGGGCCGAGCTGCGGCGGGCCGGGGAGGGACCCCGGGCTCGTGGCTCACCGATAAACCCCATGGCCGTCTCTCGCAGGGACTGCTGTGGGTTCTGCAGGTGCTCGGCCGCACGGCTCCTGTCGTCTGCCAGCTGGAGAGAGCGACAGGAGGGAAGGGTTGGCGCGGGCTCAGCCCCTGGGCCGGGCTCTGGCCGCGCCCAGCCCCGGCCTCCCCTGCCCGCACGGCCCTGAGGCGCGGCCAGCAGCCGCTGGTGCCGGGCTCTGGAGGGGGCAGAGGGCCGGCTGCTGCCCGGGGAGCGGCGCTGCCGCCCCGCCCCGCAGCCCCGCTGGGCCGGGACTCCACGGGCACCCGGCTCGGGGCCGCAGGAGCCTGGAGAAGAGCCTGCGGGGCCCAGGGAAGGGAGCGGCGTGTGGGGCGCAGGCCGGAGCCCCTGGGTGCAGCGCTGGGCAGGGGCCACGGCTGCCAGCCCCGCGGCCACGGATCTTCTCCAGGCTGAGGCTGCCACTTCTCCAAGCCATCCTTACCTTACACTCATCGATATTCAAGGGATGTTTCTTCCTCACTAGCTCCTCGAGATCCCTCCACTCCAGGAACTTGGCCGCACAATGCAGGGTTTCCCGAGAGGCCTGAAGAGCAGCAGAGATGCAGAGATGGCACCACAGCCCAGGGCACAAGGACCCGCATCCCTGTGCCAAGGCCTGGAGGAGGACGCAGCCTGCGTGGCACCAGGGCAGGAGGCGGCTCAGCCCCCTTCCCAGGCATGCACAAAACCTCACATTTGCCACACGCCGGTTCTCATCACGGCAGTAGATTAAAAGTAGCTGCAGGCTCTTGTTGACAATTGTCTTCAGGGCCTTTTTTCCCTCATCCACTACCAACTCCATCACCTTACGGAAGAGGTCAATGGAGAGCAGTTGCATGAAGCTATTTTCCTAGAGGAAAGGAAAAAACCTAAGCACCAATTACTCCAGGCCCACCTAGGCAAAGGCCTGAAAATGCAGACAGCACAAAGTTTCTGGGCAGCACCCAGTGCCTGTGGCTCGGGTTGCAGAACCTTACATTGTTAAAGAGCGCCAGGAGTGCCTCAGCCAGCTTTGGGGCGGTGGTGCTGGATACCAGGATGTCTTCATTCTTCAGCATATTAGTAAGCACACGCAGGGTCAGGGCAACCACCACTCCATCTTCATCGCCCAGCAGATCCACAAAGCTTCGAGACAGACAGCACATTTTTCTGGCCTGTGTGGAACACAAGGCTGTGCTGTGAAGCCGTCAGCAGCTGCACCAGCGACAGCGCCCTGGCACTGAAAGCCCAGCCTGCTGCCGCAGGGCCCAGAGACCAAAGGCCTGTCCCAAAGCACTCGGGCAGCTGAGGCAGGAGAGCTGGGAGCAGCTGCCTCAGCTCCTGAAGCCCAGCCAGCCCATGGGGCTGCTCTCCCCAGTGCAGCTTCAGCTGCTGCCCCCTTCTCACCATCAGGGGATCCTTGCTGAGCACCAGGAGGCCTCTGAGCGCCAGGCGACACCTCTGCCTGCACTCGATCTGCAGGTACCTGGACATGATCTCCAGGAGGTTGTCACCGCAGTTAGCCAAGTTCATGTACTGCAGGACCTGAAAGGCAGAGGGCAGTGGCACAGGGCCCGGCTGGCAGGAGCCCAGAAGTGCACAGGGCCAGCCCCAGGCAGCAGCACAGGGCCCTGGTTCCATCCCAGGCCAGGGATGCGGCTGCGAGAGGGCAGAGAGCTGGGAGGCAGCTCAGCGAGGCCGCGCTGGCCTTCAGGCTCACCTCCACTAGGAATGCCAGGAGAGGCAGATCGCAGCCTGGCTTCTCAGTGCTGAGCAGCCGGAGCAAGTGGGTTGCGACGCAGGAAGACAAAGCGATCGAGACATGGCGCATCTCCCTGTCAGGGGCAAAAAGGAACAAAGAGCCTGAGGTGGGGGGGCACACATTTCTCAGGCCTGACTCATAGAGGGGCAGTCTTTCCCCAGCATCCCTGCAGGGGACGTGGGTGCTTTGGGAGGCGGCCACTCCTGTGCACCCTCCTCTCCCAGCCTTTTCCAGTCTGCTCGGCCATCCCTAAAGTGACGAGGCCCTCTGGCCCACGACCACAGGGACTGTGTGGGGCAGCCTGGGCACAGGGCACAAATTCCAGGGACAGCAGGGAGAAGGGGATCTCACCTGGCCAGCAGAGCCATAGCATAGTGCTGGGTGTCAGCACAGGGCAGCGTGTCCCAGCCATGCTTGGACTCCACAGCGATCACCTCATTGTCACACTCCAGCCGGCAGAGCAGGGACCTCACGGCCTGCACTGCAAACCTGTGTGCAGAGCAAAGCCCGGGTCACACTGGGAGCACTGGCACTGGCCACAAGGACATGGGAAGGACAGTAGGACGGAGACCTGTTGGTGTCGCTGGGAAGGCGGTGTTCCTCTCGGCATGCTCTCCAGAAGCGATCGACTTCCTGTGGTGGCATCTGCTGCGTGGTGATGACAACATGGAAAAGCAGAGCCACAAAGAGGCGGGAGGAATAAAGGATCAGTGCCTCGTGGCACTCAGGCACCTGGACAATCACCCACACCACCAGAGTCGCCTGCAAAAGAAGTTGCCGAGGAGAGCGCTCAGTGCCCAGGTGTCCATGTGGCAGGGCCCCAGGGGAGACGCAGGGGGAGCAGCGGGCCTGGTGCCCCCTGAGCCTGCCCTTGGCCCAGGTTTCAGCCCAGGGCCTGAGGCAGGGAGAGGATGGAGAGCTGCTGGAGAGGCGACCTGGGGGTGAGCAAATGCCCAGGAACTCACAGCCAGAGCAAAGACGTCCTCATTGTCCCCATCAGAGGTGGACATGCGAGACAGAGGCCAGTCCTCCATCACACAGAGCAGTGTTGGCAGCACCTTCTCCACCGTGGAACTCGATGAGCCTATGGTTCTCCACATCATGGCAGCAGCTCTGTGGGATCAGAGCTCTGTGTCAGAGGGACATCTCAGCCACACTACCATGCCCTGTGCGGGTCTGGGGGCCAGGTGACAGAGCCCCGGTGCCCTGAAGGGCAGGGAGGGACCATGGCAGCAGGCTCGGGAAACAGAGGGGCCCGAGGGTCCTGGACCTGTCTGGCAGAGCCCATTGCACAGGCCGGGCAGGGCCATGGCCCTAAAGGCCGGTGAGCCCTGAGCTCTCAAGGCAGGTGGGCCCATACCTGTCACATGTTGGGGCACAGCGCAGGAGGGTCAGCACCACGTCCGCTGGGTGTTCGTCAGCCAGCCTCACAATGTCAGTTTCCATTCCGGCATCCACAGTGGCATGGGATGCTAGTGTCTGGTGAATATTCCTAACAATGGCTGGTACCTGGAGGAGGCATGGGGAAGACTTGGAGCACTGTCCAAGGCAGCAACTTCTCCAGCTTCCCTTCCCACAGTACTCTAATGGCTTCAGAGGCTGAGAGGACCCAGTGGCTGGAGGGGACACACAATCCTGGGAGGCCTCCAGCCCTGGCCCCAGGCTGCTTACCCGCTGCTGAGGAGAAAAAGAACTCTCCTTGAAAAAATGCACGGTGGGAGCATGAGTCATGGTGGGAGTGGGGGTGCTGTCAGTATTTGGGAGGCCTTGAGTCATTCTGGTGGCAGGGTTTGTGATGGTCGTGCCCTCGGTCATTTCCATGACAGCAGCCTTTGCCCGGAGATCATTCACTGCAGTGACAAAATTTTCTGAGTGTGCAGTCAAATTTGTGCTGACATCAGGCTCTGCCTGGCAGCTGGTCAGCCTGGAGTTAAGCTTGGCTGTACCTGCAGTTGCAGTGCTGCTGGTGTTCCTACGCCGAATGCGCAGGAATTTCGGGAACATCTGCAGGGGAAAAAAGCCAGGGATGTTCCATGGAACGCTCCAAGCGCGGTGCTCCGCCGAGCAGTGACAGCAGGCCCAGCCCAGGTGGGGAGGGCTGCAGGTACCTTCAGTGTCCTGCGGAAGCGGCCTCTGGCAGGCCTGTGCTCTTGTGTGCCGTCCGTGGCTGCATCTGGCAAAGAGCGAGAGCAGGCAGAGCTGAGGGGCTGCGGGAGAGGCCGGAGAACACAGCCCAGCCCTGTCCTCCCCGGGCTGGGACTGCCCCGGGATGCCCCAGGGGATGGAGCATGGGTGCTGCCAGCTTCAGCCCCAGCCCCTCTTCCGTCCTGTCCCTGGGCATGTCCACAACAGGTGGGAGAGGACGGAGCCAAGCTGGCTGCAGCCATCAGCCCTGTGGCCCAGTTCTGCCACTCACCGTCCTGCACTGGCTGGAGCTGCTCTGGCTCTTCAGGCCGTTGTGCTCCACGGCCTTGCTTTCTTTCCCCCCTGAAGACTTTGAAGAGGCCAAGAAATCTGCCCGCCATGCCAGAGTGTGGTGTTGAGGGCGCCTTCTAGAGAGATGGCTCAGAAGAGCTCCGAGTCAACAAGTCCTCGATGGTACCTGCAAAAGAGAAGCCTCGGGTAGGCCACAGGTCACCAAGTCCTGTGGTCTGGCCTCGAGGTCACCTGTAGGAATACCGCCGCGCAAAAGCTCCGGATCAGACGGGAATGAGTGTGCCTTGGGGGGGCTCCTCACGACACCGCTCTATCCCGTCCTGTCCCGTCGCCTGCTCCGAGCTCTGTGGCCTGGCTGTGTCACCGCCAGCACCTATGTCGCCACGGGTCACAAAGGGTCCTTTGACACCCTGTCCCGTTCCATGCCACGGTGACCCCGCTGCTGCCCCGTGTCACAAAGGGCCAATGCACACACTGCCACCTGCCCTGGGGCCACCCCCAGCCCAGCCAAGGTGGCCCCGGTTGGAAGGAATCCCTCACCCCGAGTGTCGAAGACAGCCCTGAGACAGCATCTTTCGGAGCGGCTCAAACCGTGGGCAAACGCTGCCCGGCTCTGCGGGCCCAGGGCAGCAGAAGGAGCCCCCAGGGCTGCCGACGCGGCCGCAGCGGGAAGGCCACGGGGCCTTGCACAGAAGCTGGCACGGCCTCCCTGGGACACGTCCCACCCGGTGGCCGTCCTAAACCCGTGGGTGTGACACAGACGAGGAACGTGTGGGCCAGGGCACGGATGCTGCTCTGAGCCCTGGGGCCAGGGGAGCGCTGAAATCGGCAGGTGTGACGGAGCCCCCGCCCAAGCAGAGCTGCCGCCCCCCGAGCCCTGGCAGTGCTGGTGTCATCTCCTGCCCCAGAGACCTGTGCCCCGGGGCGCTTCTCTGCCACAGGGCAGCCAAAGCCAACGTGCGCTGGGGGCCGTGCTCCTTCCTACAGGGCATGTGGGCAGGAGCACCTGGAGCAAGTGCTGGAAACTGTTGCGCTCTGTCAGAAGCTGTTACTCCATGCTGAAATTGTTTTCTACTTGGAGCCATTTCCTGAAGCACAAAATCACCCTGGCAGCAAAGGTAGAGAAGGATCTGGCATTTAAGAATCTTCAATTCAGGAAAGCTTTTCTTCCCATTACTCAACTCAAATAGTTCCAAAAAGTTGCAAACTTCCTAAATTCATAACAATGGCCTGAGAACCTGATAGATTTGGAAGTTTCCTTCCCACCTCAAAGCAGCAACACATTTGCCTTAAGGTCATCCACTGAATGTCACTTTACAAAGCAGAAGACCACACAGAGGCAAAATAAAGGCCTTGCTTTGGTTTCAAACATTTTTCTAGGAAGGCATGTTAAGAGCCTAATTCTCTTAAGGAATAAAAGCTCTCCACGAATGAAAGTCCACTCAGTGTTACAAAAGCAGCCCAAACAAAGGAGTAGATTGCAAAAGGCCTAATCCTGCCCCTGCTACAGATATCTAAGTGGCCAAGAAAGCACAGCTCTCCCCTCCTCTTCTCTGCACGAGAAGCAGGATGACTAAGAGAAAAAGTCCCAGCTATTCCTTCTGTCCTCCATAACCAAAGCTGTGCCATACCACAGGTGGTGCCTTCAAAGTGACTCCAGTTCCAGCCTAGACCTCTCCTCTTCCAGACGACTCCTTCCCCAACACGCCCAGCAACACCAACCCCAGCTCAACACCCTGCCAAGACCCGCAGCTGTCCCCATCCCTCCGGAGAGCTTTCCCACCCCCTGGTTCCATGCATGTGCCGTGGGATGGCACTCAGGAGGATGTGCTCCAAGGCCTTCCCCGGCAGCAAGCTCAGGCTGCCAGGCCTACGGTTCCTGGATCATCCTTCCCACCCACCCTTCCCGTGCTCGGCTGTTCCATTTGCGCTCAGCTCAGACTTGTCCGCTTAAGCAGGACTGCTGGTAAAGGATGGAGAGCAGCCTGGCAAGCTCCTTCTCCAGCTCCCTCTTTACTCTCGGGGGATGTAGAGCATGCCACAGGAAAGCAAGCAGTGCCAAAAGACTTGGGCCAGCATCAGGCACATTTAGGAACCAAACAAGGCCTTTGTTTGATGCAAGGAAGCACAGGCAATTGACAGAAGGAAAGAGTACTTAGCACACATATCCAGAAGTACTTAGCACCAGTTAACATAAGAAAAATCTGGAAGCCTAACTTGGCAAGAGAGTGACTTGACAAAAACTTTAGACATAGCCTTGGGGAAGACCTAAGGGCGGCTACAGAATCAGCCCTGTGCAGGGAAGGGGTGAGGAAGATGAGCTGCTTTGGTGCGCTGAGACTCCTCCTGGCCAGCAGGTGGACATTAGCTTCAAGTCTAGGATTCTGACGCAATGTGTTTCTTTCTAAGCCCCTGCCTATGGAATCACCTCAGCAGTCTAAAGACGGAAGGTATTTTTGATAGAATTCCTACAGAAAGCCACTGCAATTTGGACGTGGCAAAGAAGCCTTGTGGTGGGGTGCAGAGCCCTAACCTCCTGCCAATCAAAGAGCTTTTGGTGGACAATGCATTTGTCTGCTGATTTCTTTGAATTCTAGAGACCTCTCAGGACTGCTCTATCCTGAGGGAACGCCCTTGGCCTTGACCTGTAGGCACCCGCGCCGGCTTCAAATCAGCTCCCTCAGCTTCCAGGACCTCTCTTGGCCGGCATCCTGACGGGGATGCAGGACTGCTGCGAGGCACTGCTGGGACCCAGCAGGACAGGACTGGCTGTCTCGTGTCCACGTAGCAGCACCCCCTGACACAGCCGGGGTCATCCCGAAAGCAGACAAGGCTCACGTGTCTGCGGAGAGGGGCAAGGAGTGCTGGGCTCCTCTCAGGGTGTCTCAGCTGGGCCTGCTCCACAAAAAAACTATTAAATGGTTTTCCAAGTTCCTTGATTTTCTATATTTTGCCAGTAGAGCTGTGTGTTGCTTTGACCTCTTAGCTCAGTTGGTTAAAGTATGGTGCTAATATCACCGAGGTTTAGGGTTCCATCCCTCCATGGGCCATTAACTTCAGAATTGGACTTATGATCCTTGACTGTTCCTTGCAAATAAGAATATTCTGTGCATCTGTTCATCCTGAGACTATCTGCTTGGCATTTCTCCTTGTGCACCAAACTCGAGTAAGAGAACCTTTGGGTACCCCCATTATTTCAGTGTTCTGGGGTGTTACAGCCCCGCAGGCTCATTACGGCCTCTTGTTTCCATGAGGCCCTGCTGTGTCACACTGGCCCGCAGTGCCATGAGGATCAGGAGTGTCACACAGCTTTGTGCCATTTGTCCTTGCTGCCCCTCCCATCCCACTGCCCCACAAGCAGCCCCGAGCCACCCGGGAGGGACAGGCCCTGCTGTGCCAGGCCTGGGCTCAGGGCTTGGCCTTTCTGCTGCCTCCAACCAGCCCAGGCCTTGCTCAGCATTGCAGTTCCCTGCTCACAGCCTGCGGCTCCCTGCAATCCTGGCCTCAAGGATCTGCTCTCAGCAGTCCCTGGGGAGCCTTTGGCACTCCCTGCCCTCAGTGGGGCCCAGGGATGCTCCAAGGGACTTGGAGTTTTGCTTCTGCCTCCTTGAGCAGCTTCTTCAACCCTCTCTCCATGCCTAAGCGTCCTGGACTCAGCCACAAATCCAGTGTGGGGCTCATGAAAATACAGAATACCTTCACGAGCTCTTTCTCTCTCTTCAGTTGTCTTCATGTCTCCAATGTAAGAAATAAAATACAAATTTCTAAACGCAGTTAAAGATTTCTACTGTAAGGTGCCTTCTCTCAGTTTAAATACTGGTGACCTTGTTATCTTGTACCTATTGAAAGGTCTCTTTTGTTAAATACCGTTTACCCCATACCTGCCTTCTCTCGTTAAAGGCTACTTATCACAGTATCTCGTACCTATTGAAAGGTCTGCTTTGTTAAATACTGTTTACCCCATACCCATTGTTATTGTAATGCTTTCCCTGGTAAATGCTATTTACCTCAAAGTCTCTTCCTTTAGAACTGTATTCTTCCCCGTCGAGTACCTGTTCCTGCCCTGCCGGCTCCCGCCCTGCTGGCTCCCGCACGGCAACCGGTGACTCCACCCGGTATGTAAATGAAGAAGACGCCCACGGACCTCAGTGCCCAGAAGGAGCGGAAAAAAACCCTAAAAACAATGAGCCGACATGAAACCAAGGGCTAAGACAAACCACTCTGGGTCGGTAGAACCATAGAGAACCTGACAGCAATCAAAGCCAGATTCTGCCTCATCACCATAACTTGAACAGCACTCGACCAGACAGGCATCTCTAGCCCACGAGTTATGAGTGTTTTTCCTGGGGTTCTGTCCAAGGGACTTTCGCGAGGGTGGAAAGCCTGGCTCTGCCCTGTGGCAATGGTGATTAGCATCTTCCCTGCGTTATTCGTCGGGGGCAGTGGCGGTGGGCGCAGCTCTTCGAGCCCCCCACACCCATAGCTGATCTTAGTAAAGGCATTGAGAAGGAGCTGGTCTCCTTGCCCGTCCTTATCATTTAAGGCTTGTGCAGCTGCTTGGAGTCAGTTTGGAGTTCTGTTAAGGAGGAAGATTTCCAAGTGTGCTTTTCTTTATTTCTTGTATTTTTTTTTTTAATCAAGGACACATTTTTTATATTTCAGTTCATTGAAGAAGTGACAGAAGCATTCCCCAAGTGATCTTAATTCGGAATGTCTCCTTAGGAGGTCTGGGCATGGTGAAGAATGAGCCCCTTGCAGGCTGACCTTGTTTGGACAACCTGCTCCTCACCCCAACCTCACCATATCTAACCTCACCCACCACGGACTGACATCCCAAAACATAAAAAAAATTACGTTAAAAAATAAAATGTAATTAATTTTAAAATTATAATTATATTTTCCAGATTTATGTTATTATTGTTCTTTACATACCTAATTTTAGATTTATATTGAAAAAGGTACACATGTTTAGCAACTAAAGACAATATTGGTCATTTGTTATAAGTAACACAATTCCCTTCCTTAATTCATTGACCTCTATTGGCTATTGATTTGTCCCTTCTTATGCTAATTAGTCCTGTTTTTAGTCCTTTTGTAATCGTATTCATCATTTTCTAAGACAGGGTAAAAGGGGCTACTTTGGGGTCCACGGAGACGTTTCTGGGGCACATTTGGGGATGTTTTGGAGCTGGGGAAGGAATTTCTAGAGAACTTAAGGGTCTGGAGGACACATGGGGGAGCCGCGTGGGCCCTTGGCGGGGCACTAAAGGATTCTGTCGGATAATTCGGGGTCCGGGCGGGCACTTGGGGGGCCCTGTGTTTGATGGAGACTGCAATCAGCTGGGAACTCACTGGGGGAAAATAGGGAGCAGTTGTGAAGGAAAATGCAGGTGATGGACAGAACTGTTCAGAGAAGGGTTGAGCTACAGCTTGAGCAAGCTGAAAAATGTCATTTGGCGTCACCCCAGATTGATTTCATTTCAGAAGGTATTAAACAAGTTTATTTTGGGGGGGTGTCATGTTATCCCTTGGAGATGCACCCTCTGCAAACTTGAGCTGCATTGCCGAAATGCTCAAGGTAAATCTGCTGCAGGTCACACCGTTTCTTCTTTGGCTGATCCCGGCCTGATTCTGAGCTCCACAGAGCCCTGGCAGAGCCCAGAGCAGCCTCAGCATCCGCAGAGCCCGGCTGCAAGGACAGAAACCAGAAACCGCCCGTCAGCTGAAGGCTCCTGTGCCCTTGTCCCAGCCGCCCGCGGTGCCCAGGCCATGCTGGCCGTGCTCAGAGCGGGGCCCAAAGCTGCCCATCATTGCTGCCTTTGGCAGCAGAGCAGGAGGGCAGGACACGTGCCCAGCCTGCAGCCAGCCAGGCCAGATCCACCTCCCCAGCAGCTGCCCAGAGCAGGATGCTCCTGTGCTGGCTGCCATCTCCCAAAAGCTCTTACCCCACCCGTGCCAACAAGACGGGGACACACCTCACGCCATCCGCCGCGCAAAGAAAAGCTGCTCCCAAACCACGTCCTCAGCCTTCTCCTTCATCCACTCCACAGCTGGTCCCAAGCACTTCCCAGTCAAGACTGGACACCACCTAGAAGGCTTCCTTTAGAAAAACAAACATCAAATTAACAAAAAGAGATTACAGACAAGAAAGGGAGAAAAGGGAAAAGGTAAAAGATCCTATTTCTGTCAGAGGTTGAGGAAGCCACCATGCCCTGCATGCTAGGGAAAAACCCACCCACCAGTGAGGGAAGCCCATGCTTTCACTCTTCCCCCTCTACACTGCCCCCCAAACTAATGGTGATGCCAAAGAAAACAAAGGGAGTGGAGCAGCCCAAGCCCTTCCTTGCCGGCAAAGCAAAGCAGCCGAGCACAGGTTCTGGAATCCCACCTCTGCTCCCACCTTGGGGGTTGGTTTCTGTCGGGCTGGCTGCCCCAGCCCCAGCCCAGGGCATGGTGGGGGGTGGCGGCTGTTGGCAGGGCCAGGAGCCGACTCCCATTTCAGAACCACCCCAGCCCGTGCCCCCAGCCCTGCCAAAAAGCAGCTTGGCAGCCCACTGAACAATCAGTTGCATCAGCCCCAGGAAAGGGGGGAACCTTTGGTTCCTGGCCAGGCTGTGCAATGCCCAAATCTGGGAGCATCCCCCGCTGTGTGAACTCATCTGCAAATTGGCTGTGGAGCCTGACTTTGAAGAAGGTGCCAGAATTGAAGTCCATCACCTTCAATTGCTGGTGGCCAGGTTCAGGAAGAGGTTGTCATCCTTGTTGTCGTCCTCGCTGTCTCCAGCAGCAGCAGCCCCACCTGGTCCAGCTTCTCCAGGGGCTCTTTCTCCTTCCCTGGGGGTGAGACCAGGCTGTCAGTGTTCTGCCCAGGGCCCCAGCTGTCACTGAACCAGCACATGCCAAAACAACTCACACGGCAGCCACCAGTGGTGGGCAGAGCAGCTCAGCTCCAGCACAAGGGCTGCCTGTGCCCACCTGATGACCCCTGTGCAGTGACACAGGCAGCACAAAAAGTCTGGCTTTCTTTCCTTCTGATTGCCAAGGCATGTGTGCAGCTGGAACTTACCAGGGCCCTGCATCAAAATGAGCCTCTGGCTCTCTCCCTTCTTCTACTCCAGATGAATCTCCTGCATCCAAGGATCACCAAAAAGGTCTTCTAATGAAGGCCTTTCCATGTCATCCACGGCTAAATAGCACCTGATGAGATCCTTGCACTCTGGGAAGAGAAACCAGAAACTGCCAGTCAGTTGGAGAAGGCCCCTGGCTGCTTTGCCCCATATTCCCATGCCCAGGCCATGCTGGATGTGCTCAGAGCTGGGCCTAAACTTTCCCATCAATTCCCTGCTTTGGAGGAGAGCAGGAGAGCAGGACATGTGCCACCTCCTCAGCAGCTGCCAGAGCAGGACGCTCACGAGCCAACTGCTGTCTCCCAGCACTGGTATTCCCCCCGTGCCCAGAGATGAGGATCCACCTTGAGAGAGCCGTTGTGGCAGCGGGAGCTGGCCCCAGCTGATGTTCCAGCCACTCCTGAAAGGGTGCTGCCCGCAGACCATCTGGTGCAGGAGCATGCCCAGGGACCAGATGGTAGCTGGCTCGCCATAGTACCAGCCAAAGTCGGTCCATTCTGGGGGGCTGTATGCTGGTGTTCCTGTGGAATACAGATGGAGTTCATCAGGGGGATGCTGCTGCTCCCAGAGCCTGGCCCCAGCATCCCTGGGCATGTGGGGACTGCCCCAGTAGCACATGGTGTGACCCGTTGCCCTCCCACCAGGATCTGGGCCTTGTGTGAAAAATTGCCATTGGAAAAGAAACCACTGGTGTAGGAAAAGGGCGGCAGAAGCCCTGGACAGGCCTGACCAGAACAAGAAAAAACCCACTCAGAGCAGGAGGAAAACCATGCCTTCCTCCTCCCTGCCTGCATTGCCCCAAATAACATTATGAACACAAGGCAAAGAAGGCCAGAGGAGCAGTCCAAGCCCTTTCTCACCTGCACACCAAACTGGCTGGTGCACAGGTTCTGACTCCACGCTCTCTGACAGCCCCACCCACGGGTGTTTCTGTCGGGCTGGCTGCCCCAGCCCCAGTCCTGGGCAGAGTGGCTGGCAAAGGCTGCCAGCAGGGCTGGAAGCTGGGCCCCAACCCACCCCTGCTCAAAAGCAACTCAGCTGAAGTCTCAGTGCCATGAGTGGCAGCAAAAGGGAGAATCCCCACTGCCACACCCAGGCTGGGCTGTGAGATGTTGGGCCATGAGATGTCAGGAGCTGGGAGCACATCCTTGCGTGGGCTCACCTGCAAACTGCGTGTATGCCGTGTCTTGAAGGTAGGTGCCACAGCCAAAATCGATCAATTTGGCCTGCCCGGTGGCCAGGTCAACCAGGATGTTCTCTGGTTTGATGTCTCTGTGCAGGACCCCGCAGCTGGTGCAGTGCCGCACGGCCTCCAGCACCTGGCGGAACAGCTCCCGCGCCACCTCCTCGGACAGGAACCTCCGTGCCCGAATGAAATGCTGGAGGTCCTGACACCGCTGCGGGCGCTCCAGCACCATCACAATTTCACTGGGGAGCTCAAGCCACTCCAGCAGCTGGACGACACCAGGGAAGCCAGTGGAGACCCTGTCCAGCAGCACGATCTCCAGCGGTGCGCTGGTGCCGTTGGGCTGTGGGAGGACCACGATGCCGTCAGTGGGGCTGAGGCCGTGCCAGGGGTGGGGAAGCCCTCACCCAGCCCGGGATGTTCTGCACCCTCCGCTGGCCCCACGCCCGCTCTCCCTCGAGGCGTCCTGGCGGCTTCCACCCTGCCGGGCCTCGGCTCGTCCCCGCCCGGCACGCCCCGGCTTCTCCCGCTGGCCCCCGCTCACTCACCAGCTCTCCCCAGTGCCGGACGCGGTTCCGTGGCACCCTTTTGATGGCCACCTGCAAGCCAAGGGGAGCAGCGGCCTGAGCTCGCTGCCCACGCTGCCCACGCTGCCCAGCCCCATGCTCTTCCTCCTCCGCCCTCCTCCTCCTCCTCCTGCGCCCGCCGCCAGCCCCGCCGCTCACCGGTGCGCCGTCCGAGAGCCGCGTCCCTGCGAAGACTCTTCCGAAGCCGCCGCGTCCCAGCAGCGAACCCAGCCGGTACTGCTCCTGGAGGCCCTGCTGCGCCTTCCCTGCCGGCGAGACGTGGCTGTCAGTGCTCGGCCCGGGGCCAGCAACGGCCCCCGAGCGCCCCTCAACCGCCCCGGGCCGGGAATCCCCAGGCGTTCGCTCCTGGCAATGCGACAGCGGCAGCTCGGGGCCGGCGGCCACGCTGCCGAGCGGCGGAGCTCGGGCCGGGGAAGCCGCGGCGGAGGCCGCGGGAGCGGCCGCACCGCCTGTGTCCTCCGCGGGGCCCGGGAGGGGCCGGGGCCGGGGCCGGGGCCGGGGCCGGGGCCGGGGCCGGGGCCGGGGCCGGGGCCGGGGCCGGGCTCGGCACAGGCGGAGGCAAAGGGCGGCGATGCCGCTGAAGCCCCAGGCACTGATCCTCGTCCGCCACCGCCATCGCCAGGACAGCCAGAGCCCGGCGGAGGCGAGACCGCGGCGGGAGGCCCGGGGCCGGGGGCGGGGATGGGGAAGCCCTGCCCGGGGCCGGGGGCGGGCCGGGGGCATGGCCCGGCCCTACAGGGGAGAGGGAGACTGCGAGAGGACGGGGACACCGGGACAGGGAGATCGGGAGAGGGTGCGGGACTAAGGGAGAGGGTGCGGGCCTGCGGGAGAGGGAGAGGAAAAGCAGGAGGAAGTCGCCAAAAGTCGCTTTTTCTGCTGCTGCTGCCGCTGCTGCTGCCGCTGCTGCCGCTGCTGCCGCTGCTGCTGTAGCAACTGAAGCCCCGGGGCCGTTTTTCCCCGGGTCCGTTTGTCCGTTGCCCGCTCAGCCCCACGCCGAGCCCCGCGCTCCCCGGGGGCAGCCCCGAGCCTGTCCAAACACGGGAACTTTGCCCACAGGAGCCAAGACCCAGAGTCTTGACTCCTGCACTGTGGCAGAGCATTCCCCTTGGTTGCTGCTGTGCATTGTCCCTGCTGAGGGTCACACACTGTCAGAGCACGTTCCCTGAATGCAGAATTTGTACCTGGCCCAAGCACTGCACTTGTGTCTCCAGCATTGCTTTCCAAGAAAAACAGGGGAAGGCAAATTGTGTGTAGCTCATGGTATTTTACAGCATCTCAAACTTGCCAAATCATGGATCTTAAAGGTGAGATCCATTTGTAGTTCATGGGATGGAGAAGTAGTGCAAGATGGAAAAGGGGAGCATCAAAATCATTTGACAAGGACATCTTTGATTGCTTCTTTACATTTTCATTTCATTTCTTAAAAGATCCTTCAGTTTTCCCAGAATCTTCTCCACACTCCTGTCTGCTCTTTCCAAGAACACTTCCTGGAGAACGAGGTGCAGCTTCTGTCACGAGACGTGCCACCAACTGCAGCTTCCCTTGGCTTTCCACACCGTGTGTGCAGTAGGAGTCTTGCAGCAAAGCAGGACAAATATTTGAAGAACTTGACAGCTTGTCTGTTCTTTTCCTTGTGGACTTGGGAGTTGTGCCCTTGGTAAGGTTTTCATTCTTACCGTTGTACCCTAAGAAAACAGGACGGGGTACCAGGGGAACCTGCTGGGAGTCTGTTATCATCCACCCAGCCAGGAAGAAGAGGTGGACAACTTAATCTATAAGCAGCTGGAGAATGTTTCAAGATCACCAGCCCTTGTTCTTGTAGGTGACTTTAAGCTGCCAGATATCTGCTGGGAACTTAATACAGCAGGAAAGAGGCAGTCCAGGAAGGTTTTGGAGTGTATGGAGGACAACTTTTTGTTGCAGCTGGTGAGTGAGCCCCACCAGGGGAGGGCCTATGTTCGACCTGTTGTTTGCAAATAGAGAAGGGCTGGTGGGAGATGTGGTGGTTGGAGGCTCCTTGGGACACAGTGATGATGAAATTATAGAGTTCTCGATATTTGGTGAAATCAGGAAGAACATCAAGAAGACTTTTACACTGGACTTCTGATCAGCTGACTTTGGCCTATTTACGAGACTTTTTCAGGGAGTTGCTAGGGAAGCAGCCCTTAAAAACAAAGGAGTCCAGGAAAGGTGGGCGTGCTTCAAAGCAGAGATCTTGAGGGCAGAGGAACAGGCTTTCCCTGTGTGCCAAAAGATGAGCTGACGAGGCAAACGTCCAGCCTGGATGGGCAAGGAGGTTTTGAAGGAACTTAGGAATAAAAAGAGGATGTATCATCTTTGGAAGGAGGGTCAGGTCAAGGAGTATTTAAGGGGATTGCTAGGGCATGTAGGAAAAGTGTTTGGGAGTCCAAAGCTCAATTCAAACTTAATTTGGCAATTTTGTACAGGATATTAAAAAAAGATTTTCAAATATATTAACTGCAATAGGAAGGCCAACCTTTGTTCTGTACTGGATGTGGGAGGGAACTTAGTGTCTAGGAGGAAGCAGTCAGAGAACTGCTGAGCTGCTTGGATGTTCATAGATCAATGGGCCCAGGTGGGATCCACCCCAGGGTGATGAGGGAGCTGGCAGATGAGCTTGTGAAGCCGCTCTCCATCATTTACCAACAGTCCTGGCCCACTGGTGAGATTCCAGATGACTGGAAGCTGGGCAATGTGACACCCATTCACAAGAAGGTTGGGAAGGAGGATCCTGGTAATTATAGGCCAGTTAGCCTGACCTCAGTACCTGGTAAAGGTCATGGAGCAGTTTATATTGTGTCATGGCCAGGGTATCAGAGCCAGCCAGCATGGGTTTAGGAGGGGTAGGTCATGTTGACCAGTTTTTATGTCTCCTTTTCTGGCCAGGTGACTTGTGTGGTGGATGTGGGAAAGGCTGTGGATGTTGTCTGTTGGGACTTCAGCAAGGCCTTAGGCACTGTCTCCCACAGCACGCTCCTGGAAAAGCTGGCAGCCCACGGCTTGAACAGGAGCACTCTTTGCTGGGTTAACAACTGGCTGCATGGCCGGGCCCAGAGAGTGGTGGGGAAGGGTGCTGCATCCAGCTGGCAGCCAGTCACCAGGGGTGTTCCTCAGGGGTCTGTGCTGGGGCCAGCTCTGTTCAACATTTGTATTCACGACATGGATGGGGCTATTGAATCTCTTATTAGTCAATTTTTAGATGACACTAAGCTGGGAACATTTGTCAATCTGTTGGCAGGTAGGAGGGCTCTGCAGAGAGACCTGGAACAGTTGGATGGGTGGGCAGAGTGCAACAAGGTGAAGTTTATTAAGTCCAAGTGCTGAGTCCTGCATTTTGGCCACAATAACCCCTGCAGTGCTCTAGGCTGGGGATGGTGTGGCTGGACAGTGCCCAGGCAGAAAGGGCCCTGGGGGTTCTGGTCGACAGGCAACTGAACATGAGGCAGCAGTGTGCCCAGGTGGCCAAGAAGGCCAATGGCACCTGGCCTGGATCAGGAATGGTGTGGCCAGCAGGAGCAGGGAGGTCATTCTTCTCCTGTACTCGGCACTGGTGAGGCCACACCTCGAGTGCTGTGTCCAGTTCTGGGCCCTCAGTTAAGAATAACCTTGAGATGTTTAAATGTGTCCGGAGGAGGCAACAAGGCTGGTGAGGGGCTTGGAACACAACTCCTGTGAGGAATGACTGAGGGAGCTGGGGTTGTTTAGCCTGGAGAAAAAAGGAGACTCAGAGGTGACCTTATCACTCTCTACAACTCCCTGAAAGGTGTTTGTAGTCAGGTGGGGCTTGGTCTCTTTCTCCAGGCAGCCACTGACAGAATGAGAGGACAGAGTTTTAAGGCTGCACAAAGGGAAATATAGGTTGGAAATTAGGAAAAAGATTTTTACGGAAAGGGTGATAAAGTTCTGGAATGATCTGACTGGAGAGGTGGTGGCATCACCATCTCTGGATGTGTTTTAAAAAAGACTGGATGTGGCACTAGGTGCCATGGCTTAGGTGAGGTGTTGGGACATGGGTTGAACTCAATGATCTTGGAGGTCTCTTCCAATTTGGTCATTTTGTCATTCTGTAATTCTGTAAAGGTTTCCAGGTCAAATGGGCTAAGTCAATGAAGCTACTGCTATGATAAGAGTTTTATTTTGAGTTGGATGTTTTATTAAATGGTTTTCCAAGTTCCTTGATTTTCTCTATTTTGCCAGTAGAGCTGTGTGTTGCTTTGACCTCTTAGCTCAGTTGGTTAAAGTATGGTGCTAATATCACCGAGGTTTAGGGTTCCATCCCTCTATGGGCCATTAACTTCAGAATTGGACTTATGATCCTTGACTGTTCTTTGCAAATAAGAATATTCTGTGCATCTGTTCATCCTGAGACTATCTGCTTGGCATTTCTCCTTGTGCACCAAACTCGAGTAAGAGAACCTTTGGGTACCCCCATTATTTCAGTGTTCTGGGGTGTTACAGCCCCGCAGGCTCATTACGGCCTCTTGTTTCCATGAGGCCCTGCTGTGTCACACTGGCCCGCAGTGCCATGAGGATCGGGAGTGTCACACAGCTTTGTGCCATTTGTCCTTGCTGCCCCTCCCATGCCACTGCCCCACAAGCAGCCCCGAGCCACCCGGGAGGGACAGGCCCTGCTGTGCCAGGCCTGGGCTCAGGGCTTGGCCTTTCTGCTGCCTCCAACCAGCCCAGGCCTTGCTCAGCATTGCAGTTCCCTGCTCACAGCCTGCGGCTCCCTGCAATCCTGGCCTCAAGGATCTGCTCTCAGCAGTCCCTGGGGAGCCTTTGGCACTCCCTGCCCTCAGTGGGGCCCAGGGATGCTCCAAGGGACTTGGAGTTTTGCTTCTGCCTCCTTGAGCAGCTTCTTCAACCCTCTCTCCATGCCTAAGCGTCCTGGACTCAGCCCCAAATCCAGTGTGGGGCTCATGAAAATACAGAATACCTTCACGAGCTCTTTCTCTCTCTTCAGTTGTCTTCAAGTCTCCAGGGCTTGTGCAGCTGCTTGGAGTCAGTTTGGAGTTCTGTTGAGGGAGATTTGAAAGTGCATCTCATGATTTTGTTTTCTTGGTTTTTTGTTGGTTTTTTTTTTTTTTTTTTTTTTTTTTTTTTTTTTTTTTTAATCAAGGGCACATTTTTAATATTTCAGTTCATTGAAGCAGTGACAGAAGGATTCCCCAAGTGATCTTAATTTGAATGTCTCCTTAGGAGGTCTGGGCATGGTGAAGAATGAGCCCCTTGCAGGCTGACCTTGTTTGGACAACCTGCTCCTCACCCCAACCTCACCATATCTAACCTCACCCACCAAGGACTGATATCACAAAACATAAAAAAATTATGTTTTTTAAAAAATAAAATGTAATTATTTTTCAAATATAATTATATTTTCCAGATTTATAATGTTATTACTGTTCTTTACATACCTAATTTTAGATTTATATTGAAAAAGGTATACATTTTTAGCAACTAAAAAAATATTGGTCATTTGTTCTAAGTAACACAATTCTCTTCATTAATTCATTGACCTCTATTGTCTATTGATTTGTCCGTTCTTATGCTAATTAGTCCTGGTTTTAGTCCTTTTGTAATCGTGTTCATCATTTTCTCAGACAGGGTAAAAGGGGCTACTTTGGGGTCCACGGAGACGTTTCTGGGGCACATTTGGGGATGTTTTGGAGCTGGGGAAGGAATTTCTAGAGAACTTAAGGGTCTGGAGGACACTTGGGGGAGCCGCGTGGGCCCTTGGCGGGGCACTAAAGGATTCTGTCGGATAATTCGGGGTCCGGGCGGGCACTTAGGGGCCCTGAGGGGACTCTCTGGGGCGCGGGGGATGATGGGAGTTGTAGGCGCGGGTAGAACACGGTGTAACGGGGCCGCGGAGCATCACGGGAGTTCGAGGCGCGGCTCCAATGGCTGTCGGTGGGGCGCGGGGCATGACGGGAGATGGAGTCACGGCTGGAATAGGGCTCTGTGTGCGCCGCGGAGCATGCTGGGAGCTGTAGTCCCGGAAGTGGCTCGAACGGGGCGTTTGGGGTCCGGGAAGGCGCTTGGGGGACACTTTTGTGTCCGAGCCGTGACTTGAGGTCCTCGGGGGAACGTGTACGGTTCGGGAGCACTTGGGGGGAGCTTGGGGAGCTGTAACCGGGCTCTTGAGGCCACGGGGCATGGCAGGAATTTTAGGCGCATATCCGTGTTATGAGGGGCTCCGAGGCCAGGGGGGATGATTGGAGATGAATTCCCTGAAGTCGCTCCAACGGGAATCGGTGGGGTTGGAGCATTCAGGGAATCCAGGGATGCTTTTGGTGGGGGGGGTGTGTGCTAAATGGACGCTGAGGGAACAGTTAGGGATCCTGGAGCGTCTGGGGGACAATTGTTCACTTCAACGTGTTTATTTGCTCGTGAAACATACGTATTGTATTTAAAACTTAATATTCCATAGGCGTAGGTTCCATAGGCATAGACATCAATAGGTCTAAGTTCAAAAGCAAATGTTCCATGTAACAGAATGATGTTCTCTACTGTTAAAAGCAAAATTAACCAAAACAAACAAAAAATAGAGTGTTAACAATTGATGAGAAAGGAACAGAAAAGTTTGTTATGCCACTGTAAACTTTGACTCTGAGTCTACATTTCAAATAACAAAGGTGACCCATCTGAAGGAGGATTTCTCCTCAGGATAAATGTCTTTCTAAAAGTTTTCTTTGTTGCAAGGAGCTGCCTCTGTGGCAGGAGCCCAGGCCAGCTCAGCAGCACAGACACAGCACAAGGACTTTAATGACTCTCCCGTGGATTTGGTGTTTACATTCAACTCTGTCCCTGAGAGAGTGTTCAAAAAACTTGTCAAGTGCTCAGTTAAATTGAAACACTGAAGTTCCTTGAAGTTTTAATGGGACCCACAGAGAGACCAAATGGAGAAAGTGTCCCCAGGTTCCATCACTGCAGGCAGTGATGACAGGTGGGGACAAACAAGGCAAAGGTGTTTCTGATGCTGAGCAAACCTGCATGTATTTCAGGAATGACAGGGGCCAAGGCCCAAACCCATCCTGCCTGTCCTCACTCACCTGGGACCTGCTTTGCTCAGAGAGCTGCCTGCACTCAGACAAAAAGGGCTTTTCTATTTATAAAGCAATGTAAAACTCGTAATTTTCCCCACTGAAAACAGACACACTCCTCAAGTGTGTGCCAGCCCAAGGGGCCACCAAAACCACTCCAGCCCTGCCCTGGGCCGGCTGTGAGGGTGGATCAGCATCCCAACCTGCCCTGGGCCACTGCAAGGGGCTGTGGCCACGGACACACTGGGACAAACTGGGGACAATGGCAACACTGTGGGGAAGACTGGGGAATACAGGGGCGTGCTATGGAAGATACTGGGGGGAAGTGGAAGGGAATGGGAATGAACTCAGGTGTATTGGGAGGGACTGGGCTGTACTGGTGATGAAATGGGCTGTAAAGGGGGGCACTGAAGGGCCACAGGGGTAGAACTGGGCTGTACTGGGGATGAACTGGGCTGTACTGGGAAGGACTAGAGGGGTTGAATCGGCTGTTCCCGCCTCCGCAAACTCCCATTTGCCGAGGCTCCCGCCCGTCACCGCCAGCACCCAATCAGTGCCAGGAAACCGGGGCCTCGGGGCGGTGCCTGGTGTCGGTGCCACGTGTCGGTTTTGCCTTCAACTCCCGTCATGCACCGCGGCCCAATTGAGCCCCATTGCAGCCCGGACTACAATGCCCGTCATGCCCCGCGCTCCACAGAACCCCGCCCCCGTATCCCCCCTCCCCCCCATGTGTACCCTACGTTTCCCCCAGACCCTCCAGGATCCCGAAGTGCCCCCTCAGTATTTATTTGGAACCCCCCAAAATCGTCCCCGACTCCCCTGAATGCTCCCAACCCCAGAGATGCCCGTTAGAGCCACTTCTGGGAATTCATCTCCGATCGTCCCCCGTGCTCTCAGAGCTCTGCCCAACACAGTCTCGCGCCGAAAATTCCTGCTGTGCCCCGTGTCCTAAAGCGCCCGGTTCGAGCTCCCCAAGTTCCCCCCAATTCCTCCCGAACCGCACACGTTTCCCCCGAGGGCCTCAAGTCGCGACTCGGACGCAGAAGTGTCCGCCAAGCGCCTTCCCGGACCCGCCACAGCTCGGCTTTATGCACTTCCGGGACTACAGCTCCCAGCATGCTCCGCGGCGCACACGGAGCCCTATTCCAGCCGTGACTCCATCTCCCGTCATGCCCCGCGCCCCACCGACAGCCATTGGAGCCGCGCCTCGAACTCCCGTGATGCTCCGCGGCCCCGTTACACCGTGTTCTACCCGCGCCTACAACTCCCATCATCCCCCGCGCCCCAGAGAGTCCCCTCAGGGCCCCCAAGTGCCCGCCCGGACCCCGAATTATCCGACAGAATCCTTTAGTGCCCCGCCAAGGGCCCACGCGGCTCCCCCAAGTGTCCTCCAGATCCTTAAGTTCTCTAGAAATTCCTTCCCCAGCTCCAAAACATCCCCAAATGTGCCCCAGAAATGTCTCCGTGGACCCCAAAGTGGCCCCTTTTACCCTGTCTGAGAAAACGATAAAGAAGATGACAAAAGGAGTAAAAGTAGGACTAATTAGCATAAATAGGGAGGAATCAATAGCCAGATGTTGTCAATGAATTAATGAAGGGACTTGTGTTACTTAGAACCAATGACCAATAATTTTTTGCGTTGCTAAAATTGTATCAATTTTTTAAAATACATGTAAAACGTAGGTTAAAACATATATAATAACATTTTATATATTTATAAGTATTAATATAATTTCCTTATATTTTTTTAAAAAAAGAAAAATTCATAATTTACAAAAATTATTTCAGATGTCAGTTTTTGGTGGATGATTTCAGACACGGTGAGGTTGGGGTGAGGAGCAGGTTGTCCAAACAGGGTCAGCCTGCAAGGGGCTCATTCTCCATGCCCAGACCTCCTAAGGAGACACTCAGCATTAAGATCACTTGCGGAATGTTTCTTTCACCTCTTCAATGGACTGAAAAATAAAAAAAAAATGCAGCCTTGATTAGAAAAACAAATCAGGAGATGCACTATGAAATCTTCCTCCATAAGAGAACTCCAAACTGGCTCCAAGCAGCTGCATAAGCCCTGGAGACGAAGACAAGTGAAGGAAGAAAAGGAGGTCGTGACTGCTTTCTGGATTTGAATCAGCCCCATGCTGGATTTGGGGCTGAGTCCAGAAGCTCCAGGCACTGAGAGAAGGTTGAAGAAGCTGCTCAAGGAGGCAGAAGCAAAACTCCAAGTCCCTTGGAGCATCCCTGGGCCCCACTGAGGGCAGGGAGTGCCAAAGGCTCCCCAGGGACTGCTGAGAGCAGATCCTTGAGGCCAGGATTGCAGGGAGCCGCAGGCTGTGAGCAGGGAACTGCAATGCTGAGCAAGGCCTGGGCTGGTTGGAGGCAGCAGAAAGGCCAAGCCCTGAGCCCAGGCCTGGCACAGCAGGGCCTGTCCCTCCCGGGTGGCTCGGGGCTGCTTGTGGGGCAGTGGGATGGGAGGGGCAGCAAGGACAAATGGCACAAAGCTGTGTGACACTCCCGATCCTCATGGCACTGCGGGCCAGTGTGACACAGCAGGGCCTCATGGAAACAAGAGGCCGTAATGAGCCTGCGGGGCTGTAACACCCCAGAACACTGAAATAATGGGGGTACCCAAAGGTTCTCTTACTCGAGTTTGGTGCACAAGGAGAAATGCCAACCAGATAGTCTCAGGATGAACAGATGCACAGAATATTCTTATTTGCAAGGAACAGTCAAGGATCATAAGTCCAACTCTTATGTGAATGGCCCATAGAGGGATGGAACCCTAAACCTCGGTGATATTAGCACCATATTTTAACCAACTGAGCTAAGAGGTCAAAGCAACACACAGCTCTACTGGCAAAATGGAGAAAATCAAGGAACTTGGAAAACCATTTAATGGTTTTTTTGTGGAGCAGGCCCAGCTGAGACACTCTGAGAGGAGCCCAGCGCTCCTTGCCCCTCTCCGCAGACACGTCAGCATTGTCTGCTTTCGGGATGACCCCGGCTGTGTCAGGGGGTACTGCTACGTGGACACCAGACAGCCGGTCCTGTCCTGCTGGGTGCCAGCAGTGCCTCGCAGCAGTCCTGCATCCCCGTCAGGATGCCGGCCAAGAGAGGTCCTGGAAGCTGAGGGAGCCGATTTGAAGCTTGTGCGGGTGCCTACAGGTCAAGGCCAAGGGCGTTCCCTCAGGATCGAGCAGTCCTGAGAGGTCTCTAGAATTCAAAGAAATCAGCAGACAAATGCATTGTCCACCAAAAGCTCTTTGATTGGCCGGAGGTTAGGGCTCTGCACCCCACCACAAGGCTTCTTTGCCACGTCCAAATTGCAGTGGGTTTCTGTAGGAATTCTATCAAAAATACCTTCCGTCTTTAGACTGCTGAGATGATTCCATAGGCAGGGGCTTAGAAAGAAACACATTGCATCAGAATCCTAGACTTGAAGCTAATGTCCACCTGCTGGCCAGGAGGAGTCTCAGCGCACCAAAGCAGCTCATCTTCCTCACCCCTTCCCTGCACAGGGCTGATTCTGTAGCCGCCCTTAGGTCTTCCCCAAGGCTATGTCTAAAGCTTTTTGTCAAGTCACTCTCTTGCCAAGTTAGGCTTCCAGGTTTTTCTTATGTTAACTGGTGCTAAGTACTTCTGGATATGTGTGCTAAGTACTCTTTCCTTCTGTCAATTGCCTGTGCTTCCTTACATCAAACAAAGGCCTTGTTTGGTTCCTAAATGTGCCTGATGCTGGCCCAAGTCTTTTGGCACTGCTTGCTCTCCTGTGGCATGCTCTATCTCCCCCGAGAGTAAAGAGGGAGCTGGAGAAGGAGCTTGCCAGGCTGCTCTCCATCCTTTACCAGCAGTCCTGCTTAAGCGGACAAGTCCGAGCTGAGTGCAAATGGAACAGCCGAGCACGGGAAGGGTGGGTGGGAAGGATGATCCAGGAACCGTAGGCCTGGCAGCCTGAGCTTGCTGCCGGGGAAGGCCTTGGAGCACATCCTCCTGAGTGCCATGCCACGGCACGTGCAGGGAACCAGGGGGTGGGAAAGCTCTGCGGAGGGATGGGGACAGCTGCGGGTCTTGGCAGGGTGTTGAGCTGGGGTTGGTGTTGCTGGGCGTGTTGGGGAAGGAGTCGTCTGGAAGAGGAGAGGTCTAGGCTGGAACTGGAGTCACTTTGAAGGCACCACCTGTGGTATGGCACAGCTTTGGTTATGGAGGACAGAAGGAATAGCTGGGACTTATCAAGAGCCTGATGTCTCTGTGGAAGTGAAGAAGGACTCGAGAAAAATGCAGAACACTTCCACAAGCCAAACACAGGTCCCAAATGGGAAAACAAACAAACAAAACCTTGTGACCTCCAGAAGGAGCCCATGCACCCTTGGGCTAGAGCGCTGCAGAAGCCAAGACACAGAGCTTCACTGAGCCAGATGCTCACCTGGAGCACCAGCCCTTTGGTGCCTCAACATGGCAGATCAAAGCCCATTTCCCAGCTGTCACTGGCTGGGGCAAATGCTAGGTCCTGGCAGGAGTGCAGCACTCAGCATCCTTAGCCAGCAGCAGCAAGTGCTGGCTGGGCAGGAACTTGCACCTCTGCCTTGCACTAAAGACAGCACCCTCCAGAATTGGCATTTACTATCTCAGGAAAATCTGACTCTGCTGTCACCACAGCTGTAGGGTTGTGGGAACTTTGCTCATTTTGCTCCTCTTTGGCCTCTTCTCCAGTAGAAGAGAGAGCCATCAGCACTGCAGGTGGCTGAGGAGCTACCACTAACTGTAGCAATGTATCTGCAGCAATGTATCTGCATAACTTGGAATACAAAGTGCTCAAGCCCAACTACCACCTAGAGATATTAGTTACAAGTAGCAGCTCTTTGGGAATATATCAAGGCCACAGAGACACAAACTGGTCTAAAAAGAAGAGGAGCCTGGGAAATTGAATACCAGGACAAGAAGAACGAGCTAGAGGCCATGAAGGCTCGGGATTATAGCCAATCAAATTGCCTAAGGGACGTGTGCTGAGCCAACAAAGCAGACGAACCAATCAAGAAAGGCATGAAGGTGTGAACAGTGGTCTTACAATCTATAAACATAGTGTAATGTAAATATGAAATGGCTTCTGCAGAAATCCTATCGGTTCTGTCGTTCAGAGGTACCGAGCTCCCAAAAGTATCATTCAGATGTATTTTCTGGCAGCCAGAAATGAAAATTCGGGACTCAAGCTGTAGCCCGAAAGAGCAGGGAGATGCTCGAGGAGGCACCACCTTTGTTTTAGCAATTCAGCAAGCGAGCGAGTCCTTCTGTGAAAGGAACCACTACCCCCCTTGCCTTCCTTCTGGCACCTGAGAAGGACAAAGACTGTCCCAAATGCAATTTGCAGGCTGCCACAAGTCTGTGCTTCTTGTGTCTTTTCAACACAGCTCTACCCAAAGCTGCAGCCACAGATGACACCAGAGAGGAAAGCCCCTGAGAGCAGCAGAGTCTGTGGGGGCTGTTGGCATTTACCTCTCCTCCTGTGGCAGTGTTGAGTGCTTTACAAACCTCTCCAAAAGTCCGAGAAACAAAAAAAAACACAAAGAAAGGAGAAAGCGTTTAGATCTTGGAGTGCAAGCCAGCCCAGACTGGAGATCTCTGCTGGAAATGCCTAAAACCTGCAGGATGCAGAAGGGCTCTGTCAGAAGGCAGATGAGGCATTTTGCTCTCAAGTGCATGGCCACTGGGCCTGAAGCATTGAGGATTACTGCCTCAGCTCAGAAGGAGAGTTTCTTCTTTCTTCTCGGGTATCAGTCTCTAAATTATGCTGTTCTAATCCTGACCATGGAGTATTTCCTTCAGCAAACTCTTGGAAAGAAAGTTATGATAGGGGGTAGGTTTCTCTTTCAGGCAAGCAAGATTCTTCTCCCTCTGTACGTGTGGCCAGCTGATTATAGATATACAAAAATGCAGAGGCAATTAACACACCGCTGTCCCACACTTGAGAGACCAGGAGATCTACCAGGTCCTGTTGCCTACTGCAGGCAAGACCTTGGCAGTGTGACCATTTGACAATGCCTTCTGGCCACGCTTACAAATTCTGACTGGTACTGAGAGATGGGACAGTCTAGCCTCAGTGTCTGAACATTTTTGCAGCTTGCCTGACTTCAGACTTGATAGATATTCCACCAGGAAAACACCTGGCCCATGGTTTTGTGGTCGGACTCACCCGCTGCTGATATTTTTGACTTTGATGGATTTTCTCATGGGATTTTCCATGCTCACAATTGTCCCTGAGGAAAACAAAATTCCAGATGCTGACTTTCAAGCAGAGATCCCAGCTTCCAGGAGATACCTAAAAATGCAGCCCCCTTGCTGGGGCACTGAACCCTTTGTGGTCAGCTGGGTAACAGCAACAACAACAAGCAGACAGACAGACAGACAGCTCTGAAGCAGAAATGGCCAGCAGAGACTGATTTTCTCCAGAAGTTCCTCTGGGGAATCCTAAATGTCCCTGTGATATCAAACTGAGGAGGAACATTTGGTCCAGCTACGCTGCCACGTGCGCACAATACGCTATCCTCCAGACAACAAATACACAAGACGTACTCAGTAGCTCCAGGGAGTCCTCCTCGATCTGCTGTTGCTGAGCAGCAGCTGTGTCAGCGCAGGAGATGAACCGACTGCCCAGGATCACCGTCTCAGCTTGGGGAGCAAAGGCTCCTTGACACAATGCTCCTGCTGCAGCTGGTTTGGTGCAAGAGCCTGTGTAGATCTGGGAGAAGAAATGAGTTTGGTTCAGAAAGGTGGCTGGCAGAGATGACCCTGAGATGCCATTCCAAATGCAAGCCCTTAGGAAGATGCTGTCAGCCTGCCACACGCAGGGCTCTTCAAATGGATTTTTTGCACATCCACTTCCCTTTGACTGGATGGCTCAAAGCCAGAGGCTGGTGTTACTGGAGTTCATGGCCAGATTCATCTTCCATTTTCAGGGATTTTCTGAAGGAGGACTGCCACAAGGACCATATTCCACTTCCTCCCTCTTTTCCCCCTCCAAGGGCTACAGACACACTTGCAACTCCCTGTTCAAATGTTCTACCTCCTCCCACGGAGTGCTCTTGTCCTCCAGCACGTTCAGGTCATGCTCAACCGGCAGCACTTCTGGTGGAGGCAGTTCCTGTGGCTCACACCGACCCTGGGGCTCCTCCTTCTCAGTCATTTGCAGGAGGCCTTTGCAGGCTGCCTGGCCAGATGTCAACACTTTCACCTCGAGTCAAACAGAACAAAGCAGTCAGAGACTGCAGCTTGTCGCTGTCAACCAAGAGTCATCAGCTGTGAGCAAAGGGAAAGAAGAGATTTACAAGGGCTACAGACAGCTTGTTTCCATCCTCCGTCTTGGGCACCATGTTCCACTGTTAAAACACCACAGGATCAGGAAGGGCAGAGCCATGGGGGAGGGAAATGCACAGGGACTCCCCCTGGGAGGGACCTCGGGAGGTTTCCAGGTCAGGCCAAAGCACAGTCAGTGGAGAAAGGGACACAGGGAGGAGCTGTCTGTGTGCTCTGCCATGGCAGGATGAGATGCAGAGCTGCACAGACACCCAGACCATGTGGATCCCTGCAGGAGCTGATCTCACTCAGTGGCTCCCAGGCCTCTGCTGCTCTCTGGTTGCTCTGGTTTGATGTTCCCTGGTGGTCACACCCAGCCCCACACACACCAGTGCTGTGTGCACACACACCAGTCTCAACAGTGCCTGGGCCCCAAAGGACACAGGACCTGATGGTTTGTGGTCCCCACGCCAGTATCTGGCACTTGGACATCCCTCAGTACCACGAGCAGAGAGAGCTCCCTTGTCCCAGTGTCCTGGGTTGAAGTATATTCTATCACCATCTTCATGAACTGTTGAAACCAGGTGAGGCAGTGCTCCCTGCCTCCTCCACTCTGGCTTATCTTCTGTTAATGGGCCATCAGCACCTTTGCTACACAGCTCACAGATAACCCCCTCCTGAACTACCTCCTGTTAATGGGCCCATCAGGCCTTATCACATGACGCACCATCCCATTGTGGGATGCTCCGCCCAGAGGGAGGAACCAAGCATTCCAGCCTGGATATAAGCTGAGACTCTGAACACCAGAGGGGCGCTTACCCACTGGATTCCCAGAGGACCCGAGCTACCAGACCTTTCTACAGGATCACTGCTTCAGGAAGACCACCTCATCTGGACTGCTTCCATCACTACGCTCAGGTTGTATTCTGACTCTGTCAGTGGTCTTTTGTATTATTGCATCTATTTTATTTTACTTTCTTTCCTTTTTTCCTATTAAATTGTATCTCTGACTTAGAACCTCTCATTTTTTTTTGCTTTCAAACCACTACAATTTGTCTGTTGCTTCAAGCTGCTAGAGAAATCTAATTATGTGGATTTCATGGTGTCAACATTACTTCCAATAAGAGAAACTCAATTGAGTTGTTCTCACAGAGTTGAATTTTGAACTGCTGCTGCTGGTGTCCTACTTCAGAACATTTTTCTTCCCTAGAAAATACCAATCCACAAAATGTTACGGCACAGTGAACAAATGTCTCTTTTAAAACAAACAAACAAACAAATACACCAAGGGGTTTTTTTCCTCATAGTTAAAAGCTAGACAGATGAGAGCAAGAACCCGCGCCTCTAGGCAGTAGAAAGGATACAGACCACAAGTACAAGTCACACTTATAAATAGTAATAATAACTTTTCACTGTACGCTCTTCCCTGCTCCCCTTTGCAGTGCATCAAACAGATCCCATGAGGGAGCATCTTTGGGTTGTTACAAGCAAACACTGGGGTCTGGTGATGAACAAATGGGCTTAGGCCGAGGCGGAACTGCTGGCACAATTTAACACTTGCATTAAGGGAACAACAGAGATTACACGGGCAGGTGTTGGAAGCCTCCAGCAGTCTAGGAATGAACTCTGGAAAGTTGTCAGAATGGTGGGGAGAGGAGGAGAGAGGAAAAGGGTTTAGGCTGTTGGGGTGGAGGCCTCACTGCACTTGGCAGCTGCAAGGCGCTTTAAACAGGCCAGGTTTGTGGCCATGTATACTCAGCAGAGTTCAGGAAAATTGAGTTGCTGTTCCTGCCGAGGGAGAGAGCAAATAAGGAAAATCAGCAACTCCACAAACTCCTCTCGAAGCCGCTGTTATGGAGCTTGTAATTCTTTAACAGTGCTAAACAGCCTGGGGATGGCAGTGCGGGGCTCTGTCTCACCTCTGGCAGCTCCTGGTCCACAGCACCTGGTTTTGAAGCAGCTGAACACTTCTCCCTATGCTCTGGATGCATTGTTTAAAAAGGTTATGGTAACGTTTTAGTCTTTTCTGTCATTCTAGACTAGATCTCTAACTTAAAAGTAAAATGTGAGCAGATTTTGTTCTGGCCTGGGAACTTCCCAGTCTGCTGGGAATTCTGGAATCTGCTGTCCTTCTCTATGTCTTATTTACTGATACCTCTGCATATCATGTTTAATACTGATCTCAGGTGTGAGATAACTTTTTTCTCTGGTCATTCTACCTATTTGGAAAGCTCAGTGCACAATGAATACTGAAGAGAGCTGTGCTTTTGAAATTAATCTCAGATAACCTTATCTAAATAACATCATTTGAAAAATGAACAGACTTTTATGAGAGGAACTTTCCTACATAAAGGGATAATTTTTAACTCAGTGGCTAGTTGAAAGGGACAATTTGAACATTTGTTTTATGTTATTGTGGAGAACCACCCTGTGATTCCAAAACTAACATCCCAAACCAGCAGTTAAGTAAAAAAACCCAAAGAATGGTACAGCAAGCATTTAAAAGCCTTTTACATGTGAAAGGAATTTAAGATGAGAAATGTAGCTTATCCAAGCACATAATTCTGGTCTTTATATTTTTTGGCTGCTTGCTTAGAAATTTTCATGCTTCTGGAGCCGGACACAATTTAAGAAATTACAAACTGTATTTTTCTCTTACTGAGGAAATATTTTCTACAGAACCATGACCAGCATTTTGAACTGTATCAACACAAACAATTTTAAAGTGCATAACAACACATTTTGGCTATTAATTATATATTAACTTTCTTCCAGTGCACTTGACTGACTTTTGGGAAGTTCTGCTCTGTTCAATACGGGTCAGGTTTGCTTTCTGCCCTAGAGGCAGTTCCATAAGCTTCCAGCTGCCAGGAATATGCTGTGCTCCCTGTGACACATAGAAACAGCTCTTCTAAATAACTTTCTAACAGCAGTGGGATGTCCTGGAGCACTGGAAAAGGTTCAAGAGTGCAGTTTTCACAAAGAATAGAGATTTCTTCCTCATCCTGATGGAAACAAGGATACTTTCCCAGTTCCTGCAGTCACTTCACTTTGCAGTGATGCAGCACCTTCCTAGGGATCACGTCTGTGATTTCTGGGCGAGAGCTGGTGCCTCAGCTCCCTGGGCAGGGATTCCCCTCATCCTGGTGCTACGAGGCTTCCCTCCCAGCAGAGAGAAGTGCCGCACTTGTCCGCTCCCCAGGGCCCGACTCCAAGTCTCCAGGAGAAAGTGGGAACCTTTCAAGGGACTTCCACGCACTTTTGGTCAGGGCCTGGCCGATCCACACCCAGCGTTCCCACCGCGCAACGACCGCTCAGCTCCTCGTGTCCCTTCCCACCCGGACCCTATGGAAGCCCTTAACCCTCTCCTCCTTCCTGCCTTTGCGGCGCATTGGAGCCGCGCTCCCCGGGGTGCAGGCCCGGGACACGGCCCCGCAGAGCGGGGACGGAACACGGAGCGCTCCGGCCGGGAGCCCGCGGCCCCTGCCCTGGATGTGGCGGGTCCCCCCGGGGCATTGCGGGGGGCTGACAGCCCCCGCCAGACCCTGCCCGTGCCGTGTCCACCTCTGCCCATCCCTTCAGAGCCCCGCAGCCCCCCGCACCCGGGAGCCCGTCACTCGGTGCCCGCCCCATACCTGAGAAGGCAAGAGCCGCGACCTCCACCCCGCACACAAGGACCGCGCAGGACAGGAGGCGGAGGAGCCGCCCGGGCTCTGCCTGTGCGCGGCGTGGGCGCTGCCCCGCATCCCCGTCCCTCATGGTGCGGGAGAGGGCGGCTCGGGGCGGGGGGCAGCCCCGCCGCTTCACACGGTGCTGCCGATCCCGGCTGGCGATGCATCTCCCCTGGGCCTCCGGGCACCCTCGGGGTTGCCCTTGCCCCGTGCGGGCGGAGGAGGAGAAGGGGCAGAAGGAGGGCGAGGGCGGAGCAGCCCTGCCAGCGGCCGTGGCAGGAGCAGGTCCAGCGGGCGTGGGCGCCCGCGACGCGGGGGCGGTGGGGAAGAGACGTGAAGGGACACGGGTTTCTGGCGGTGCCGTGCCGGGCACTGCCCTCCGCTCACATCGTGCGGCCGGGCTGACTCAGACCTGGCTGCACCTCGCCTGCCCTCTCCGGCTCTCCCCACCCCTCTCCGAGAAGTTTGCGCCTCCCTCTGCTCTAGAGGCTCGATCTCACCGTCTCCCCCATCATTCTTGCTTGGCAATGGTTGGAGGACTTTCACAGACTTACACACACTGCGACTCGTGACCGCGTTTCCCCGCTTGTGTTTTTCCCGAGACAGGTGCGAGGTGCTCCCCATCACTCCCCGTCCCCCGCAGCCCAACTTCCCTGCCTTGCCTGCTCCAGATGCCCTCGGCCCTCATGCCAGACCCTGCCAAGTCTGCTGCTGCAGCCCTTACACCTCGGCTCATGGGTCTCTGAGGGGACCCAGCTGGGACCTACGCCTGGCAGGATCTCTGGATGAGGGATTTCAGTGGGCAAACAGCACTGACTCTTCCAGGCTGCAAAAGGACCTTCTCTCTTTCCTCACACCGGTGACACCACCTTACCTCATCCCCGCAGCGTTCCGACTCCAGCGGGTCTTGAGTTTGAAGTGTGTAGGCTTGGCTTAAAACCTTCACTGCAAAGTGGGGAAACATCTTGAAATTACTTTGAGAGAGTTCAAGTTGTTCCCTGTAATCTTTTGTGATACAGAAAAGTGAACCGGTGAGAAGTTCAAGCAAATTGTCATTACTACCTGCGAAACTACCTTCAAATGTAATTTGGTGCTTCTTTTAAGGTATGAGGGACTCAAGGGGATAAATCAGGACACTCAATTCCCAGTTCCTGTAAGAGCTGTCCTCAGGAAAGAGAGCTTAGAACCAACTCTGAAAATGGGGAATGAAAGCATCTTTTCTTCCTGGGGCTGTGCTGTGGTATACAGTGGGTAAACATGAATATCCAACTGTTTACATTATGCTATGCATGTTCACACTGATCTTTCTCCTGAAAAAAAAAACAAAAACAAAACCCCATGAGTGAGTAGGTGAAAGATGATGGAACCAAACTAATTGTGTTGAAACTATTCCTCTCCTCCTGTTCCAACTGAAGGTGGAATGCATCCAGATTTGAATTTCCAAAGTCTGGCACCTCTTTTCAGAGGTTACACTGAACTTTGACCAACTTGGTCTTCACGTTTGAATCTGAATCCACTTTTGTTCCTCACCTTGTCCCTCTTCACACCCAGAAAAACAACTGGGTATCACATATATCAGACTATTACTCCTTAGTCTTGGGCAGATAAGAGCAAAACAGGTTTCATATGAACCTGTCTGAGGTCAGGGACATTCCATCAAGTGTTACTGAACTCAAATGGGATCAAAGATTCCCAAATAACAGTATAAAATCACTCTGAAACATCTGCAACTGCAAACACAGATGGGCAGAGAAAACAGTAGGTCTGCAGGTGAAACCCTTGCCTCAGATAAGGACAGTGTTTGCCTTTGAACTCAGTCAGTTACCCTCTGCCTTCCACCTGGGGAGCTGGAAGGAGACTTGTGGTAGTCTCCCCCTACTCTCCTTCTTTTTCCCCTTGACCTTGCCTTCAGGGTGATCATTCAGTTGGACACTTCCTGCACTTGCTGTCTCAGGTCAGTCCTGCCAAAGGCAGAAATGAATGCTGGGATGTGGCAATACACAAGACAGAGAGGAAGACACATTTAATTAGCACAGCTGGTTTGATAACCGGGATGCCATGGCAGGGACAAGCAGAATTTTGAGATTATGAGAAGATGAGATTAAACTTGCCTAGGGGAAGAGGATGCGCTGTATCGCATCTCAGCATCCCACATGTCAACACAAAGTGACTCTGCAAGGCAAAGACTGAATTTTAACAGGTCTCATTGATACTAGGCAAGCCTGATTGTTATCTCAAAAAGCCATTGCCTAATGATTGGCCGTTAATGCCCCTCTCCCAGGCTCTTTCAGGGGTGGGTGGAAATAGTCAAAGCCTGCAAAGGACACTTAATGCAAATGGCTACAGTCAAACCTTTTGTACTGTCTGTCCCCCAGTTTTGTAGGGGAAGAATCTCTTAACACAGTGGGGTTTTAAAATTCAAACAAATTTTGTAGGAGGTCATTGAAGCTCAACCAATGCAGAAGAATGTAGACAGCATCAAAAATAACTGGGAAGTATCCCGTACTTGTGCTTGAAAGGCTTTGAATCAGAAGGACTGCTCAACCAATGCAGAAGAATGTAGACAGCATCAAAAATAACTGGGAAGTATCCCATACTTGTGCTTGAAAGGCTTTGAATCAGAAGGTCTGCCAGGGCTGTTGCCTGATGAGTATTTGTGAATCTTCCCAGTGAGATAACGTAACTTCTTCTAGCCTGGTGATGCTGTAGGCAAAAGACCATCCCAAAGTGCAGGAATGAGCCTGGCATGCTTTTGGCACTGTGCAAGTATAACCCAAAGGCCAAGGCAGTTTCCAAGTGGAATGACTGAACTGGGAGAGGTTTGAAATGTAGGTAACCTCCAGAGAGGTGAAGCGGGGAGGGCTGAACGACAGCGCAAGAGGCAGCTGGGTGCTCCGGCTTGTACACATCTTCCAGGGAAGCCTTCCTGTGGAGAAGGAAAACTCACGGACACTGTGGCTGACAGGAACTGAAGACATGCTTTCAGTGGAATGGCACTGAGATATATATATACACTTTTTTTTCTTTTCCCGCTGAATGGGGGCTACTTTGCTATTCAACATTAACCTAAAAACCAACTACCCTAAAATATAGAAAGTATTTTTGCGAATCTCTGCTATCCCCTGTGATGGGTAGTGTGTGAATAGAAAACTTGGAGACAGTAGTGTAAAACACAAAGGCAGGAAGGGAGCAAGTGTTTATCATGATGTGCAGAATGCACCTCTTTGCTACAGCCTTGAAAGCTGCTTCTACAAGCTGGCAACATTCAGTTGCTGGAAGACAATATAACTAATCCAGACATGTTCAGCATGTAGAATTACAGTATCTCAGCCTTGTCCTTCCCTCACGAGCAACAGGAATTGGATTCATTTTTTCCCCAAAGAAAAAAATCACTTGAAAGTCCAGAAGTTAGAATCCAAGAGAAATATCACATCTGCTTCAGAGAGTTTCTCTCTTTTGAACTTGGGGAGGAATTATTTTACTGTGCCAGAAATGCAGGAATTGTGTTGTTACATGGAAGCTTTAAAAAAGCAAAGCCAAAATTTGAGCACTTCACTTCTTTTTCTCCTTGTTATTCATTTCCCCCTGAATTTCAGCCAAACTGCCAATTCAAAACTCATATCATTGCTTAGTGTATGGAAATTCCGATAAAATTAGTGTGTCAGTTAAGAAGGAAACAATGTGAAATAAAGAAAGTGAATGTGAAAATAGTAATTTGAAATAAAATACTTCAGTTAGATGGCCTAAAATCTTCTATTAGTGAAAAAAAAAATCACTAGATCTAATGTAGAATAACAAGAGTTGTCAGAAAAATATCTCAGAAATACTTTTTCACACACACACACACACACTCTCTCACTCTTCTGTGTGTGTGTACACTTCTCCCCATCCTACTGCTTTTTCTTCCTGCTTTCTCCCCTGTAATTTTTTAAGAGCTGATATTTGTCATTTTCATTCTATTCTCCCAGAATAAAATTTCCAAGAAGTTCCCTAATGTTCTTTTTGGCTTTTGAGGATTAAAACAAAACAAAACAAAACAATACAAAAATTGAGAGCAAAACCCCAGGCCTTTCCCACATTTTTAAAAGCTTTATATTCCTGCATTCTGACACAGACAGAATCCACAGGACAGTTCAAACAAGGGGGCTGTTATCCTCTCTCTGTTTCTATGGAAATGAGTGTCAGACCACTTAAAACAAAGCACATACTTTACAGTAATCACTGCATTTTCATTATTTGAAATAACAGAGCGCATTTTCCCCAATCCAACCTCTATTCCTATGGATACAAGCTGAAAATCGTTGTAGAGAAGCCTGTTCCATAGTTTTTTCCAATTCTGAATGTGTTTAGGATGCTGTTAAGTTCTCACAAGGTGCTATGGATGATACGATCTAACAAGAGCTTCAAGTGTGCTGTAATTTGAACTGGAGAGGACCAATTCTGTGAGCCAGAGTAAGGAAACATTCTTGTGTGTGTAAATAGAAATTGGAATGAATTCTGAGTGAAGTACTCCACCCAGCAGGTTTAGAAGGAGGGGAATGATTTGCTGTTTTCTGCTATTTTTTGACTTGCTTCAGAGAGAGTGAGCTGAGCTAAGCAAGTTCTGAGTTTGGTGATCATGAGCTGCTCCTTGGCCAAACTAGCCATAACACCATAGAGACCCCCACCACTTCACGAGACAGAAGATGTGACCCATGAAGTTTGCAAAGCCAATCTCCTCACGTTTCATTTGGAATGAAACCTCACTCCATTTCCTCAGGAGAGGCAGCAGAACGTCCCCGCTCCCCACCCCCCTGAATGCTGCCAGTCTTGCTGGCACTTCTCCCGTACGCAGATTATTTTTTCTAGCAGTGCACCTGGCACTTGTATAGACATGAAGTAAGAGGCATGTCCCATCTCAGAGAGCTTACGCTGCAAACAAGAGAATGTCCCTGGTCACTTCCCGACATGATGTTTCAAAGACACACTGGGAAAGACTGTGTGTCCTGCCCCTCAGTTAGGAAGGACATTAGGCCACAGTTACTGGGTGGAGCACGGTCAGGGAAATCACCCTCTTTGTCAAAGTGCTTTACTACGGTTTTATGAGCCTGCCTCTGATGGGTCGTTATCATGACACTGTTCCCCTTCCCTAAGTATTTAAGACAAGATTTTCCAAAATGACCAATGACTACGTACTTGAATTTCAAGACAGAAGCTTTTTAAAGCCACAGAATCAATGTCAAAACACTGAAAAAACTGTGGCTTTTCCAAGAGCCTTGAAAAAATCGGGCTTCCAGATCTCTCAAGTTAGGTATGCAAAGGCATGCAAAACTGGTGGTGTTTCAGAAAAGAATAGCCCGTATCAATATCTAATCAGTGAGAGTTAATAGTTTTGAGAACCAGACCTCAGGCTAATTCGACCGGAGCACAGTGAAATTAGAAGCATATAACAAAAATTTAAAATGATATTGCAGTGCTTGTAAGTGCCTGCTTTTCCCATCAAGACTGTAAGGGCTCCCTGGTAAATTCTGTGACTCAGTGACTATGTCAAACTCAGACTGGATGATGCTTGAAGATTATTCCATGTGTATAAGGTGGGAAGGATTTCAGTACACAGAAATACCCGAGAATCGCAGTAGATACTCAGAGGTGCTCTCAGCAAATGCCTCCTCTGGCTCTGCACAGCCTGCTCATTGACACTTTTCTGTCCTCTTCCCTTTTTTTCTGGTCTTTCCACCCATCTTCAGCACCTGGGCATGCAGCCCAGTTCCAGAGTCTCACCATGCTCTGACTCAAACCCCTGATGCTCATAATGCCTGGTCGGCAGATCCTTCCATATCGACAGGCTCTAATATTCCTCGTGGGAGGAAGATAAATTGCCATTAGTCAGGCTTAAAATGCACTCCTTGCACTCCAGCTGAAATAACTACGGGATTGGAGGAGGAGGAAGAAGAGGAGGAGAGATGATTTTGTTTTACAGCATCTAGAATAAAAAAAGTTGTGGTTTTACCTCAGCCATGCCAGCCCACTCGTCTCCTGGGTCCATACACGGACCTTGCACATACCCTGGACTCCTCGATGCCAAACTCCTGGAATTCAAGCTCTGCAATGAATGTGTCCAAGTGTGTGAGCTGGCACTGGGCTGATCCCAGCAAGGATCATGGAGGTGCAGGGCACAGGGCATTTGGACATGTGATGACAAAGAAGTGATAGTGTTGGGAGCATTCCCTTCTTGGGAGGCCGTGCCGAGGAGGTGGTCCTGTCAGCCCATCTCTGGGCAGCGTCACCCTCTCTCCTTCTGTCATCCCATGCCTCAGGGTGCCAAAGGCTGGAAAGCAGGAAGATTTGACAAAGCGCTCTATATCACACTTGAAATTTGGGGAAAAACTGAAGGAAACTTTTCTGTGTAATAGTTGTGTAAACTGAGAGCGAACATTGAGAGCTACAGTTTTAAGGTGTGATTTTGGATTAAATGTATTCCCTCTGAATGCTTTCTATACTTAATTTATACATAAAATGAAACATTTATTTTAAGACACTAATGCATTTCTTACCAAAGGAGTGAAGGGTGGGAGATTGCAACTCACAGATGAAGTGAAGTGAAACCACCACAGGGGTTACTGTAACTGTAAGTGGGGTATCCCAACAGCAGGACAGGTTTGGGCTGGGATTAGCATGGGCTGTATAGCTGGGGTCATGCAAAGGTCTGTCTGCAGCCCTTCTCACAGTCCCTCATCTGCAGGGAGAGGCTGTAGGCCTGGAGATCAGGCTGAGTTTGGGAAGGGTCAGGAGGACACGGTTACGGAGTGATGTAAATGCGTATCAAGAGACTTGAGGGGTGGCAATGTCAGCTAGAGAACAGCAAGGATCCATGGCTAACGGCTGGAGATAGGGGCTTCCTGAGAAGGACAGGAGTGTTTAAGGCTGAAATCAGAAGAGAAACCTCGGTGAAGCTTTTGTGTTAGAAATGGTCTCATCTGCCCAATCAGATACTTGTCTTCAGGATTGCACGAGTAAGGAATCCCACAGCAAAGAAAAAGGTTCAGGTTTGGGAGCAAAGGCAAGTTGGGCAGGACTGCGGGGCTGGGGCTTGGCTGTTTACATTCTGTTTAGGACAGTAAAGGCCTCCGAGGTCGTAACTGAGGCAGGAAAGGGTCGCTTGGCTCAGTTAGTCTTGTATCTAGAACTGTTCCTTGAACAAGGGGGGGAGCTGAGGTTCATGCAAGGGACCAGGAATTGTTTTTTAGCCTTGAAAATGCCAGAGGGGTGTGTGTAACTTGGATATGATGATAAGTTCATCTGGCAAGAATCACAGAATATTTTGATTTACTGAAAAACCGGGCAGCTCAGAAGTTACTACTTGACTCATTGCTGCTCCCATCTGTTGCACACATAAGCACAGCAGAACAGATGATTTTTTTCTGAGCCTGAGGTCTTCGACTGACCCTCCACAAATGCGTCTTGCCAAAAAGCAGACTTGGGGGAGGAAAGTTGTCAGATATAATAGAGAAAGAAAAGGACACAGGCTTCAAAGTCCACTCCAGCAGAACATGGAAGTGACCTGGCTGGAAATGAAACCCGTAGTCTGCTTCCCCAGCCTCCTGGAAGCCTCTAACAGCTCCACAGGCAGTGAGGGGAGAGAATAATTGAACTTCAAGTTGAAATAAAAATAATTTTCAGTAGCATTCTGCAGTACTTTTAAAATACTAGAACCATGAAATATGGTGTGATGATAACTATCAGGCTTGTAAGCCTGGTAACTAGGACTTTTACCTTGAAGATTTCAGTATGGGTACTTTAAGCCTTTTAAAACAGAGTTAAATCAATTTTTTTTCCCCCTAGTTCTGCTAGCACTAGCCTTTCTTTTCACCCCCTCAAAAGCAGAGCAACTCCCTCTTGAGAATGTTATTTACTTTCCATATTATGTGCTTACCAATTTCTGGAATTGCCAATGTATTTGGATACCTGCATAAATTTAAGTTTCAAGAAAACTGTAAGGCTGAAACAAAAGAGAGAGACTGCTGCAGATGGGATATTGGGAAGGAATTCTCGTCTGTGAGGGTGCTGAGGCCCTGGCACAGGGCCCAGAGAAGCTGTGGCTGCCCCGGATCCCTGTGGTCTGACTGAACTAGAGGTAAAGCCGCCTGGGTGTCCTGCCCACGGCAGGGGGTGGGAAGGGATGGTGGAACGAGATTGAGGTGAATGTTTTGAGATTAATTTGTGGGTTTTTTATAATATATTTTATAAGCCTGTATAGTAGATATTTTAGAGTTTGTTTGTGTTTTACTGGATAACATCACTTTCTTAAGCCTAAAGGAATGCGGGGTTCCCGGAAGACATTCCTCTGCCGAGAGGGAAGATCATCATCCATGGCGGAGAGAAAGGAGGGTGTGACCCCTGGCTGATGGAGCTGAGCACCGCCATCAGCCACCGTCAGCCGAGTGCTCAGCGCCCCACAGCCATCATCCCGACTCTCACAAGGACATACATCTCAATACCTGGTTCCGGCAAACCCGGACAAAAGCTTCTGTCTCCCCGGAAAAAACTATTCACCTGACTTGCAACCGTAAAAGACCCTAGATGAATATGAATCAAGAATCATACACACAAAGAACCGATGACGTAATCGGTTGCCCAAGCCAAAAACTGTATAAAAACGGGCTCTGCACACTCTGAATTTGTGAACCGCAGGGGGATTCTGTGCCGTTCCATGGCAATTATTTTTAACTCTTTTTTGCTCACCTGAGCACCAGTCGCCGGGCAGGCCCGACAACTCGGCCGGGGCGGGACCGCAGGAGCAGCACCCTGCCCGGGCCGCGATATCCCCGGGCCGCTGCCGCTCCCGCTCCGCCCGCCCCTGCCTGCGGGAGCAGCGGCGATTCCGGGGTGCCGCCGTGCCGGCTCCGAACCGGGCATGGCCGGGAAGCGGAGTGGGGAGCCTGCGGCCCGCGGGACGAGGAGTTCGATGGCGCCCGCCTCATGGCGCTGCTGCGGGACCCCGCGGCCGCCGCCAAAGGTGAGGGGCTCTGCGTGGCGGGAGAGGCGCGCCCTGAGGCGGCCGCGCTGGACAAAGGCGGCCGCGCCGTCCCGGGCTGAGGCGGCCGCGCCGTCCCGGGCTGAGGCGGCCGCGCCGTCCCGGGCTGAGGCGGCCGCGCCGTCCCGGGCGCATCGGGCTGAGGCGGCTGTCCCGGGGCACGTCGCAGGGGGTGGGTGGCACCGGTGCTGCTGCTGGCGGGGCTGGCGCACATGGCACCGCTCGGCCCCTCAGGGTCGCGGCCGGGCCGGAGCGGGCCCTGCACGGGGCGCCGGTGCCCCGGGTTGACGCTGCGCCTTTGCAGGGCTGGAGACGTTCGTGTCCGTCGCCAGGACGCTGCCATCGGCCCAAGTGTACGATGTCGTGGAGGGATACGTGAAAATTTCCATGGAGTGTGCTGAGATATTCAAGCTTCTCGATGGAGAAAGGAAGCCTGAAAGTGAAGTAAGTTGGACAGGGGGCTTGTAATTCAGGGTCTGGCGGCAGCAGTCCCAACAATCCCACCCTGGAGAAGAAGCGACAAAAGGTTGCCAGAAAATGGTCGCAGTGGCCAAGGCTGCCAGAGCTCCAGGAAGGTTTGGACAGCGCTGTCAGGCGTGGGACTGTTGGGGTGGCTGTGCAGGACCAGGAGTTGGACTGGATGATCCTTGTGGGTCCAGCTCAAGATAGTCTGTGGTTCTGTGAATAAATGCTTTGTGGTGTAGATAACTCTGATAATTGAATATGGCTTTGGTTTGGTTTTTTTCTTTTTTTCTGGAAGTAGCAGTGGCCGAAGCACCTACCGAGTGGGAGATGCTCTTTTCAGTTCATAGGTGTTCCTGGATTTAATGACACACACAGCCAATAGTCCCGTCCAAATCAAGCTGTTAAAGTTCCTTAAATGTTATCAAAAGATCTTTTAGGAAATAAGGGGATCAATAAAAGCAGTTAAGTAAGCAAAACAATAGTCTGGTGAAAGTAAGTGTTTTTAGGTATCTCCCTGATATATCAGTATTTCTAGGAAGCCGCTGGTAAAGTTGACCTCATTTTTCTTATTTTAGCTGGACACAATTTATCCTCATCAGAATATGACGAATGAACAAAGAGTTCAGTAATTTTTCACTGTGAATGCTGGTGCAGCATTGCTGACTGCTTACAACATAGTACTGTATTGTGTGGCTTTTTAACCATCGCTTGCTATTCTTTGTCTTCCAGTATCATTTTTATCTGTGTCGTGTTCAGTGACAGCCTTCCCTCAATATCCCATTGCTCACAGGGGCTGGTGTTTGTAATGGGCGCAGCCCAGTGCTGTGTGGTTTCTGGATTCCTCTGCAGGGAAATAATTGCAAGACCGGAACAGCCCCAGTGTTTTTCTCCAGCGCATTTTGGTTTTTGTCGTCCACTTAGGAGCAGCCGTCTCTTGAAGCACTGATTCCTTGAAACTGCATGCTCTCCAAAGTGATCTTTTCAGAGAGGAAGCATTAATTTGGGAGAGAATCTAGAAGTTAATGTCGCTTTCATGTGTGGAAGCTTTCCTCTTGGGGTTGGGTTACCCTTTATTGATGGTGGTTATTACTATTTGCTCAGCTAATAATTTCAAGTCTTACCTGATAATTGTCAGATGCTAACATACTTTTTTATCCTGCAGATGCTGTTAGTCTTTCAAGCCCTAGAAGCCATTTTACTGAGGACAGCCAGCGACCGCTCACATTTGTGGGAATGAACATCGTCAGAAAGTTGATTCATTCCTATATGAGACTGGTCTATGCTGCTTTGTATTCTGAAAATCACAAGTAAGTCTTCTTGGTGCTCTGCTGGAGAATCTCTGTCAGTTGATCTGGAGGGACTGTACTGGACGTTGCAAAATTCATTTTGAGTTATTGCTAATAATCCACCTTTATTTAATAATCCTTTTCCACTTGTCATAAAATAATTGCCTGTGGAAGTCTTTGCAAAGTGAAAGCTCTGATACATCATACAATCCAGTGCTGTAGGATAATTTCCTGAAGGTGTAGTTTTCATCGGTTGGGCCTGCCCTAGTGACAGCTAACACAGGTGGTACCTTGAGTCCTCTTACTTTATTGCTGCTTGATTTGTGGGGTGGAATGTACTGCGTGGAACAGGGCTGGGCAGTCTTCCTGTGATAGCAAAAAGAACTGCTCTTGAGTTCTGTGTTTCCCTGTATTTTTTGGAGTCAGGTTGCCATGTTTATAATGGATTTTTCTCTTTCAGACTGGCTTTGCTTCTGTAATTTTTTCAGTCTCTTAAAACTGAGGTCATTTTAGGTTGTTCAATAACTGTTGTTATTTAGTCCAGACCAAACAATTTCTCGTGCTCCTGTGGATGGGGAAAAAAGTTGCAAATTCCAGAGACATTTCGGTACAAACCTGGGAGGAAGAGGGAAGTAGAGAAAAAAAACAGACTGAAATTGACTTGTCTGAGGCAAATGTCTCATCTTTCAGTCTTTGAGCAGAACTGGAAAACCTTTTCTCTGCTTGCCTAGTTCATAGGCACAGCTGTGCTTCCTGAGCTGTGCAGTTGATCTTATTGCAGCAGGCTTTTTAACCTGACAAAGAATCTCAAATCTGTATACGGGAAACAAATTTTGAGGCTGTGCAAGATGTGCGCTTCTGATAAAATGTTTAAAGATTGCAGGTTCTGGAGGAATCCTTCTAGAACCTGCACAGAGGGGGCTGCAGATTTCTGGTGGGAGATGCTCTGCATTTTCAGTGCAACCTCTTTGCTGTGCAGAGGGATTTTCTTTATTGCATGTCTAGATAGAATCTCTGCTTTAATGACACGGCTTTTTACAGATTGTCCATGACAGATGCACGATGGACAGGTTACAAATCTGTTCATGGTAGTGGCTGTTCAGATGATGGAGGTCTGCTGTCCTCTTACATATTCCTGTTGAAATAAATGGCAGACCTCTATGAATTTAGGAGTTCATAGAATCATAATTAAGGCTTGCATAGTCCAGCCCCACTGCCATGAACAGGTCATCTTAGAGTTGTTAATTTTGGCACTTTCACCCTTTAAAACTATTTTATAAAGGGATTATCCAGCCTCACCTTATGGCTTAATTTTGGGGAAGAATATAAAAAGGCATTTCCTTCTCCCTTCTTCCCTCACCCCTCTTTCCCAGCTGCTGTTATTACTACCTAAAATAATTACTTTGATTATTTAACTTCCCTTCTATTTTCTCTCTAAGTTTTAATCTGTTGGTTTGGTGATTAGTATAACCATGATCCTGGAAATAACCTGCAGGTTTTCCCTCTGCTTTGTCTTTTTAGGGTGAGCCAGGGGTGCCTTACACTGCTGTCAGCAATGGTGGCTCAGGGCCCGGGTTCAGCAAGGGATGTATATAGTCATTTCGATTTCAATGACAAATACCTGCCTGGATTGTTGGAAAGAAGATGCAAGAAGGTAAATTAAGGTCCTGCATGCAATGAAATGCTATGCCATGGCTCCACCAGCATTTTTAGCTAACTGTTGGGAACAAAGCTGTTGCCAATGTTTGTTGTATTTTCATCTGCAAGAACTTAACTCTCCCTTCCTGTCCTGTGTCAGGCTGAAGTCCTTGACTGTGCCTAACTGGGCACATGAAAATGCCGTACGTGTTGCCAACGAGCTGTGGAGAAACATAAATGTGCAGTTTCTGTCAACTGTCCTTCTGGTGTTTTAAACAGAGTGAAAGTGATAGTACACTCCTGAAAACTAGTCAGTCATTTTGCAGTTTGGTCCCACTGAAATAAATGGAAACTGGAGAGGGGATATTGCTCAGTACTAATACAGGGTAATTGTGTTTGAAAGCATAAACAGAATAATCCAAATTATCTCTAACTGGAAATCCTTAAGAGGAATATGTGAATGAGGGGAAGAAGTCACTCCTTTTTTCCTGAAGAAACTATCTCTTGTTTCCTCCCTGTTTGCTAAAAATAGTCAGGATTGATCCAAACCAGAACAAGAATATCTAAGTGTCATTCCAAATGCAAGTATTAAATAAATCCAGTATTGGTTGCAATCTTGACATATTGTTTCTAGATTTTAAAGATTACTTGCAGAGTGAATGTGTAAGTTTGTGTTAGGTTGGTGCCATCTGAGGTGAAAATTCAGACGTTTTCTTTATTAAGCAGTCAAAGGGAAGGCAAAAAACCAAACATCCCTTTTTCCCTGGAACCACCTTTTATAGTTCTGGAGCTGTCAGATTCCACAAGTTTTGACCTCACTGCAGGAGTTGTCTGCAGGAGTACCTCCACCCTTAATTTTAAATGCTTGGGTGCAGTCTTTTGACCGCAAGCTGCTCAAGTACTCCAGTAAGGTACAAGGAAAAAGCATCCCAAAGGTCTTACTCTTGTACAGCTTTCAATGAAATCGTGTCACAGCTGGTTATCAGAGGTGAGTTTTTAACACAAAAATACCAGGCCCAAAGCTTTCAGCAAAATTTTGTTTGTTTCTCTTTATTTCTTCTTTCAGCCTTTTCATGAGTCCCTGCTGCCTTATCTTTTGCCTACTCAGAATCATCTTTACATGCAGATTATTTTGCACAGCAGGTTTATAAAAAATTGTAAATCATGGGGGGACTCTGTCAGGGAGTGTAGTGAGTGGGCGAGGGATGAGGGTTTTTTTAAAAGAGGGTGTATTTACATAGGATATTGGGGGGAGATTCTTGGCCATGAGGGTGGTGAGACGCTGTCCAGCACAGGTTGCCCAGAGAAGCTGTCACTGCCCTGTCCCTGGAAGTGTCCAAGGTCAGGTTGGACAGGGCTTGGAGCACCCTGGGATAGTGGAAGCCATCTCTGCCCATGGCAGGAGGTGAATGAGGTGATCCTTAGGATCCTTTCCAACTCGAACCGTTCCGTGATCCGTTGTTCATATCCTGTGGTGCTGTTACAGGTCAGGGTGTCGCTGCTTCCAGTGTGCCTGAGTTGGTAGTTTTATACTTGCCCCTTTTAATGGGCATTTTTGTGACCTGACCAAGCAGGGCACAAGGGAGGAAGTTCAGTGATGCAGGGTTTGGCATGAAACTGCTGTTAATGTTTCCTTTTTCTTTAGATCTGTGGCCTGGTCTCATATCTCCAGAATTGAAGAGCACGTGAACTAGCACATTTTCCTTTTTAGGTAAAAGTGATCTGCTTCACGCCAGAAGTGTTTTAGCTGAATACACTGTGGATGTATTGCATGTAAATGTGGGTCTGTGGCTGCATGCAGCATGTTTACAGAAGTTGTTCCATTTGCCCATTTGTGGCACTGGTACAGGTAATCAGCAGTTGCAGTATTGATTCTGCAGTTGGGTACAGCCTGTGTGCTGACAACTTTTTTTTTTAATTTTATATTTACATTTTTATGTTTCCAGGGGAGAACAGATGCCCACGTGGCCTGTATTCAGTTAGCGCTCTCCTTTCTCATTGCTGGCGGCAATGCAGTCTTGGCACAGGTGCTGGAATTAAAAGGTACTTCATAATTGCATTTGGGTTTTTGTTTTCTAAGGCACGGTCATTTACATGACCTAATTAAAATGCAAACCAGGTCGAGAGCACTAATGAGAAGCAAAATATATATATTTTCTTCTTATTACCTGAAAAGCTTTAAACTTCTTTGGTAGCTTAATAAATAAGTCTCCTGCTGGAGAGCAATACGCTAACTGCTAGAACTTTGCAAAAATAGAAAGTCTTTGGTGATGCAGATTAAAAAAAAAGTAAATCTAATGTAAAACTTTGAGGTCATAGAGTCAATAAACATAAAACAAATCATGGCCTCCAGTCTTGCTCATCAGACAGTAACAGTGGATATATTGCATTAATTTTCTATTGAAAAGTGTGTGCTTCAGTTGCCTTTCTGCCCTGTGAATTGTGACCCTTGGTAAAGTTATGGGAGAATTCAGGAGGGATGTAGAAATATTGCTTAAAAAAAAGGTCCTTAAGCCATTAGCTGGCAGCAGGTTATTTCTCCTGAGGCAGGGGACTGAGAACTGGCTGCAGTTGTCCTGGGCTGCTGATTTTCTTTAGGTGCTGGCAATTGTTCAGTTCTTTCAGGCTGGGGATTGCACACCCCGGCCCAGTCAGTACAGCTGGCTTTCATTCCCCTGTGAGAGCCCTGAGTTCTCTCTAAACTGAAGTTGTCTAACTTTGGGGTGCACAGGTGAGCCAAAGGATGATACATGTGGTTGGAGATGGAATCTCCAAACATTTGAGAATCACTCAGTGAAACAATTACAAGTGCTTCATTGGGAAGAATATGAATTTAGGTACGGCATTTCAGGGCCCAAAATGTGTTTGAAGTTGACAGATGCTGTAGCAGTGTTAATCAGCAAGTGGGCAGATTAGCCAGTCAAGATGAGAGTAGGTTTGGCAGCTTCAGTTGCTCATCACCGTAGTCAGACACATCATCCTTCTGAGCTCTGCTTGCTGCCTTTAGGTTCATCCTGGAATGTAACAGCAGGGTAAATAATGTGAGAAGGAAGAGGAATGGCTGTGAATTCCCTGAAGCATTTTAGTATGAAAAGAGCTTTCACATTTTGACTTAACATTTGAAATGTCCTCTTAGATTTCATTCCAGATATTCTTCGCTCTGAAATAAAGGAAGACAGAGTTTCTACTGTCAATCTGTTACTTTCCACCCTGAGAACTAAGGTATGATACACCCTTGAAACTGTGTTGCCTCATGTTTTCTATTTTCCTCACAACAGGAAACAGTTTTGCAGTGATTTCTCTCAGTGTTCAGTTCTCAGGGCTGCTGGCAGTGTGCCGCTGCAGTGTCTGTGACTGGCAATATGTGTTGGGGGTTGGTAGCTTGGCTATATTACTGTCTCAGGGTTGAAAACAGGGAAGCAGGAATTGCTGAAGGGTGTGAGAGTTGGTTTAGTGGTGGCTGCCTTTCCTGTGCTCTGTCACCTTCTGAGCGTGGCCCTGCCTATTCCCTGGGATGCACTTGTTGCTTGTAGAGCAGCTGCACCTGAGATGTATTTTATTTCTTTAAAGACGTTTTTAGCTCCAGTATCTATGTTTTCTTAAAATACCTGTTCTGAACTGCTGTAGCAATGTTGCAGAAGCTGTTGCGTGAATATTTGAGGGAATGAAGAAGAAATAGTTTCAAATTTAGAGTGTAGTCACAAGAGCCTGCCTCAGACTTGGGCTTTTCACAACTGACCAATTAAAGCCAAAAATGTTCTTTCATTTTGCTGTTGCAATAACATGAAAAAGAAGGAGAATAAAAAAAAGCTACCATTTAAATGTAAAATAAACCTCCTCGAAAACTTTGTTTTTCAAATGAAGCTTTTCCTGTATGGGAATCATGGGCCATTAGGTTATTGGTGGACCCTAGCACACTGTATGACTCTTTCAGCCTAGCAAGAAAAATCAGAATTAAAGCAATGCCAGCAGTAAAACACAGTAGAAGAACTTTTGAGGAACTTCTTTGGCTGTGTATTCCCTTTCATTCAAACTTCCTTTGTAGTAGCCTTTACCATGTCTGCTCCCAGGTTCCCGTGGTTGTAGTCTGTGGCTGTGATGCTCTAAACATGATCTGTGCTCCTCAGCCCAACGTGGACATCTGTCCTGTCCAGCGTGTGCAGGGCTTGCCGAGGTTGGTGTAGGGTCCAAGTGGAGCAGGAGCATGTGAGAGAAGTGTTGACAGGACAGGCAGACCCTTTCTTCTGCCCTGGTGAGGAAAGCCAGCTCTGTGTGTGCTAGAAGAATGAAGTGTGTTGTTATTTTGCCATGATTTTGTCATAACTTGCAATAACTAGAAGAGTTTGCTTTTTTCTCATTTTTAGGTGGTTCATAATAAAAGTATCAGTAAAAGGCGGAAGGTGCGTTTTTTCACTGCGGAAGTGTTGCTTCACATCGCTTCACTGTACTGTTGAAATGGGATTACTGATGTCAGCCCTGAGGATTTAAGGGTCTGTCATTATTTCTTTGTTACTCCTAGTACTTCTGCTGCCTGTTTTTTACCCTGCCTCTTGCAGCCCACAGCTTTTGGAACAGCTCCCAATGGCTCTGAGCTTGATGAGTTCAAAAAGAGGAATCTACTGAGCCTATTTAAAAAGAATCTCCCAAATTTCTGCTGCTTCTCGCTGGGTTTTGGCTACAGATCTTTTTACTCTTGTGTCTGCTCTCGTGTATTCCTCTACTAGATGCTTATGACCCCGCCACTCCCATCCTGATACACCGTAAACACCCTTTGGAGGAGATCTGTTTCTAGTAGGGGTCTGCTTGGAGCTGTGCAAATCTCTGACCCCATTCATAAGCATGCATTTCAGTTCTGAATAAGATTAAGTTGTTACAGTTCCTGGCAGTCCCTGTACGTCATGTGATTCGGGATTTCCCAGCCACACTTGTCAGGAGTCTCCTCATCCATAGGCATCTTGAGTTGTTCCAGATTTAGAAGGTTAATGGAATTTAGAATCACAGAATGGTTTGGGTTGGAAGGGACCTTCAGGTCCTGAAGCTTCTCTTCTTAATCTGAACAGAAGCCAAACTTTCTTTTAGTATTTCCCTAAGAGGAGCCATATGAAATGTAGAGTGCAGTTGATACCTGTGATGTCAAATCTCATATGCCTTTTTTACTCCTTTTTGGTTTTTAAAGGTGGCTCAAGGTTCTGAGGAAGTGGGAAAGGCAATGGTATGAGAGCTTGTGCATAGTTTCCTAATGGACCTCTGCTACTCTCTGAAACGTGGCATAACCTTCTATGATCCGAGTCTTGGAACTTCTGGCAAGTAAGTCACTGTGCGGCTGGGAGTGGGCATGGAATTTTTGCTAGAAGCAGAAGAGACCTCACTGGTTATCGTGTTTGCCCTAAAATGTGTGGTAGTAATTCACTGTTTGTCATGCAGAAAACGTGGAGGTAAATTAATTTCTTACTTCTCTGAGTGTAAACTCAGAAATTATGCCAGGAGGGTGAGAGATCTTGCCTTCAATTAACAGTTAGAGAAGCTGCAGAGTTCACATCCCATATAAAGTATCAAAATAAGGATTTCTTATTCAAAATAAATTTTTTGTCTTCAACAAGGGAGGAAATCTGGTACTTCTGCACTTCCTGCTTGGTTTAAAAACGACTACAGAAGATGAAATGGTTGCTGACCTCATGGTGAATATTTTCAAAGTATGCCCAGATTTACTGCATAGATAATTGTAGGAGACTCACTATTCCTTCGTTCCTAGAGCGATGTCTGCTTGGATGGACAACATGAAGTTACTCAAGAAGGTAAGAGTATGGATGATGGTAAAAAACCATGCTCAGAACAGGAGGCTCTATAAACACTTCAACTGAACTGAGAAAGAAGGAATTTTGGTGTAAGAAACAGTGGAAAACATCACATCAGTGATGTATTTTTTGAGGCAGCAGCATCAAAGCTCAGCTAAAAGAACGTTCTGTCGTTTCCGAGTGTTCCACTGCCTATTTGTTTAGATGAAAATGATCAAGTAGGATCTGGAATCTCTTGAAAAGGGATGGCCTTTAGCAGGGATGCTGGTTGCATACAGAGAGTGCATTTAGTTGAGTAGGACTCTGGAGGATGCTCTAGCATATTTGCCTAAAAATTGATATTTAATGATGCTGTTACTTCAGACAAGTCAAAATCCTTCTGTATAATGCTCCCCAGAAGAAGGAAGCTGTCATCTCTGGGAATGTACCAATGAGGCATAAATTTTCTTTCTTTTCTTTCTTTTCTTTCAGATCTATGAGGCTCAACCAGAGATCTCCAAGTCTTCTAAGACTTCAGAATTTCTTCCTCTCCCCAGATTGCTTCCGATGGTGATAGTAACAACAGTCCCTGCAGTGTGCAATAAAATAATGTTCACCCAGGGGTTAAATGTAAGAGCAGTCTGTGGTATTTCAGTGACTTTTCTCTCCCAGTTAGTACTGTTTGATTTTGCTGTGTGATCATTGAAGAAATTTCTTCAGTTGGTTAATTACCTGTGTTTTGTATTGTCCGCCCCAGCAGAAATCTGGCTTGGGAAAGCACTGGAAAATGAATGAAAACCGCTGATAGTGATTCCAGGTGCCTTTCACAAGCACCAGTTCTTCCGCTGTCTGGTGGTAGTTTAGGCTGGGAATCTGAAAACCTATGGATTCTTTACTGCTAGCCAAGACCTAGAAAATAATTAATTCATTGACCAGTTTTAACACATTCAAAGTACAGGTTCTGTGCAAAGCATAACAGGAATCACTGAAATGTCTCTAACTGACTTCTTCTTTTATTTGCCCAGCACAGTGGTGAAGCACAGCATCCTGTCACTGGAATCCATGGTGCCGAGAAGAGCCCTGAGGAACACTGAGCACTGTTTGTCTGGAGGAACCTGGCAAAGGTCACAAATCTACACGCTGCCAACAATGCAGGAGTTGGTGCGGCTCTACAGAGAAGCTGTCAGCAAGGTAGAAAGAAAGAGACAACTGGGGGCTGACAGGAGGCATTTTGCAGCCGGCTGACAACTGCTTTCCTCTGTACTTTCTCCTCAAGTAGTTGAACCCTAGGAGCCAGGAGATGGTATCCTGGGGGAGGCTGTGGATGAAATGGTGAGGTAGGAGCTTGCGTTTTCTGACACATCTGTCTGACAGGAATGCAAATAAAATTCTGTGGTGAGATGATCTGTAACATTAATGGCTCTTGAGCTGCAAATGCCTTTCAAGGCCAGGAAGCAAGTTCTCTTCCTGGTTCAAGTCAATGTAGCCCGCAGAGGTTACTCAGAACTTACTAAACAAAGGAGCACTTGAGTTGGAAATATACCATGAGAAGGAAGAACCAAACAAAATTTTCACGGGAAACCTTTTCAGTAAAATGTTCTTTCCAGTACTTTTGTTCTACAGAAGTGGAACTGCTTGATTTCAGGTCATTCCCTGATTGCACACAAGGTCAATTCTTACCTTTGTGAAGAGCAGCAGATCTTCCTGTTGGGTGTTTGGGGATGTATTTGTTGCAGGAGCTTTGTCTTACAAAGGAGAGCTGTTGCAATTTACCCGTTTTGCTTTTAGGTTTTACCGGACGTGAGTAGTATCGTGGCTGTCTGGCAGTCTCTTCTGAAGGAAGAGAGACAACACAGCGACAGCCCAGCAGAGAAAAAAGGAAGGTGATGTCTCCACTGTGAGGGCAATGACCGAGACGGAAGTTGCTGAGCAGCATGGTAGGCAAAGCAGGTGGAGTTACAGCTTCCTATCTGTGTGGGAATGGGTGTTGTGAAACCTTCATCCCACCCTTCACTTCAGCAGAATCCAGATCTCACTTGTGTATTTACTGCTCACCGTTTCTTTGTTCATTTCTTCAGGGCATTAGAATTGCCTGAAAACACAGTTGAATGTGTAGGCTGCCACTGTTACTGGAAGGTTAAGCAGTTTGACTTTGCTGTCCCAGGATCACAGAATGGTTGAGGCTGGAAGGCATCTCTGCAAATCATCTTGCCTGATACCTCTGCCTAATCCTGGTGGTTACCCAGGTCCATGTTCACACAGCTTTTGAACATCTCCAAAGATGGAGACCCCAGGACCTCTTTAGACAACTTGTGTGGGTGCTCGATCGCCTTCATAGTCAAAGAGTGTTTCCTGGTGCTCAGAGTGTTCCCGTGTTTCACTTTGTGCCCAGTGTCTCTGCTCCTGCGCTGGGTGCTTCTGGGAGGAGCTTTGCAGCCTCACTTCAGGTGTTCATACATATTGATGAGGTGGCCCTGAGCCTTCTCTTCAGCCTGAACAGTCCCGGCTCTCCCAGCCGTTTCTCACAGGAGAGATGTTCCAGTCCCTTCAGCATTTCTGTGAGCCTTTGCCTGACTCCCTCCAGTGTCTTCATGTTCTGGGGAGTCCAGGCCTGAACACAGCACTCCTGGTTTGGCCTCCCCAGCGCTGAGAGGAGGGGAAGGAGATGCTCCCTGACGTCAGGACACCAGGGCCTTCAGATCCTTCCCTGGCAACCTGCTCTCCACTTGCACTGTGGAATGGGTCTGTTCCTTCTCAGGTGCAGGGCTCTGCTCTTCCTCCTGTTGAACTCAGCCCACCTGCCCTTGACCTTTCCATGCTGGTGGCTGTTTCGCAGCCACAAAGGAAAACTCGCAGGGACACTCATATGCCTGAAAAATAATTTTTTGAGAGGTTTTTGTTTGTCCAGGTTATTTTACCAGGAGGTCATATTTGTTTTTTAGCAGTTAGGTACTGTGGCTACACCAATGCTTGTCTTGACGTAATACAGGAGTGGAATTGTGAGCGTTGGAAGAGGGACGTGGTGAAGGCTTCAGTTTTCCTCTCTCAAGCTCAGCATCCCTCCGGAAGGGCTTGCTTCCACAGTCCCACTGCTTCCCACAGCAGGGGATGGGAAGTTTCAGGATTGTCTGCATCTTGGCCACTGGCCTGTGAAGTTTTCCTTGTAGGCTGGAGATAAATCTGAAACCAGTTTCACCCTTCAGAGGGCATATTCCACAGAGACACTTCCTGGAGCAAAAGGTTTTTCAGTGGACGTCCTTCTGTGCCTCCCATTGGGCAGCAAAATGTCAGCACTGACAGTCCAAGGCTTGGAAACCAGTGGGGCAGCTGGGTTCTGTAGGACTGCAGCTGTAGTTCCTCAGCATTCTGTGGTCATGATGCTGTCACTTACTCCCAGTTCACCTTTAACAGCTTTATTTGCATTGTGGCCTCTAGAGAATTCCTTTCTAATGGGAGCTGAGACTCAGGCAAACAAAGTTTATCCATGGCATTCATCCAGTTCTTTCTAGCTCCCCGAGGGAGATGAAGTTAACAGGGAAAAGTTAGGTGTTGATTGTTTTGGTCCATGTGCTTTGCTTGCTTTCATTAATGGCTGGATAACAGGTAGCTTTTATGCCTCCTCATGTTACAACTGAAACCTGAGATGGCTTTTCCTAGGAAGTGAACAGTTGCATTAAGTGCTACTGCTGTTTCTCTCGGACAGGTATTTGTTGTCTGCCTCTTGCCAAAAGCTTACGCTGACAAGCCTTATTTTGAAAGGGGAAAGGGAAAGAGAGAAATTTTTAAGTGAAATAATAAATTTGCCACAAACTGTAGTGTACTGTCTCGTGCACTTCCCCAGCCAAACCTACCTGACATTAGCTAAAAGTAGCGCGCCCAGAAATCAGCAGCATGACCATATCCTTTCCTTCGCTTTTTCCTGTTGTTCAGCCCTGCACTGAACAGCAGTGGGACTGGTGGGGTTCTTACAGTGAGTATTCAGATGTTCAGGTGGTGTTTTACATGTGTGAGCACTTGTGAGTCAAATTAGAAACGGCAGCTCTCGATCTAAGCACCGAATAAGTGGATTTAGTTTTGAAAGTATTCATACAGGAATGTGTGGGGAAGGAAACTGGGGATTCCGTGGGTGTTTTTCCCATTCCTGTTGGGAAGATGGCAGGTCATTTCCTAGGCAAGTCTGCTGGAAATAAAGTTGGTAATGCTCAGTGTTTCTGTGCTGGGTAATGGAGGTGTGACACTTCACTCTTGCTGTGAAGGAAGGAGAAGCCAATTATGGTAATATTTTGTTTAGGTTCAGATGATGCTGAGATGCTGCTTCTGAAAGCTGCACTGCTTCAGGTCATGTCTTCATCAGAAGGTTGTGCCCCACTTGGTAGCACAGAGCAACTTTGATTTTAGCAAGCTGCTAAAAGGTATGTGATGGGGGTTTGTATTTCCTCCAGTGTTTTCTCTGGCTGTTTACAAAGTCCACAGCAGAAAGGAAGGTTTGCTTTTCTGTGGAGACAAAGGAACTGTTTTCTAAAAGTAGCCCATTTTAGTTTCTCTGTTATGTTTTTATTATTTTTTAAGTTTTTGTTGTTTGGTCTTACTGTTGGATTGCCTTGGTGGTGACTTTTTAAAATGTGGTGTTGTTTCTCGAATGAGGGCCACAAAGATCCTACACAGGCTCCGAGAGGCTCAGACACCAGTGCTTTGTGCTGCTGATGTCAGGTCAGATGGGGGCAGCTCAGGTTCCGATTGCACTGCGACAGCTCCCTGAGCTGTCACAAGAATAAGTGAGGTTATTCATGAGCTGGTGATAGCAGGGATGCAGGGAGAGACATGAGTGTGAAGTTCCATTGTCTGGAGCAAGTATTGTCATGGTACAAGCATTTGTTGAGTTAAATTCTGTATTTTGCTCTCCAGTTTGTCCATCCTTTGTCCTGCCTGTAGGTCACAGCTTTTCAAGGTTGCTGAGACTGATAGAAGAGATTTTATATTTCCATGCACGACCAGTGCTTTGTGCTGGGGTTAGCTGATGAAATCTCCCTCCGAGGGCAGGATTCCCACCTTGGGTTGGCCAGCCTTCGCTGCAGTGTGTCTGGGGATCCCATGACATGAAGATCTCTGAATTGCCAGCTTGTCTCACAGTTGTGTTCTAAACCCTAAAACAGGAATGTTCTGAAGTCTCAGGCAGAGGAACCGAAGTGAAGTTTGTTTCTTGCGTTCACACCTCAGGTATCGTCACTGGAAAGGGCCTGCGGGAGGAGGTCCCTCCTCTTCTGCAGCACCATATCCTGAAAGTGGCTTTAGAACTTCCTGCCAGCAAGTTTGCCTGGTTCAGAGGACAGGTAAGAGGCTGGTGCAAAGTTATGTTTGCTTGCTCTGTTGTCCTCAAATGTTTTCCTCTGGCATCGCCTAGTTTTAAATTAGTCCAGCCATTTTAGGGGTGACCCTTTTGTAAAGCAGCAGGAATTACAGTCTTAGCAGTAGTGAAAACTCCCTTCTGAGCTGGAAGGTTTTTTACAAGGAAAACATTTTTTGCCTCCCTGATGAACGGAGGAGAAGGTTGCTGTAGCTCTTTGTGTCTCTGGAGATGTTCCCTCACAAGAAAGAGTGTGCTGGATTCCACTTGTCTGGAAAGCCTGAGCTGCAGACCAGGGAAATGAGCTACTGATGGGAGCCGTCCCACCTCTTCCCAAGGAGGATTCCAACATTTTTTAATGCTCTCCATAATTGGTGGAAACCATCAGGGCCCCAGCTCTATTTTACTGCAGGCTTGTCAAATAAGTACTCTGTCAAGACTTGGCTTGTCATGTCAGGAGAAAGGAGTGGACCTGGCTTTGAGGAGGTAGCAGGGATAGACATGGAATGATTAGGGAATGAAATATGATTGATGAGGGAAGTTGCTTTGTCTTGGGCCCTTTCAATAGTTGGGGGTTTCCGTTACTACGGTCTTCTTCCACTTTTCAGGAAAACATTTTGCAAATGAATGCAACGATGCTGGCTCATTGACTGCAAAGTAGTGTAAATGATCCCACTGGTTTCTGGCCTTGGGACTTTTGGGCAGGTCTGTAAAGTAACACGCTTACCTTACATATCATTGTCAGTGCAACATAGTCCTGTACAGTGTTGCTGTAGCAGAGGAATTCTAATACATTTTTCTTGTAGGACATCTCTGAAACAGAGAAGCTATCTGGTGAAAAATCAGTCTTCTATTTACTGATGAAAATGTTTGTTACAAGTACCCACTCTCATCTGAAAACTTCCAGCAAACAATTAATCATCAAGGTACATATTTGAATTGAAATATCGGGATATTCACTATATCCCACTGGTCTGAAATGCCAGGATGGTAAATTTTTTTCTTGAAGCAGCAGATACCTTTACTGCATGATTGTGTGGTCGACACCTGATTCAGGTTTAATTTAGCGATGATTTTCTTTGTTAGATCAGTAGTTTTCTAAACTGCCCTACAGGCTATTGTTAAGGCGCACTTTTTTTCTGCCTGTGATGACATGAAGATGTACAACCCTCTGAAAGCAGTATAACCTGCTTTCCAGAAATTATAGAGGTAAGGTTTTTAGTGTCCACTGTGCAGTTGACAAGTCCTTCTAGTGAGTGGAAAGAAAAGGCCTCTTGAGTTGAGGGGGTGAGGAGAGTGGCAGGTACTTCTTTTCATCGACCTGCTCTTCCTCTTTTCTTTCCCAAAAGAAGGAATCATGAAGTTACTGTACAAAAAGATCTGCATCTCCTGGAGTTTTGTATTTGAGGTGTTTTGAGGTTTATTTTCACACCTCCCCCTTTGTTTCCTGGACAGGTTTTACGTGACAGTGGAGTGTTTGAGTACACATGGAAGGGAACTTTCAGTTTGGCTGGAACATTTGGATAATGCAACAGAAGACCAGAAGGAAGCAGTGATTCAGCTTTTGGAAAGGGTAACAGTGTTCAAATTAGCTGGATAAACAATGCAAAGAATAATTGTTGGGGGTTAGGTTTGTTCCTTCTTTCTCTAAAGAATTTTTTCCCACAAGTTACCAAGGAGACCAAGTGTTGGATACTTGAGAGTACTTAACTGAAACAAAGAGGTGGACAAAGGTGGAAGGGGGAGATAATGCAGGTAAAAGACAGAGCTTGAGGCAGCTGCGGGCTCTTCTTTTTCCTGCGTTTGGGGAGAGAGAGAGAATGGCTGTTGCTGGCTGGAAAAGTTTCACTGTGGCCAAAAGGATCCAGTCCTGGAAAATCTACTATCATCAGTTCTGCCTCGCCTTCGGCTTCTTCTTTGCTAGATGAGGATTGGAGAGTTTTTAGCAATTGAGAGGAAGGATACAAACAAGAGATAAGAAAATTAACAGCAGTAGTAAGGGAAGAAGAAAAAGGGAGATGTGGACAAGGACCACCAAAGCAAGGACCACCCCGACTAGGGAAAGACCAGTGTGCATTCTGTAAGAAATTTGGAAGCTGGAAGAACCAGTGCCCAGAACAAAGAAAAGGCGATGGTTAAAGGAGACTGAAAAGGGGAGGGGGTGGTTGCTCACATCAAAGAAGACTGAGGAGGACCAGAGGATTTTACCCTAGGGGAGCCTCTGGTTGTAATCAAGATAGGGAACAAAGGAAAGGAAATGAAATTTTGGGGGGACACAGGGACAACGTACTCAGTGTTAAATAAAGCTTTAATACCTATAACAGATGATTATGGTATGGTGAAGGAGGCAATTGGCCAACCTGAAAGTGTATTTATGTAGACCACTGAAATATAAACTTGGGAAACAATGGGGAATTCGTAAGTTTTTATACATGCCCAATGCCCCATCAGCACTTTTGAGTAGAGATTTATTGGAGCAACTAGAAGCAAAGATAATATTCAAAAATGGAGAGATTATTTTGGAGGTTAAGGATTGACAATATGTGGAATGGTTAAGCTTAGTGTCAATAGCCAATGGGACCAAAACTAAAAGTGAAGAAGAGACTAGCAGAAAAGGAATGGATCAGGTATTTCCTGGGGTATGGGCTTCTAACATACCATTGAGGGCAAAGAATGCACCTCTAGTGCAAATTGAACTTAAAGAAGGAAAACAACCAGTTGGAGTTAAACAGTATCCCTTTAAAAAAGGAAGACAGGGAAGGGATTAGCCCAGTAATTGAAAACTTTTTGCAGATAGGGCTATTAAAAGAGTGTCAGTCTGATTTTAATACTCCTATTTGGCCTGTTAAAAAGCCTGATGGGTCAGACTGAGTAGTATACAGGATTTGCAGGCTGTTAATAGGCTAATTGAAAATTTGTACCCACTGATTGCCAACCCCTACACATTGTTAACCCATTTAACACCTGAACTAATTTGGTTTACCATTTTAGATTTGAAAGATGCTTTCTTTTGCCTTCCTCTCCATGAAGCCAGCCAGACAATTTCTGCATTTGAATGGGAAAGACCCAAGAATGGGCGCAAAACTCAGCTCGCATGGACAGTTTTAACCCAAGGATTCAAACACTCTTCCATGATATTTGAAGAACAGCTTGAAAAATACTTGGAATCCTGGGAAGGCCCATCAGGAGAAGGACAGCTGTTTCAGTATGTAGATGACCTCCGGATAGCTACTTGAACTGAAGAGACATGCGTGGATCGGACAGTAAGCCTCCTAAACTTTTTGGGTCTACAAGGGTATCGAGTATCCCAGAAGAAAGCTCAGATAGTGAGGCAAAGAGTTTTCTACCTGGGCTACGAAGTCAGTGCTGGACAAAGGATCTTAGGGCAGGATGGCAAGGAAGCAACATGCCAGACCCCAAAACCCCAGACAGTAAAGGAACTGAGAACCTTTTTGGGCCTGACAGGCTGGTGTAGACTGTGGATTTACAATTGTGGATTTATAATCCCCTATATGCCTTGGTTATAGAAGGAACCAGAGACCTCCAACGGACAAAAGAAGCAACACGAACCTTCAACCACCTAAAGAAGGCCCGCATGTCAGCTCCAGCCCTGGGACTTCCAGATGTGAGTAAACCATTCTTTTTATTTTCTCACAAAAAGCAGGAGATTGCTTTGGGAATACTGGCACAAGACCTCGGCCTGTGTCACAGGGCAGTCACCTACTTTGCCAAGCAGCTGGATGCAGCAGCCAAGGGATGGCCAGGGTGCCTCAGAGCTGCAGTGGTGATGAACATTCAGGAAGCACACAAGTTCACCCTAGGCCAGAAGATGACTGTGTCCCACAGTCATGCTAGAAGATGCTAGCAGATCTAGAAGACACTAGTGTCCCACACAGTGTCTGCAGTCCTGCAGGTAAAAGGCAGACATTGTCTTTCCACACAGAGGTTCCAGAAATACCAAGCCATAATGGTAGAGCAAGATCATGTAGAAATTGTGGTAACTAATCTTGTGAACCCAGCTTCCTTTGTCAGTGGGGATACGGGAGAACCAGTGATCCATGATTGCTGGAGACCATCAAAGCCACCTACTCCAGTCGCCCAGATCTGGAGGACACCCCTCTCGAGGACCCTGAGACTTGATTTACTGATGGAAGCAGCTGTGTGATCAGTGGAAAAAGACATGCTGGGTATGCAGTTACCACGAGCAGAGAAGTAATAGAGTCTGGACCATTACCAACCAACACCTCTGCACAGAAGGCTGAAATAATTGCCCTAACCTGGGCTTTAGGACAGGCAAAAGGAAAGAAAATTATTATTTATACAGACTCAAAGTATGCATTTGGGATGGCTCATGCTCATGGAGCCATCTGGAAAGAAAGAGGACTGTTGAACTCACCAGGGAAAAGTATTAAACATTCCCAGGAGATAATAAAACTATTGGCGGCAGTCCTGCTACCTGAAAAAGTAGCCATCATGCACATCAAGGAAATGAGCAGGTGGACAGAAAGGCAAAAGAAGCAGCTAAAGGTGAGGTGATTATTGAGACAGTTGAGGCAGCCTTAATTCCAGATGGACAGATTTCTACTGAAGGTAAGTCAAGGTATAGCAAAAAAGAACAAGATGCTAACTGAGCAAGAAAATGGAAGTTATAACCAAGAAGGGTGGGCAATCACAGATGAAGGAAAAGGAAGACTTGTGATTCCCTATTACATGCCATGGTCATTGGTGAAAGAGGAACATGAGAAAACACACTGGGGAATAGACACTCTGTATAACTATTTGAAGGACAGAATCATAGCCAGAATTTTGCAAACAACAGTAATTCCAGTGACTCGCCAATGTAGCCTTTGCCTCCAAACTAATCCCAAAACTATTCCTAAACCAAAGCTTGGACAAACTGGGAAAGGTTATGGGCCTGAGCAGCAATGACAAATTGATTTTTCAGAACTACCCAGGATGGGGAGGGTATCGATATTGGCATTTACAGAAACCTCTTCAGGGTGGCCAGAAGCTTTCCCTACCAGAACTGCCAAAGCACAAGAAGTAACCAAAGCATTGTTACAGGAAATAATACCGTGTTTTGGAGTCCCAGGCACAATGTCTTCAGACAGGGGCCCACATTTTATTTCAAAACTTGAGCAGCAAATTAGCCGGCACCTAGGCATAGTCTGGGAACTTCATATCCCATATCATCCTCAGTCAAGTGGCCAGGTGGAAAAAATGAACCATCTGATTAAGCAGCAAATTGTAAGACAGGACAAGAAGCAAAGTTACCTTGGCCTAAAGCTCTTCCAGTAGCATTATTACGAATTCAGACGAAGCCAAGAACAAAAGAAAAATGAAGTTCTTTTGAAATATTGTATAGAAGATCATATGGGGTCCAAGAAGGAACAACACCTACCCAAGTAGGGGAAGAAACCCTACACGGGTGGTCCTAAACAGAGAAATTGAGAAACATGTGGCTGGGGCTCAAAGGAGAGAACTAGATGGGCCAGTACATAACATACAGCCAGGGGATTATGTATATGTTATGTCTTTTGCAGAAAAGACTCTGGAACCCCAGTGGGAAGGACCATTCCAGGTGCTCCTCACCACCTTTACTGCAATCAAGATCAGAGAGCAAAATGCCTGCATTCATCACACTCGAGTGAAGAAGGCTCCTGAAGTGATCTGGAGAGCCACACCAGCTGATAATGAACTAAAACTGAAGCTTATTCGGGAAAGTGAATGGTGTGTGTAAAATGTTAGAATAGGTCAATAACTTTTGAAGAATAGAAAGATTTGTAGTTGTTATGGAAAATCAAACAGGCATAGTTTGGAGAATTGTGGCCTTTGCAACCATCGTTATAGCCACCGCTGGGGTTAAGGCAACACCACGCACATATAGTGTGACAGGTATATAGAGGTGTAGTAGTTTCAAGGCAAAACAAATGAGAGGCTCCAAGTCAGAGATACAATTTAATAGGAAAAAAGAAAAAAAAAGGAAAGAAAGTAAAATAAAATCAATGCAATAATACAAAAGACCACTGACAGAGTCAGAATACAACCTGAGCGTAGTGATGGAAGCAGTCCAGATGAGGTGGTCTTCCTGAAGCAGTGATCCTGTAGAAAAGTCTGGTAGCTCGGGTCCTCTGGGAATCCAGTGGGTAAGCGCCCCTCTGGTGTTCAGAGTCTCAGCTTATATCCAGGCTGGAATGCTTGGTTTCTCCCTCTGGGCGGAGCATCCCACAATGGGATGGTGAGTCATGTGATAAGGCCTGATGGGCCCATTAACAGGAGGTAGTCCAGGAGGGGGTTATCTGTGAGCTGTGTAGCAAAGGTGCTGATGGCCCATTAACAGAAGATAAGCCAGAGTGGAGGAGGCAGGGAGCACTGCCTCACCTGGTTTCAACAGTTCTTGAAGATGGTGATAGAATATACTTCAACCCAGGACATTATCCACCCCTTATTCTATTACCATCTACATCATCCCAAATCAATACCTTCCTTAAACTACACACACACACATATATATATATAATGAAATCCTACACACAGTTCTCACTTAAAATAAGGTCTCCTTGTGGTACACAGTGGGTGTCCCCATCCTTTTGCATCACCCACCAAGTGTAACCAGGTCCTTGTGCAAAGACAACCCCACGGATGGGTTTGCCCTTGCCCGAGGTGGGATTAATCCAAACAGTCTTTCCTAACATACCTCTCATGTGTATCACAGGGACCCTATCTCCATCCACTGTATGCAAGGATTCAGACTGGGCAGGACCAGCTCGATTGATGGACCCTCGGGTATTGACCATCCAGGTGGCCTTCGCTAAGTTCTGTTCTCAATTTTTGAAGGTCCCTCCACCAAGTGCCTTAAGGGTAGTTTTAAGCAGTCCATTGCAGCGTTCCACCTTCCCAGCAGCTGGTGCATGGTATGGGATATGGTATATCCATTCGATTCCGTGTTCTCTGGCCCAAGTGCTTATGAGGCCATTCTTGAAATGAGTCCCGTTGTCTGACTCAATTCTCTCAGGGGTGCCATGTCTCCACAGGACCTGCTTTTCCAGGCCCAAGATGGTGTTCCGGGCAGTAGCATGAGGCACAGGGTAGGTCTCCAGCCATCCAGTGGTTGCTTCCACCATGGTGAGCACGTAGCGCTTGCCTTGGCGGGTTTGGGGAAGGGTGATGTAGTCAATTTGCCAGGCTTCCCCATACCTATACTTTGACCATCGTCCGCCATACCACAGAGGCTTCACTCGCTTGGCCTGTTTGATCGCAGCACAGGTCTCGCAGTCATGGATAGCCTGGGAGATGCTGTCCATAGTAATGTCCACCCCTCGGTCACGAGCCCATCGATATGTTGCATCTCTCCCTTGATGACCAGAGGCATCATGAGCCCAACGAGCTAGGAACAATTCTCCTTTGTGCTGCCAGTCTAGATCAACCTGAGATACTTTCACCTTGGCAGCTCGATCCACCTGCTCGTTGTTGTGATGTTCTTCATTAGCCCGACTCTTGGGTACATGCGCATCCACGTGTCGAACCTTCACGGTCAGCCTTTCTACTCGGGTGGCGATGTCCTGCCAAATCTCAGCAGCCCAGATGGGTTTCCCTCTGCGCTGCCAGTTGGCCTTTCTCCAGCGGTCCAGCCATCCCCACAGAGCATTAGCTACCATCCATGAGTCAGTGTAGAGATAGAGCCTTGGCCACTTCTCTCGTTCAGCAATATCCAAAGCCAGCTGGACAGCTTTAAGCTCTGCGACCTGACTCGATCCACCTTCTCCCTCGGTAGCCTGTGCAACTCGTCGTGTGGGGCTCCATACAGCAGCTTTCCATTTCCGGTTAGCACCTACAATTCGGCAGGAACCGTCGGTGAAAAGGGCATATCGTCTCTCACTCTCTGGTAGCTCGTTATATGGTGGGGCTTCCTCGGCCCGTGTCACTTGCTCCTCCTCTTCTTCAGAGGATAATCCAAAGGTCTCACCTTCAGGCCAGTTTGTTATAATTTCCAGAATCCCAGGGCGATTCAGGTTTCCAATACGGGCGCGCTGCGTGATCAGGGCGATCCATTTGCTCCACGTGGTGTCGGTGGCGTGATGTGTGGTAGGAACCTTTCCCTTGAACATCCACCCCAGCACCGGTAGTCGAGGTGCCAGAAGCAGCTGTGCTTCAGTACCAATCACCTCTGAGGCAGCTTGGACTCCTTCATAGGCGGCTAAGATTTCCTTCTCTGTGGGAGTGTAGTTGGCTTCGGATCCTCTGTAGCTTCGGCTCCAGAATCCCAGTGGTCGTCCCCGAGTCTCACCCGGCACCTTCTGCCAAAGGCTCCATGACAGACCATGGCTCCCGGCTGCAGAGTAAAGCACATTCTTCACCTCTGATCCCGTCCTGACTGGGCCAAGGGCTACCGCATGAGCGATTTCCTGCTTGATCTGGGCGAAAGCTTGCTGCTGTTCTGGGCCCCAGTGGAAATCATTCTTCTTGCGGGTGACCAGGTAGAGAGGGCTCACAATTTGGCTATACTCGGGAATGTGCATCCTCCAGAAACCTATGGCACCTAGGAAAGCTTGTGTTTCCTTCTTGTTGGTCGGTGGAGACATTGCAGTGATCTTATTGATGACTTCAGTGGGAATCTGACGCCGTCCATCTTGCCACTTCACTCCCAGGAACTGGATCTCTCGAGCAGGTCCCTTGACTTTGCTCCTCTTGATGGCGAAGCCGGCCTTCAGGAGAATCTGAATGATCTTCTCTCCCTTCTCAAAGACTTCTGTTGCGGTGTTTCCCCACACGATAATGTCGTCAATGTATTGCAGGTGTTCTGGAGCCTCACCCTTTTCCAGTGCAGCCTGGATCAGTCCATGGCAAATGGTGGGACTGTGCTTCCACCCCTGGGGCAGTCGGTTCCAGGTGTACTGCACGCCCCTCCAGGTGAAGGCAAACTGAGGCCTGCATTCTGCTGCCAGAGGAATGGAGAAAAAGGCATTTGCAATATCAATGGTCGCATACCATTTTGCTGCCTTGGATTCCAGCTCATACTGAAGCTCCAACATGTCTGGTACGGCAGCGCTCAGTGGTGGTGTGACTTCATTCAGGCCACGGTAATCCACTGTCAGTCTCCATTCTCCACTGGACTTACGCACGGGCCATATAGGGCTATTAAAGGGTGAACGAGCCTTGCTTACCACCCCTTGGCTCTCCAGCTCACGAATCATCTTATGGATGGGGACCACAGAGTCTCTGTCGGTGCGATATTGCCGACGGTGCACTGTTGCTCGGGCGATCGGCACCTGTTGTTCTTCAACTTTCAGTAGTCCCACAGCAGAGGGGTCGTCTGAGAGTCCAGGCAAGGTACTCAGTTGTCTGATGCCTTCTGTCTCTAGAGCAGCTATGCCAAAAACCCAGCGGTATCCTCTTGGGTCTTTGAAATACCCATTTCTGAGATAGTCTATGCCCAAAATGCATGGGGCCTCTGGACCAGTCACAATGGGGTGTTTCTGCCATTCTTTCCCAGTTAGACTTACTTCAGCTTCCAGTACAGTCAGCTCCTGGGATCCTCCTGTCACCCCAGAAATGGAAATGGGTTCTGCTCCCACGTACCTTGATGGCATCAGAGTACACTGAGCACCGGTATCAACCAGAGCCGTATATCTTTGTGGGTCAGATGTTCCAGGCCATCGGATCCACACAGTCCAGTAGATCCGATTGTCCCTTTCCTCTACCTGGCTAGAGGCAGGGCCCCCCTATTCCTGGTCATGGCATACATTGCTCTCTTCTTGTAAATATGTTTCTGAGGTTCCTTCAAGAGGATCAGTCATATCGTCATTCCTGTACCGTCTGGAGTTCTGTGCACGAGAGACCGGAGCAACATTGATTCTAGATGGGCTCTTTGTGGTAGGTGTTTCTCTTTTCAGTTCACGTACCCGGGCTGCTAAGGAGGAGGTGGGTTTTCCATCCCACTTCCTCATGTCTTCTCCATGCTCCCGAAGAAAAGACCAGAGGTTACCTCGGGGTGTGTATCCTCTCTCCCTGGCTGGGGAGCGCCTGCTCCTAATGGCAGAGACTCTCATTGGCTCTGGCTGGATATGGTAAATTTCTTCCTTAAGTTCTTTTTTCAGTTTCTGATGGCCTTCTTCAATCAAGTTCCGGACTTGCTCAGCCAGTCTTGTTTCCACAGATGAGACATGGGTACGAACTGGGGCAGTGACAGTGTCCTCGTAAATTCTTAGTTTATTAGCCAAGACACCTACCCTGTCCTCACCTTCCCTCCATTGCAGTGTTGCCAGGTAACGTGAGTACATCTCGGGTCCAAGCCGTGCAAATCTCAACCACATCCGTGATGTGCACTGGACACCATCTGGGTTTTTAGGAAATCTCTCATCTTCTGAAAAAATGATTTCCAACACAGCCAATTCCCTCAGGCATCGGATACCTTGTTCTATTGTGTTCCATTTTCCTTGGTGCACTTGGAGGTCTTCTTTACAAAGGTATCTATCCTTCACACTTGTTAGCAGTCGCTGCCAGAGGCTGAGAGGTTCTTGGCTTTTCCCAATCCCCTGGTCAATGACCACATCCCGGGACAACGATCCCAGTTGCCTGGCCTCACTTCCATCCAGAATGGTGTCATTGGCTGCAGCGTCCCAGATGCGGAGCAGCCAGGTCAGGATGGACTCGTTGGTCTGGCGGGTGAATTCCCTTCGCAGGTCACGCAGCTCACCCAGAGATAGAGAGCGAGTGATGATTTCTGGCTCTGTCTCTTCTGCTGATTGTGAAGGTCCTGCTGCACCCTCATCAGTCACTATGCGGACTGATTTGGTCCTTGATTTCTTCTTCTGAACGGGGGCAACTGCTACTGGTTTAGGCTGTTCCGGTTCGGTGATGGTTTGTGTGGAGATGCTGATGGCACCCTTAGTCCTTTTCTCCTCTGTGACAGTCTGCGTAGATGTGGACACTGTTGCCTCACTTTTGGCTTCTTTCTCCTCTGTGACGGTCTGTGTAGATGAGGACACTGTTGCCTTGCCTTTGGTTCCTTTCACCTCTGTGACACTCTGTGTAGACACTGATATTGTTGCTCTGCTTCTTTTTCCCTCTTCCTCTTCCTTCAGAACACGCTGTATCACACCATGTAGTGTTTTGATTCTAAGCATGGTGCGGGCCGTGCAGAGAAGACAAAACAGGACTAACAACAACATCATGCTGTCCTTGGCATCCAGAGGGTATTCCATATCTTCAAAAACTGCTGTGTCATGCCTGAAAAGCTGGAAAAAATCATTCTTCACCCCTCCCCACAGGGGCTGGGTGAGATTGTTGAGGCCCCAGATGTAGCATCCTAGACCAGAACAAGAAAACAAAACTGGGTGTATATTCTGAATAATGTTCATTGCCTCAGAGTTTATCAAGCAATGGACATAATAGACTACTAAAGCAATTTTAGTACCATACCCTGGTCTGTGCAGGAGCATTAAGACTGGCAGATAGTACCCCAGTTGTGGAAAAATATAGAGAGATAGATATAAGACACATGTAAGCATGTTGAGCATCATAGCGAACAGGTGTCTTCTTCAATACAAAATTGTAATTCTGACTTTTCTCAGTGCCTTGTGCCCCACGCTGGGCGCCAAAAATGTAGTAGTTTCAAGGCAAAACAAATGAGAGGCTCCAAGTCAGAGATACAATTTAATAGGAAAAAAGAAAAAAAAGGAAAGAAAGTAAAATAAAATCAATGCAATAATACAAAAGACCACTGACAGAGTCAGAATACAACCTGAGCGTAGTGATGGAAGCAGTCCAGATGAGGTGGTCTTCCTGAAGCAGTGATCCTGTAGAAAAGTCTGGTAGCTCGGGTCCTCTGGGAATCCAGTGGGTAAGCGCCCCTCTGGTGTTCAGAGTCTCAGCTTATATCCAGGCTGGAATGCTTGGTTTCTCCCTCTGGGCGGAGCATCCCACAATGGGATGGTGAGTCATGTGATAAGGCCTGATGGGCCCATTAACAGGAGGTAGTCCAGGAGGGGGTTATCTGTGAGCTGTGTAGCAAAGGTGCTGATGGCCCATTAACAGAAGATAAGCCAGAGTGGAGGAGGCAGGGAGCACTGCCTCACCTGGTTTCAACAGTTCTTGAAGATGGTGATAGAATATACTTCAACCCAGGACAAGAGGTGTCAAGGAAAAGCCTATGATTTTCACTCCAGTAGGTTTTTGGGGCATATGTTGAAGGTTACAAAGGCAATTTCTAGGAAAGGAAAAAACATTTGGGGATATGAATACATGTGCTCAGGACACATTCCATTAGTCTTAGCAAGAACCCATGAAACACATCCAAATTGGTCCTGAATGTTGTGACAAATGTTCAGGCAATGGCAGCCTGGGCATCCCTGGGAGGGAGGGAGGGAGGGAGGGACGGAGGGAGGGAGGGAGGGAGGGAGGGAGGGAGGGAGGGAGGGAGGGAGGGAGGGAGGGAGGGAGGGAGGGAGGGAGGGAGGGAGGGAGGGAGGGAGGGACTGCTACCCAAGAAGCTACTGGGCAAGATAATACTGGGCAAGAAACTAATCTCCAAGAAACTACTCCCCAGGACACTACTGACCAAGAAATACTCCCCTAGGAAGTACTGGGCAACAAAGTGTTTGAAGTGCAATCACTGTGCTTTATGGCAAGACTGCAGGAAAAGAAAGAAGCAGAGAAGGAAGGATAGAAATGTTTGTCCAGGCTGTGAAATTATCGCCCTTGTTTTTGCTATGTTCCTGCCCCAGCACGAAGAACCAGAATTTTGCACCAGAAAATGCAACAGCAGTTACTGAGTTCATCCTAGAGGGTTTCCCAGAGCATGATCCAAGACTGCGGATGTTTTTATCTCAGGTCCTTCTGCTCATGTACCTGACAACAGTGATGGGGAACGAAACCATCCTTTTCCTCCTGTGTGTGGATCACCACCTGCAAACCCCCATGGACGTTTTCATCTGCAGCCTGGCCTTCCTGGAAATCTGGTTTACATCCTCCACAAGCATCAAATGGTTTGTGATGCTGAGTTCTGGTCAGAACACTCTCTCACTAGGCAGCTGCTTTGCCCAAAACTATTTTTATTTTGCCCTGGGCTGCACAGAGTTCTTCCCTGGTTGTCATGTCCTTTGACCGCTGTGTTGCCATCTGCCACCCTTTGCTCTATGCTGACATCACAAAGCCTCAGCTCTGTGTCCACCTGGGTGTTGGTGCTTTGGGTCCTCGGCTTTGTCCTGCTGAGCTACCGCTGCTCTTCCTCACTGAGCTGTCTTTCTGTGGCTCCAAGATCCCCCATTTCCTCTGGGACAACTCCCCCTTGTTCAAACTGTCCTGCTCTGACACCAGCCTGCTTTGGGAAACAGACTCTGTCTTCTTACCGTGTGTCGTGCTGGGCTCCTTGTGTTTGACTCTGGCATTTGACATCTGCGTCCTTTTCTGTGTTCTGCATCTTCCAGCAGCCTCTGGGAGGAAGAAAGCTTTGACCACGTGTTCTTCCCATCCCGTCACCTTATCCATTGCCCGTGGGAGCTGCATTGCTCTCTGCACGTGTCCTGCAGAAGATGTTTCCTTGAGGACCAACAGAACTGGAGCTCTGCTGAACACAGTCCTGTTCCCGTTCCTAAATCCATTCATCTGCAGCCTTGGGAACAAATCTGTGATCCTGGTCCTGAACAAATCCATTGCCAGGCCAAGAACAAAGCCTTTCCTCTAAGCAAGGTGCATTTCTGGAAAGCCATCCCAAGGATCTGGTATCATCTGTTACACAAAACCAGTGCCTGTGTGTGCAGCCTCCAAACACGGCTGCCTCAGGAGATTGATGCTCCTGCTGGGTTGTGTCAGGTTAAGAGAGAAGAGACTCATCTGCACTCCCAGACAGGGCACCAACAATGGCAGCAGGACAAACTCAGTTCATTCTCTGCCCAGGCTGCTCCCGGGCCCATCTCAGGAGAGCCACCAGCTCATTAAGAGCCCATCTCTGGAACAGAGAAGAGCTCAGAGGAACAGTGGCAAGTGACAATCCAAATTACAGCTCCTGAGCGATGCACACCTTGTCCCAGCTCCTTTCCTGGGACAGCCATCAACCCTGCTTTGAAACCCCAAAGTTTGAAACCCCAAAGTCACCCTCCCAGTAAAGAAAGACTTTCTCCTGTGCAGTCTAAACCCTCCCTGGTACAGCTTTGAACCATTCTCACACGTTCCATCCCAGGATATCAGGGAGAAGAGAAAGGGAAATGCAGGGCAGAGCCAGGGGGGCAGCGAGATGGGAGTGTGCAGCCTGCAGGGACACAGCAGCAGCTGTGGGACAGCGCAGGACAAGCTGTGCTGGACGTGGCCAAGGGCCCGGCAGGGCTGGCAGTGCCCAGGAGAAGCCAAGTCTTGGTGCCCTGGGGCACAGCAGGGTCTGTGCCACCAAGGGCTGGGAGGGGACACCTTGTCCTGAGGCCCTGGGGCCTCCTGGCACAGCCCCAGCAAGGCTGGGCACTGTCACCCCCTTGTCCTGCTCTCAGCATCCCCCCACATCCATCCCAGTGGCCCCAGGGATCTGCTGGGACCAGTCCCTGGGGAGCCTTGGTCAGGAATGGCCCTGGGGGGCTCCTCAGTGCTCCCAGGGACTGCAGGTTTTTCAGAGCACTTTGGGTTTTGCTTTTGCCTGGGAGTCTCTGAGGGGTTTGTGCAATCACGGCCTCCAATTGTCTGCTGTAATTAGTCCCTTGAGATGTTTTGTCACTAACAACACTCAGTGGGGCTCATTAATGCCTCAAGTTACTCAAGAGTCATTAAAGTACTACTTTTTGACACTGAATCACTCTGAGAGGTTTGTGCAGTCATGGCCTCCAATTATCTGCTGTAATTAGTCCCTAGAGAGGCTTCGTACTGACACTCAGTGGGGCTCATTAATGCTCTGAGATACTCAATGTCTTTTAAGGTACTTTGGGTTTTCCTTCCCACACTCCGTCTCTGAGAGGTTTCTGGGCACTCTTGGCCTCCAGTTCTCTCCTCCAAGGAGTCCATGAGGAGCCTGTGTTGGGGATGGACCTCAGTGGGACCCAGGAATGCTTTGAGACACGTTGGGTTTTTCCTCTGACTTGGACTCCTGGAAAGGTTTGTGCCATCTCCTCTCAGGCCCTGAGGGCTCAGCACCAAATGCACCACGGGGCTCTTTGGGATCAAGCAAGTCCTGACAAACCACGGCTCTGCCTTGATTTCCCTCTGCTCTGGTGCAGTTCATTAGGAAGGTTTTGTACTGCAGTTATGGAGAAAGATTTCAAAGAGCTTCTAAGAAATTCACATTCCTGTTATAAAGGGTGTGTTTTATTACTGTTCTCTTTGGAGCAGAGGTGATTGCAGCATTCTGTGATTGATGTCGATCCATGGTCCCTCCTTGGGCCTGGCCTGCTCAGAGAAGCTGTGCCTTGGGGTCTGACCCAGTGTGGACAACCTTGTTCCACATTCCCCAAGCCCATCCTGCCTGTCCTCACTCACCTGGGACCTGCTTTGCTCAGAGAGCTGCCTGCACTCAGGCAAAAAGGGCTTTTCTATTTTTGAAGCAACGTGAAACTCGTAATTTTCCCCACTGAAAACAGACACACTCCTCAAGTGTGTGCCAGCCCAAGGGGCCACCAAAACCACTCCAGCCCTGCCCTGGGCCGGCTGTGAGGGTGGATCAGCATCCCAACCTGCCCTGGGCCACTGCAAGGGGCTGTGGCCACGGACACTGCATTGACCCCACTGCTGGGTTTGGGAGCCACAGCAACCAGGAGCAGTTCAAATGTCCTTGGAAACACTGGGGAGGACTGGGACATACTGGGGGACACTGGGAACACTTTGGGAGACACTGGGACATATTTTGAGTGATACTGGGGGATACTGGGACAAACTGGGGACAATGGCAACAGTGTGGGGAAGACTGGGGAATACTGGGTCGTGCTATGGAAGATACTGGGGGGAACTGGAAGGGAATGGGAATGAACTCAGGTGTATTGGGAGGGACTGGGCTGTACTGGTGATGAAATGGGCTGTAAAGGGGGGGACTGAAGGGGCACTGGGGTACAACTGGGCTGTACTGGGGATGAACTGGGCTGTACTGGGAAGGACTAGAGGGGTTGAATCGGCTGTTCCCGCCTCCGCAAACTCCCATTTGCCGAGGCTCCCGCCCGTCACCGCCAGCACCCAATCAGTGCCAGGAAACCGGGGCCTCGGGGCGGTGCCTGGTGTCGGTGCCACGTTTCGGTTTTGCCTTCAACTCCCGTCATGCACCGCGGCCCAATTGAGCCCCATTGCAGCCCGGACTACAATGCCCGTCATGCCCCGCGCTCCACAGAACCCCGCCCCCGCATCCCCCCTCCCCCCCATGTGTACCCTACGTTTCCCCCAGACCCTCCAGGATCCCTAAGTGCCCCCTCAGTATTTATTTGGAACCCCCCAAAATCGTCCCCGACTCCCCTGAATGTTCCCAACCCCAGAGATGCCCGTTAGAGCCACTTCTGGGAATTCATCTCCGATCATCCCCCGTGCTCTCAGAGCTCTGCCCAACACAGTCTCGCGCCGAAAATTCCTGCTGTGCCCCGTGTCCTAAAGCGCCCGGTTCGAGCTCCCCAAGTTCCCCCCAATTCCTCCCGAACCGCACACGTTTCCCCCGAGGGCCTCAAGTCGCGACTCGGACGCAGAAGTGTCCGCCAAGCGCCTTCCCGGCCCCGCCACAGCTCGGCTTTATGCACTTCCGGGACTACAGCTCCCAGCATGCTCCGCGGCGCACACGGAGCCCTATTCCAGCCGTGACTCCATCTCCCGTCATGCCCCGCGCTCCACCGACAGCCATTGGAGCCGCGCCTCGAACTCCCGTGATGCTCCGCGGCCCCGTTACACCGTGTTCTACCCGCGCCTACAACTCCCATCATCCCCCGCGCCCCAGAGAGTCCCCTCAGGGCCCCCAAGTGCCCGCCCGGACCCCGAAGGGCCCCAGATTCCCCTCCCTGACCTCCAAGTGCCCACCCGGCTCCCCCAGATGTCCTTCAGACCCCAAATTTTCTTCAGATTCCATCCCCAGGTTTAGAACTGCCCCAAATGTGCCCCAGAAATGTCTCCGTGGACCCCAAAGTGGCCCCTTTTACCCTGTCTGAGAAAACGATAAAGAAGATGACAAAAGGAGTAAAAATAGGACTAATTAGCATAAATAGGGAGGAATCAATAGCCAGATGTTGTCAATGAATTAATGAAGGGAATTGTGTAACTTAGAACCAATGACCAATAATTTTTTTGGTTGCTAAAAATGTATCGATTTTTAAAATAAATGTAAAACTTAGGTAAAAACATATATAATAATATATTATATATTTATAAATATTATTATAATTTCCTTATAATATTATAAAAAAAGAAATATTCATACTTTACAAAGATTATTTCAGATGTCAGATTTTAATGGATGATTTCAGACACGGTGAGGTTGGGGTGAGGAGCAGGTTGTCCAAACAGGGTCAGCCTGCAAGGGGCTCATTCTCCATGCCCAGACCTCCTAAGGAGACACTCAGCATTAAGATCACTTGGGGAATGTTTCTTTCACCTCTTCAATGGACTGAAAAATAAAAAAAAAATGCAGCCTTGATTAGAAAAACAAATCAGGAGATGCACTTTGAAATCTTCCTCCATAAGAGAACTCCAAACTGGCTCCAAGCAGCTGCACAAGCCCTGGAGACGAAGACAAGTGAAGGAAGAAAAGGAGGTCGTGACTGCTTTCTGGATTTGAATCAGCCCCATGCTGGATTTGGGGCTGAGTCCAGGACGCTTAGGCATGGAGAGAAGGTTGAAGAAGCTGCTCAAGGAGGCAGAAGCAGAACTCCAAGTCCCTTGGAGCATCCCTGGGCCCCACTGAGGGCAGGGAGTGCCAAAGGCTCCCCAGGGACTGCTGAGAGCAGATCCTTGAGGCCAGGATTGCAGGGAGCCGCAGGCTGTGAGCAGGGAACTGCAATGCTGAGCAAGGCCTGGGCTGGTTGGAGGCAGCAGAAAGGCCAAGCCCTGAGCCCAGGCCTGGCACAGCAGGGCCTGTCCCTCCCGGGTGGCTCGGGGCTGCTTGTGGGGCAGTGGGATGGGAGGGGCAGCGAGGACAAATGGCACAAAGCTGTGTGACACTCCCGATCCTCATGGCACTGCGGGCCAGTGTGACACAGCAGGGCCTCATGGAAACAAGAGGCCGTAATGAGCCTGCGGGGCTGTAACACCCCAGAACACTGAAATAATGGGGGTACCCAAAGGTTCTCTTACTCGAGTTTGGTGCACAAGGAGAAATGCCAAGCAGATAGTCTCAGGATGAACAGATGCACAGAATATTCTTATTTGCAAGGAACAGTCAAGGATCATAAGTCCAATTCTGAAGTTAATGGCCCATAGAGGGATGGAACCCTAAACCTCGGTGATATTAGCACCATACTTTAACCAACTGAGCTAAGAGGTCAAAGCAACACACAGCTCTACTGGCAAAATAGAGAAAATCAAGGAACTTGGAAAACCATTTAATAAAACATCCAACTCAAAACTCTTATCATAGCAGTAGCTTCATTGACTTAGCCCATTTGACCTGGAAACCTTTACAGAATTACAGAATGACAAAATGACTAGATTGGAAGAGACCTCCAAGATCATTGAGTTCAACCCATGTCCCAACACCTCACCTAAGCCATGGCACCTAGTGCCACATCCAGTCTTTTTTAAAACACATCCAGAGATGGTGATGCCACCACCTCTCCAGTCAGATCATTCCAGAACTTTATCACCCTTTCCGTAAAAATCTTTTTCCTAATTTCCAACCTATATTTCCCTTTGTGCAGCCTTAAGACTCTGTCCTCTCATTCTGTCAGTGGCCGCCTGGAGAAAGAGACCAAGCCCCACCTGACTACAAACACCTTTCAGGGAGTTGTAGAGAGTGATAAGGTCATTTCTGAGTCTCCTTTTCTCCAGGCTAAACAACCCCAGCTCCCTCAGTCGTTCCTCACAGGAGTTGTGTTCCAAGCCCCTCACCAGCCTTGTTGCCTCCTCCGGACACATTTAAGCATCTCAAGGTTATTCTTAACTGAGAGCCCAGAACTGGACACAGCACTCGAGGTGTGGCCTCAGCAGTGCCGAGTACAGGAGAAGAATGACCTCCCTGCTCCTGCTGGCCACACCATTCCTGATCCAGGCCAGGTGCCATTGGCCTTCTTGGCCACCTGGGCACACTGCTGCTCATCTGCCAGCTCCCTCATCACCCTGGGGTGGATCCCACCTGGGCCCATTGATCTATGAACATCCAAGCAGCTCAGCAGTTCTCTGACTGCCTCCTCCTAGACACTAAGTTCCCTCCCACATCCAGTACAGAACAAAGGTTGGCCTTCCTATTGCAGTTAATATATGTGAAAAACTTTTTTTAATATCCTGTACAAAATTGCCAAATTAAGTTTGAATAGAGTTTTGGATTCCCAAACACTTTTCCTACATGCCCTAGCAATCCCCTTAAATACTCCTTGACCTGACCCTCCTTCCAAAGATGATACATCCTCTTTTTATTCCTAAGTTCCTTCAAAACCTCCTTGCCCATCCAGGCTGGACGTTTGCCTCGTCAGCTCATCTTTTGGCACACAGGGAAAGCCTGTTCCTCTGCCCTCAAGATCTCTGCTTTGAAGCACGCCCACCTTCCCTGGACTCCTTTGTTTTTAAGGGCTGCTTCCCTAGCAACTCCCTGAGAAAGTCTCGTAAATAGGCCAAAGTCTGCTGATTGGAAGTCCAGTGTAAAAGTCTTCTTGATGTTCTTCCTGATTTCACCAAATATTGAGAACTCTATAATTTCATCATCACCGTGTCCCAAGGAGCCTCCAACCACCACATCTCCCACCAGCCCTTCTCTATTTGCAAACAACAGGTCGAACATAGGCCCTCCCCTGGTGGGGCTCACTCACCAGCTGCAACAAAAAGTTGTCCTCCATACACTCCAAAACCTTCCTGGACTGCCTCTTTCCTGCTGTATTAAGTTCCCAGCAGATATCTGGCAGCTTAAAGTCACCTACAAGAACAAGGGCTGGTGATCCTGAAACATTCTCCAGCTGCTTTTAGATTAAGTTGTCCACCTCTTCTTCCTGGCTGGGTGGATGATAACAGACTCCCAGCAGGTTCCCCCGGTACCCCGTCCTGTTTTCTTAGGGTACAACAGTAACAATGGAAACCTTACCAAGGGCACAACTCCCAAGTCCACAAGGAAAAGAACAGACAAGATGTCAAGTTCTTCAAATATTTGTCCTGCTTTGCTGCAAGACTCCTACTGCACACATGATGTGGAAAGCCAAGGGAAGCTGCAGTTGGTGGCACGTCTTGTGACAGAAGCTGCACCTGGTTCTCCAGGAAGTGTTCTTGGAAAGAGCAGACAGGAGTGTGGAGAAGATTCAGGGAAAACTGAAGGATCTTTTAAGAAATGAAATGAAAATGTAAAGAAGCAATCAAAGATGTCCTTGTCAAATGATTTTGATGCTCTTCTTTTCCATCTTGCACTACTTCTCCATCCCATGAACTACAAATGGATCTCACCTCTAAGATCCATGATTTGGCAAGTTTGAGATGCTGTAAAATACCATGAGCTACACACAATTTGCCTTCCCCTGTTTTTCTTGGAAAGCAATGCTGGAGACACAAGTGCAGTGCTTGGGCCAGGTACGAATTCTGCATTCAGGGAACGTGCTCTGACAGTGTGTGACCCTCAGCAGGGACAATGCACAGCAGCAACCAAGGGGATTGCTCTGCCACAGTGCAGGAGTCAAGACTCTGGGTCTTGGCTCCTGTGGGCAAAGTTCCCGTGTTTGGACAGGCTCGGGGCTGCCCCCGGGGAGCACGGGGCTCGGCGTGGGGCTGAGCGGGCAACGGACAAACGGACCCGGGGAAAAACGGCCCCGGGGCTTCAGTTGCTACAGCAGCAGCGGCAGCAGCGGCAGCAGCGGCAGCAGCAGCAGAAAAAGCGACTTTTGGCGACTTCCTCCTGCTTTTCCTCTTCCTCTCCTGCAGGCCCGCACCCTCTCCCTTAGTCCCGCACCCTCTCCCGATCTCCCTGTCCCGGTGTCCCCGTCCTCTCGCAGTCTCCCTCTCCCCTGCAGGGCCGGGCCATGCCCCCGGCCCGCCCCCGGCCCCGGGCAGGGCTTCCCCATCCCCGCCCCCGGCCCCGGGCCTCCCGCCGCGGTCTCGCCTCCGCCGGGCTCTGGCTGTCCTGGCGATGGCGGTGGCGGACGAGGATCAGTGCCTGGGACTGCGGCAGCATCGCCGCCCTTTGCCTCCGCCTGTGCCGAGCCCGGCCCCGGCCCCAGCCCCGGCCCCAGCCCCGGCCCCGGCCCCGGCCCCGGCCCCGGCCCCGGCCCCGGCCCCGGCCCCGGCCCCTGCCGGGCCCCGCGGAGGACACAGGCGGCACAGCCGCTCCCGCGGCCTCCGCCGCGGCTTCCCCGGCCCGAGCTCCGCCGCTCGGCAGCGTGGCCGCCGGCCCCGAGCTGCCGCTGTCGCCTTGCCAGGAGCAAACGCCTGGGGATTCCCGGCCCGGGGCGGTTGAGGGGCGCTCGGGGGCCGTTGCTGGCCCCAGGCCGAGCACTGACAGCCACGTCTCGCCGGCAGGGAAGGCGCAGCAGGGCCTCCAGGAGCAGTACCGGCTGGGTTCGCTGCTGGGGCGCGGTGGATTCGGAAGAGTCTTCGCAGGGACGCGGCTCTCGGACGGCGCACCGGTGAGCGGCGGGGCTGGCGGCGGGCGCAGGAGGAGGAGGAGGAGGGCGGAGGAGGAAGAGCATGGGGCTGGGCAGCGTGGGCAGTGTGGGCAGCGAGCTCAGGCCGCTGCTCCCCTTGGCTTGCAGGTGGCCATCAAAAGGGTGCCACGGAACCGCGTCCGGCACTGGGGAGAGCTGGTGAGTGAGCGGGGGCCAGCGGGAGAAGCCGGGGCGTGCCGGGCGGGGACGAGCCGAGGCCCGGCAGGGTGGAAGCCGCCAGGACGCCTCGAGGGAGAGGGGGCGTGGGGCCAGCGGAGGGTGCAGAACATCCCAGGCTGGGTGAGGGCTTCCCCACCCCTGGCACGGCCTCAGCCCCACTGACGGCATCGTGGTCATCCCACAGCCCAACGGCACCAGCGCACCGCTGGAGATCGTGCTGCTGGACAGGGTCTCCACTGGCTTCCCTGGTGTCGTCCAGCTGCTGGAGTGGCTTGAGCTTCCCAGTGAAATTGTGATGGTGCTGGAGCGCCCGCAGCGGTGTCAGGACCTCCAGCATTTCATTCGGGCACGGAGGTTCCTGTGCCTGCTGCCTGTGTCACTGCACAGGGGTCATCAGGTGGGCACAGGCAGCCCTTGTGCTGGAGCTGAGTTGCCATGCGAGTTGTTTTGGCTTGTGCTGGTTCACTGACAGCTGGGGCCCTGGGCAGAACACTGACAGCCTGGTCTCACCCCCAGGGAAGGAGAAGGAGCCCCTGGAGAAGCTGGACCAGGTGGGGCTGCTGCTGCTGGAGACAGTGAGGACGACAACAAGGATGACAACCTCTTCCTGAACCTGGCCACCAGCAATTGAAGGTGATGAACTTCAATTCTGGCACCTTCTTCAAAGTCAGGCTCCACAGCCAATTTGCAGATGAGTTCGCACACAGGGGGATGCTCCCAGATTTGGGCATTGCACAGCCTGGCCAGGAACCAAAGGTTCCCCCCTTTCCTGGGGCTGATGCAACTGATTGTTCAGTGGGCTGCCAAGCTGCTTTTTGGCAGGGCTGGGGGCACGGTCTGGGGTGGTTCTGAAATGGGAGTCGGCTCCTGGCCCTGCCAACAGCCGCCACCCCCCACCATGCCCTGGGCTGGGGCTGGGGCAGCCAGCCCGACAGAAACCAACCCCCAAGGTGGGAGCAGAGGTGGGACTCCAGAACCTGTGCTCGGCTGCTTTGCTTTGCCGGCAAGGAAGGGCTTGGGCTGCTCCACTCCCTTTGTTTTCTTTGGCATCACCATTAGTTTGGGGGGCAGTGTAGGGGGGGAAGAGTGAAAGCATGGGCTTCCCTCAGTGGTGGGTGGGTTTTTCCCTAGCATGCAGGGCATGGGGGCTTCCTCAACCTCTGACAGAGATAGGATCTTTTACCTTTTCCCTTTTTTTCCTTTTTCGTCTGTAATCCCTTTGTGAATTTTATGTTTGTTTTTCTAAAGGAAGCCTTCTAGGTGGTGTCCAGTCTTGACTGGGAAGTGCTTGGGACCAGCTGTGGAGTGGATGAAGGAGAAGGCTGAGGACGTGGTTTGGGAGCAGCTTTTCTTTGCGCGGCGGATGGCGTGAGGTGTGTCCCCGTCTTGTTGGCACGGGTGGGGTAAGAGCTTTTGGGAGATGGCAGCCAGCACAGGAGCATCCTGCTCTGGGCAGCTGCTGGGGAGGTGGATCTGGCCTGGCTGGCTGCAGGCTGGGCACGTGTCCTGCGCTCCTGCTCTGCCGCCAAAGGCAGCAATGATGGGCAGCTTTGGGCCCCGCTCTGAGCACGGCCAGCATGGCCTGGGCACCGCGGGCGGCTGGGACAAGGGCACAGGAGCCTTCAGCTGACGGGCGGTTTCTGGTTTCTGTCCTTGCAGCCGGGCTCTGCGGATGCTGAGGCTGCTCTGGGCTCTGCCAGGGCTCTGCTGGAGCTCAGCACCGGGCCGAGATCAGCCAAAGAAGAAACGGTGTGACCTGCAGCAGACTTGCCTTGAGCATTTTGGCAATGCAGCTCAAGTTTGCAGAGGATGCATCTCCAAGGGATAACATGACACCTCCCCAAAATAAAATTGTTCAATACCTTCTGAAATGAAATCTATCTGGGGTGACGCCAAATGACATTTTTCAGCTTGCTCAAGCTGTAGCTCAGGCCTTCTCTGAACAGTTCTGTCCCCCACCTGCATTTTCCTTCACAACTGCTCCCTATTTTCCCCCAGTGAGTGCCCAGCTGATTGCAGTCTCCATCACACTATTGCCATCCTTGGTGCCCGTCACCATGAGGAAGACCAAGCCCCAGGCTTAGGGACTCATCCTGTCACTGGCTGAGGGGCAGCAATGCCTCAGAGGTCTGGTGGCATTTTAGTGTCATTCAGAGCTGCTCTCTTGCCCTCAGCTCTCCTCACTGCTGAGTTCCCACTCCCTTTTCCTCATCCTTCCAGCAGGATGAGCTCTGTGAAGTCCCATGAGCCACGCCACTCTTCCCGGCCCACCCACCCACCTCAGTTAGGCTGAAGCTGAAGGGTCTGTGTGTGCCAGGGGCTCTGGGATGTCTCTGTACCCATGGACAGTAGGGTCTGTGTGTGCCAGGGGCTCTGGGATGTCTCTGTACCCATGGACAGAAGGGTCTGTGTGTGCCAGGGGCTCTGGGATGTCTCTGTACCCATGGACAGAAGGGTCTATCTATACAAAGGTTTCCATAACATCATTGTTCCCTTGGGTATGGAATGAACACAGAGTGAAGGTGTCAGTCATGCTGCTTGTGCACTCCTTCCTTTCCATACAAGACACATCCATGCACACCCCCACATACAGATATTTTAAAAGGATAGGGATGGATAGAGATTTCCCACAGAGTTCTAACTTTGGCACAACTCACTTGTTTGCTGATGGTCAGGGAATTTTTTTCCCAGCTCTTTGTGAGTAGGTTTCCAAGAGCTGAGGGGAGCCGCATTCAGAAGCAGTTTCAGGATTTCTAGGCAGGAAATGGAGCTGACAACCATCAGTGTAACTCGCCCTATTCATTGGGATGTGCTGCTGGTTCTTTAGGAATATGGCACGATGGAGCCACTAGACTTGGAAAAATCCCAGCTCTCTGTGGATCTGTGGAAAGGGGGGAGCAGCCGGAAAACTTTGTATCTGCTTTGGGGGCCACAAGGTCCAAGTAGCTGCGGTGGCAGAGGGTGACCAGGGCTGGTGGCAGGTGAAGTCCCATTTCATGACATTCACGAATGGAACAGGACGAAGTTCCAAGCACCCCCAATCCCACTGATGAAGTCTTTGTGATGCTGCACATGCTCAAGGGAAAGCTGCTGTCACACAATCTACTGAGATTTATATATCTTATTTTTTTGCAATACTTTATGTCTAAGTTTCAAACTGCAAAATTTTTACACTCACGATGCAGTCATGCACATTCCATCTTTCAATTTCCTATTGCTCCAATCCACTATTTAAATTAACTTAATATTGGTTAAAAAGCCCAAAATCTGCCAAAGGAATTCAGCTGACGGATTTTTTCCACCAGCACATTAACAAAGTAAGTCACTGAGTTGTCTGTTCAAAAACTCAGTTACCTCTTTCCTAATCCAAAGTTACAGAAGACTTTTCACTAAACATTTGGGGTAGTTTTTATCTTTTATATATTTTCTAATCTTTTCTTTTTCTTTTTTCTTTTTTTTTTTTTCAAAACATAAAACACATCCTATAAAAGGCATTTCCTTTGCTCCTGGTTCCCCTGTGGAGCTGCTCCCTTCCTGGTGGCCGAGCTGCTCAGGCAGAGCCCGGCAGCTCCTGGCCCTGCAGGGCTGAGGCTTTTCCCCGTTGCTGGGCACAGACTGATGGAGCAGCACTGCTGAACACGGGGACACACAGAGGGAGCAGAAGCAGCTGCCTTTGTCCACCTGAAGCTCCAAGGCCCAAACTCTGAGCAGACAGGGCCAGAAGAGACTGGCAGGCTCCCTGTTTGCTGTGCTGCCCCACTTGTGCCCGGCCCAGCTCTGCGGGAGGCAGAGGGAGAACAAGGGGCAGCTCCTGCCAGCCCCCAGCCCAGGGACCCCTCCGGCCCCGGCCCCTGGGGCACTGTCAGCACCCGCTGCTCCAGCCACGGCTTCTGCTGGCCCTGACAGCAACAACCAAATTGTGCCTGATCCCCAGGGAGCAGCAGCAGGGCCTGCATCTGATCCCTCAGTCTGGGGCAGGGCTGGACAAATGACCCCCACAGCAGCAGCAGCAGCAGCAGCACATGGAGCTGACTTTGAGCACAGCCCCTGCCACTGTTCCCTCCCGTGGGCAGTGGTGTCACAGCAGCCTGAGGCACCCGGGAGCCCTCAGGGCCAGCAGGGACTTGAGATGGCAGCCCTGGGCTCCTGGGGGTTGTGAAAGGAAGAGAGGTGGGGACTCCTTCTCCACGTAGAGCTTACCAGATGGAAAAGGCTGCTGTGAGCAGGCAGCTGCAAGGGCAGAGAAAGGAGGGTCTCCACCACTGGATCTGTGCCAGTTCCACAGTCCTGGGCAGCAGCCACCGAGCACAGGGGGAACAGAGGGCACAGCAAGAGGGACAAAACCAGGCAAGGTCAGAGACTGGGAAGAGCCGGACCTGGGAGCAGGAGCAGCTGCTTCATTGCACTCTTGGAGAAAGCTCTTGGCTGCTTCAAAGTGCTGAAAGGCATGAGGCAGGGAGGAGGCCACACCAAACAGTGCTCCTGTTTTCACACCCTCCCCTCTCAGTGTCCCAGAAGGAATTGGATGAACTGTATTCTTCTCTCCGAGTCGTTTCGTTCAGTGTGAGCAGCTTAGCAGCAGGAGCTGAAGGAGCTGAAGCCTTAGGCCACAAGCACTGACCAAGAGGAAATTCTTGAGTCAAGTAATGCTGCTAACATGGACCTAACTGAATCCAGCAGATGGAATCCTGGAATTATAGAATTCTTTCTGTTGGGAAAGACCTCTGAGCACATCAAGTCCAGCCGTTCACCCAGCAGTGTCAAGCCCAACACTAAACCTGGTCCCTGAAGTACCAAGGCTGGACAACAGGCCCTGAGCCAAGGTGTCCTCTGGATGTAACTTCCAACCAAAGATTATCTTTGTATGTGCTCATTAATGAAATATGCATGGTCATTAGTGCTGTGATAGACGTATCCCCTCATCAGTGAAACATGGATTGATCTTTCTGTATTTAGAAACTGGACAAGGCCATGAAATCCGACATCTGGCCTTGTTTGGGGGTGGATGGTATTGGTTATTGGTTATATTTGAGCTCTGACCAGGCTTTGGAACAAACCCAAGAGGAGAATAAAACCAGATGTTCCCGCACCAGAAGTGCTGTCAGTTTGTTTATTCAGCGCTGTCAGAGCTGGGCCCTCTCACAGCCGGGTTGGAGCCTCACCTGTGGCTGGAGGCACCTGCAGGAATTCCCAGTGTCCGGGAGTGGCTCTGCAGTCCTTGGCTGTGACAGCTTCCCCCAGCTGATGTGTGGATCTGGTTGATGGGAAAGTCTGAGAGTAACAGGTACATCTTTTTTCATAATCACTGCAGGCAATCTTTGGTAGTGACGATTGGGTGCATTGCTGAGCTTCCCCTTTTGTCATTCTTTGCAGTTTTGCGTTATAATAAATCACACCATACCTGAACCTTGTGTCTGTGTTTTTGGTGCCGACCCTGCTCAGTGGCAGAACAGACACTGCAGCCCCACAGAACCAAGGGTACATTGTGACACTGCGGGGCCTGGTGTGACCAAGGGGACCAGAGTGACACCGTGGGGCCCCATGGAACCAAGGGACCGGTGTGAAACTGCGGGGACTCTTATAATCAAGGGCCCATTGTTTTCTTCTCCCTGCCCCAGCCCTGCAGAGCAGCCCAGTCCAGTCTGGCCCAGCAGCAGGAACTGGAGGCACTGGAGGTCATGGACAGCCACTCTGTGTCTGCAATGCTCAGGAGATGCTCAGCTCAGGCAGCTCCTGCAGCCCCAGGGCCAGCCCCGCTGCCCAGCACAGCAGCAGAGAGTTGGCCCCGGGGCTCCTCAGGCTGCTGCTGCTGCCCCAGGGACAGGGCAGCCTCTTGCCAGGGCTCCTCTGCACACCCACGGGCTCCTGCTCTGCTCCTGGCACACGGCAGCTGCCCACAGAGCCTTTCCCAGGGGAACACGTCTGTGCTGGCCTGAGCAGCCATTGCTGCAGCCCCTGCCCTGCTGCCCACAGCCCCGAGCTGGGGCTGCTGCTCTGCAGAGCACGGGGGCTGTGCTGCCCGGGGCCCTGGGCTGCCTCTGCTGGGCTCTGCTGCTCAGCCCGGGAGACAGAGGCAGCTGATGGTGCTCCCTGCACTGACCCCCTCCCACACAGGCTCTGCTGGGGCCGTGGAGGCTGCTCAGAGCTGCCTGCCTTGTTCCAGGGCTGCCACATGGCCTTGGGGCTGCCCTGGATCCTCCTGGGGAAGTTCCCTGAGGGCCAGAGCAGTCAGTGCCCAGACTCCTCTCCCTGTGCCTGCTGTGTCCCCTGGGGCTGCAGAGCTCTCCTGGCTCACAGCAGACATTCAGTCCTTGATCTCGGGGTGACCCCACCCTGGCCAGGCCTGTGCCCAGGGAGCTCCACTCCCTGCTGATCCCTGGCACACGCTGTCCCTGCAGCTCCCCTGTGTTCTCCTGGCAGCTGCCAAGGCCCTCCAGACAAACATTCCCCTGCCATCAGCCCTGGCACAAGCTGCAGAGCCCCAGGAAGGTTCAGCACAGGCCATTCACCATCTGATGGGCCCTGGCCACCAACAAGCAGAACCTGAGGCAGCCCTGAGTCCCCTGAAGGCCACGCTGGGACCCTGATGTCATCCCACTGAGCCCTGGGAGAAAAAGGAGCACAAGGAGCCTCTTCAGAGTCTGTTCCTTGGGCCTGTTCCTGAGAGTGACTCTGCAGGGAGAGCAAAGCCTTCCTGCCCTGCCCTCCCTGTGCTGCTGGAGCTGCTGTGCTGGAGCCCAGCTGTGTCCCAGCACTGCCCATGGCCAGTCCCTGCCTGTGGTCACAGCAGGGACACGCAGCAGGACAGTGACCAATGTGCCAGAGCACTGCGGCCTTACAGCCACAGAAGGGCTGGGAAGGAGAGGCTGGAGCTGGGAAGAGCAGCACTGAAAGGACCAAGCACTGCTGCTCCCTGGCAGTGTAGCTGTGCTGGGACTCTTTTCCCCTTCTCGCCTCTAACTTCATGCAGGTTACAAAGATGGGATCCCAGGAAAAACAAGCACTGCAAGGTAGTTTATTTTCTTGAAATGTAGCAATACAGTAAATCCTGGTTTACAGAGCTTCTGGATAAAATTCAAGAGGCAGACAGTGAATTAGATGGGGGTGATTAAAAAAATTTCACTGGGGATAATTTTCTGACAGAAAAACCCATTGAACACTACCAAAGACCTGGGAAGGCCTTTTGAGCCTGTCATGAGTTCCATTCTGAAAATTATGGCCAAGAAAACAGGCAGTTTGTTGCTCCTGAAAAGCATCTACTCATCATTTTCCTCAGGGCATCCTTGAGCTCCTGGTTCCTCAGGCTGTAGATGAGGGGGTTCAGGGCTGGAGGCACCACCGAGTACAGAACTGACAATGCCAGATCCAGGGATGGGGAGGAGATGGAGGGGGGCTTCAGGTAGGCAAATGTGCCAGTGCTGAGGAACAGGGAGACCACAGCCAGGTGAGGGAGGCAGGTGGAAAAGGCTTTGTGCCGTCCCTGCTCCGAGGGGATCCTCAGCACAGCCCTGAAGATCTGCACATAGGAGAAAACCGTGAACACAAAACAACCAAGACATAAACAGATGGAAAACAAAAGAAGCCCAAGTTCCCTGAGTTTGGAGTGTGAGCAGGAGAGCTTGAGGATGTGTGGGATTTCACAGAAGAACTGGCCCAGGGCATTGCCATGGCACAGGGGCAGGGAAAATGTATTGGCTGTGTTCAGCAGAGCATTGAGAAAGGCACTGGCCCAGGCAGCTGCTGCCATGTGGGCACAAGCTCTGCTGCCCAGGAGGGTCCCGTAGTGCAGGGGTTTGCAGATGGACACGTAGCGGTCATAGCACATGATGGTCAGGAGGGAAACCTCTGCTGAAATGAAAAAGACAAACAGAAACACCTGTGCAGCACATCCTTCATAGGAGATGGTCCTGGTGTCCCAGAGGGAATTGTGCATGGCTTTGGGGACAGTGGTGAGGATGGAGCCCAGGTCGCTGAGGGCCAGGTTGAGCAGGAAGAAGAACATGGGGCTGTGCAGGTGGTGGCCGCAGGCTACGGCGCTGATGACGAGGCCGTTGCCCAGGAGGGCAGCCAGGGAGATGCCCAGGAAGAGGCAGAAGTGCAGGAGCTGCAGCTGCCGCGTGTCTGCCAATGTCAGCAGGAGGAAGTGGCTGATGGAGCTGCTGTTGGACATTTGCTGTGTCTGGCCATGGGGGCCTGTTCAAGGAGAAAAGATCAGTGACAGGTTAGGAGAAAGTTCTTTCAGTAAAATCAAAGCCTTTTCCCACAGACCATTCTTCTGTATCACACTGACAGCCTTTTGATTTTCTAGCAGATTTTCCTTAAACTCCAACTGGGGAGCCCTGGTTGGTGCTGGCTGAGTGGGTCTTCAGGTTCAGGGCAATTACATGCAGGGTTTTTATAATTCAGCCTTGCCGTGCAGACGTGAGAGGGGGACAGGGAACCCGTCCTCGTGTTCCACTTTGAAACGCTGTTAATACAGAAGTCTCTGTCAGCTTGTACTCCCACTGCCAGTGACCAGGAATGGTAAAGTCTGTTTAAATGTTCTAGAGTTTTTTCAACAGCTTTTCTTCATCTCCACTTGACTATTTTTGATGTCAGAAACTCTCAGCATTTCTGCTGCTGCGCTTAGGGAGAACAGAGCAAGTTCTCTGAGGCAAGGTGGTGCATGGAGAATGAGGGGAGGACCTCTGTCACCCTGTCCTGTTCCAGGATTCTCTGGGCTTTCACCTGTCCCCTACACAGGATGATCACCCTCCCATGTTTCCTTTAAAAACCGTCCTGACACTGCTGAGAGCTGATGGATCCACCAAAGTCCACCCAATGTCCATCCTCTTCTCAAGGGCTCAGCCCCACATTTGTACCCAAGAACACACGGGACTCATTCCACCAACCCAACAGCATTTTCTCCATCACAGAACTTGTGTGTCTCCCCGTGGGGCTTTCAGATAACACAAAGATGCTACAGGGCAGGTTTGCATTGTGGAGGGAAGCTGGAAGCTTGGAAGGAAATCTCAGGGAGACTTTCAAGTGTCCTAATGATGGCACTGGATTAAATGAGATGGAGCTCCTTCCCTGGCTGCAGTGACAGCATTGCCCACAGCCGGGCACTGGGGACAGGGTCACCCTGAGCCAGCTGTGCCCCCTCCCAGAGCCCCCCAGTGCCAGGCAGCAGCTCCCAGCCCTGTGCTCTGCAGAGGGAACTGGGCCCGGGGCTGCAGAGCTGCCCCATGGCTCTGCTGCAGCTCTGCCTGCACAGGAGGGGCTTCATGCCTTGGACCCTCTCTTGGTTTGGGAAGACAGGTATCTGCTAGGTAATAATAAAAACAACAACTGCAGTTTCTTTTGGGATGGAGAGTGTAACCCCCCCCCCCTTCACTCTCTTTTTTTTCTTTTTTAATTATAAATTACAATCAGAGGCTCTTAGGCAAAGATTTGGGAAATAGGAATAGCAGTTTTTTATTAGTATGTATTACAAAGTAAACAAACACAAAAAAACCCTCACCAAACAACTACAGCATTAATAATAAACGAAAACAGTACCAAGATCCTTGAGGGTTTTGTTTCACAAAAAATAGGGCAGTTTGGTTTCGGTGTCTCTGCAGGATCCTCAGAGCACCAAGCTGAAACTTTTCCAGCCAGCAACAGCCGTTCCCTCTCCCCCCGAACGCCGAAAAAAGAAGAGCCCGCAGCTGTCTCAAGCTTTGTCTTTTACCTGCATTATCTCTTCCTTCTAACTTTGTCCACCTCTTTGTTTTGGTTAAGTACCCTCAAGTATCCAACACTTGGTCTCCTTGGTAACTTCTGGGGAAAAAATTCTTTAGAGAAAGAAGGAACAAACCTGACCCCCAACAGACCCCCAGCCCTGAGGGCAGAGGCTTGGCTGGGGGACAAGAGGGAGGGGGCTTGTTTCGAGGGAGGGGCTGCACTGGAAAGGATCCTCTGGAGATCTCTCCCTGCCACAGCATTTCTGGGTTTTGTTTTCTCTCATTGCCTGATCTTCTCTCTGCTTCCTGGAGATTTTTCTCCTGGAGGTATTTCCCTGTTCCTGATCTCTCCCTGCCAGCACTCACAGACCCCAAATCTCTGTGCACTCTCCTTGGCCCTACAGAAACCTGCCTGTTTGCAGGGCACTGGCTGGGGGCAGGTTCTGTTTGGAGCTTGGAGAAAGGACAGGTCAGACTAAGCCTGATGGCTCCAGTGAAGGTGATGCTGGTGCTGTCCATGGGCAAAGGAGTGGATGAAAGCACTTTTGGGAGCCCATGAATAGCACTGGAGGTATAGTTCAGATGCCTTAGGGACTTTTAAACATGAAGTTGTTTATTATTTATCCCCCCCGTTCACCAGGAGTAAGAAACTGAAAACAATGACTCAGTAAATTTTATCTTTATAAAAATTATTGTCCTGGAAATATTCCTGGAGTGAGCAGAAGCCCTGAGCATGTCCACATGGTTACAGCAGAGATAGTCTGAGTTGTACTTACAGAATCCATAATGGGATGTTCCTGCTTTAGGAGATCATTGCAGGAGCTGCAGCTGCATTGTCCTGCAGCCAGAGGCTTCCAGTGTCAAGGGCTGGAAATGATTCTAGCCCAGTCAGTCCTCAGCATCTTCCCAGCCCTGAGTGATTGAAGCTCTCTGTGCCTGTGTGCTGGGCCCAGGGTGGCTGCAAGCAGTGCCCCAGCCCTGCTGGGCTGTGCACAGGAGCCACTTTGATGGAGAAATGCCTTTTTGAAGCTCATCTTGGTTGCCAGGAGGTGCCTCTGTGTCAGGAGCCCGGCCCAGCTCAGCAGCACAGACACAGCACAAGGATGTTAATGAGCCTCTCAGGGATTTGCTGTTGTTTACATCAGACTCAGTCCCTGAGAGAGTGTTCAAAAAACTTCTCAAGGACTCAAAGTCAGATTAAAAACGCCAAAGTTTCTTGAAGTTTTAAATGGGTCCCATTGAGGGACACGCCTGAGAAAGTGTCCCCAGGTTCCAGTTAGAGCAGAACACCGCAGGCACTGATGACAGGTGGGGACAAACAAGGCAAAGGTGTCTCTGATGCTGAGCAAACCTGCATGTGTTTCAGGAATGCAAAAGGCCAAGGCCTGAGCTCCAGCCCCTGGCAAGGCAGATGCTGTCCCTTCCTGTGGTGGTTTTATGTTTGCTGAATTTTGTTTACTAGCTGGGAGATAAGATTTTGGGAGAAAAAGCTGAAAGAGGCTCAACCTAAAAGTAAAAACAGATAGATTTTATTAGCATACACTAAGAAAAGAGAAAAAGGAAAAATGAGACATTCAAACATCTTTCCACTTTCCACAAATCGTTCACTTTCCCACTCAACAGAGAGAAAACTATGATTTTTAGCCAGTTGCAGCTATTTAAACACAATCCTGCATCACCTTGGGAGAGGAGCCTCTCTAGAGTTTATGGAGATACATGCCACAGGAAAAGGTCTGGTGGTTCTCATGGTCACAAATCTGCAACCACACGGAATTTTTGCAGATTCTGTGCAGTCCCACCCATATAACAGGTTCCCAAGCTGCTTATGGGCCTCTGCATGTTTGGGGTACCATTTTAAGAATGCTTTTCTAATATAAAGCAAGGATTCTCTTCTTCTTTCTCTAAAATCATCACTATCTCAAAAGAAATAGAGACCTCCTTTTATGCCTAGGAGCCGGAACTTCAAAATTACTTCCTTTCTAGAAGCATCTTCGTCTCAAAGGCTGAGACTTCCTTATTTTTTCCCAGGAGCTGGGTATATTTTCTATTCAAAATCCTAAATTAAATCTCATTCATATCAGTACATACAACTGTTTGACTAGAACTTGCGTTCTCCCAAACAGCATTATAATAATCTATTTTTCTGTAATTCACATCCAGAGAAGTCTGGTCAGAAATATCCACGTCTTCCAATAATCTGGAACAGTTGGATGGGTGGGCAGAGTCTAACAAAATGAAGTTTAATGAGTCCAAGTGTCGATTCCTGCATTTTGGCCACAATAACCCCCTGCAGCATTATAGGCTGGGGACGGTGTAGCGGGACAGTGCCCAGGCAGAAAGGGCCCTGGGGGTTAGCTTCAAAATCCCCCATTTCCTCTGGGACAACTCCCCCTTGTTCAAACTGTCCTGCTCTGACACCAGCCTGCTTTGGGAAACAGACTCTGTCTTCTTACCGTGTGTCGTGCTGGGCTCCTTATGTTTGACTCTGGCATTTGACATCTGTGTCCTTTTCTGTGTTCTGCATCTTCCAGCAGCCTCTGGGAGGAAGAAAGCTTTGACCACGTGTTCTTCCCATCCCATCACCTTATCCATTGCCCGTGGGAGCTGCATTGCTCTCTGCATGTGTCCTGCAGAAGTTGTTTCCTTGAGGACCAACAGAACTGGAGCTCTGCTGAACACAGTCCTGTTCCCATTCCTAAATCCATTCATCTGCAGCCTTGGGAACAAATCTGTGATCCTGGCCCTGAAGAAATCCATTGCCAGGCCAAGAACAAAGCCTTTCCTCTAAGCATGGTGCATTTCTGGAAAGCCATCCCAAGGATCTGGTATCATCTGTTACACAAAACCAGTGCCTGTGTGTGCAGCCTCCAAACACGGCTGCCTCAGGAGATTGACGCTCCTGCTGGGTTGTGTCAGGTTAAGAGAGAAGAGACTCATCTGCACTCCCAGACAGGGCACCAACAATGGCAGCAGGACAAACTCAGTTCATTCTCTGCCCGGGCTGCTCCCGGGCCCATCTCAGGAGAGCCACCAGCTCATTAAGAGCCCATCTCTGGAACAGAGAAGAGCTCAGAGGAACAGTGGCAAGTGACAATCCAAATTACAGCTCCTGAGCGATGGACACCTTGTCCCAGCTCCTTTCCTGGGACAGCCATCAGCCCTGCTTTGAAACCCCAAAGTTTGAAACCCCAAAGTCACCCTCCCAGTAAAGAAAGACTTTCTCCTGTGCAGTCTAAACCCTCCCTGGTACAGCTTTGAACCATTCTCACACGTTCCATCCCAGGATATCAGGGAGAAGAGAAAGGGAAATGCAGGGCAGAGCCAGGGGGGCAGCGAGATGGGAGTGTGCAGCCTGCAGGGACACAGCAGCAGCTGTGGGACAGCGCAGGACAAGCTGTGCTGGACGTGGCCAAGGGCCCGGCAGGGCTGGCAGTGCCCAGGAGAAGCCAAGTCTTGGTGCCCTGGGGCACAGCAGGGTCTGTGCCACCAAGGGCTGGGAGGGGACACCTTGTCCTGAGGCCCTGGGGCCTCCTGGCACAGCCCCAGCAAGGCTGGGCACTGTCACCCCCTTGTCCTGCCCTCAGCATCCCCCCACATCCCAGTGGCCCCAGGGATCTGTGGGGACCAGTCCCTGGGGAGCCTTGGTCAGGAATGGCCCTGGGGGGCTCCTCAGTGCTCCCAGGGACTGCAGGTTTTTCAGAGCACTTTGGGTTTTGCTTTTGCCTGGGAGTCTCTGAGGGGTTTGTGCAATCACGGCCTCCAATTGTCTGCTGTAATTAGTCCCTTGAGATGTTTTGTCACTAACAACACTCAGTGGGGCTCATTAATGCCTCAAGTTACTCAAGAGTCATTAAAGTACTACTTTTTGACACTGAATCACTCTGAGAGGTTTGTGCAGTCATGGCCTCCAATTATCTGCTGTAATTAGTCCCTAGAGAGGCTTCGTACTGACACTCAGTGGGGCTCATTAATGCTCTGAGATACTCAATGTCTTTTAAGGTACTTTGGGTTTTCCTTCCCACACTCCGTCTCTGAGAGGTTTTTGGGCACTCTTGGCCTCCAGTTCTCTCCTCCAAGGAGTCCATGAGGAGCCTGTGTTGGGGATGGACCTCAGTGGGCCCCAGGAATGCTTTGAGACACGTTGGGTTTTTCCTCTGACTTGGACTCCTGGAAAGGTTTGTGCCATCTCCTCTCAGGCCCTGAGGGCTCAGCACCAAATGCACCACGGGGCTCTTTGGGATCAAGCAAGTCCTGACAAACCACGGCTCTGCCTTGATTTCCCTCTGCTCTGGTGCAGTTCATTAGGAAGGTTTTGTACTGCAGTTATGGAGAAAGATTTCAAAGAGCTTCTAAGAAAGTCACATTCCTGTTATAAAGGGTGTGTTTTATCACTGTTCTCTTTGGAGCAGAGGTGATTGCAGCATTCTGTGATTGATATTGATCCAGGGCCTCTCCTCCAAAGGCCTGGCCTGGCCAGAGAAGCTGTGCCTTGAGGTCTGACCCAGTGTGGACAACCTTGTTCCACATTCCCCAAGCCCATCCTGCCTGTCCTCACTCACCTGGGACCTGCTTTGCTCAGAGAGCTGCCTGCACTCAGGCAAAAAGGGCTTTTCTATTTTTGAAGCAACGTAAAACTCGTAATTTTCCCCAGTGAAAACAGACACACTCCTCAAGTGTGTGCCAGCCCAAGGGGCCACCAAAACCACTCCAGCCCTGCCCTGGGCCGGCTGTGAGGGTGGATCAGCATCCCAACCTGCCCTGGGCCACTGCAAGGGGCTGTGGCCACGGACACACTGGGACAAACTGGGGACAATGGCAACAGTGTGGGGAAGACTGGGGAATACTGGGGCGTGCTATGGAAGATACTGGGGGGAACTGGAAGGGAATGGGAATGAACTCAGGTGTATTGGGAGGGACTGGGCTGTACTGGTGATGAAATGGGCTGTAAAGGGGGGGACTGAAGGGGCACTGGGGTACAACTGGGCTGTACTGGGGATGAACTGGGCTGTACTGGGAAGGACTAGAGGGGTTGAATCGGCTGTTCCCGCCTCCGCAAACTCCCATTTGCCGAGGCTCCCGCCCGTCACCGCCAGCACCCAATCAGTGCCAGGAAACCGGGGCCTCGGGGCGGTGCCTGGTGTCGGTGCCACGTTTCGGTTTTGCCTTCAACTCCCGTCATGCACCGCGGCCCAATTGAGCCCCATTGCAGCCCGGACTACAATGCCCGTCATGCCCCGCGCTCCACAGAACCCCGCCCCCGTATCCCCCCTCCCCCCCATGTGTACCCTACGTTTCCCCCAGACCCTCCAGGATCCCGAAGTGCCCCCTCAGTATTTATTTGGAACCCCCCAAAATCGTCCCCGACTCCCCTGAATGCTCCCAACCCCAGAGATGCCCGTTAGAGCCACTTCTGGGAATTCATCTCCGATCGTCCCCCGTGCTCTCAGAGCTCTGCCCAACACAGTCTCGCGCCGAAAATTCCTGCTGTGCCCCGTGTCCTAAAGCGCCCGGATCGAGCTCCCCAAGTTCCCCCCAATTCCTCCCGAACCGCACACGTTTCCCCCGAGGGCCTCAAGTCGCGACTCGGACGCAGAAGTTTCCGCCAAGCGCCTTCCCGCACCCGCCACAGCTCGGCTTTATGCACTTCCGGGACTACAGCTCCCAGCATGCTCCGCGGCGCACACGGAGCCCTATTCCAGCCGTGACTCCATCTCCCGTCATGCCCCGCGCCCCACCGACAGCCATTGGAGCCGTGCCTCGAACTCCCGTGATGCTCCGCGGCCCCGTTACACCGTGTTCTACCCGCGCCTACAACTCCCATCATCCCCCGCGCCCCAGAGAGTCCCCTCAGGGCCCCCAAGTGCCCGCCCGGACCCCGAAGGGCCCCAGATTCCCCTCCCTGACCTCCAAGTGCCCACCCGGCTCCCCCAGATGTCCTTCAGACCCCAAATTTTCTTCAGATTCCATCCCCAGGTTTAGAACTGCCCCAAATGTGCCCCAGAAATGTCTCCGTGGACCCCAAAGTGGCCCCTTTTATCCTGTCTGAGAAAACGATAAAGAAGATGACAAAAGGAGTAAAAATAGAACTAATTAGCATAAAGCGGGATAGAATCAATAGCCAGATGTTGTCAATGAATTAATGAAGGGAATTGTGTTACTTAAAACCAATGACCAATAATTTTTTGGGTCGCTAAAAATGTATCAATTTTTTTAAATACATGTAAAACATAGGTTAAAACGTATATAATAATATTTTATATATTTATAAGTATTATTATAATTTCCTTATAATTTTTTGAAAAAAGAAAAATTGCTAATTTACAAAAATTATTTCAGATGTCAGTCCTTGGTGGGTCATTTCAGACACGGTGAGGTTGGGGTGAGGAGCAGGTTGTCCAAACAGGGTCAGCCTGCAAGGGGCTCATTCTCCATGCCCAGACCTCCTAAGGAGACACTCAGCATTAAGATCACTTGTAGAATACGTCTTTCATGTCGGCAATGATCTGAAAAATTAAAAAAAATGCACCCTGGATTAGAAAAAACTCAGGAGGTGCACTTTGAAATCTTCCTCCATAAGAGAACTCCAAACTGGCTCCAAGCAGCTGCACAAGCCCTGGAGACGAAGACAAGTGAAGGAAGAAAAGGAGGTCGTGACTGCTTTCTGGATTTGAATCAGCCCCATGCTGGATTTGGGGCTGAGTCCAGAAGCTCCAGGCACTGAGAGAAGGTTGAAGAAGCTGCTCAAGGAGGCAGAAGCCAAACTCCAAGTCCCTTGGAGCATCCCTGGGCCCCAGTGAGGGCAGGGAGTGCCAAAGGCTCCCCAGGGACTGCTGAGAGCAGATCCTTGAGGCCAGGATTGCAGGGAGCCGCAGGCTGTGAGCAGGGAACTGCAATGCTGAGCAAGGCCTGGGCTGGTTGGAGGCAGCAGAAAGGCCAAGCCCTGAGCCCAGGCCTGGCACAGCAGGGCCTGTCCCTCCCGGGTGGCTCGGGGCTGCTTGTGGGGCAGTGGGATGGGAGGGGCAGCGAGGACAAATGGCACAAAGCTGTGTGACACTCCCGATCCTCATGGCACTGCGGGCCAGTGTGACACAGCAGGGCCTCATGGAAACAAGAGGCTGTAATGAGCCTGGGGGGCTGTAACACCCCAGAACACTGAAATAATGGGGGTACCCAAAGGTTCTCTTACTCGAGTTTGGTGCACAAGGAGAAATGCCAACCAGATAGTCTCAGGATGAACAGATGCACAGAATATTCTTATTTGCAAGGAACAGTCAAGGATCATAAGTCCAACTCTTATGTGAATGGCACACAGAGGGACTGAACCCACAACCTTAGTGATATTAGCACCATACTTTAACCAACTGAGCTAAGAGGTCAAAGCAACACACAGCTCTACTGGCAAAATAGAGAAAATCAAGGAACTTGGAAAACCATTTAATAAAACATCCAACTCAAAACTCTTATCATAGCAGTAGCTTCATTGACTTAGCCCATTTGACCTGGAAACCTTTACAGAATTACAGAATGACAAAATGACTAGATTGGAAGAGACCTCCAAGATCATTGAGTTCAACCCATGTCCCAACACCTCACCTAAGCCATGGCACCTAGTGCCACATCCAGTCTTTTTTAAAACACATCCAGAGATGGTGATGCCACCACCTCTCCAGTCAGATCATTCCAGAACTTTATCACCCTTTCCGTAAAAATCTTTTTCCTAATTTCCTACCTATATTTCCCTTTGTGCAGCCTTAAGACTCTGTCCTCTCATTCTGTCAGTGGCTGCCTGGAGAAAGAGACCAAGCCCCACCTGACTACAAACACCTTTCAGGGAGTTGTAGAGAGTGATAAGGTCACCTCTGACTCTCCTTTTCTCCAGGCTAAACAACCCCAGCTCCCTCAGTCGTTCCTCACAGGAGTTGTGTTCCAAGCCGCTCACCAACCTTGTTGTCTCCTCCGGACACATTTAAGCATCTCAAGGTTATTCTTAACTGAGGGCTCAGAACTGGACACAGCACTCGAGGTGTGGCCTCACCAGTGCCGAGTACAGGAGAAGAATGACCTCCCTGCTCCTGCTGGCCACACCATTCCTGATCCAGGCCAGGTGCCATTGGCCTTCTTGGCCACCTGGGCACACTGCTGCCTCATGTTCAGTTGGCTGTCGACCAGAACCCCCAGGGCCCTTTCTGCCTGGGCACTGTCCAGCCACACCGTCCCCAGCCTAGAGCACTGCAGGGGTTATTGTGGCCAAAATGCGGAACTCAGCACTTGGACTTAATAAACTTCACCTTGTTGCACTCTGCCCACCCATCCAACTGTTCCAGGTCTCTCTGCAGAGCCCTCCTACCTGCCAACAGATCGACAAATGTTCCCAGCTTAGTGTCATCTAAAAATTGACTAATAAGAGATTCAATAGCCCCATCCATGTCGTGAATACAAATGTTGAACAGAGCTGGCCCCAGCACAGACCCCTGAGGAACACCCCTGGTGACTGGCTGCCAGCTGGATGCAGCACCCTTCCCCACCACTCTCTGGGCCCGGCCATGCAGCCAGTTGTTAACCCAGCAAAGAGTGTTCCTGTTCAAGCCGTGGGCTGCCAGCTTTTCCAGGAGCGTGCTGTGGGAGACAGTGCCTAAGGCCTTGCTGAAGTCCCAACAGACAACATCCACAGCCTTTCCCACATCCACCACACAAGTCACCTGGCCATAAAAGGAGACATAAAAACTGGTCAAACATGACCTACCCCTCCTAAACCCATGCTGGCTGGCTCTGATACCCTGTCCATGAAACAATATAAACTGCTCCATGACTTTTACCATGTACTGAGGTCAGGCTAACTGGCCTATAATTACCAGGATCCTCCTTCCCACCCTTCTTGTGAATGGGTGTCACATTGCCCAGCTTCCAGTCATCTGGAATCTCACCAGTGGGCCAGGACTGTTGGTAAATGATGGAGAGCGGCTTCACAAGCTCATCTGCCAGCTCCCTCATCACCCTGGGGTGGATCCCACCTGGGCCCATAGATCTATGAACATCCAAGCAGCTCAGCAGTTCTCTGACTGCCTCCTCCTGGACACTAAGTTCCCTCCCACATCCAGTACAGAACAAAGGTTGGCCTTCCTATTGCAGTTAATATATTTGAAAAACTTTTTTTAATATCCTGTACAAAATTGCCAAATTAAGTTTGAATTGAGCTTTGGACTCCCAAACACTTTTCCTACATGCTCTAGCAATCCCCTTAAATACTCCTTGACCTGACCCTCCTTCCAAAGATGATACATCCTCTTTTTATTCCTAAGTTCCTTCAAAACCTCCTTGCCCATCCAGGCTGGACGTTTGCCTCGTCAGCTCATCTTTTGGCACACAGGGAAAGCCTGTTCCTCTGCCCTCAAGATCTCTGCTTGAAGCACGCCCACCTTCCCTGGACTCCTTTGTTTTTAAGGGCTGCTTCCCTAGCAACTCCCTGAATAAGTCTTGTAAATAGGCCAAAGTCTGCTGATTGGAAGTCCAGTGTAAAAGTCTTCTTGATGTTCTTCCTGATTTCACCAAATATCGAGAACTCTATAATTTCATCATCACCGTGTCCCAAGGAGCCTCCAACCACCACATCTCCCACCAGCCCTTCTCTATTTGCAAACAACAGGTCGAACATAGGCCCTCCCCTGGTGGGGCTCACTCACCAGCTGCAACAAAAAGTTGTCCTCCATACACTCCAAAACCTTCCTGGACTGCCTCTTTCCTGCTATATTAAGTTCCCAGCAGATATCTGGCAGCTTAAAGTCACCTACAAGAACAAGGGCTGGTGATCCTGAAACATTCTCCAGCTGCTTTTAGATTAAGTTGTCCACCTCTTCTTCCTGGCTGGGTGGATGATAACAGACTCCCAGCAGGTTCCCCTGGTACCCCGTCCTGTTTTCTTAGGGTACAACGGTAACAATGAAAACCTTACCAAGGGCACAACTCCCAAGTCCACAAGGAAAAGAACAGACAAGCTGTCAAGTTCTTCAAACATTTGTCCTGCTTTGCTGCAAGACTCCTACTGCACACACAGTGTGGAAAGCCAAGGGAAGCTGCAGTTGGTGGCACGTCTTGTGACAGAAGCTGCACCTCGTTCTCCAGGAAGTGTTCTTGGAAAGAGCAGACGGGACTGTGGAGAAGATTCTGGGAAAACTGAAGGATCTTTTAAGAAATGAAATGAAAATGTATAGAACCAATACTAAGATGTCCTTGTCAAATGATTTTGATGCTCCCCTTTTCCATCTTGCACTACTTCTCCATCCCATGAACTACAAATGGATCTCACCTCTAAGATCCATGATTTGGCAAGTTTGAGATGCTGTAAAATACCATGAGCTACACACAATTTGCCTTCCCCTGTTTTTCTTGGAAAACAATGCTGGAGACACAAGTGCAGTGCTTGGGCCAGGTACAAATTCTGCATTCAGGGAACGTGCTCTGACAGTGTCTGACCCTCAGCAGGGACAATGCACAGCAGCAACCAAGGGGAATGCTCTGCCACAGTGCAGGAGTCAAGACTCTGTGTCTTGGCTCCTGTGGGCAAAGTTCCCGTGTTTGGACAGGCTCGGGGCTGCCCCCGGGGAGCGCGGGGCTCGGCGTGGGGCTGAGCGGGCAACGGACAAACGGACCTGGGGAAAAACGGCCCCGGGGCTTCAGTTGCTACAGCAGCAGCGGCAGCAGCGGCAGCAGCGGCAGCAGCAGCGGCAGCAGCAGCAGAAAAAGGACTTTTCTAGACTTCCTCCTGCTTTTCCTCTTCCTCTCCTGCAGGCCCGCACCCTCTCCCTTAGTCCCGCACCCTCTCCCGATCTCCCTGTCCCGGTGTCCCCGTCCTCTCGCAGTCTCCCTCTCCCCTGCAGGGCCGGGCCATGCCCCCGGCCCGCCCCCGGCCCCGGGTGGGGCTGCCCCGTCCCCGCCCCCGGCCCCGGGCCTCCCGCCGCGGTCTCGCCTCCGCCGGGCTCTGGCTGTCCTGGCGATGGCGGTGGCGGACGAGGATCAGTGCCTGGGGCTGCGGCGGCATCGCCGCCATTTGCCTCCGCCTGTGCCGAGCCCGGCCCCGGCCCCGGCCCCGGCCCCGGCCCCGGCCCCGGCCCCGGCCCCGGCCCCGGCCCCGGCCCCGGCCCCATCCCCGGCCCCGGCCCCGGCCCCGGCCCCGGCCCCTGCCGGGCCCCGCGGAGGACACAGGCGGTGCGGCCGCTCCCGCGGCCTCCGCCGCGGCTTCCCCGGCCCGAGCTCCGCCGCTCGGCAGCGTGGCCGCCGGCCCCGAGCTGCCGCTGTCGCCTTGCCAGGAGCGAACGCCTGGGGATTCCCGGCCCGGGGCGGTTGAGGGGCGCTCGGGGGCCGTTGCTGGCCCCGGGCCGAGCACTGACAGCCACGTCTCGCCGGCAGGGAAGGCGCAGCAGGGCCTCCAGGAGCAGTACCGGCTGGGTTCGCTGCTGGGGCGCGGCGGCTTCGGAAGAGTCTTCGCAGGGACGCGGCTCTCGGACGGCGCACCGGTGAGCGGCGGGGCTGGCGGCGGGCGCAGGAGGAGGAGGAGGAGGGCAGAGGAGGAAGAGCATGGGGCTGGGCAGCGTGGGCAGCGTGGGCAGCGAGCTCAGGCCGCTGCTCCCCTTGGCTTGCAGGTGGCCATCAAAAGGGTGCCACGGAACCGCGTCCGGCACTGGGGAGAGCTGGTGAGTGAGCGGGGGCCAGCGGGAGAAGCCGGGGCGTGCCGGGCGGGGACGAGCCGAGGCCCGGCAGGGTGGAAGGCGCCAGGACGCCTCGAGGGAGAGCGGGCGTGGGGCCAGCGGAGGGTGCAGAACATCCCGGGCTGGGTGAGGTCTTCCCCACCCCTGGCACGGCCTCAGCCCCACTGACGGCATCGTGGTCATCCCACAGCCCAACGGCACCAGCGCACCGCTGGAGATCGTGCTGCTGGACAGGGTCTCCACTGGCTTCCCTGGTGTCGTCCAGCTGCTGGACTGGCTTGAGCTCCCCAGTGAAATCGTGATGGTGCTGGAGCGCCCGCAGCGGTGTCAGGACCTCCAGCATTTCATTCGGGCACGGAGGTTCCTGTCCGAGGAGGTGGCGCGGGAGCTGTTCCGCCAGGTGCTGGAGGCCGTGCGGCACTGCACCAGCTGCGGGGTCCTGCACAGAGACATCAAACCAGAGAACATCCTGGTTGACCTGGCCACCGGGCAGGCCAAATTGATCGATTTTGGCTGTGGCACCTACCTTCAAGACACGGCATACACGCAGTTTGCAGGTGAGCCCACGCAAGGATGTGCTCCCAGCCCCTGACATCTCATGGCCCAACATCTCACAGCCCAACCTGGGTGTGGCAGTGGGGATTCTCCCTTTTGCTGCCACTCATGGCACTGAGACTTCAGCTGAGTTGCTTTTGAGCAGGGGTGGGTTGGGGCCCAGCTTCCAGCCCTGCTGGCAGCCTTTGCCAGCCACTCTGCCCAGGACTGGGGCTGGGGCAGCCAGCCCGACAGAAACACCCATGGGTGGGGCTATCAGAGAGCGTGGAGTCAGAACCTGTGCACCAGCCAGTTTGGTGTGCAGGTGAGAAAGGGCTTGGACTGCTCCTCTGGCCTTCTTTGTCTTGTGTTCATAATGTTATTTGGGGCAATGCAGGCAGGGAGAAGGAAGGCATGGTTTTCCTCCTGCTCTGAGTGGGTTTTTTCTTGTTCTGGTCAGGCCTTTCCAGGGCTTCTGCTGCCCTTTTCCTACACCAGTGGTTTCTTTTCCAATGCCCGTTTTTCACACAAAGCCCAGGTCCTGGTGGGAGGGCAGCGGGTCACACCATGTGCCACTGGGGCAGTCCCCACATGCCCAGGGATGCTGGGGCCAGGCTCTGGGAGCAGCAGCATCCCTCTGATGAACTCCATCTGTATTCCACAGGAACACCAGCATACAGACCCCCAGAATGGACCGACTTTGGCTGGTACTACGGCGAGCCAGCTACCATCTGGTCCCTGGGCATGCTCCTGCACCAGATGGTCTGCGGGCAGCACCCTTTCAGGAGCGGCTGGAACATCAGCTGGGGCCAGCTCCCGCTGCCACAACGGCTCTCTCAAGGTGGATCCTCATCTCTGGGCACGGGGGGAATACCAGTGCTGGGAGACAGCAGTTGGCTCGTGAGCATCCTGCTCTGGCAGCTGCTGAGGAGGTGGCACATGTCCTGCTCTCCTGCTCTCCTCCAAAGCAGGGAATTGATGGGAAAGTTTAGGCCCAGCTCTGAGCACATCCAGCATGGCCTGGGCATGGGAATATGGGGCAAAGCAGCCAGGGGCCTTCTCCAACTGACTGGCAGTTTCTGGTTTCTCTTCCCAGAGTGCAAGGATCTCATCAGGTGCTGTTTAGCCGTGGATGACATGGAAAGGCCTTCATTAGAAGACCTTTTTGGTGATCCTTGGATGCAGGAGATTCATCTGGAGTAGAAGAAGGGAGAGAGCCAGAGGTTCATTTTGATGCAGGGCCCTGGTAAGTTCCAGCTGCACACATGCCTTGGCAATCAGAAGCAAAGAAAGCCAGACTTTTTGTGCTGCCTGTGTCACTGCACAGGGGTCATCAGGTGGGCACAGGCAGCCCTTGTGCTGGAGCTGAGTTGCCATGCGAGTTGTTTTGGCTTGTGCTGGTTCACTGACAGCTGGGGCCCTGGGCAGAACACTGACAGCCTGGTCTCACCCCCAGGGAAGGAGAAGGAGCCCCTGGAGAAGCTGGACCAGGTGGGGCTGCTGCTGCTGGAGACAGTGAGGACGACAACAAGGATGACAACCTCTTCCTGAACCTGGCCACCAGCAATTGAAGGTGATGAACTTCAATTCTGGCACCTTCTTCAAAGTCAGGCTCCACAGCCAATTTGCAGATGAGTTCGCACACAGGGGGATGCTCCCAGATTTGGGCATTGCACAGCCTGGCCAGGAACCAAAGGTTCCCCCCTTTCCTGGGGCTGATGCAACTGATTGTTCAGTGGGCTGCCAAGCTGCTTTTTGGCAGGGCTGGGGGCACGGGCTGGGGTGGTTCTGAAATGGGAGTCGGCTCCTGGCCCTGCCAACAGCCGCCACCCCCCACCATGCCCTGGGCTGGGGCTGGGGCAGCCAGCCCGACACAAACCAACCCCCAAGGTGGGAGCAGAGGTGGGACTCCAGAACCTGTGCTCGGCTGCTTTGCTTTGCCGGCAAGGAAGGGCTTGGGCTGCTCCACTCCCTTTGTTTTCTTTGGCATCACCATTAGTTTGGGGGGCAGTGTAGGGGGGGAAGAGTGAAAGCATGGGCTTCCCTCAGTGGTGGGTGGGTTTTTCCCTAGCATGCAGGGCATGGGGGCTTCCTCAACCTCTGACAGAGGCAGGATCTTTTACCTTTTCCCTTTTTTCCCTTTTTTGTCTGAAATCTCTTTTTGTTAATTTTATGTTTGTTTTTCTAAAGGAAGCCTTCTAGGTGGTGTCCAGTCTTGACTGGGAAGTGCTTGGGACCAGCTGTGGAGTGGATGAAGGAGAAGGCTGAGGACGTGGTTTGGGAGCAGCTTTTCTTTGCGCGGCGGATGGCGTGAGGTGTGTCCCCGTCTTGTTGGCACGGGTGGGGTAAGAGCTTTTGGGAGATGGCAGCCAGCACAGGAGCATCCTGCTCTGGGCAGCTGCTGGGGAGGTGGATCTGCCCTGGCTGGCTGCAGGCTGGGCACGTGTCCTGCCCTCCTGCTCTGCTGCCAAAGGCAGCAATGATGGGCAGCTTTGGGCCCCGCTCTGAGCACGGCCAGCATGGCCTGGGCACCGCGGGCGGCTGGGACAAGGGCACAGGAGCCTTCAGCTGACGGGCGGTTTCTGGTTTCTGTCCTTGCAGCCGGGCTCTGCGGATGCTGAGGCTGCTCTGGGCTCTGCCAGGGCTCTGCTGGAGCTCAGCACCGGGCCGAGATCAGCCAAAGAAGAAACGGTGTGACCTGCAGCAGACTTGCCGTGAGCATTTCGGCAATGCAGCTCAAGTTTGCAGAGGGTGCATCTCCAAGGGAAAACATGACACCCCCCAAAATAAACTTGTTTAATACCTTCTGAAATGAAATCAATCTGGGGTGACACCAAATGACATTTTTCAGCTTGCTCAAGCTGTAGCTCAGCCCTTCTCTGAACAGTTCTGTCCCTCACCTGCATTTTCCTTCACAACTGCTCCCTATTTTCCCCCAGTGAGTTCCCAGCTGATTGCAGTCTCCATCACACACAGGGCCCCCCAAGTGCCCGCCCGGACCCTGAATTATCCGACAGAATCCTTTAGTGCCCCGCCAAGGGCCCACGCGGCTCCCCCAAGTGTCCTCCAGACCCTTAAGTTCTCTAGAAATTCCTTCCCCAGCTCCAAAACATCCCCAAATGGGCCCCAGAAACGTCTCCGTGGACCCCAAAGTAGCCCCTTTTACCCTGTCTGAGAAAATGATGAATACGATTACAAAAGGACTAAGAACAGGACTAATTAGCATAAGAAGGGACAAATCAATAGCCAATAGAGGTCAATGAATTAATGAAGGGAATTGTGTTACTTAGAACAAATGACCAATATTGTCCTTAGTTGCTAAACATGTATACCTTTTTCAATTTAAATCTAAAATTAGGTATGTAAAGAACAATAATAACATAAATCTGGAAAATATAATTTTAAAATTAATTACATTTTATTTTTTAACGTAATTTTTTTTATGTTTTGGGATGTCAGTCCTTGGTGGGTGAGGTTAGATATGGTGAGGTTGGGGTGAGGAGCAGGTTGTCCAAACAAGGTCAGCCTGCAAGGGGCTCATTCTTCACCATGCCCAGACCTCCTAAGGAGACATTCTGAATTAAGATCACTTGGGGAATGCTTCTGTCACTTCTTCAATGAAGTGAAATATTAAAAATGTGCCCTTGGTTAAAAACAAAACAAAACAAAACCAAAAACCCCACACTTGGAAATCTTCCTCCTTAACAGAACTCCAAACTGACTCCAAGCAGCTGCACAAGCCTTAAATGATAAGAACGGGCAAGGAGACCAGCTCCTTCTCAATGCCATTACTAAGATCAGCAATGGGTGTGGGGGGCTCAAAGGGCTGCGCCCACTGCCACTGCTCCCGACGAATAACGCAGGGAAGAAGCTATTCCCCACCGCCGCAGGGCAGAGCCAGGCTTTCCACCCTCGCGACAATCCCTTGGTCAGAACCCCAGGAAAAACACTCATAACTCGTGGTCTAGAGATGCCTGTCTGGTCGAGTGCTGTTGCAGTTATGGTGACGAGGTGGAATCCAGCACTGATTGCTGTCAGGTTCTCTATGGTTCTGCCGACCCAGAGGGGTTTGTCTTAGCCCTTGGTTTCATGGCGGCTCATTGCTTTTAGGGGTTTTTTCCGCTCCTTCTGGGCGCTGAGGTCCGTGGGAGTCTTCTTCATTTACATACCGGGTGGAGTCACCGGTTGCCGTGCGGGAGCCAGCAGGGCGGGAGCCGGCAGGGCAGGAACAGGTACTCGGCGGGGAAGAATACAGTTCTAAAGGAAGAGACTTTGAGGTAAATAGCATTTACCAGGGAAAGCATTACAAAAACAATGGGTATGGGGTAAACAGTATTTAACAAAGCAGACCTTTCAATAGGTACGAGATAATACGATAAGTAGCCTTTAACGAGAGAAGGCAGGTATGGGGTAAACGGTATTTAAAAAAAGAGACCTTTCAATAGGTACAAGATAACAAGGTCACCAGTATTTTAACTGAGAGAAGGCACCTTACAGTAGAAATCTTTAACTGCGTTTAGAAATTTGTATTTTATTTCTTACATTGGAGACATGAAGACAACTGAAGAGAGAGAAAGAGCTCGTGAAGGTATTCTGTATTTTCATGAGCCCCACACTGGATTTGGGGCTGAGTCCAGGACGCTTAGGCATGGAGAGAGGGTTGAAGAAGCTGCTCAAGGAGGCAGAAGCAAAACTCCAAGTCCCTTGGAGCATCCCTGGGCCCCACTGAGGGCAGGGAGTGCCAAAGGCTCCCCAGGGACTGCTGAGAGCAGATCCTTGAGGCCAGGATTGCAGGGAGCCGCAGGCTGTGAGCAGGGAACTGCAATGCTGAGCAAGGCCTGGGCTGGTTGGAGGCAGCAGAAAGGCCAAGCCCTGAGCCCAGGCCTGGCACAGCAGGGCCTGTCCCTCCCGGGTGGCTCGGGGCTGCTTGTGGGGCAGTGGGATGGGAGGGGCAGCAAGGACAAATGGCACAAAGCTGCAAGCCCTGCCAGCCTCCTCAGGGAGGGGCCGGGCAGGAGCAAAGTGCAGCCCCTGAAAGGAAAGTTCCTTCTGTGGGGCCTGCAGAGGCGCTGGCAGAGCCCAGGGGACAAAGGCCTGGGTGCCTGTGGCCCTGCCAGCCCTGCCCAGCCCTTGGCCATGTGTCCTGCAGGCTGTGCCCCCTGTGCGTGCTGCTGCTGTGCCCTGGCCGGCTGCACACGCCCATCTCGCTGTCCCCCCAGCATTTCTCAGCCCAGCATTTCTGTGCCCTCCCTGGGCTCCCTGCACCCAGCGCTGCCGGCTCCTGGCACACAGAGCCAGGCCATGGCCCGGCCTCACGCTGGGACACCTCCTGCACCAAAATTCTGCCCTGGAGGGACTTTTCTTTTTGCTCACCTCCAGACTGAACCTTTCAAGCTTTGGGGAGGTTTCCTTCTCTTCCCAGTTCCAAGGAAAGCTGTCTGCTGCTGTTGACAAATAGAGAAGGGCTGGTGGGAGATGTCGTGGTCAGAGGTACAGTGATGATGCAATTTTTGAGTTTTTAAATATTATGAAAAAAGGAGGGGAATCAACAAACTTCTACACTGGCCTGACAGAGAGCAGACTTCAGTCTATTCAGGATGCAGATTTGGGGAGTGGCAAATAAGGTACCAATTTTTTTAAGGGAAACGGCCCTTAAAACAAAGGATTCCAAGAAGGATGGACACACTTCAAGAAAGAAATCTGGAAGGGGCAGGAACAGCCTGTCCCTTTGTGCCAAAATATGAGCTAGAAAGGAAAATGACTGCCCTGGCTAAGCATATGGTTTTTGCAGGAACTCAGGGGAAAAAAGAGGGTACATCACCTTTGGACAGACTGGGAGGAAACTCAGGAAATATTAAAGGATGTTGCTAGGTCATGCACAAAGAAAATTAGAGAGGTGAAAGCTCAATTAGGACTTAAGCAGATTGCTTCTGTAAATGATAATACAAATGATTTTATCAATACATTAATGGCAAAAGGATGGGTAAGGAAAATCTCCATCCCTTATTGGGGGGGATATGGTTACCAAAAACGAGGAAAAGGTTGAGGTACTTAACCCCTTCTTTGCCTCAGTTTTCAACAATCAGTCAGGTTGTCTTTAGGACAAGTGTTCTCCTGAGCTGGTAGATGGGCACAGGGAGCAGAACAGCCCCCCTGTAATCCAGGAGGAAGCAGCTGCTGACCTGCTGAGCCACTCAGATGCTCACAGGTGTCCCTGGGACCAGACGGGACTGCTCCTAGGGGGATGAAGGAGCTGGTGGATGAGCTCCCCAAGCTGCTCTCCATCATTTCTCATCAGTCCTGGCTCCCCAGGGAGGTCCCAGAGGACTGGAGGTGCCAATGTGAGCCCATCCCCAAGAAGGGCTGGCAGGAGGATCTGGGGAACTCCAGGCCTGTCAGCCTGACCTCGGTGCCCAGCAAGGTTATGGAACAGATCACCTTGAGTGCCATCACACGGCACCCACAGGATGGCCGAGGGATCAGACCCAGCCAGCGTGGATTTCAACATCTGCATTGATGGTCTGGATGAGGGGATTGAGTCCACCATCAGCAAATTTGCAGCTGACACCAAGCTGGGTGTGAGTGTGGATCTGCTGGAGGGTAGGAGGGCTCTGCACAGGGCCCTGGACAGGCTGGATCCAGGGCCCAAATCCAGCAATGGGAGGTTTAACAAGACCAAGGGCCGGGTCCTGCACTTGGGCCACAACAACCCCGGCAGTGCTACAGGCTGGGGACAGAGTGGCTGGACAGGGGCAGGCAGAAACAGACCTGAGGGGACTGCTGGACAGCAGGCTGGACATGAGGCAGCAGTGTGCCCAGGTGGCCAAGAAGGCCAATGCCACCTGGCCTGGATCAGGAATGGTGTGGCCAGCTGGGGCAGAGCTGCTGTGCCAGCACTGATCTGTCCCCAGTTAGCACACAGACATTGCTGCTGCAGCTGCAAGGGAAGGGAACAAAACAAGGGATCTCCAGTGAAAACTTTTCTGGGAGACTCTTTAGTTCATTAAGAGCCACTGAGTGCACAGCTCCTCACTGACACAGTCTTTGACCACAGAAAATCTGGAGGCAAACAAAACAAGACAGGGCACAAACAATGGCCTTGCTTTGTGAACACCACTGAAAACTCAAAAAAAGAATAAAACCCTGACAACCACACCAACAAGTGGTATCAAAGATGACTTCTATCACAAGTGATTTGCAGAAATAAGCAAGTGGTTTAATGTTTCTGAAATCGTCTAGTGATCAGTGTCCACACTTCAGCCTTGAGCTCCTGGTTCCTCAGGCTGTAGATGACGGGGTTCAGGGCTGGAGGCACCACCGAGTACAGAACTGACAATGCCAGATCCAGGGATGGGGAGGAGATGGAGGGGGGCTTCACATTGGCAAATGTGCCAGTGCTGAGAAACAGGGAGACCACAGCCAGGTGAGGGAGGCAGGTGGAAAAGGCTTTGTGCCAACCCTGCTCAGAGGAGATCCTCAGCACAGCCCTGAAGATCTGCACATAGGAGAAAACCATGAACACAAAACAACCAGAAGCTACACAGACACTAACAGCAAGAAGCCCAAGTTCCCTGAGCTTGGAATGTGAGCAGGAAAGCTTGAGGATCTGTGGGATTTCACAGAAGAACTGGCCCAGGGCATTGCCATGGCACCGGGGCAGGGAAAATGTATTGGCTGTGTGCAGCAGAGCATTGAGAAAGGCACTGGCCCAGGCAGCTGCTGCCATGTGGGCACAAGCTCTGCTGCCCAGGAGGGTCCCGTAGTGCAGGGGTTTGCAGATGGACACGTAGCGGTCGTAGCACATGATGGTCAGGAGGGAATACTCTGCTGAAATGAAAAAGACAAACAGAAATAGCTGAGCAGCACATCCTGCATAGGAGATGGTCCTGGTGTACCAGAGGGAATTGTGCATGGCTTTGGGGACAGTGGTGAGGATGGAGCCCAGGTCAGTGAGGGCCAGGTTGAGCAGGAAGAAGAACATGGGGCTGTGCAGGTGGTGGCCGCAGGCTACGGCGCTGATGACGAGGCCGTTGCCCAGGAGGGCAGCCAGGGAGATGCCCAGGAAGAGGCAGAAGTGCAGGAGCTGCAGCTGCCGCGTGTCTGCCAGTGCCAGCAGGAGGAAGTGGCTGATGGAGCTGCTGTTGGACATTTGCTGTGTCTGGCCATGGGGGCCTGTTCAAGGAGAAAAGATCAGTGACAGGTTAGGAGAAAGTTCTTTCAGTAAAATCAAAGCCTTTTCCCACAGACCATTCTTCTGTATCACACTGACAGCCTTTTGATTTTCTAGCAGATTTTCCTTAAACTCCAACTGGGGAGCCCTGGTTGGTGCTGGCTGAGTGGGTATTCAGGTTCAGGGCAATTACATGCAGGGTTTTTATAATTCAGCCTTGCTGTGCAGACGTGAGAGGGGAACAGGGAACCCGTCCTCGTGTTCCACTTTGAAACCCTGTTAATACAGAAGTCTCTGTCAGCTTGTACTCCCACTGCCAGTGACCAGGAATGGTAAAGTCTGTTTAAATGTTCTAGAGTTTTTTCAACAGCTTTTCTTCATCTCCACTTGACTATTTTTGATGTCAGAAACTCTCAGCATTTCTGCTGCTGCGCTCAGGGAGAACAGAGCAAGTTCTCTGAGGCAAGGTGGTGCATGGAGAATGAGGGGAGGAGGTCTGTCACCCTGTCCTGTTCCAGGATTCTCTGGGCTTTCACCTGTCCCCTACACAGGATGATCACCCTCCCATGTTTCCTTTAAAAACCATCCTGACACTGCTGAGAGCTGATGGATCCACCACAGTCCACCCAATGTCCATCCTCTTCTCAAGGGCTCAGCCCCACATTTGTACCCAAGGACACACGGGACTCATTCCACCAACCCAACTGCATTTTCTCCATCACAGAACTTGTGTGTCTCCCCGTGGGGCTTTCAGATAACACAAAGATGCTACAAGGCAGGTTTGCATTGTGGAGGGAAGCTGGAAGCTTGGAAGGAAATCTCAGGGAGACTTTCAAGTGTCCTAATGATGGCACTGGATTAAATGAGATGGAGCTCCTTCCCTGGCTGCACTGACAGCATTGCCCACAGCCGGGCACTGGGGACAGGGTCACCCTGAGCCAGCTGTGCCCCCTCCCAGAGCCCCCCAGTGCCAGGCAGCTGCTCCCAGCCCTGTGCTCTGCAGAGGGAACTGGGCCCGGGGCTGCAGAGCTGCCCCACGGCTCTGCTGCAGCTCTGCCTGCACAGGAGGGGCTTCATGCCTTGGACCCCCAGCCCTGAGGGCAGAGGCTTGGCTGGGGGACAAGAGGGAGGGGGCTTGTTCCGAGGGAGGGGCTGCACTGGAAAGGATCCTCTGGAGATCTCTCCCTGCCACAGCATTTCTGGGTTTTGTTTTCTCTCATTTCCTGATCTTCTCTCTGCTTCCTGGAGATTTTTCTCCTGGAGGTATTTCCCTGTTCCTGATCTCTCCCTGCCAGCACTCACAGACCCCAAATCTCTGTGCACTCTCCTTGGCCCTACAGAAACCTGCCTGTTTGCAGGGCACTGGCTAGGGGCAGGCTCTGTTTGGAGCTTGGAGAAAGGACAGGTCAGACTAAGCCTGATGGCTCCAGTGAAGGTGATGCTGGTGCTGTCCATGGGCAAAGGAGTGGATGAAAGCACTTTTGGGAACCCATGAATAGCACTGGAGGTATAGTTCAGATGCCTTAGGGACTTTTAAACATGAAGTTGTTTATTATTTATCCCCCCCGTTCACCAGGAGTAAGAAACTGAAAACAATGACTCAGTAAATTTTATCTTTATAAAAACTATTGTCCTGGAAATATTCCTGGAGTGAGCAGAAGCCCTGAGCATGTCCACATGCTTACAGCAGAGATAGTCTGAGTTGTACTTACAGAATCCATAATGGGATGTTCCTGCTTTAGGAGATCATTGCAGGAGCTGCAGCTGCATTGTCCTGCAGCCAGAGGCTTCCGGTGTCAAGGGCTGGAAATGATTCTCGCCCAGTCAGTCCTCAGCATCTTCCCAGCCCTGAGTGATTGAAGCTCTCTGTGCCTGTGTGCTGGGCCCAGGGTGGCTGCAAGCAGTGCCCCAGCCCTGCTGGGCTGTGCACAGGAGCCACTTTGATGGAGAAATGCCTTTTTGAAGCTCATCTTGGTTGCCAGGAGGTGCCTCTGTGTCAGGAGCCCGGCCCAGCTCAGCAGCACAGACACAGCACAAGGATGTTAATGAGCCTCTTGGGGATTTGCTGTTGTTTACATCAGACTCAGTCCCTGAGAGAGTGTTCAAAAAACTTCTCAAGGACTCAAAGTCAGATTAAAAACGCCAAAGTTTCTTGAAGTTTTAAATGGGTGCCATTGAGGGACACGCCTGAGAAAGTGTCCCCAGGTTCCAGTTAGAGCAGAACACCGCAGGCACTGATGACAGGTGGGGACAAACAAGGCAAAGGTGTCTCTGATGCTGAGCAAACCTGCATGTGTTTCAGGAATGCAAAAGGCCAAGGCCTGAGCTCCAGCCCCTGGCAAGGCAGATGCTGTCCCTTCCTGTGGTGGTTTTATGTTTGCTGAATTTTGTTTACTAGCTGGGAGATAAGATTTTGGGAGAAAAAGCTGAAACAGGCTCAACCTAAAAGTAAAAACAGATAGATTTTATTAGCATACACTAAGAAAAGAGAAAAAGGAAAAATGAGACATTCAAACATCTTTCCACTTTCCACAAACCGCTCACTTTCCCACTCAACAGAGAGAAACTATGATTTTTAGCCAGTTGCAACTATTTAAACACAATCCTGCATCACCTTGGGAGAGGAGCCTCTCTAGAGTTTATGGAGATACGTGCCACAGGAAAAGGTCTGGTGGTTCTCATGGTCACAAATCTGCAACCACACGGAATTTTTGCAGATTCTGTGCAGTCCCACCCATCTAACAGTTTCCCAAGCTGCTTATGGGCCTCTGCATGTTTGGGGTACCATTTCAAGAATGCTTTTCTAATATAAAGCAAGGATTCTCTTCTTCTTTCTCTAAAATCATCACTACCTCAAAAGAAATAGAGACCTCCTTTTATGCCTAGGAGCCGGAACTTCAAAATTACTTCCTTTCTAGAAGCATCTTCGTCTCAAAGGCTGAGACTTCCTTATTTTTTCCCAGGAGCCGGGTATATTTTCTATTCAAAATCCTAAATTAAATCTCATTCATATCAGTACATACAACTCTTTGACTAGAACTTGCGTTCTCCCAAACAGCATTATAATAATCTATTTTTCTGTAATTCACATCCAGAGAAGTCTGGTCAGAAATATCCACTTCTTCCAATAATCTTTATCAGTTCTTGTGCTAACTTTTGTCTCATACTCTCTCCTTACATTTCAAATCACTCTGTCTTCTGTGGAGGAGGGAAAAAGGTTAATGTCTTTGCCTAAAGTCCCTTTTTTTTTTTCCTTCTCCAGCTGACTCCCAGAACTTCAAGGCTGAAAGTGATAGCAGGGGGAGCATGGAGAAGAATCATGCTCAAGAACACTGATGGATGACCCTCCTCCACCCCTGGTCTGATCTAAAGCAACTCAAACTTGTATTAGCTCCCTGGAGCTCCAGAGAAGAATCTTCAAAATTCTCTCCTCCATCAGCCAGCACGGCTTTAGGATAGGTAAGTCATGTTTGAGCAACCTGATCTCCTTTGATGACCAGGCGACCCGCCTGGTGGATGTGGGAAAGGCTGTGGATGTTGTCTGTTGGGACTTCAGAAAGGCCTTAGGCACTGTCTCCCACAGCACGCTCCTGGAAAAGCTGGCAGCCCACGGCTTGAACAGGAGCACTCTTTGCTGGGTTAACAACTGGCTGCATGGCCGGGCCCAGAGAGTGGTGGGGAAGGGTGCTGCATCCAGCTGGCAGCCAGTAACCAGGGGTGTTCCTCAGGGGTCTGTGCTGGGGCCAGCTCTGTTCAATGTTTGCATTGATGGTATTGATGAGGGTATCGAATATTTCATTAGTAAATTTGTGGACAACACTAAGCTGGGAGTGTGTGTCCACCGCTTGGAAGATAGGATGGCTCTGCAGAGAGACCTGGAACAGTTGGATGGGTGGGCAGAGTCTAACAAAATGAAGTTTAATGAGTCCAAGTGTCGATTCCTGCATTTTGGCCACAATAACCCCCTGCAGCATTATAGGCTGGGGACGGAGTCGCGGGACAGTGCCCAGGCAGGAAGGGCCCTGGGGGTTAGCTTCAAGATCCCCCATTTCCTCTGGGACAACTCCCCCTTGTTCAAACTGTCCTGCTCTGACACCAGCCTGCTTTGGGAAACAGACTCTGTCTTCTTACCGTGTGTCGTGCTGGGCTCCTTATGTTTGACTCTGGCATTTGACATCTGCGTCCTTTTCTGTGTTCTGCATCTTCCAGCAGCCTCTGGGAGGAAGAAAGCTTTGACCACGTGTTCTTCCCATCCCATCACCTTATCCATTGCCCGTGGGAGCTGCATTGCTCTCTGCACGTGTCCTGCAGAAGTTGTTTCCTTGAGGACCAACAGAACTGAAGCTCTGCTGAACACAGTCCTGTTCCCATTCCTAAATCCATTCATCTGCAGCCTTGGGAACAAATCTGTGATCCTGGCCCTGAAGAAATCCATTGCCAGGCCAAGAACAAAGCCTTTCCTCTAAGCATGGTGCATTTCTGGAAAGCCATCCCAAGGATCTGGTATCATCTGTTACACAAAACCAGTGCCTGTGTGTGCAGCCTCCAAACACGGCTGCCTCAGGAGATTGATGCTCCTGCTGGGTTGTGTCAGGTTAAGAGAGAAGAGACTCATCTGCACTCCCAGACAGGGCACCAACAATGGCAGCAGGACAAACTCAGTTCATTCTCTGCCCGGGCTGCTCCCGGGCCCATCTCAGGAGAGCCACCAGCTCATTAAGAGCCCATCTCTGGAACAGAGAAGAGCTCAGAGGAACAGTGGCAAGTGACAATCCAAATTACAGCTCCTGAGCGATGCACACCTTGTCCCAGCTCCTTTCCTGGGACAGCCATCAGCCCTGCTTTGAAACCCCAAAGTTTGAAACCCCAAAGTCACCCTCCCAGTAAAGAAAGACTTTCTCCTGTGCAGTCTAAACCCTCCCTGGTACAGCTTTGAACCATTCTCACACGTTCCATCCCAGGATATCAGGGAGAAGAGAAAGGGAAATGCAGGGCAGAGCCAGGGGGGCAGCGAGATGGGAGTGTGCAGCCTGCAGGGACACAGCAGCAGCTGTGGGACAGCGCAGGACAAGCTGTGCTGGACGTGGCCAAGGGCCCGGCAGGGCTGGCAGTGCCCAGGAGAAGCCAAGTCTTGGTGCCCTGGGGCACAGCAGGGTCTGTGCCACCAAGGGCTGGGAGGGGACACCTTGTCCTGAGGCCCTGGGGCCTCCTGGCACAGCCCCAGCAAGGCTGGGCACTGTCACCCCCTTGTCCTGCCCTCAGCATCCCCCCACATCCCAGTGGCCCCAGGGATCTGCTGGGACCAGTCCCTGGGGAGCCTTGGTCAGGAATGGCCCTGGGGGGCTCCTCAGTGCTCCCAGGGACTGCAGGTTTTTCAGAGCACTTTGGGTTTTGCTTTTGCCTGGGAGTCTCTGAGGGGTTTGTGCAATCACGGCCTCCAATTGTCTGCTGTAATTAGTCCCTTGAGATGTTTTGTCACTAACAACACTCAGTGGGGCTCATTAATGCCTCAAGTTACTCAAGAGTCATTAAAGTACTACTTTTTGACACTGAGTCACTCTGAGAGGTTTGTGCAGTCATGGCCTCCAATTATCTGCTGTAATTAGTCCCTAGAGAGGCTTTGTACTGACACTCAGTGGGGCTCATTAATGCTCTGAGATACTCAATGTCTTTTAAGGTACTTTGGGTTTTCCTTCCCACACTCCGTCTCTGAGAGGTTTCTGGGCACTCTTGGCCTCCAGTTCTCTCCTCCAAGGAGTCCATGAGGAGCCTGTGTTGGGGATGGACCTCAGTGGGCCCCAGGAATGCTTTGAGACACGTTGGGTTTTTCCTCTGACTTGGACTCCTGGAAAGGTTTGTGCCATCTCCTCTCAGGCCCTGAGGGCTCAGCGCCAAATGCACCACGGGGCTCTTTGGGATCAAGCAAGTCCTGACAAACCACGGCTCTGCCTTGATTTCCCTCTGCTCTGGTGCAGTTCATTAGGAAGGTTTTGTACTGCAGTTATGGAGAAAGATTTCAAAGAGCTTCTAAGAAATTCACATTCCTGTTATAAAGGGTGTGTTTTATTACTGTTCTCTTTGGAGCTGAGGTGATTGCAGCATTCTGTGATTGATGTCGATCCATGGTCCCTCCTTAGGTCTGGCCTGCTCAGAGAAGCTGTGCCTTGAGGTCTGACCCAGTGTGGACAACCTTGTTCCACATTCCCCAAGCCCATCCTGCCTGTCCTCACTCACCTGGGACCTGCTTTGCTCAGAGAGCTGCCTGCACTAGGCCAAAAGGACTTTTCTATTTTTGAAGCAACGTAAAACTCGTAATTTTCCCCACTGAAAACAGACACACTCCTCAAGTGTGTGCCAGCCCAAGGGGCCACCAAAACCACTCCAGCCCTGCCCTGGGCCGGCTGTGAGGGTGGATCAGCATCCCAACCTGCCCTGGGACACTGCAAGGGGCTGTGGCCACGGACACACTGGGACAAACTGGGGACAATGGCAACACTGTGGGGAAGACTGGGGAATACTGGGGCGTGCTATGGAAGATACTGGGGGGAACTGGAAGGGAATGGGAATGAACTCAGGTGTATTGGGAGGGACTGGGCTGTACTGGTGATGAAATGGGCTGTAAAGGGGGGGACTGAAGGGGCACTGGGGTACAACTGGGCTGTACTGGGGTACAACTGGGCTGTACTGGGGATGAACTGGGCTGTACTGGGAAGGACTAGAGGGGCTGAATCGGCTGCTCCCGCCTCCGCAAACTCCCATTTGCCGAGGCTCCCGCCCGTCACCGCCAGCACCCAATCAGTGCCAGGAAACCGGGGCCTCGGGGCGGTGCCTGCTGTCGGTGCCACGTTTCGGTTTTGCCTTCAACTCCCGTCATGCACCGCGGCCCAATTGAGCCCCATTGCAGCCCGGACTACAATGCCCGTCATGCCCCGCGCTCCACAGAACCCCGCCCCCGTATCCCCCCTCCCCCCCATGTGTACCCTACGTTTCCCCCAGACCCTCCAGGATCCCTAAGTGCCCCCTCAGTATTTATTTGGAACCCCCCAAAATCGTCCCCGACTCCCCTGAATGCTCCCAACCCCAGAGATGCCCGTTAGAGCCACTTCTGGGAATTCATCTCCGATCATCCCCCGTGCTCTCAGAGCTCTGCCCAACACAGTCTCGCGCCGAAAATTCCTGCTGTGCCCCGTGTCCTAAAGCGCCCGGTTCGAGCTCCCCAAGTTCCCCCCAATTCCTCCCGAACCGCACACGTTTCCGCCGAGGGCCTCAAGTCGCGACTCGGACGCAGAAGTGTCCGCCAAGCGCCTTCCCGGACCCGCCACAGCTCGGCTTTATGCACTTCCGGGACTACAGCTCCCAGCATGCTCCGCGGCGCACACGGAGCCCTATTCCAGCCGTGACTCCGTCTCCCGTCATGCCCCGCGCCCCACCGACAGCCATTGGAGCCGCGCCTCGAACTCCCGTGATGCTCCGCGGCCCCGTTACACCGTGTTCTACCCGCGCCTACAACTCCCATCATCCCCCGCACCCCAGAGAGTCCCCTCAGGGCCCCCAAGTGCCCGCCCGGACCCCGAAGGGCCCCAGATTCCCCTCCCTGACCTCCAAGTGCCCACCCGGCTCCCCCAGATGTCCTTCAGACCCCAAATTTTCTTCAGATTCCATCCCCAGGTTTAGAACTGCCCCAAATGTGCCCCAGAAATGTCTCCGTGGACCCCAAAGTGGCCCCTTTTACCCTGTCTGAGAAAACGATAAAGAAGATGACAAAAAGAGGAAAAATAGGACTAATTAGCATAAATAGGGAGGAATCAATAGCCAGATGTTGTCAATGAATTAATGAAGGGAATTGTGTTACTTAGAACCAATGACCAGTAATTTTTTTGGTTGCTAAAACTGTATCGATTTTTAAAATAAATGTAAAACTTAGGTAAAAACATATATAATAATATTTTATATATTTATAAATATTATTATAATTTCCTTATAATTTTTTAAAAAAAGAAATATTCATACTTTACAAGGATTATTTCAGATGTCAGATTTTAATGGATGATTTCAGACACGGTGAGGTTGGGGTGAGGAGCAGGTTGTCCAAACAGGGTCAGCCTGCAAGGGGCTCATTCTCCATGCCCAGACCTCCTAAGGAGACACTCAGCATTAAGATCACTTGTAGAATACGTCTTTCATGTCGGCAATGATCTGAAAAATTAAAAAAAATGCACCCTGGATTAGAAAAAACTCAGGAGGTGCACTTTGAAATCTTCCTCCATAAGAGAACTCCAAACTGGCTCCAAGCAGCTGCACAAGCCCTGCAGACGAAGACAAGTGAAGGAAGAAAAGGAGGTCGTGACTGCTTTCTGGATTTGAATCAGCCCCATGCTGGATTTGGGGCTGAGTCCAGAAGCTCCAGGCACTGAGAGAAGGTTGAAGAAGCTGCTCAAGGAGGCAGAAGCAAAACTCCAAGTCCCTTGGAGCATCCCTGGGCCCCACTGAGGGCAGGGAGTGCCAAAGGCTCCCCAGGGACTGCTGAGAGCAGATCCTTGAGGCCAGGATTGCAGGGAGCCGCAGGCTGTGAGCAGGGAACTGCAATGCTGAGCAAGGCCTGGGCTGGTTGGAGGCAGCAGAAAGGCCAAGCCCTGAGCCCAGGCCTGGCACAGCAGGGCCTGTCCCTCCCGGGTGGCTCGGGGCTGCTTGTGGGGCAGTGGGATGGGAGGGGCAGCGAGGACAAATGGCACAAAGCTGTGTGACACTCCCGATCCTCATGGCACTGCGGGCCAGTGTGACACAGCAGGGCCTCATGGAAACAAGAGGCCGTAATGAGCCTGGGGGGCTGTAACACCCCAGAACACTGAAATAATGGGGGTACCCAAAGGTTCTCTTACTCGAGTTTGGTGCAGAAGGAGAAATGCCAACCAGATAGTCTCAGGATGAACAGATGCACAGAATATTCTTATTTGCAAGGAACAGTCAAGGATCATAAGTCCAATTCTGAAGTTAATGGCCCATAGAGGGATGGAACCCTAAACCTCGGTGATATTAGCACCATACTTTAACCAACTGAGCTAAGAGGTCAAAGCAACACACAGCTCTACTGGCAAAATAGAGAAAATCAAGGAACTTGGAAAACCATTTACTGAAACATCCAACTCAAAATAAAACTCTTATCATAGCAGTAGCTTCATTGACTTAGCCCATTTGACCTGGAAACCTTTACAGAATTACAGAATGACAAAATGACTAGATTGGAAGAGACCTCCAAGATCATTGAGTTCAACCCATGTCCCAACACCTCACCTAAGCCATGGCACCTAGTGCCACATCCAGTCTTTTTTAAAACACATCCAGAGATGGTGATGCCACCACCTCTCCAGTCAGATCACTCCAGGACTTTATCACCCTTTCCGTAAAAATCTTTTCCCTAATTTCCAACCTATATTTCCCTTTGTGCAGCCTTAAGACTCTGTCCTCTCATTCTGTCAGTGGCTGCCTGGAGAAAGAGACCAAGCCCCACCTGACTACAAACACCTTTCAGGGAGTTGTAGAGAGTGATAAGGTCATTTCTGAGTCTCCTTTTTTCTCCAGGCTAAACAACCCCAGCTCCCTCAGTCGTTCCTCACAGGAGTTGTGTTCCAAGCCCCTCACCAGCCTTGTTGCCTCCTCCGGACACATTTAAGCATCTCAAGGTTATTCTTAACTGAGGGCCCAGAACTGGACACAGCACTCGAGGTGTGGCCTCACCAGTGCCGAGTACAGGAGAAGAATGACCTCCCTGCTCCTGCTGGCCACACCATTCCTGATCCAGGCCAGGTGCCATTGGCCTTCTTGGCCACCTGGGCACACTGCTGCCTCATGTTCAGTTGCCTGTCGACCAGAACCCCCAGGGCCCTTTCTGCCTGGGCACTGTCCAGCCACACCGTCCCCAGCCTAGAGCACTGCAGGGGTTATTGTGGCCAAAATGCAGGACTCAGCACTTGGACTTAATAAACTTCACCTTGTTGCACTCTGCCCACCCATCCAACTGTTCCAGGTCTCTCTGCAGAGCCCTCCTACCTGCCAACAGATCGACAAATGTTCCCAGCTTAGTGTCATCTAAAAATTTACTAATAAGAGATTCAATAGCCCCATCCATGTCGTCAATACAAATGTTGAACAGAGCTGGCCCCAGCACAGACCCCTGAGGAACACCCCTGGTGACTGGCTGCCAGCTGGATGCAGCACCCTTCCCCACCACTCTCTGGGCCCGGCCATGCAGCCAGTTGTTAACCCAGCAAAGAGTGCTCCTGTTCAAGCCGTGGGCTGCCAGCTTTTCCAGGAGCGTGCTGTGGGAGACAGTGCCTAAGGCCTTTCTGAAGTCCCAACAGACAACATCCACAGCCTTTCCCACATCCACCAGGCGGGTCGCCTGGTCATCAAAGGAGATCAGGTTGCTCAAACATGACTTACCTATCCTAAAGCCGTGCTGGCTGATGGAGGAGAGAATTTTGAAAATTCTTCTCTGGAGCTCCAGGGAGCTAATCCAAGTTTGAGTTGCTTTAGATCAGACCAGGGGTGGAGGAGGGTCATCCATCAGTGTTCTTGAGCATGATTCTTCTCCACGCTCCCCCTGCTATCACTTTCAGCCTTGAAGTTCTGGGAGTCAGCTGGAGAAGGAGAAAAAAAAAAAAAAAGACTTTAGGCAAAGACATTAACCTTTTTCCTTCCTTCATAGAAGACAGAGTGATTTGAAATGTAAGGAGAGAGTATGAGACAAAAGTTAGCAAAAGAACTGATAAAGACTATTGGAAGAAGTGGATATTTCTGACCAGACTTCTCTGGATGTGAATTACAGAAAAATAGATTATTATAATGCTGTTTGGGAGAACGCAAGTTCTAGTCAAACAGTTGTATGTACTGATATGAATGAGATTTAATTTAGGATTTTGAATAGAAAATATACCTGGCTCCTGGGAAAAAATGAGGAAGTCTCAGCCTCTGAAACGAAGATGCTTCTAGAAAGGAAGTAATTTTGAAGTTCCGGCTCCTAGGCATAAAAGGAGGTCTCTATTTCTTTTGAGATAGTGATGATTTTAGAGAAAGAAGAAGAGAATCCTTGCTTTATACTAGAAAAGCATTCTTAAAATGGTACCCCAAACATGCAGAGGCCCATAAGCAGCTTGGGAACCTGTTATATGGGTGGGACTGCACAGAATCTGCAAAAATTCCGTGTGGTTGCAGATTTGTGACCATGAGAACCACCAGACCTTTTCCTGTGGCATGTATCTCCATAAACTCTAGAGAGGCTCCTCTCCCAAGGTGATGCAGGATTGTGTTTAAATAGTTGCAACTGGCTAAAAATCATAGTTTTCTCTCTGTTGAGTGGGAAAGTGAACGATTTGCGGTAAGTGGTGTCTTGGTTTAGGAAGACAGGTATCTGCTAGGTAAAATTACAATCAGAGGCTCTTTGGCAAAGATTTGGGAAATAGGAATAGCAGTTCTTTACTAGTATGTAATACAAAGCAAACAAACACAAAAAAAAAACCTCCCCCCCCACCAAACAACTACAGCATTAATGACAAACGACAACAGTACCAAGAACCTTGAGGGCTTTGTTTCACAAAACCCAGGGCAGTTTGGTTTCGGTGTCCCTGCAGGATCCTCAGAGCACCAAGCTGGAACAGTGGAAAAGTCCCGGGCTGGTAGCTGGGATGGCAGGGTGTCCCGGCAGGCAGGGGCAGGATGTCCCGGCAGCGCAGGGGGTGCAGGGTCACGCTGCAGCAAGAGGAGCAGCGCCGAAGAAGCTCGAAGGCGAGGCAGAAAGCGCCCAGCTTCTGCTCGGCGTGCTTTGCGGCAGCTGAGATCCTCGAGGAGCGGCCGACACGCGTCTCCCGAACGCCGGAAGCAGAAAAGCACGCAGCTGCCTCAAGCTGTGTCTTTTACCTGCGTTATCTCCCCCTTCCACCTTTTGTCCATCTCTTTGTTTCAGCCAAGCACTCTCAAGTATCCAACACCCGGTCCCCTTGGCAACCCGTGGGGAAAAAATTCCCCAGAGAAAGAAGGAACAAACCCAACCCCCAACATTATCCACCCCGAATTTTTTTCCCATACAAACATATTACATTGAGTTTTAACTATTAAAAATACATATATATATATGCAAATATGGATGCAGCCACATTGTCATGGATAGTTCACCCCAAAACAAGGTCCCCTTGAGGTATGCATCGGGTCTCTCCATCCTTTTGCATCACCCACCAGGTGCAACCTGGTCCCTGAGCGAAGACAACCCCACGGATGGGATTGTCTTTGCTGGAGGCAGGATTAATCCAAACAGTTTTTCCCAGCATACCTCTCATGTGTACCACTGGAACCTTATCTCCGTCTGTCTTTTGCAAGGGCTCAGATTGGGCAGGACCTGCTCGGTTGGTGGAACCTCGAGTGTTCACCAACCAGGTGGCCTTTGCTAAATTAGTATCCCAATTCTTAAAGGTTCCCCCACCCAGTGCTTTCAAGGTAGTTTTAAGCAGGCCATTGCACCGTTCAACTTTCCCGGCCGCTGGTGCATGATAAGGAATATGGTACACCCACTCAATGCCATGTTCTCTAGCCCAGGTGCTTATAAGACTATTCTTGAAATGAGTCCCATTGTCCGACTCGATTCTCTCAGGGGTGCCATGTCTCCACAGGACTTGTTTTTCCAGGCCCAGGATGGTGTTCCGGGCAGTAGCATGAGGCACAGGGTAGGTCTCCAACCATCCAGTGGTGGCTTCCACTATGGTTAGCACATAACGCTTGCCCTGGCGGGTTTGGGGAAGGGTGATGTAGTCAATCTGCCAGGCTTCCCCATATTTATATTTGGACCACCGCCCACCATACCATAAGGGCTTCACCCGCTTGGCTTGCTTGATTGCAGCACATGTCTCACAGTCATGGATAACCTGAGAAATACTGTCCATGGTTAAATCCACCCCTCGGTCTCGTGCCCACTTATAGGTGGCATCTCTGCCCTGATGACCCGAGGCATCATGGGCCCATCGGGCTAGGAACAACTCTCCCTTGTGTTGCCAATCTAAATCTATCTTTGACACTTCTATCTTGGCAGCCTGATCTACCTGCTTGTTGTTTTGGTGTTCCTCATTAGCCCGACTCTTGGGAACATGGGCATCTACATGGCGGACTTTCACAGGCAGCTTCTCTACACGAGTGGCAACGTCCTTCCATTCATCAGCAGCCCAGATTGGTTTTCCTCTACGCTGCCAGTTGGCCTTTTTCCACCTTTCCAGCCAGCCCCACAGAGCATTGGCTACCATCCACGAATCAGTGTAGAGGTAGAGCTTTGGCCACTTCTCTCTTTCAGCAATGTCAAGGGCTAATTGAACAGCTTTGAGTTCAGCAAGCTGACTTGATCCCCCTTCTCCTTCAGTGGCTTCTGCAACCTGTCGTGTGGGGCTCCATACGGCTGCTTTCCACTTACGGTTCATTCCCACGATGCGACAGGAACCGTCAGTGAAGAGAGCGTAGTGTGTTTCTTCTGCTGGCAGTTGGTTGTATGGAGGAGCTTCTTCAGCTCGTGTCACTTGTACCTGCTCCTCTTCGTCCGTGAAACCGAAGTTTTCTCCTTCCGGCCAGTTTGTAATTATCTCCAAAATCCCAGGGCGATTTGGGTTTCCAATACGGGCACGCTGTGTGATGAGGGCAGTCCATTTGCTCCATGTGGCATCGGTGGCATGGTGCGTGGAGGGAGCCTTTCCTTTAAACATCCACCCCAGCACTGGTAGTCGGGGTGCCAAGAGGAGTTGTGCTTCTGTGCCAATCACTTCTGAGGCGGCTTGAACTCCTTCATAGGCGGCCAAGATCTCCTTCTCTGTGGGAGTGTAGTTGGCTTCAGATCCTCTGTAACTTCGACTCCAGAATCCCAGTGGTCGGCCTCGGGTCTCCCCTGGCACCTTCTGCCAAAGGCTCCAGGACAAACCGTTGTTCCCGGCTGCAGAATAAAGCACATTCTTCACATCTGGTCCCGTCCTGACTGGGCCAAGGGCTACTGCATGAGCAATCTCTTGCTTGATCTGGGCAAAGGCGTGTTGCTGTTCAGGGCCCCAGTGGAAATTGTTTTTCTTGCGGGTAACCAGGTAGAGAGGGCTCACGATCTGACTGTACTCAGGAATGTGCATCCTCCAAAAACCTATGGCTCCTAGGAAAGCTTGTGTTTCCTTTTTGCTGGTCGGTGGAGACATTGCTGTGATCTTATCAATGACCTCAGTGGGGATCTGCCGCCGTCCATCTTGCCACTTTACTCCCAGGAACTGGATCTCTCTGGCAGGTCCCTTGACTTTGCTCTTCTTGATGGCAAACCCGGCTTTCAGCAAAATCTGGATGATCCTCTCTCCTTTCTCGAACACTTCAGCTGCAGTCTTTCCCCACACAATGATGTCATCAATGTACTGTAGATGTTCCGGAGCCTCACCTTTCTCCAGTGCAGCCTGGATCAGCCCATGGCAGATGGTGGGGCTGTGTTTCCACCCCTGGGGCAGCCGGTTCCAGGTGTACTGCACGCCCCTCCAGGTGAAAGCAAACTGAGGCCTGCATTCTGCAGCCAGAGGAATGGAGAAAAATGCATTGGCAATGTCAATAGTGGCATACCACCTCGCTGCCTTGGACTCCAGCTCGTACTGAAGTTCCAGCATGTCCGGCACAGCAGCGCTCAGCGGTGGAGTCACTTCATTCAATGCACGATAGTCCACAGTCAGTCTCCATTCTCCATCAGACTTGCGCACAGGCCAGATGGGGCTGTTGAAGGGTGAGTGGGTTTTGCTGACCACCCCTTGGCTCTCCAGCTCACGGATCATCTTGTGGATGGGGATCACGGCGTCCCGATTTGTCCGATACTGCCGACGGTGCACTGTCGAGGTGGCAACAGGTACTTGTTGTTCTTCTACCTTCAGGAGTCCCACTGCAGATGGGTTCTCTGATAGTCCCGGCAAGGTGTTCAACTGCTTAATGTTCTCTGTCTCCACAGCAGCTATTCCAAAAGCCCATCTGAGTCCTTTAGGGTCTTTATAATATCCATTCCTGAGGAAGTCTATGCCCAGAATACATGGAGCCTCTGGGCCGGTCACAATCGGAAGTTTCTGCCACTCCTTCCCGGTCAGGCTCACCTCGGCTTCAACCAGAGTCAGTTCCTGTGATCCCCCCGTCACCCCGGCAATGGAAATCGGTTCTGCCCCCACATGTCCTGATGGCATTAGAGTACACTGCGACCCAGTATCTACTAAAGCTTCATATTTTTGTGGCTCTGATGTGCCAGGCCATCGAATCCACACAGTCCAAAAAACCCGATTTTCTCGTGCCTCTTCCTGGCTAGAGGCAGGGCCCCTCTAGCACTGGTTATTATTCCCTTCTTGGACGTACATGGTAGAGGTTCCTTCGAGGGAATCTGACACAGCATTCCCACCTCCGTAATACCTGGCAGCTTGCTCATGGGAGGCTGAGGCTACCTTCATTCTAGTGGAACTCCCTCTGTTAGAGTTTCTCTACTTGAGCTAACGTACCCGTGCTGCCAGGACAGAAGTAGGTTTCCCATGCCACGCTCCCATGTCCTCCCCATGGTCCCGCAGATAAAACCACAGGTCAGCTCGAGGGGTGTACCCTCTCTCTCTCGCTGGGGGATGTTGGGCTCTGATTCTGGGGCCTGTGACTCGCACCGGTGCTACATGGGAACTGTTCCTTCTCATCTCCTCTCTCATTTCCCTCATCTCCTCTTTGAGTTCCTTCACCACCGCAGAGACATGAGCCTGCATTGGACCACTGATCATACTTTCATAATTTCTGAGCTTGTTGGCAACAGAACCCACTGTCTCTCGGTTATCCTCGGCATTAATTGTTGCGATGAATGTGGCGTATTGGGATGGTCCATGAGTTGCCAGATTCCACAACATGTGCCCTGTGCATTTAACCTTGTCGGGGTCATTATCATGCTGTCCGGTCCTCCCAAAAAGTACTTCCAATACTGCCACTTCTCTCAACTGTTGGATTCCTTCCTCAAGGGTCTTCCATCGCATTCTATTGTTGTGCTCTTGCATTCTGTCTCTGTGGACAAATCTCTCTCTCACACTCATTAGAAGTCGTTCCCAAAGGGAAAGGGGCCCTTGCTCTCTTACAAATACCTGATTTATACCTGAGTCCTGGGTCAAGGGTCCCAAATTCCTTGCTTCAGCACTATCCAGTTGCACACCTGTACCCATAAGGTCCCAGACTCGAAGTAGCCAGGCTGTATAAGCCTCACGTCCTCGTCGTGCAATATCTTTTTGCAGATTACGTAGACTTTCATATGTCAGGGACTCAGTGATGATCTCAACCTGTGGCTCTTCTGTGGACTGTGAGGACCCTCCTTTCTTACCCTTAATATCAGGATCTGACGATTTCACTTTACACTTCCTTGTTTCCACAGGGGCGACTGCTGCTGGCTGTGGCTGCCCTTGTGGTTCAGCTGGAACTTGGACAGTTGTAACATCTGTGGGTTCCACTGCTGCACCATCAGTCTCTGCCTTCTCGGGGCAGGGGGAGGGTTTTTCATGAGCTGGGGAAATGTACTCCCTCAGCATCTGGCCTATCTCTTTTACCAGAACCTCAACCCAATCCGGGTGGGTCCTTTCTGAGGCAGGCTGTGGGGCAGAGTCAGGCTCTGGGGTATCATCCCTATTCTGTGGGCTAGGTATCAGGGTGGTTATCCAGGTCAATCTTCCCTTATCTCTGAATGCTAAATAGAATACGCCTATTAGCAGCACCAGCCATTGTATGATATCATTAGCATTCAGAGAGGATTTAAACCCTTCAAAAACTGGTGGGGCAGACCCAAAGAGATGGGTAAAGGGTTGGGAAAAAAAAACCTCCCCTGGTGTCATTTCCTCACAGTAGGTACCATTGTTAAAGTAACTCCAAAAACACACAGTTAGTGTACGATAGCCCTGAATCCATGTGCCTGCCTTCCAGAGGAAATTAAAAATCCATGAGTTCTTCACCTTATTAAGCCATAAAATAAACTGGATGACAGTCACAGTAGCCTTAGTTATAGGGCCCATGTTTAGATAAGGGCCTGCAAATGGAAGGAATACAGCCACAACCACATGCCACCCAAACCAGGCTAAGTTAGATCACATGATGCAGCCTAATGAGGTTTTTATATCCAACGCACACAAAAGAAAGTACTAGGTTAGTTAAGAACCGCTATTTCTCTTCCTTTTTCTTTTCTCAGTGCCCTCAAGCCCCACACTTGGGCGCCAAAACCTGTCTTGGTTTGGGAAGACAGCTATCTGCTAGGTAAAATTACATTCAGAGGCTCTTTGGCAAAGATTTGGGAAATAGGAATAGCAGTTCTTTACTAGTATGTAATACAAAGCAAACAAACACAAAAAACCCTCCCCCCCCCCCCCCCACCAAACAACTACAGCATTAATGACAAATGACAACAGTACCAAGAACCTTGAGGGCTTTGTTTCACAAAACCCAGGGCAGTTTGGTTTCGGTGTCCCTGCAGGATCCTCAGAGCACCAAGCTGAAACAGTGGAAAAGTCCCGGGCTGGTAGCTGGGATGGCAGGGTGTCCCGGCAGGCAGGGGCAGGATGTCCTGGCAGCGCAGGGGGTGCAGGGTCACGATGTAGCAAGAGGAGCAGCGCCGAAGAAAACTGAAGGAGAGGCAGGGCCTGGACCAGCTCCCCGCGGGTGGCCGGGAAAACTCCGGATTCAGGCCGACCCAGTGATAGTAGATTTCCCAGGACTGGATCCCTTTGGCCACAGTGAAACTCCTCCAGCCAGCAACAGCCGTTCTCCGCTCGGCGTGCTTTGCGGCCGCTGAGATCCTCGAGGAGCGGCAGACACACGTCTCCCCGAACGGAAAAAAAGAAGAGCCCGCAGCTGCCTCAAGCTTTGTCTTTTACCTGCGTTATCTCCCCCTTCCACCTTTGTCCACCTCTTTGTTTCGGTTAAGTACTCTCAAGTATCCAACACTTGGTCTCCTTGGTAACTTGTGGGGAAAAAATTCTTTAGAGAAAGAAGGAACAAACCTAACCCCCAACAAAGGGTTTTGTATACATTAGGTATGAATTAATTTGTCAATTTTTCAATTGTTCCAGGATTGAAAAAGGGATGTGTCAGTACCCAAAGGATTATGATTTTTTTCCAGGATTTACATGCAACTGGAAGCCAGTGTGTCACATCTTTTCTAAAAGTTATTTAAAACTACTTAAAAAAAAAAAAAAAAGAGGAAGCAAAAGAAGTACATCATTAGATAATTGGATGCCTATTAATTAAAACCTATCAGTAGGTTAAAAGTGAAGCTTTTTTTCTTTTTTTCTTTTTTTTTCCACATGAAATCTAAATGTGGTTTGAATAGATTTACAGTGGGGACAGCAATATATAAAGCTACTTATACCTGCTGGGCACATAAGAGAAGCTCTTTTAGCATTCATTGGAAACCCTCAACAACTTGAACTTCTGTAAATTTTACAAGCAGCTAATATTACAGCATTTTTACACACAGTTTTGTTTATAAATTACAGATTTAAGTTACATTATGAAGCCTACATAGAGTTCTACCCATAGGAAATATTCACACAGTTTTTCCCCTCCATACAGCTTTGATTGTCTCACTTAATGTAGCAATAAAACAAAAAAGTGATGCATTTTCTTAAAGGAAAAATTTCTTGGTACGTACATACTGCAAATAATGAAATGGCTAAAGACCAACAAAGTACTAGAAGGAAATACTAGAAGGAAAATATGTTTTTTTCATCTAAAAAAGGAATCTTCTTTTCATCCACTGTGGAATTTACCAAGAGAATATATTCTCCAGTACACAGAACATTGAAAAAAATCTTTTCTCTCTAAAGAGAATCACCTTGAGACTTTTTCAAATAATATGAATAGGGTTTGTTTATATTTATCCAACTTCCACTACCTAGATCCTTCTTTCTTTGCTGAGCACTATCAGTCATTCTCTAACAACTAACCCACAATGACAAGTACTTCTTAGTCTAACAGGTTTGTGATGAAGTAACCAATATTATAGTTAAACTTTTACTGGATACTTACAATAGGTGAATATAGCTGTAAAAAAAGCCGTACACATCACTATTAAATATTCTTTAAAACACTGGTAGCTTGCAGCCACAACATCACATCAGCCAAAAAAACTACCCCACTTCCTACTGTTTTCAGCAGTGCCCATGTAATTTTCCACTAACAGGAACAGTAGCCAAAGCAAGCTCTGCAAGACGAAAAATAAAATAAAGAAAAGAAAAAGAGAGAAATAGACTTATGGCTAAAAATATAATAATTATAATATTCTTCCTTGAATTATTATAGAAAGCAAAAACTTGGAAAATGAAAAAGTAAAGTTGTTTCTTATTTGTTTTCCATTTTGATCTTGGATATCCTCTCATTGTCACATTGATTATTTCACACAGAAAAGCCTAGTCGAGAGTTTTTATTTCATCTATTGCATTTTTTCAGAAAATAAATACCTGTACATTGAGCCAATAAAAATTAAAATAAAAATCAGTTGTCACATACATTCTCCTTAATTATATAAAAGATAAATTTTGGTGGAAAGATATACCATCCTTCTGAAGAACTAGAGTTTAGGATCTTATTAATTCTATTATGTCAAGTAATCAAATGAGAGAAATTCCTCACTTGATCTCTAATGCTAAGCAAATGGAAGATGAAATCTATGAATATGCTATAAATATGCTATAAACAACAACAACAACAAATTTGAGTAAGCTATTTTTAGACTACAATATCCCCCAAACTGTACTAAGGAATTGCCTCCAAAGGAAGGAGGAACTGCTGGCAGATATTTGCACTGTGAGAAAAAGAACCAGATTTTTATTTTCTTCTGAGTGTTTTTGTGTTGTGAGTTCTTATCCCCATTTTCTGGTTTATACCAAGAACTATGGTAAACACCTTTCCACCAGGTCCTAAGGACTCAGATTTTCTGTTTCAGATGTAGTGTTCTATTCACAAGCCTAACGAGCTTGTATGCGCCCGAGGAGTGGCGCTAGGCCGTGACTTTCCACAGTCACGCTTAAAGCCTGAAATTAGAGATTTGCCAGATATGCATTCACAGCTGGTACTCGTGCACAAACGTGGTGCTGCTCCCAGCCCCCGGCGCCTGGTGGGACGTGGCGAAGTTTGCCAGAGGGATGACCTTGACGGGGTCCTCGGCGGCGCAATGTCTTTCACAGGTGTTGTAGAGCTGGGGCCTGGGCCCTCCCTGGCCCTTGTCACTGTCATCCTTTGGCAGGGGTCTCCCCAGGGTGTGATGGCCCTCAGGTCTGGCTCCTCGGGCCCAGCCTTGCTGGAAGCCAAACGATGGCAGGGAGGTGTTGGGCTGCTGGAACTGCGTCAGCGCCGGTGGCATCCAGCAGTTGTCGGAGTGGCCGAGGATGAGGCACTCCTGCGTGCAGTTCTCGGAGGCTTCGGCCAGGGCTTTCTGCAGGTTCACTTCGATAGCTAGGAGGATGGAAAGAACACAGGACAGTGTCAGGGCTGTGAGGAGAGACAGACAGAGGGAATCAAGGTCAGCAAAGCAACCCCCGCCCTACACTGATGGCCATGGTTTGGGAAGAAAAGGCCTCCAAGGGTAGAGGTTCAGTGAAGGTTCAGATGTTGGGGCCCGCAGTGTTGTCACAGTTCACACCATCATTAAAGCTTTAAAATAAGCCCTAACACACTCAATTTCCTACACTGATGGCCACAGTTTGGGAAGAAAAGGTCCCCAAGGGTAGAGGTTCAGTGAAGGTTCAGATGTTGGGGCCCGCAGTGTTGTCACAGTTCACACCATCATTAAGGATTTCTAATAAACCCTTATACACTCGATTTCCCAGAATCGTACAACTGCTCAGGTGGGAAAACACTTCTAAGCTCTGTGAGTTAAACCAGTAACCCAACACCACCCTGTTCACCCCTAAAAAAACCTCAAAGTGCCACATCCACACGCCTTTCAAACCCTCCCAGGGATGGTGAATTCCACCACCTCCCTGGGCAGCCTCTTCCAATGCTTGATGACCCCTTCAGTGAAGAATTTTTTTCCTAATGTCCAATCTAAACCTCCTCTGCCAGAAGCTGACCATGTCCTCTGGTCCAGTCACTTCCCTAAAATAATATTTTCACCTCTTGCAGGCGTCATTTCTGTAACAAAGCTAAAAACTTTATAATAATTTAATTCCATTACTCTAGATATTTGCACAGAAATACTTGGGAAAAAAAAGACTTTTGGTTTCTTTAATATTCTCTTAAAACTGGATTTTTTCTTGTTTTCCTTTGCTTAAGGCAAAAAAACCTAAATTGGGCACTAGCCAAAGATGGTCCACTGGCCTCAAAGATGCACTCAAGCTACAAGAATGAAAAAGCATAACAGCTATTTTAAAGAGAATTGATTTCTCCACTCATTCAGTACTCAACACCTTGAAAAATCAAAGAGTACTAGCAAAAGAAGATGTAATCTCTGTAGTTTGCTAGTAATCAAACCAGATTTCTTCAGTAGATGTGAGGTTTGTGCCCTTGAAAAAGGATTATAGGAATTTTAATTTGTTCAAAGACAAAGTAAACTATGAAATCTAAAAGTGTTCATTTGTAATACATAAATATTTTTGATCTATTTCATTTAAATTGTAGCTTTGCCATGGTAGGTAAATTAAAAATGAATGAAATTTAAATTTCTACAAATGGTTCCTCAAAATAGTTTTAATATTGCAAGTGTTGATTTTATATTCTCTTCCTGTTCACAGGGTTAAATACATGAGAAGTGCAGAAGAATATCTGATTGGATATTTCCTTGTGTTTTCTTCATAAAACTTCCCAATGAAAGATACAAACATATTTTAAATGCCTGTCTTAATGAAAATTGCATTTAAAATCGGATTCTGGCTGATAAGCACTGGAGAAGGAATGCCACTAAAATTACTTACAGCAATGAGAGTGCTGAGTAGGAGCCTCCCACCCTCTGAGCTTTATGTTTAGACAGATGCTGCATTTCTGTTTTAACAAATATTTTGCATGTTGAAACCTGTGTAAAGCTGCAGAGCACAAACACTTATTTCCATGCTACATCTCAATACAAAGGAATTAAGTTTTTCCTTCAGGCATTGAAATACATAATGTTGCTCTCCAAAACAGGATTTTTTTTTTTTTTAGATCTACCATGTTTAAGAAGACAGCTGGTTGCTCGTTATATCATGAATGCTCTGTTCTTGATTATTTCTCCTTCAGGACTCTCTACATGTCAGTTAGAGGAATGATTGTTTATAAATGTTATTTTGGTGTATTACTGGCATTTCAACATGTCCTCAGTCATTTTGCCTGAGTATTTTTCAGTTTAATCCTGACAAAGCTTTGGCACCTTGCTGTTGAAATACTAATCCAGTTTTGATGGGCAGTAGGAGACATAAATATGGAAATAATTCAGTGGAGGCAAGAGGTACTGCAAAAAAAGAAAAGTTTTTAGTGGTAGATTAGTCTAATCTTTCTGTGTCCTACTATCTGCTATTACAGACATAACTTTAAGTATATTCAAGTCTTTTAAGCTCTTTAATTATCCAGGTTTGCTTCTATTCTGATGAAAGCAACTCACTGAAATCAGGTACAACCTTGACAGAGTGTGGAATTATTCCCATTTTGTAGAGAAACTGATCTTTTTTGCATTAATTAAAAAAAAAACCCCTTAAAATGCTATTAATTCAGGTAAAATGTGAAATACACACAATTATTTATTTGGAAATAATGCTTATTTGTTTTGAGGTCCTCACAGCAAGAGGTTACAACACTTGTACTGTACCATTTCTCTCGAACTACACTAAGAGAGTACACAGAGCTAAAACAGCAAAAGGAAGCATTTGACAATAAAAATTTAACATTTAACATTGGCCAAGGCAACTGTGGAAGAAAAAAGGTTGCCTATAAAACAGTCTCCACACCATTTCAAAGATCAGGATAGTAATTTTGTGTCACGTGATGCCAGACGACCTGGAGACTTGGAACAATGTTACCATGTTAAGAACAAGAGTATTGTTAAAATTACAGTCTTGTTTATTCTGTTAACAAATAGATATTTTAATCTGAGTTTTCGTTTTATTAAAAGTAAATAAATAGGACCCCCCAAAAAACCCAAAAAACACACCCCCCCAAAGAACAACAACAAAAAGCAAAAGAAAAAAAAAACAAGAATGAAAACCCCAAAGCTTTATAACTATTCTGGACACAATCCTAAGATATGAATGCAAATTATTTTGGTGTTAAGTTGTTTGGGTCTTTTTTTTAATAAAAAAGGTTGCCAATGCAGGATTGTTTAGAAGAAACATCTTTTGTAGAAGTCATAATCTTTCTTTCAGTCTTGTTTCAATATTGTTATCAGAGTGTGCTTTTCATCAGGGCTTATGGTTAATACCATGTAAAATATACAGTTTTCCTTAACTTTGAAAAAACACTTTTCAATGTCAAACAAAAAAACAACTTTCCCCACCCACAAACCAACGACTCTTGGAAAATAACTCAAACTAGAACAAACTGTAGAAAGATTTCTGCATGAATATTCACTGAGCATTATCTTTTATTTGCCTGCTCCTTCAGGCCATGAAATAGATCTTCTTTTTGTCAAACTCTGTCAGAATTCTGGATACCCAAAACTATCACAAAACTCTGTCTCTATTTTCCTTACATATCATTCCAGCCACACCTGTGGGAGATGTGAAATTCAGTGCTCAAGTGGTCATTGATCAGAAGCTCTGCAAATTGACCACGGCACCTTCTGGCTGCTACTCTTTAAGCTCCTTTCTATTTTGTTTCCTTGCAAGTAGTTCCAAATGTGGGTGACAATCAAATTTTCTGAGCCTTTCTCTCTCATTCCAAAGTAGTAGTGCAGGTGATTATTCTGCACAGTCTGATAAGTAATCAGGGGAAGGAAACACCTCTGACACCTGCCTCCACCCATCAAGGAAGAGAAAGTTCCGGCTGTCTCTGAATGTTTTCAGAAGAAATGATGGCTCTTGCAAGTGAAATTCAGTGTCTGGTAACATCTTCTCACATAAGACATGACAGGTTTATAAATGGAAATAGGAGTTTGCATATTCCCCACATATTATGAATAAAGATTACATTCCATTGAACTCTTAGCAGTCTAACTAGTTTCTTACTTCAATCAGTTACAAACCCTCAATTTTAGATATTATTTTCCAAACTACATGGAGACTCTTCAAACATGACATGAAAATTATACAAAAGAGAATTTTTAATTCATATAATAGATCACACTCGTGCACCTGTGAGTTTACCACTTTGATTTGAACTCCAGGTTGTTTTAGGAATGTTTTTTTTTTCTTTTTAATTGTCTGCAGAACTAAGAACATTTTTAAAGAAAGTGTCTGTCAGCTCTTAAGAAATGTTTAGATCAGAACTGTCAAGTATAACTAAAAGCACAACAGTTAAAAGACTTTCTTCATTGTTCCGCAGTCTCATCATTTATAGGTCAAAACAGTTTTCAAGTAAGAATATTTACCTTCACTCCAGAAAATCTGGAATTCCAGCCTTGCCAGATATCTATCCTTCAATCAAAACACCTACAAAAAATACCTTTTTTTTCCCTTGTTTGTTTTGACCAGAGACTTCCTATGGTTAAAAAGTCTGCGTGGGATTTTAGAGGTAGTAAATAAAAATGCTGATTATCCTCTTTGCTTTTTAGAGATGAAAACTGAAGAGCTTGACAGTGCTACTCTCCTTCTCAGTCTACAAAACTCCGGTGCAACTCTTTGGCATTTCTGGCTTACTATTATGTTCCAGTTTTAAGACTGTTTCTCATGGAAAATTCACAAAGGGAGACAGACTGTTGGTACGAGTATGTTACCCACAGTCTCAGAATGTTGTGAAGTTAGAATTATGGAATCATTTTGGTTGGAAAAGACCTGAAAGATCATCAAAACACATACTTGGTGTACAGACAGCTCACTTTATTTTCTACCCTTTCCCTCCAGCCTTGAAAGAGACATGTACTACTAAATGAATGTCAAGAGGACTGGTTCTTTCCTCACTCTGCCATGAAAGTCATCACTTGCACCACAGAATCACAGGGATTAGGCTGGAAAGGACTTTTGGTCTAACCTTCTGCTCATACCTGGGTATATTTGTTGAAAAAGAAGAGTGGCTTTTCCAAAAGGCCAGACTTTCAGAATTGTACATATCCCTTAAGAGAAAAAATCCGAATGCATGTGTTGAAGGGAAAGATGTGCTTCACTAAGGGTTGGACAATAAAGAACATGAGCTCTTGAAGAAACCTTAAAAGATCCACCTTTATACACAAGTGTAGCAATGATCAAAAGACATTTGTAAATGCATTCATTACCAAAGCACTCAGATTCATTAGAAGTTCAGAAACCACCAGGCTGCACAATACCAATGCAGGTTTAGGGGCATAAAAACTGTGCAAAGAAAATTTAAAAGAAAAAGAAAAGAGGAAAAAAAAAGAAAAAGAAAAGGAAACCTTAAACCACAGAATATAGAGTGCTTGAATTTTAAAGCCATGTAGCTGAAGTCTTAATGAAAAGCCAGTTTTGAATTTGACACATTTTGGATGCAAACCATCCAGCGTTACATTTAGAGCACTCTTGTTTCATAATAAAGCAAGCAACAATTAGCAAGCAATTAAGCAAATTGCCCATAATTATGCCATTGCCGAGCTATTTTTCATATTTTCACAACACAGCACATACATGAATACATGGCTGGCAGTGCCAATGCTGTTCTGTCAGCATCCAGAAGTGCCTCTCGTTTACTGGAGCGTTTCGTACTGAGCAGCTCCCAGCGCACCTCCAGCGCTCTCTGCTCAGCAGGAGCCCACCAGAGTGATGGAGATGACAACCCCAACTCCTCATCTCAGCCAGCAGCTCCTGAGGAATGGAGCTGCCCCCCCCCCCCCACCACTCTTTGCCCATGTGTATTTACTAAATGTGGTGCTAAATCTAAGCAGGAATTCAAGCATAATGTGGGGAAATTATCGTCCGGAATTACCCTGGTGACCAAACATGGCCACTTGAGTAACATCATTTAGAGGTCTCCACCATTTCAGGAGAACAGAAATGACATTAACAATAAAAAAGGGAGGGAGGAATAGTAGTTAGTGTAAAGTGGGTTACTTTTAATAAGGTCAGGAGGAAGAAGCTTGAATGCAGGAACCCTAAATAAGCACTGCTATAATATACTCTAGCTTTTTGGTTTAATAATAAAATGCCTTTGGGAGGAGTTCCCTATGAATTTTTTATTTCCTGTATACATCTCAATAAATTAAACACCTAAAAGAGTTACTTAAATTCTAGCCTTGGAACCTTTTTATTCAAAGAACAAGTAGGACACACGACCCTCAATTTTCAGCTGTGCATACAGAGCTTGCTTTGCTTGTGAGAAATTAGGGAAGATTGATCCTCCACATGTTCTGACTGAGGAATCAACAGGCATGAGGGAAATCACATCTTTCTGCGCTACCTAGGCTTGCCAGATTGTGCTGGGTAGCTTGCAAGAATCAGCTCTGCTTCCATTCCAGTGAACATGGTTTATATCCTAACAGCCGTGGTTTTAATTTGAATTTAATCTTAAAAAAATACTTCTCATGAAATCCAAATGACAGGATGAGGTGTGAGGATTTTGCACCTGGATTCAACAAGTCAAGCAAACATTATTAAAGATAGCAAAGGAAAGTTGGTGAGGGCAAGAGGAAATGGAGGAAGTGTCAGGGCAAGAGAGTCAGCCTCTAGTAATTCCTGTCTCATTAACTACACTTGTGAAGTGAATCTTCCCCTCACAAGCAACAGCCCTACAAATAAAGCACATTAATCTTTCATTTGGTTACCTCATTGTTATTCTGACTAGAGCCTCAATCTTGTTTTAATCATAACCAAGATATGGTCTAAAGGCAAAGCTCCTGTAAAAAGTTCAGCTTCAATAATTACTGTTTTCCACAGAAAGAGAATTCACATGAGAAAAAAAGAAACAAAAACAAAACAAAAACCCAAACAAACATACAGAAAAAAACCCAAACCAAAAACCCCCCCCCAAAAACCCCCAAACCCAAGTCCCCAAACCTCCTGCAAACTCATTTTTTGAGCCAAATGAACATGGGTGTGACAGATTGTAGGACAGTACATGGCGCTGACCCTTACTGCTCTACCAGTCCAATTGAATTCATCTTTTATGTTCATGTTTCGCTGATATTTATGGGAATAAAAAAGGTAATTTGCAAAGGCCACATGTTTCTTGGATTAAAATTGTATATTGAGTTTTCAATAAGAGTTTTAACTATAACTAGTAAAGCATAATGACCACCTAAAATGGATAACCTAAAATCTAGTATATTGATTACAATAGTGGCTAATACAATGTGCTTTATTTAATATTTAATTAACTGCTTCCCATTTGTACTGAACCTTCTTAATTATTAATACATGGTTCATTATTTAACATGGAATATAAATTCAAATTCAAATCAATTAAACAAGGTGAAACTACATAGTGAGAAATGGTTTATCCTCCAGCAATAACCTTCGACCTGGAAACATAGTAAAGAGTGAAATTAGCATTTTTCCCCCATACCTGCAAAGACTGTGCATTATAAGTGATAAATATTAAGCTCTACTACTGATGTAAAATTCTTGTGATAAACACAACATCCTACAAAACTATGCTGGATAAAAAAGGGCTTCAGCTGTCACTTTTCAGAGGAACCATTTATGCAGAATATAACACTATACCTAGTTTTTCAGATTTCAGTTTCAAGTAAAATTACGTGTGTCCCTGAAGGAACGGCAGCTTACTGATTTTACTAAAAATCACTAAATATCTCAAAAGAGTGAGGATTCATAAAGAGAACTAAGAATCACTATGCAATCTACATAAACTCACTTTGCTGTGGAAACAAGAAAATGCATTTCCTAAGTTTAGGCTGTGTAATCAAAAAATCAGATACATCCATCTAAAACTCTGATACATCAGAGCAAAGATCTGGGCTTGGAGATAGGATGAGTGTCAGGAAGGTACAAAGGGAAGAGAATTTCTGGGTAGAACAGGGTCAGAAGCACTAACTTATTGATAAGGGGGCTACATGAACATATCAATATTCCTCTATCCCACTCTCCTACCAGATTCCAACACTTGTGACAAGGAGCAGATTGGGTGAGCCCCCTCAGCAGAGGTCAGGGCTGAGTGAGGAGGATGAGGATGAGAAGAAGTTCCTGCTCAGTTCTGTTCACACACAGCAGTTCCTTCAAGGGTCGGTGTGGGAAAAAAGCCCCTCAAATGTCTGTGTTTACACCCTCTATTCATGCAGTCTCTTGGTGTATCTCCATGCCAAATGGTGCTCTGTCTTCCTTAGGATTGGTTTTGCAGTAACAAATAAACAAAAGTTTGATGGAAAGCAAAAAAAAAAAAAAAAAAAAAAAAAAAACTTTTAAATTAAGTAATTGAACAACTGTGCGCAATTGGTTGTGGTTCAGACACTTTAATGAAATATTAATTTTCAAAAGGGAGTCATAAAATCCCCAAATGCTCAGTGAGCTAGTGAACATATATCTCCTGAGATAACTTAAAAGGTAGACAATAAAAGTTGTTCTGAATTGTGTTTTCATCAGATATACACAAACAAACTTGAAGTCAAAGACCACTAGAGCAGCAACCAAAACAAACCTAAAACAGTCTAAAATATTCTGTACCTTTTGTGTGACTCCAGTTGTATTTCAAGGAAAGAAACCCAAAGAAACTATATTTCTTCATTAGAATATTAATCTTTTTTACTGTTAATACCCTGTTTATTTTTGAATATTTTGAAACATTTTTTACAATAATTACCTATGCAGTTATTTATGTAACACACTATGCTTTTTTGAGTGATGATAGCTATTACATTTGATTGGACCATCAACAATAATAATTCTTTCCAGCTGAATATATAAATAAAGCTTGCTGTGGATTGACAAAACAATCTTCCCATCAAAAATGTCATTTCAAAATTCAAATGCTTTGTGCCAGTGTTGATTCACATTACATTTGGGGGCATAGTGTGGTAACTGGTAGTTCCCATTTTCTCTATTCAATTCATTTTCACTTATTTCTTTAAAATATGAGGATCCTTAATATTATGAAGAAATGGCATTATTGAATGGAAATGTTCCCATTTCTCCAAAGCTGTCCCTCAGATTTTACATTTCACCATAAATATCAATTCAGGTTATGATGCTAGGAAAGAGCACTGCTTATATTTCATGCCATCTGCAACACGGTCTAACAATAATCACAGCTATTCCCCTTTTCTGAATTCCCTACAACACCCTAGCAACCACTGCAGGAGAATAAAAGTTACGCTCCACCTCAAAACTTAAGAATACATAATTATGAGTAGTTAGGATAAATATTTCAGGGTAAGAGGCCATGGTTTGTAATTCCCCTAAAGCAGGGTCCTGGGGTGGCTCTTTGATGTTATATCCCCAACTGTCCTCTTTATGCTGTATGTTAAGTTCTCTACCTTTAAGACTAGTTCAGAGAGAGAGGAGGGAGAAGGAAGCAGTGTGGAATTTGTTTCAGACGGGGCCTGACTCCTGCACATTGTTTCTCTTGGACAGTGTTGTCTGCAGCGCCTACGGACTGTGGGACAGAGATCTCCTGTGCTTTTAGTTAGTTTTAGCTGCCTGAGGCAGAGGAGTTCCCTGGACTGTTTTTCCTTTGCCTCAGGACTGTTTAAAGCCGCTCTGGACTGAAAAGCCCAGAGGAGCACCGGGAGCTGACCCGCGGCCCGGCGGGGCCTGGGCCCGCAGAGCTGAGCTACCCACAGCAGGGACTGTCTGAATTTGTCATCTCACTTCAGAACAACGAGAGGTTCCATTGTTTCATATTATTCATTCGTTATGCTTGTGGGCACTTTGTTTGTTAAATAAATCGTTTTTTCCACTTTTCTCTGGGGAGGTTTTTTTCCTGGACCAGTTGGGGGTGGGCCCGTTTGGGTTTGCTTCCCAGAGGGACCCTTTTTTGGGGATTTTCTCCCAAATTTCCCCTAAACCAGGACAGTGCAGCGCGTGACTCCATTGTGTTTTTTTAAGACCATTTCATGACAACCAACAACCTTGAGGAAGGGCAGGCTGGAAGAGTAAAACTTCAGCGTTCCACCTGTCCGCAGGACACTGGGATTCCCCTCCCGCTTGCCTTGTCCTCCCTGAGAGGACTCTCTCCTCCATATGGCCGCAGCTTTCCTCTTGGAAAACCCTCTCAACCATAGCCTCCTTGATGACTACGCAACGGCTTCCACCCAATTTTTCACAGCAGTTTTCTGTCAAGACCACTTTGTCAATCTGCCGCCGGCTACCCTCAGCGGGCCCACGAAGCTGCTCATCCCTTTGACAAAGGCTCCGAAAAGTGTGAACACATGGAAAGGGCCATGTTTGATTAACAGCCCTGTGATTGCTGTAAAAATGAAATTTGAAAGGTAATAATTACATTTGTAATTACTTAGGTCTAAATCTCTTATGTTTCCTACTCCCTGTATTTCTGGGCAGCTGGAGCAATGACTCATTAATAATAATAAAGTCATTTAACCCTGCAGGCACGTTACAAGGAGAAAGATGTCATTTGTCACCAATGTAAATAGAACAATCACTGAAGGATACAGCAAGACCACTATTTCATATTTATTGCAAATGATAAAAGGGACATTTTGCACTCATTCTCACCATGACATCCCAATCTGCTTGTTAATTATCAGCAAACATAAGGGGACAGCATACAACATATGAGGGCCTACTAATAATGCATTGTCCTGCGGTGACATTTCCATAATCACTTTAAATCTACCCTACACATCTGCACTAGTTAGAGCTTTCAGCTCTTGAAATCATACCCCCTAGTAAGGAATGAATTATCCTTTGCAGATTGAGCACACAAAAACAGCTCTTTCTCAGAGTTTGAGGGTCTGATAGCTGACATGTGCCTCGCTATTGCTTTAAGTGATAAGGTTTGGCATTCTGTTGCACTTGTGGTGGAGCACAGTGTGACTTAAAAATAAATGCAATTGTATTTTTAGGCCAGGAACTTTGCAGTTGTAAATCTCACTGGCAATATTTTAAACAAGGACTTCTGCAAGTCACTTAATTTTCCAGTGGTTTTCAGCACTGTTCTGTTCTTTGCTTCCTCAAGAACTCTGGAAGGACAACTCTGTCTTAGATGACACAAGTGCCCTTTTTCATAGGCAGCTCAAGTAAGTTACTCAGAATTTACTGGATTTTTAAAAAGTATTACTGATAATACTCCCTGTCTATGAAATAAACTTCTGAAGAAAGACAATTCTTTCCCTATATGATTATATTAAGAGCCATGAAACTTTGAGGAAAATTCTTGCAGAGAAATTTCGCCTGTGGCATCAATATGAAAACAAATGAAAGGATGTTTCAGGTAAATTATATGAGTTTCAACTCCATCAACCTAGAACTTAAATTTCTTCCTTGGTTTGCTTATTCATCAGCACTTATCTAACCATCAGACATGTAGGAAGAACAGAGAACAAACTTAACAATACGGAGCTATAAACTGTTATTGTGTGGGTTAGAAAGGAGGAAAGAAAACTTCCTAAATCTGCTTATATTTTCCCCAGGTATTACAACAAAAGAAAGACATGCTTTCAAAAACTTAAATAAGTAGTGTTAAGAAATAAGACACATCAGGAAAGAGTAAAGTGCACAGAGTAAAATTCATATTTTCACTGTTAAGATAGTGACAACACAGAAAGGCTCGTATGTGGAGTGAAATGTTTTGTCAAATTGAAAAATGGAAATAATATGAACACTACAATTTTCACATCAATGGGAGGTAAAATGTTTTGAATTACAGTCATTTTAATCTTGTTTTATAAAGAAAATGACTTCAAATGGGTGATAATTTAAAACAGCATAATCCAAACTTCATTGTGCTCCAGTCAGGCATTGGAGCGTGGCTCCAAGTGATTTGGAGCAATCTTTGCACATCAGCTCAGAGCCTCATTCTCAGCAGACATTTGAACAACAACAACAAAAAGATTCCTGAAAACTACAGTTCCCATCATTTACCTGAGAGTTCAAAATCACTGACTGAGATGGCTCCAACTTCCTAATTGGGCCATTATAGGCATTGCTGGCACCTTCAGAAATTTGGGCAGCATCGTACTGAGGGAACGCTGTCACAGCTACCAGCTCTTTAACAGTCCCTTGTGTACCAGCTTCTCCACTGAAATTTTTCTGTGTGATTGGAAGTTCCTCATCTCACTCACATGAGCCTTCTCCAACTATTAAGAAGTTTTTTGGGCATCAAGGAGTTTTGCTGACAGAATATATATATAAAAATATTTATTTATTTATATATTTATTTATATATTTATATATTTATATATATATATATGTTCTCCAGAGTAAATTTCAATTAAAAATATAAAAACAGTGGAATTTTAGCTAGCAGCATTACTAAACTTATGTGGTTCTCCATAAAACATATGATTTTATCAGCCCCTAGACAACTGACAAATGATGGGAATAATTTAGGCCAGATAACACTTGACACAATCCTTTACAGAACATTTTCTCCTAGCATGGATAATTTTAAAAGGACATTGTTAGGAAACAGTGATAGCTGTGATTGTTCTGGAAGATTTTAGTGTCAGTAAGATCAGCCAAAGGAATGGAAGTGAGCAGCTGCTGACAGCATCTTGTCAGCCCATTGCAACAGCTGTCAGGAGTGGTTCTGTGACCTGCAGCCATGAGGACTATGATTCTTGAAAACAGGGTAGTGGTTATTGTTGTTGTTGTTGTTATTATTATTATTATTATTATTATTACTACTACTACTACTACTACTACTACTACTACTACAATTAATTACGCAGAGCATAACGAATAGAAAACTGTGGGGGTATTAAGTTAAACTTCATGAGGTATCCAATTGTTCGTGAAATTAAACTTCATTACTTGGAAATATTTTTAAATGGAAATAAACACACTGGTTGATCTTTAAATTCTGCTTTTATAAGCTCAATTATATAAACATCTTCTTATAACCACACACTGTCTGTGTGTCTGTGTAAGGATTCTGAGGAGAGATATAAATTTATTGACCTTCAAATTTCAGAGAGTAGGTGTCAAGTTTTGACTCAGACCTCCTTATATTCATATTTTTATACATTGAACCATAGCTGTCTTTTCAAAAAAATTTAACGTTCACTCCTGTTTGATAAGCTTTGGCATGAATATGCCTAGGCTAATAAAAGCCTAACATATATTATTTAACAAGGTTAAAAACTAGCAATCAGACTTGTCAGGGAACTTATCACCTCCTTTAGAATATAAGCCTCAATCAGCCATTTCTCTACTGCATGGGACAGGGGCTCTCTTAGGTTTAGATTTAAGAAAATCAGTTCTCACAAAGTCACTAAACTTCAGCATCCAGCTCTTTTGAAAGTCCGAGTTTCAAATTAGTTTTGAAATCCTGGTCAGGGCAGACACACACTGGAGGTAACCAAATAAATCCCAGCAGTTCTTGCTGGGTGTGAAAATTCTTGAACTAACCTAATCTCTAGTTCATAAACCCAAAAAATCCCATAATATATGTTTATTTTTCCTGAAGTCCTACAGAAAGGATATTTTAAGTCTGGGTTAAGTGCTGGTCTGGCAGATGCCATATAGAAAGCTGTCAACACTTTTGGCACAGATTTCTTTTTGAGAGGGTTCAAACCTGAATTTCTGAAGGTGATGTTCCTTGAGCTTCATCAAACTGCATTTCACAACCACCTTTCCTACAGTTCCTGTGGATGGCAGGAGAAGTTTTGACTCAGTCTGTGTTCCAAAGGGCTGCTTTAAATCTTTCTATGTTTTTTAATTAACCATAGGATATAAAAGGACCTAAATGAAAAGCTACCAGTCAATTGCTGACTAAGTGTTCACCAGCCTGTTATTGAACCTATTTCATCGATTTGTTCCTTAATTCACCCATAGTCTAGAGATGTCATTAATATGCTCAAAGTTAATTTATTATCCTCTATTGCTTCTATTCAGGCCCATGTTAACAGAATAAATTCATCACAAATGATCAGACTTGAAAAGGCAGATTTGGATTCTGACAGAGAATAATTGATCATGGCTGGGAAAAAGCCTCCCACAGACTGGGCTGTTGGAATGCTGGAAGATGAAACTGGAATGACTGCAGAACTCCTGCAGAAAAGGACATGAAAGTCTTGGGGGGCAAAACAAACAAATAATAAATCCCCGACTCCATCTCCCCAAATAGGGAGGTTCCTGACACTGAGTATTTTTCTTTTTCACACTCACAGGTCCTTTTTCTTACCTTCTACCCTGAGGCAGAAATAATCATTAGGGCTCTGCTGGTCCTCGTTTCCATACCCAGAGCTGGGGACAGATGGGCACAGGGAGTGCCAGGGACATTCAGAGCTCTGCAGAAATTCAGAATTCAGAGCTCTGGGGCCACAGACTGCTTATCAGTACATCCATGCAGCACATGGCCCTGCTGTAGTGCTGCACAGCGCAACACTAATTTATTTAATTTGCTATTTTTTGTCACAATCCCCGTGATAACAGCAGGTTTGGGGTGATCTACTGCTCTGTTACACCACGCTTGCTACCTATCTGTATATTATCTGAATTACAAAAGCAACTGGATATAACAGCATTTATGACGCGTTTCAGGTGCTGTTACAATAGAAAAAAACTAAATCCATTTTGTAGTTATAAGTCCATTATCCAGTGGAAATGGAAAGCACGAAGATACTGTCATGAATGTGGCACCACTGTGATTGTAACAGGGGTTTGGAGATTTATTGTAAAGCCCAGAAACACTTGAAATGAAACAACTGATCATGGCATCATAGTCAATATTCTAACTATTATTATTTCGGCAAGTTATTGTTTTGTCCCCAGCTTCAGCACGGGGAGAATTCTCCTTCCTCCACAGCAGTGGCTGCTGTGGACTGGACATGGCCCCTTTTCTGTCAGACTGTGACTCCATTTATCCATCCCTTCATGTACTTGTCTCCTAATTCTGTACACACCAGAGCCCTTTCCCTGCTCCTGCTCTTGTTACACTGAGTAAATATGCAGTGTCAGGACTTGAGTTACCAAATTTCCCCAGGGAAAAAGAGGGGGAAAAAACCAGTGACTAGCCCAGACCTGTCCAGGAAATAAAAAAACTTGCTCGGCTCAGCCTAGATATTTTACAGAGGATCTTATATACTGATATAGCAATGAATATCAGTACCCAAGTGTTTGTAAATATGTAGATTTATCTGGATGATTCCTTCAGAACATCCCACCTCCCTTTACCCTCTTTCTATCATATTCCAGAACCCACCTGAATTGTGCTTCTAAATGTGCTGCTATCAATATCTGGGTGGGTGGGGGTTTTTTGTTGTTGTTGGTTTTTTTGTTGGTTTTGGTGGTGGGTTTTTTTTGTTGTTTTTGTGGTTTGTTTGTTTGTTTGTTTGTTTTCCCCCAGATTCAAATGCTTATTTATTCTATGAATGCCTTGGAACTAAGACCTTCAGTGAGGTGAATGTACCAAAGGTCTGATCAGTACCGGATGTCCCAATGAAGAACCTCTGTACCAAAAGGGATCCAGTATTTCCCAGGGAAGCAATGGAGAGTTAGAAAGTGCAAACTCTGCAATATTAATTCAGGACCCTTGTGTAAATGTATTTTGATGCAAACTTTAATTAAATTATCATATACTATTTTTCTCATTGGACCCTTGGGCCCAATTCAGAGAGTAAGTAGTTATTCAATATTTCTCTTTATCTACTCTAATCAGCATGTGGCCATACACCTTTTTAATTAATATTTTCAAAGCCTTGTGTTGAATGCAGATTTATTCATTTCCTCATGTACTCTGTTGTTTTCACAACACAATCAAAAGCTTCATGAACATGAATAATATCCCACCTGAATTATTTGCTTTATTGAGGCCATTTGCATCTGGGAAACTGAGGATTTAAAAAAATTGAGTAAAATTATGCAGCCTCCATTATTTCATTATTTCTGGATGCCCAACATGAGATAACTTAAACCAGATTGTTATACTCTTGAGCACTGGATACTATATTAGATGTAGTTTTCAAAGCTTCCCTGTTGGAGAAGGGGATGATGTCCTTGGCACTCAAAGAAACTCAAAGAAACCCAAATGATGAAACATGATAGCAAAAACTCAGTTTTCCCCCACCACCAAAGAGCTGTGCTGCCCATTTCAAAATGTACAACAAAAATACAGGAATGTTGAAGAGCTGTCTTTCATTGTCCTTACTAAATCTAACCAAACAGAACATCAAAAAAACCCATGAATGTACTTTGAATAGTCTTACAGTGATGAAGAGCTCATTATTTTAATAAACCACTAAAAATCTGAGAATTTTATGAGCTTTGATGATTTCTTACAGTGCCAAAACTTTCCAGAAGATATATCTTAAAAATTAGCACTAACTGTAATGTAATAAAATGCAATGATTTCATAAAATTTTACATGGTAAACCAATTCTAGAAATTCCTCAAAGTGCTTCTCGGAATCAAATTTTAGTTCATTTTTAAAATGGACTGGACTATAGTTACAACTGTTCCCACTGTAAAATCTCATTATTTTTATGTAAGTTAAAATAGATTTGCCCCTTTGCAGTGAGAAATGCACAACTACATGAGTGTTTCTCAGAACTGTGCTGCTGTTACCCCTGGCTGATGAGTGACTTGTTTTGCAGCCTTTTTTCCCTGTCTGTTTCTGCCATGGGTTGTACCTGTGGGGAATATTAAAGGTAAGGTGGCTTTCAGAAAGCTGTGAAAGCAGGCCCCAGAAACAGAAGGAGCAGAAAAACTTGGAATTAGCTGCAGCTGTCAAGCCTGAAAGTAGGAAAAGTTACAAGAGTACAGCAAGCAAGGACATGAAACAATAGTCTGAGACTTAGGTTTGGCCAGGATAGACCTTAAGGCTGCAGAAAAATCTGCTTAGCAATATAGTAGAAGGTTTTAAGTTTAATAATGGAGTATTATGTATTATAAAAAGAAAGCATCCAAGCAAGCATTGTTTGAAGCAGGTCTGTGTGTGTTTTAAGTGACTGGCTAGAACAATTGTCTGTGAGCTTTAGCAACATGCTATTGGCTGGAAAACTTTTAAAATGCCCTGTGACAGAGAGATCTTTGGCTGCTGCTGGCAGACAAGAGCTGTTGCCATCTTTCAATTGTCTCAAACCCTGTTATGAGGCTGATGCTGCAATAAAGACTCGAGGAACATTGTAAACTTTGTTCTGAGGTTGATTTGTAATAAAGATTTGAGAAGTGTATTTAGTAGTCCTGTCCCATTCATGCACAAACTTCCAACACGGTACCCTTTTCTCCCTAAACTCTGCAGACAGGCTGCAGTTTCCATGCCAAACCCTCCTGTCCTTGGGGAATGAGCCAAGTGCAGAGACTGACAATGAAGAGAAGGGAACGGGACACACGCAGAAGAATGCAGGAAACACTTTTGAGAGCAGCAACTCTGCTCTCCCTTTCTAGTTCCAACACCATCATCACCTGTGGGAAAGTGACTTTACAAATGGTTATCATGGAGATGGCAGAAAGCTCAGAATTCCCTGGGCTCCTCAGCAGCAGGGAGCTCAGGGCAGTGACTCTGCAGCTGGGCTGGTGAGCTGTGTGATCACTGAAGCCACAGCCATCAAATCCCCCTGGATGAGCTCACACCCCTTTTCACAAGAAAGACTCTTCAGGGGAACTAAGGAGCACAGAAAAAATGGGTTAGAGCTTGGCATTTCATGAAAGCAGAGATTAGATCAATATAATTATGTAGCAGAGTGTGTAAATGGGCTTCAGGACAGCTCCAAAGCAGGAGGAGGAGAAGGGGTATCCAACTCCCAACAAAAGAGCTTGGCACTTGGCCCCTGGACTTGTGACAACTTGAAAAATAAGAGCTCTGAAGTGAATGGTCATATTTCTCTCATTCCAGAGAAAAGAAGAGGGGAAAAAAGCAGATATTAATATCTATCCTTTCATGAAAGAGAAAAGGGAAGTGGGGAAAGCAAGATGCACTCCCAAGGAGTTCTGGTCCATCAGATTTTAACGCCAGGCTTTTAATTGCAAAGTTCCATCTTCACAAGTAACAAGGTGCTGGCCACCTCAGAGGAAGTTCAGCAAACTGCATTTTCTAATTTGGACTCTAAGTACCCACTAGAAAGGCCATTTGTCCAAAGACTTTTTAGACACAATTGCTTCAGAAGTTCCACAGGCTCACAGTAAGCAGCCGGAATGAAGGCTTCTCTCTCCAATTCACCAAAAAAAAAAAAAACCACAAGAAAAAACAAACAAGCAAACAAACAAACAAAACCCTGTTAAAAAATGTTCACAACTAAACACAACTAAAGTTTGAGCTCGTAACTTTTGCCGGCCTGCATGAAATGGTAACTAAGAACTGCCAAAAAATTAAAATAGGTATAGAAAATAAGTATTAAAAAAAAATACTGGCCAGAGCACACAGATTCAAGCACATAGTCAAATCAAAACTGGTAATTGCTGTATTCCAGTCAATTAATAGGGTGTTACAAGAAACTCTCAAAAAACCTCATAAGTATCTGATATAGTTTAAGAGAACAAGCGACTGTGAAATGATGCATTAAAGGAAAAGAGGCTGTTCTAATAATTACCTTTCAGTCCATCCAGTGGCTCTGTACGATTCCAGAATGTGACATTCCTGTACTGCTGACTCTGGGATTCAGTACTTTCTCCTCTGACATATATGGCAAATTCTGTCACTCACCCGACATATCATGTTCATCACAGATACACTTTTTTCTGACTTATTTTGTGCACAGCTTATCATATTACCAAAAATGGGTAAAACAACTGGAGGAAAAACAACTGGGCTCCCTGTGAAGGGGCAGCACAGAAAAAAAATTTATCAATTCAGATTTTTAAATAGCTGTGATACTTTGAATGGAGTGTGTGAGCTCTCAAGAATTTGTTACTTCTTGTAAATTATTGGTCCAGGGTTCTTTACCTTCTGAAGATTTTTTTTTAATTATTATTATTTTAGTTACTGCTTTAGATTGTCCATCAAAAAGAAATAAAGAAAGGAGCAAAAAGGCCACAGGGCACCTAAAATGCCATGAGGCAACAAGCTTCATCAACATCTTTAAATCAAAGACTTTATCTTCATATTTTCTCCACTTCATAACAAAACTGGATAATACATGGAGAAATGTTCATTATATTCTCAAAACACAAGCTTTTATGAACCTGATAATACTAAAATTTTACCTTGCCAAATGGTTCACCATGACCACCTTAAATGCATTACATTGGCTTGTTATTTCCATGCTAAATGACCAATATAAAATTACTGCACAAGTTCTATGGCTGGTGAAATAAATCTGCTCAGAGGACACTCTTGATTTCCAGTCAGCCAAATCTGGCTGCCATCTGACATATTAGACAAAAAAGAAAAAGTCATCTTTAGATATATATATATATATGGATAGATAGATAGATAGATAGATAGATAGATAGATAGATAGATAAGTAGATATTAATAACAATCCAAACTACCCATGCTTTTCTAAAATTGGGTCAAAATCGCAAATCCTGAAACATATTTCATTTCTGCTTCTGTACATGAATCCCAGTGACATTTCATGCCAATCACTGTGTGGATTTTCTGTCCTGAAACTTGGTGGATAAGTCACAAATTATGCTGGGGTGGAAGAAATAGGTGAAATGAAAATATCCCTTGAAATCAGTGTTTTTAGTATGATATGTGGAGGGTCTTTTTGCACAGAAAAAATGAGATGATTAACAAAAAGTTGTCTTAGTTATGTTAATTATCAATTTATCATAATTTTGAGAAGATCTGTGAGGATTGCTGGAGATGTGCTGACAAGATGTAAGAAGAATGGATAAAGGAATAAAAATAAACCCATGGAGGGTGATTGGGATGTTTCCTTAGCTACAATTAACTGAGATTTTTATGGAAAATTTTAAAAAATCTATTGCAATATGGAAAAAGATATTTTTTGAGTATTTAGGAGTCCGTTTAAAGGTAAGACTTTTCAGGCTACTTTTTGTAAACCCATCAGCTCTGCTAAAGCACTGTTTTTACTTCTAAGGAAGACAAAATGTCACTTCCCAAGGAAATTGATTCCAGAATAAAAAAAAAAATAAAAAAAGCTGTATACAGGTCACAAAATCTACTTGTCTAATTCATTTCTTGCTTCTTCTTCTTTGCCTTTTTCCCCTCCCAAACACCCAGTGCAGCGCTGGGCCCTTCTGTTTAGTCAGTGGCCAATTACAACTTCTCTGGCGCAGTTTTTCATCCCAAGGCAATTTGGTAATCTTACACTGAATAATTAAACCCGGGTCTCTAAACAAACTGCTCCAATTCCTGTATCCAGAGCTTGCATATCTAATCCAGATAACAGGATAAGCAATGTGACTGTCAAAGTTCACCAAGAAATGAAAACAAGAGCCCTGTGTTCATTCTTCTTTGTGGAGTTTCTAAACAAAGAGTAAGTTGTACTTCTAGGTAGAAAATCTAATCTGCATTTAAATAGAATTTCTCCAAATAATAAACAAAAGCCTGAAGCAACAGTTTTACAGCAAGTCTCGCTGCTAGTGCAGAGCCTAATCCTTCTATCTCTATCTGTAAGCCCTTCTACCCTTGTATATTAATTTCCTTGCCGGTTTATCAAGTCATCTTGGCAGAGTTCACAGGAACAGCAGCCTCTCCTCACTTCCTCAACTCTCTGCAAAGCTGAGCCTAAAGCTGCTCCAGCTTTGGGTGGTCAGCAACTCAAGGCAAACTCAGATTTATGAGAACAAAGGGAAGTTATTAACCTCAAGAGGGAGAAGGATGGCCAGTAGCAGCATAAATCTCCCCGCAAAAGAGGCTTAGGCTTAAAACAGCAAGATGCTAAATGCTGCAGATTAGTTTTTAAAATCTTCTGGGACAGAGAAGTTTTCAGATGCTACCTTGCCACTCAGTATTTTATTTTTATGTTTGAAGGCAACAGATCTGATACCACCTGAAGACCTCACCTCTCCTACTGCTTTCCCTCAAAAGAACTATTTACATATTTCAGTAAAGAAATTTAAAAAACAAATTACCCCCCTTCCCAAAAAGGGGCTCTGTTCTAAATTTAAAAACAATGAAGGAACTCATTATTAAATGAAAAAGATACCTCAGAGGAAAAGACAGAAGGATAGAATTAGCATTCTAGATGAGATTTGCCAGATTCTCAGATATAAAGAAAGTTAGTACCAGATGAGCAATAACTAATTTAATTCAGGCAGCTCTGCTTTAATACAGGTCACTGCTAATTAGACAAATACCCACTAGATTTGTCTACCTGATTCCCACTCCACTCCTAATATTGACAGACCATCAGCACATCAGCCTTTAAAATATTTTCTCGCTGTAAGCCCAACAAATTTGACCTATAACTCTATTGTATTATTAGACGTTGTTCCAGGCTGACTTGTTCTCTAAAGGGCCAAGGGGACCCAGCTGCCTTTGAACCAACACAGGTTGCAGTCACAGGGATCATCTTGTTTACAGGACTCAACAATATAGAATTTTTTTTTTTTCCCCTGAAAACAGAGTTATAACTCCCATTTTGTGAAAGGCATTTTTTGATTTCAAGAAAGAGAGATAAGTTAGGAGTCAGTTTTCCTCCAGACTGTAGCACTTATTCACATTCAAGGAAGAAAAACAACAATATTAAGGATTCTGTAAAAGAACTTGATAAGCTCCTTTGGTAAGCAGAAAAAAAGAAAATCCCAAACCAATTAGTCTCTCAAGGAAACATTCTCTTTATGAATCAAAGCTATGTGCCAATAAGTATTTCTTATTAAGTAGAAGATTCTTGCTCTGCAGGGTAGGAGATGGACACTGCGTAAATTGAGTAAGTGTTAAACTGAATGAGAAAATGGTTGTAGGCAGAGAAGAAATTGAATAAAAGGGAAAAAAAAAAAAACCAACCCCAACCAAGCTTTCTACTTCACTACTAAAGATAGCAAGTTAAAATTAGAAAAGGATATACAGTAATCTTGTATTATTGATGGATTAATGATATATTTATTAAGAGAGAAAATACACTTTGCATCATTATAATGCCATAGGGACAATAAACTGCTTTGCTAAGTGTATAGGGGATATTTTAGCTACGGCCAGAGGCTTAAATATTTCACCATTCCACTGGAAAACATGTAGGAATTCAGATGGAAAACAAAATCCTATGTAAAAGACAATCAACTCACAGCAAGAATAATTAAACCAGCATTTTATGTTCCTGTACAGTCAAGTATGGAGATGATTATTTGAAGTGTTCTTACAGGAGGTCAGGTTTCCTGGCCTGGCTGGCAGACACAGGGAACTGCACAGAACTTACTCCAGCTGTTGGTGCAACCAGTTTAAAAGTGAAAGACAGCACCAACCTTGCCTCTTTTGATGGATGACAAAACACAATGAAGAGAAGGAGAGGAAAACTTTGGGTATTCCCTCATTTCTCAGATGGCAGGAGAGGTTCACATCTGCCCCACTCTCTTTGTTTTGCTGGGAAGTGCATTTTTACACCACATTTGCCCATCTTTGGCACCAAAGATAAGCAATGGCACATGAGAATTGGCATGGCTTAAAACCCTGAGCAAACAGAGGACTTGCAGAAAGTGAAATCCAAAGATCAAGCATGATGTCACACTTAGGGAACATTTTATAGAGCTGCATTCACCTCTGCCTTCATGGTTTTTGGATCTTCGGGATTCATGTTTTGAGGCTTTTTATCTCAGTCCTCACAGGTAGAAGCCTCTTTTCAAAATCAAAGTCTTCCCAGATGATCAGAAAACAGAACATGGTCAAATAGCATGAAAACAAAGGGAAAACAACTAACTAGAACTGAGAAGCAGCAACTCAGGGAAACTGGAAAATTTTGAGTACAAAAGCCTTTGGCCTACATATAATTTTTTTTAAGTCCTCCATATTATAATCTCTAAGAAAACAAATTTAGCCACATAATAGCAAAGTTTTCTGTAGGTGTTTTGGAATTTTTACTGAAAAATCCCCAATATTACCAGTTTCACTTTAAAGAGTCACACAATACAAATAAAAGCGCTCATAAAGTCAATTAGAAGTCAAAAGAAAATAAGCGTTGAACCAAAGTAATTAAACTATGCAATAAGAACGATTAATCTGTGAAAGTTCACGGCAAAGGTAAGGCATGGATCTGGCATGTACAGTGGAGAATGGATCTAAAAAATTCCCTAATTAGTTGGAATTAAGTGGTCACCTCCCTTAATTGGAAGGAAGAATGAATGCAAACTTCAAGAGGAAAGGTTTTCTTTTTTTAAAGCAGGGAAGAGGCTTCCTGCTCCCTCTGGCTGTGCCCCTGCCCGGGGCAGTCCCTGACCCTGGATTTGGGGTTCATCTCTCCCTGCTGGCACATCCCAGGCTGGCCCATCCCAGCCTCCTCCTTCCAGCAGGGAATGCCACAGCTGGGAGCATTTCCAGCTGCATCCTCTCAGCCCCAGGGAGGGCAAAGCTGAGGATGAAGTGCTGGCTCTGCCCATTCTTCTCCAGGAAATGAACCCTGACTCTTCCCAAACCACTCGGGTTCAGCCGTGGAGACAAGAAGGAAATCAGAAGTGTAATTTGTAGCTGCTGGGCCAGGGGCCACACCAATAAAAAGGATATTTTGTGAATTTTAGAGGAGAGCTATTAGCAGTCTTCATTTATCCCTCCTCCAAGTAAGTTTTACCAGGAGTGACAGTGGCGTTGGCACTCTGTGAGGATGTTCTGGAGCCTGGGAGCAGGAAACAGCAGGGGTGCTAAAGCTCCACCTCAGACCCATGCCCAAGCCATTACATCTCCACATCAGCTTTTTTTTTTTTTTTTTTTTTTTTTTTTTTTTTTTGGGCATGGAGCATCACAACTTTGGCCTCACAGCAAAAAGAAAAAACATCCAAAAAAATTATTTCAGCTTAAAATGTACCATTCACTTCTGATCACTTTCTTTTTTTTTTTTTTAAATTCAGTTTGTTGTGAACATAAATCACCCTTTCCCAACAATCTTCCTGGCACACATGTGGGTGCCATAGCAACTGTCACAATCTCCAAATCCTGTGCTCGTGAAACACACAACTGGGTGATGAAAGGATTGCTATCTGTGAATCCATAGATCTGCAATCACCCCCTAGCCGTGGCTAAATAGTATAAATAATTGTAGCATGGGTCTGTGTTTTTTTTTTTTAATGGGGAGAAATCCAGCAATAAGAACAGAAATTCAAATATTGCTTTTCCAGTCCAGATGTATCAAGATATCCAGCATTACAAGTCTCTTAAGAAACTGAGTAATTAATTACATTGCATTCAATGTAGTGAATAACTGCCAGGAAGCAGACTTAAAACTCGGATTCTGTTTTAATTTATTTTATTTATGGGCACAAGTGAGGCCTTCAGGTAACTGAATACAAAATAAATTGGACTGTGACTGCTAAAAGAAAAGTAGATTTAAGGTAGATTTAAGTAGAACAGGTACTTAAAACTAAAGAATTGCTTAAAAACAAAGCAAAAACAAGACGGGAAGAGGAAAACAGGGTCATTCTAACCTTGGTAGTCCACATCCCGATGCCTGAGGTAGGAGGAACGAACCACATACTAAAATATCCCTTCATATAACTTTTCAGACTCATCTCATGTCCTTTTCAAACCATCTGAGTCCCAAAACACCCCATACTTTAGAAGATTCTGAAATTAATATAAGCTTATTTTCAAAATCTGCTTCTGGTTTAAGTCAAGTGAAAGGAAACACAGAACAAGTTCTGCTGAGAACTATTCTTGTTTTGCCTGAATTGACTTTTCCCCCCTTCATCCAAACTAATTAAAAAATGTTCAGAACAATGAGATTTCCTCAGCTTTCTTACCATGGGCAGGGATTTATTCCTGAGTTACAGGATTGCAGAGGTATTATTCAGATAATAAAAAAGAAGGCCAGAGATTTGTAAACAATGGCAGAACAGCTTAACCATTTGATCCGCACTTTTCTAATAGTCATCATTATAAGAGCTTATTTTGTTATTATATTCCATTCTTCCTGAAATATCCAGTAAAAAACCACAGTTCAACTTACCCTTGAAGTATTTCCCTTTTCCATTTTAACAAAACTTGGGAGTTTCTGAATATTTCTATGCCTCTATCTGTATTCCATGAGGCTGCCCATTTCCTGAGCAGCTGAAGCCCTGAAGGAGAATCCTTTGGCCATATATTCCCTTTATAAATCCCCAGCTGATGCAGTTTACAATACTCCACTGAACTCCTGACTTTCATTTACAAAGCTCAGAAGAGAACTCATACCAGTGCCAGGCTGTTATGTACACCAAAGGATGTATCCATTTGATTAAGTCTCCTCCTTTATTCTCCACATTGGAACAGAGAGAGCAGGAGTAGCTTTTTCTTCTTTTTCTCCTCAGTGTTGCAGTTTTTTGTTTGCAGTGCAAGCTACTGGCATAAAATATTTAGCAAGACGTGAACCAGAAAAAAAAAACCACAAAAAAACCAAAAAAACCCCACCAACTAATATTTTCATAGTGAGAATGTATAGATTACACATGGAATAGATGGAAAGGCACAAAATTAATTCTCAAAGGGCTGGTAAAATTACATCTGAACTGTCTGAAAGCACAGATCTGGTGTGTATTTAACCACCATTGTGATTGGTGCTTTCAAAAAAAAGAGGAGTCCCTTAAAGTTACCTATTTCTGCTTGAAATTTTAAAACTTTTTTTGCATGTGTTACAGTTTACTTGTTTCACCCAGCTCCTGTAACCCCTGCCACTGCTTGCAAATGCACATGTGCAGTAAATCCACTGTGGACTCACCTGGAAGCCAGGGGCAATTAAGGAGAAATAACTAAGGTAGCAGTATTTTATCATTGCAGGCCCAGAGTCATGAAAATTACCAAGAATTTAATTAATGTGTTCGCTACCCTGTGCATGACAACTGCCATTCATTAAGATATAATCAGCAGTAATATATAAGCAGAGGGTAGATCCCAAATGATTGGAGGGTTGAGATGAGTGCTGAGTTGCTGCCAGGCAGAGCTGCTGTGCCCTGGCCCACTCCTCTTTCCTGATCAGAGCCAGATCTTCCCTCTGCTGCCCAGTGGCACAGAAAAGAGCAGAGATCACCAGCACAGGGAGCTGTGAGCACACAAATAGGAGACTATCCCTCACCAGGAGCTCCAAGGGATCCACCTGGCATGGCAGGGATGGCTCCTGTGGTGCTGTTTTGGGGCTACCTAAAAACAGAGGCCAAACAGAGTTAAGGGAGTAAAAATATATTTATTTTTGTTCTTTAATTTTATAATAAATATATTTTTGGAGGGGCTTCAGGTACAGTTTGGGCAGACAAAGCCCCCCAAGGGCTGCACCCAAAAATGACCACAGGTCATGGGTTTTCACACTTGTATAAGTTTGGTCCATTTGCATATTGGGGGTTAATCTTGCAATTACAGCTTCAGCTAATGAAGCAATTTACCTCAAGTTTGCTCCTCCCAACTCACTTTTGTTTCCATCTCACAGTCCTGAGGCAGTGAGGTGCCCTTGATCCCCAGGCCTGGGGAGGAATTGTTGTGTCAGAGCAAAATGGGGAAGCAGCAGCTCACCCTGTGTGTGGAGTTTAGAGTTATACACTAAAGAACTGCAGGATTGCAAATAAATGAAAAATATAAAAGCTGAAATCTTAAGGCATCACCTGCAGCCACCAGCACTGCCCTGAGCCCTGGTGCTGGCTGCACCACAGGAGAGCACACCTGTGTTCCCTGTCAGGGCAGCACTCACAGCCATGGACAAATTGATACTGGGATTGGGAATGCTGGCTCACAAGTCTCTGGCATGATCTAACCATAAAAAAAATAAGATACTGTTGTTTTGTTGGATATTTTTTCCCCTTATGTGTTGGAGAATGGCAAACCCATCTATGCCCATGATCTTGAAAACATTCTTCCTTTTGGCCAAGGCAGAATATGTCTTTGCAGCATTTCATTTGCTCTGTGATTCTAGGAACCTTAATTTAAAAAAAAAAAAAAAAAAAAACAACAAAAAAACAAACAAACAAACAAACAAAAAAAACCCCGCACAACATTTGAAATCAATTCTTCCTGTACTGTTTCAGCCTGAAGAGAATCAAATTATTTTAAACCAACTTATTTGAGAACTACCATGAATATTGGATGTAAGTGAAAAGAGATTCCAAAAGCATTGTGGGCACAGGTATGTTCTTTCGCTGTTACGCAACTTGAAATTTCAGGGACCCTGAGAAAGTTGGCAGCCTCTGATGAACAATTTTTGGATAGACCAAGAATATACTGAGGCAATCTTGAACCACGCTTGGCAAAAACTGAGCAAGACATGGTTCAAAATTATGTTGATCTGTCACTGAGGAAAAACTTTTTGTGATGAAGTGCTCAAAGATAACCAAGTTATGAAAAGAAAAATCACTGGTTCCCATGATGAACAGGTTATCTGAGCAAATATAATCAGATGGACGTCCAGAGAACAGACACATTAGCAAATTAAAGAAAGAAACCAAACCAAATCAGAAAGCCCTTGTGGAAATTAACCCAGCACAGGAATCACTCGAGTGCAATGTGGGGAATCAAAGTTGATCATAACTTATGGCACAGGTGGAATCACATCTAAATTGCCCAAGTAATGCTGCAACAAACCTTAGTGAGCTGTGCTTGATCCCCCATCCTTCAGAGCTGGGTGAAACAGAATTAATAATTTCATTAAATGCTTCTTTATGCATAAATTATCATCTCATTATCCTGAAAAGGAACTGGATCTCGGGATCTCGTTTAAGTTTACTTGTGTTGGATTTGGTTGGTCTGGTTATCTCTGAGTCGAGGTTGCAACACAGCACAGGGAGAACAGAGGTGAAAATATGAGTAGCTTTCATTCAGTAACACCTTATTATTTATTAAAAAGCATTTGGCTATGTCAGAGTTTGCCAAATGTAATAATTAGGTGTCATGCCCTCATAAAAATGTAAGCAATATGACAGCCACTAATGGAGAAAGAATTGAAGGCTAAGTAAAAAAATAATGAATCAATGGAACAGCCAGAGATTCATCAGAGGAATCCCAATGTCTGGTCTAAATACACTTCTGGTGGAATTTGTCTAAGGTCTCAGATCACTTGTAGATGAGACTTTCGGTTTTCTGAATTGTAGATTGTGGACATTTGGAAAAGAGCTAAGTTAGTGCTAATTAATCCTACAGCACGAACAGCAAATGCCCGTGTTTGGCCTGAACTTTAAGACACTCGTTGCCATCTCCTTGCAGACATGACATTATGAGAACCCCTCACAAATTAGCTTACATAACAGAAAATAAAAAGGAGTTTACCCTTTAGAAAGACAGAGTTCACCATCTTCAGGTGCTGGAAGTAAAGACTGGAGCTGAAAAGAGGCCAAATTGCTCTAACATTTAACCAATTTGGATCAGACGGGCTGAAGTCTATGGTCACAATGGACAAAGTGAAACAGAAAGGAAACTTAATTCTCCCGTTTTGTTCTACTGAAAAATGGGTTTCTGGTAAAGCACAGTTAATCACAGTGAGGAAATGACATGTCATAGTCATGGCACAATTGTGACAGCACCGCTGCTGCTAACTTATGAAGTCTGTGACCATTTGTGATTCTCTCCTTTGTACTAAATCAAAGGTTGAAGGCCAGAGTACTCCAGGTTTGTATGTGATTTTGCTTTGACAGGCACCTCATACAGAATATCCTTATAAAATGAAGATATCTATTATACTTTTATCATTTTCTAAGTTTGGGAACAAAAATGTTAGGATAATTGAACAAGGTATTATTGCACGGCTAAGATTTGGTGGGGATCCTTTTCCTTTTCCTTTTCCTTTTCCGAAGTGCCTTTTCTAGCAAAAACCACATCAAGAAATACCACCTAGATGACAAAGAATAATTTTTGATTGATCCAGGACACACTTTGCTTTAATAATGTTTTTCTTTTACTTTCTAGGAAGCTGCTTATTGAAGAAAGGAAAGGGACACTTAAATAAAAAAGTTTCTTGCGAAGTTATTTCACACAGATGAATCAGTGCAATGGAGACCTTTTTGCTACTTCATCTACTGTCTAATGAGAAAAAGAAATCCCAGCTTTTAAATCCAATTGCACTTTAGCTGACCTACAGTTCTATTCATACAGAGGTAGATGGGAAAAGGTAACAATTCTAACAATTCCCACCTGACCCAAAATTTCAGGACAGTAATAAATTTCAAAGCATTTTCCTTCTGCAGGCTGAGTAGTATTTCCATGAAAGTGAGCAATAAATGCATTTCTGCTGATCTCTGCACTTCATTCTGATGAAAACAAGTGCAGGAATACACATGACCTGGGAATTCTGTGGTCTGGGAACCACGGGATCCAAAATGCTAAATTTCATTGTTACTGAGCTGGTGAAGTTCCCCACTCAGGAGCTCATGTTCCAACCAGAACCATCCCACCTTCTGCTTGAAAAAAACAAAACCCATCCCACAACCTGCTGATGAAAAAAAAATCACTCCAACAGAAAAGGTGTAGCAATGATCACATAAAAATACGTCTGGCCTACAGTGGGCATGCTGTGACTTAGATGGGGTCTTAAAGAGGAGGAGGAAGAATCATCGTGTTTGTTGAAGATGTAACATAATTCTGAAGAAACTGAAATTGTTGCCTCTGTATGTGGTAGGCTTAAACAATATTTAACTGGCTGTTATTTCACTTTGGAAATCTGTTCTGCTGTGTGTTCTGTTGAATTAGATCAAGAATAAATTTGGATGAAGATAAAGTGCCAGCTCCATCAGTGAGAGTGGATCAGAGATCACACTCGAGTCAGAGGAATAAAAAGAATGATTAAATGAGGTCTACGTGCGTTTTGTAGGATGTACGGCTGGAGGCTCTTTTATGTGAAACGACTTCAAAGCTACCTTGTAAGAGTATATTAAAAATAAAATAGCACCCAGAAAAGATATGAGAGGGCAGAATTTTAACCCTGAAATTTTCTGCTTTTCTTGGTAAATTACAGATAACACTCATCAGCAGTACTTAAGCCACTTCTCCTCCACGAGCTCGACAGTGGCAGGCAGGAGTGTTGCGACAGTCCAACTCCTTTTGGCGGCACAGAGACAGCCTAGAAACAGTCAAGTGACAGGAAGATTGTCTAAAAGGCACAATGATTGTAGGGACAAATGTCTACATGCAGCAGCCCCCTACCACCCACACTGTAATAACGATAACCCTCAACACAGAGAAGACACCAAATTGTACTTTCTCATCTGCAACACTGACATTACAGACTGATATTTGTACATTTAAATGGTCCAGTGCCTCCTGTTGCTGCATCCAAGCTGGTATTACATGTGTGCATTGCTGGGAGAGAAGGTACTCTATCCTTTATAAAGCAAACACACCTGGTGTGCAAGCCTTCTTTTTATGGTGTCTGATTTTATCATGATGGCTGCACATTCATGAAACAAACAAAAAACACCAGTTAGGCTTTAGACTTGCAATTGGAGCCCTTGCTGAGATTTTTCAGCCAAGATGCTACGTCATTAACAGACGTTTAATATTGATTTCATGCCAAACTATTTGCTACACACCATATTTGTGGTTCCTTGGATGTTTCAAATCTTAGCTGTCTCAAATCTTTTCTCTCTTCACAACCTGCTCTTCCTTTACAGAGCTATAACCTCTTCAGGGATGTATCTGGAACAACTCTGGGTGAGGGGAGCAATGAGACCTTCTTTGCTCCCATCTCAGTGAAATGGAGCACTGCAAGCACCCTCTTCCCTTCCACCCTCCCGTGCCAACCTCCCCTGCACCATGCCCTTGGGGTTCCTTGGCTCTGTGCCCCGCTGATGGGGAAAGGAAGGTGCCAGAGTGTCTTAGGTTGCAATATGTAACCAAAAATGATGTATAGGGAACACGGCCAGAGGTGGGGAGTCTGCAGCCTCTCTGGGTAACCTGTGCCAGGGCCTCACCATCCTCACTGGGAGAATTTCTTCCCAATATCCTATCTAAACCTGCCCTCCTTCCCCTTATGGCCATTCCCTGTTGTCCTGTCACTCTGAAGGCCATTCCCTCTTTTCCTGTCACTTTGTTCAAAGTCCCTCTCCAGCTCTCTCAAAGCCCCTTTAGGTGCTGGAATGGACTCCAATGTCTCCCTGGAGCCTTCTCACAGCCAGGCTGAACAGCTCCAGCTCTCTCAGCCTGGCTCCAGAGCAGTTCCAGCCTTGCAAATGTCCATTGTGACACTGCAGGGCTTCCTGTAACCAAGGCTGCATTGTCACACTGTGGAACCAAGGAGACCCTTATGACACTGGGGTCCCCATGGAAACAAGGGGCCACTGTGACACTTTGGGGCCTCAAGGAACCATAAGTGTCCTTTGCGATACTGCGGAACCAAGGGGCCATTGTGACACTCTGGGGCCCCATAGAAGCAATGGGACATTGTGACACTTCAGGCCCTCATGGAACCAAGGAGAGCAGTGTGGCACTCCAAGGGCTCATGGAATAAAGGAACCCTTGTGACACAGGGGAGGCCAAGGAAACCAAGTGGTCCATTGTGACATTGAGGGGCCTCCGAGAACCAAGGGGCCATTATGACACTTTTGGGTGTTATGAAAGCAAAGGGGATCCTTGTGGCACTGTGGGGTCTTGTGTAACCAAGGGTCTGTGTGGCACAGCAGGGCCTCATGAAACCAAGGCCATTTCAAAACTGCTGAGCCAAGTAGACCATTGGGACACTGTGGGGCCTGATTGAACTGATGAGAATATGGTGACACAGTGAGACTTTATGGAAACAAGGATCCATTGTGACACTTTGGGGTCTCCTTTAACCAGGAGTCCAATTGTGACACTGTAGAGCCAAGGAGATCATTGTGATCCTACAAGGTCTCATGAAACCAAGTGACCATTGTGTCACTTTGGGGCCCCATTGGACCAAGGCCACCGTTGTGACACTGTAGGGCATCGTGGAACCAAAGGGCCCTTGTGACACTGCAGGGCCCCATGTGTAAGAGACAGTCCAAAGATCTCTCATCTGCCTCACGACCATCGTCAAGGACAGAGACTGAAACCCCTAAAAGGGACTTTAAAATCTCAGCACAGGAGTTCTGGCCTGGCTGAGGTGGGATGTTGACCAAGTGCTGCCTGCCGGTGTGTTTGATGGAAAAAACCCAGCACGCATTTCTATCGGAACATCAGAACCTGAGCAGAAACAATGGGCAAGTCACGGTGAAGAGACTGCGCCTGCTGACTTGTACTGGTTGACACTCTACCTGCTGACGGCTGACCTGTTCTGAGTTCTCAAAACGAACACACTGTAATGATTTCCCCCACCTGTCTGGCCAATTGCCTGTCGCTTCAGAGAGGACTATAAGGACCCCTGAGTTAACCACAGACTTTGAGATCTCCCCACAGAAGAAGACGGATCTATTGGCCAGACCACGAGGATTTCGTCTCTCCGTTGGTAGCTATAACCCACCTCCCCTTTCTCTTTTCTCGCTATCCTTTATTTCCCTTGAAATCCCCACTATCGCATTTGTTGGCACTAAGTAAAGGTGCATTTTTGATTGAGTAAACTGAGTTGTCCCCTGCTGTGTCTTTTGCGCCTTGAGATCCTTAAAACAAACCATCAGCTTCCCCGCATATATTTGCGGACCCTGACATTAAATTGGCGTCACGGACAGGATCTTGATGGACAGAGGGGTTGCGGGTTTTATACAGTTTGTAAAAGGAGAAGGACCCTCGTCTCAGCCGCACCTAGCACACCACTTCGGTGAGCGCTGTTAGAAAGCAAGGGGGGCGAGGGAAAATTCCCACAAACTCTATAGACCCAGGCAAATAGCACTCCCTGTCATCAGGATTTCACAAAAAGATCTCATTGTGCAAAAGATGGGACTGTAGTTAGTTGTGGTTTTTTTGTGTTTTGGGCTGCTTGGTGTAGTTGAGGAGACAAATATTTGTAACTAAGGTGAACCTCCCAGGCAGTTTTGGTCTCCTCGCCCATTCCAGGGAAGCAAAGGGAAACACAGTTGTAGCTGTGCTTTTGGTGTAACTTTAAGAATACCTCCCTGAGAGTGGTTTTGGTCCCTTCACAAAATGAGTGAAAAAGATAAGAATGCATTTTATGCTTTGTTAGCGAAACATGGCACTGGACCTTCTCCAGACGGAGAAAGGTGGGCACAGAATAATTGGTTTAAATTTGAAAACATAGTAACTAGAATATATTCTTTACAACATGATGCTAGATATAAACTGGGCAGAAATAAAACCATTCTTTGCTCAGTTTTGGGGGCCTGTCTCTCGGCAGCCATAGCAACCCGTTTTAAACGGGTAAGTGAAGAAAAAGCAGTAATAGAATCCCTATTAAATTTGGTAGAAGCTTTGCAAACACAATTAGAACAGGAAAAAAAGAATTATTTGCTGCAGACTTCCCTTGCAGAAGGGCGAAGTAAAAACTTAAAATCTGCAGATTCACCCACAGAAACAGAAAGAAAGGAGACATACAACATTAAACAAATATACTCTCAGAAAGAATTAGAACACATGCAAAATTGTGGGGAACACTGTTGCTCCAACTTGAGACCTCTCATCAAAACAGAATATAATTCTATAAATGAAGAGGATCATGATCCCCACATAACCACCAAAGAAATACCATACATGGCCACTGAATTAGCTAAATTAAAGAAAGAATACTCCCGCCTCCCAAGTGAATCACAGACAGAGTATGTTTTTAGAGTCTCACTCACTGGGGGTGACCAAATTCAATTAAGTGAACAAGAAGCAAGTGGCTATTGGGGACATGGAGTTTTCCTAACAACAGGAAATACACGTGCTCCATGGTCCCTGACACAGCGTGCAGCTTACTGGGCAGGGGGGTTAAACCCCCTTGAGAGGGACGACCCTCTGGCAATAGTCGGCACTCCAGACCAACTCCTAGAAAACATACACAAAGCTGCATGCTTGCAAATGATACATGAAAGGAAATTAATCTCTGGCTATGAGTCACCAATGCAACAGCCTGTCAAACCTGAGATCATGACCCCCCCAATTCGAGGTTTGCCAGAGTCTCTAAAACCAACAGCAATTCTTCTTCAATAAACAAGAGCATCTATCTCTCTGGTAGATAGACTTGAAAGATTTCTTGGCCATACAAGAGATCAAACTGGTTCCACTGACTCCACTGACTCCTCACCTTTTACAACTCCTAGCACACAATATAACAGCAGTCATAAACTTTGGACATGGAGTGAGGTAGCAGAGGAGTTAATAAGTTACAGTAGAAAATATGGACCAGTGAAGTACTCAGAGGACAAACAAGAAAAACCCAGAGGAGTCAGGCACATTGCCTTTCCTAATGAAAAATCAGAAAAGGGAAAACAAATTTCCAACTGGCAGCAACGGTGGTGGCTAGGACTGAAAAGGGGAGTTCCACGAGAAGTAATGAATAAATTGCCATATGATAAATTGGCTAAAATAATTTCTAATTGGCTCTGTCCCAAACATATTGTATTGGAACCATCAAACCGACAACCCAGCGCACCTCCTGTCCGCAAAGACGACAGCCCATACTCCACTAACTTGGAAATCCAAGCAATTTTTGGACAAAGATCTGCAGAACTAAGGCCATCTGCAGGATTCAGAGAACCAGTGTCCCAAGAACAGCAGCAGGAGCCAGTGAAGAGAACATCGCTCAGTGTCACTCCAGGCACGGCTGATGCCGGGCACAGCTCAGCCTGTGGGGAGCTCCCATAGCTCCTGCCTTCTCCCTCCCTGCTGACAGCTCCCTCCCTCCAGCCCTCAGACCCTGCCCATCCCCCCTTATTCCCTCCCAGCTCATCCCTTTGCTTTGCCTTCCATTAATAAACACTTTGGCTTCTTCACTTTACCTGCGTCTCTGTGGAGCTGAAGCGGCGTAAAAACCTGAGCCCTGGCACACACAGGCCCCTGCTGCCGTCCTCTTCCGTGCTGTGTTTTGTGCAGAGACACAGAGGAGCGAGGCCGCGTCAGGCTGGAAAGGTGCCTGTGCTGAAGGTCCAGTTCCACAACACTGTGCAGTTTAAGGTCCTACTGAGCAGCCTGAAGCTCCTGGATTTAGGAAGAGCCAACCTGAGTATGCTCTGAACCCAGCTGTGAGGGATTCCATGGCAAGCATCTACAGAGGGCAAAGGAGCTTGGAATGCTGAAAGCTTTCAAGAATAGCTTCCTGAAAGCATAGCAGTGCTCCATCCCTGCGCAGGGTCAGGGAGAGGGCAGAAGCAGAGACCATCAGGCCTTAACAGGGAGCTTTGGGTGTGCCTAAGGGCAAGTGAAGCAGCAGCAGCACGGTGGCCGAGACTTGGACGCGTGACCGAGCCAATGACCCGAGCGCCATCAGGCAGTGCCGGGATCCCGGCTGCGGTTCTGGTGCCCAGAACTGAGGAATCGCAGCCCCTGCCTCAGAGCCTGTCAGAAAGCCAAGCAAGTGAGAGCAGAGGGAGGGCAGCCTTCCAGTCTCTCCTGGGCATGGCCACAAAGCAGCCCCTGCTTCTCCTTCCTCCGCCTGTGTTTGGGGTGTGCTGAAGGCAGCGCCAGCCAGGCTGTGCTCTGTGTTCCAAAGGCTGTGGAGAGTGGGCATGAAAAGTGCTGCGTGCACAGCGGAGAGTCCTGGAAGGTGCTGGCAAGAGCGTCCTGCGGGAACAGGGCTCTGGTCTCTGGCCGGGAAGAGCCTGGTTTTGCTGCTGTGAGCGCAGGCAGGCGTCGAGGCAGGTGAAGAGGCAGCGGGCAGCTTGTGTTTGTAGAGGGCCTGGGGCTGCCTGTGCAAACCTCCACCTGGAATCACACTGGGGGAAATCCCAGCTAGAGCTGGAGCGCCTGTCCAGAAATGACCCGAAGGAATTCAGCCTTGCCAGGGTTTCTTAAGAGTGTGTTGGTGTTCCCCAGGAAAGGTACACATTTGGGGAAACGCCTCTGGGGGAAAGGGGCTTGCTGCGAAAGGAAAGCACTTTCCTAGGAGCTCCCGGTGCTGTCGGAGCAGCTGTCCCCCTTTGGCTCTCTGTGGTCCTTTCAGTCCTTGAGGCCTGTTGCACTTGGCAGATGGACAATGGAAGGGAGAAGGCTGTGAAGAGCAGGTTTGGAATCCACCCGGACCTGCGGAGACCAAGGCCAGCACCTGCAGCAGGGTGTGTTCCTCCCCTTTGGACACAGGTGTGAGTAGGAGCATCTCTGTCCAGCTGCCAGCCCCAAAGCTGTCGTTGAGAGCTGTGAATTCAAAGGCCTTCACGCACACACCTCTCACATCTTACCTGTCTGCTGTGTTTCAACTCTTGGCAATATGCATTTGCCTCTTGTTTGCTGGAAGCTGCTGCGGCCCAGAGGGCCGGCACCGAGCTGGGCTGTGTGGGCCAGGCGGCACGGAGAGTCTTGGCTGATCTTGGGGTGTCCGTGGCCTCAGAAAAGGCTTGGAAGGTTTGCCTCCCAAGGCGCCCTGCTCACTGGCTCTCCCTGTGCATCTTTGAGAGAACAAGGCTGGCATTTCTGGCAGCTGGGCATTAGCAGGCCTTCAAATGGGGGCGTGTTGAGGAGCAGGCTCAGCTGAGACACCCTGAGAGGAGCCCAGCACTCCTTGCCCCTCTCCGCAGACACGTGAGCCTTGTCTGCTGTCGGGATGACCCCGGCTGTGTCAGGGGGTGCTGCTACGTGGACACGAGACAGCCGGTCCTGTCCTGCTGGGTGCCAGCAGTGCATCGCAGCAGTCCTGCATTCCCGTCAGGATGCCGGCCAAGAGAGGTTCTGGAAGCTGATTTGAAGCTTGCGCGGGTGCCTACAGGTCAAGGCCAAGGGCGTTCTCTCAGGATAGAGCAGTCCTGAGAGGTCTCTAGAATTCAAAGAAATCAGCAGACAAATGCATTGTCCACCAAAAGCTCTTTGATTGGCAGGAGGTTAGGGCTCTGCTCCCCACCACAAGGCTTCTTTGCCACGTCCAGATTTCAGTGGCTTTCTGTAGGAATTCTATCAAAAATACCTTCCGTCTTTAGACTGCTGAGGCGATTCCATAGGCAGGGGCTTAGAAAGAAGCACATTGCGCCAGAATCCTAGACTTGAAGCTAATGTCCACCTGCTGGCCAGGAGGAGTCTCAACGCACCAAAGCAGCTCATCTTCCTCACCCCTTCCCTGCACAGGGCTGATTCTGTAGCCGCCCTTAGGTCTTCCCCAAGGCTATGGCTAAAGCTTTTTGTCAAGTCACTCTCTTGCCAAGTTAGGCTTCCAGGTTTTTCTTATGTTAACTGGTGCTAAGTACTTCTGGATATCTGTGCTAAGTACTCTTTCCTTCTGTCAATTGCCTGTGCTTCCTTACATCAAACAAAGGCCTTGTTTCATTCCTAAATGTGCCTGATGCTGGCCCAAGTTTTTGGCACTGCTTGCTTTCCTGTGGCATGCTCTACCTCCCCTGAGAGTAAAGAGGGAGCTGGAGAAGGAGCTTGCCAGGCTGCTCTCCATCCTTTACCAGCAGTCCTGCTTAAGCGGACAAGTCCGAGCTGAGCACAAATGGAACAGCCGAGCACGGGAAGGGTGGGTGGGAAGGATGATCCAGGAACCGTAGGCCTGGCAGCCTGAGCTTGCTGCCGGGGAAGGCCTTGGAGCACATCCTCCTGAGTGCCATCCCACGGCACGTGCAGGGAACCAAGGGGTGGGAAAGCTCTGCGGAGGGATGGGGACAGCTGCGGGTCTTGGCAGGGCGTTGAGCTGGGGTTAGTGTTGCTGGGCGTGTTGGGGAAGGAGTCGTCTGGAAGAGGAGAGGTCTAGGCTGGAACTGGAGTCACTTTGAAGGCACCACCTGTGGTATGGCACAGCTTTGGTTATGGAGGACAGAAGGAATAGCTGGGACTTTTTCTCTTAGTCATCCTGCTTCTCCTGCAGAGAAGAGGAGGGGAGAGCTGTGCTTTCTTGGCCACTTAGATATCTGTAGCAGGGGCAGGATTAGGCCTTTTGCAATCTACTCCTTTGTTTGGGCTGCTTTTGTAACACTGAGTGGACTTTCATTCGTGAAGAGCTTTTATTCCTTAAGAGAATTAGGCTCTTAACATGCCTTCCTAGAAAAATGTTTGAAACCAAAGCAAGGCCTTTATTTTGCCTCTGTGTGGTCTTCTGCTTTGTAAGGTGACATTCAGTGGATGACCTTAAGGCAAATGTGTTGCTGCTTTGAGGTGGGAAGGAAACTTCCAAATCTATCAGGTTCTCAGGCCATTGCTATTAATTTAGGAAGTTTGCAACTTTTTGGAACTACTTGAGTTGAGTAATGGGAAGAAAAGCTTTCCTGAATTGAAGATTCTTAAATGCCAGATCCTTCTCTGCCTTTGCTGCCAGGGTGATTTTGTGCTTCAGGAAATGGCTCCAAGTAGAAAACAATTTCAGCATGGAGTAACAGCTTCTGACAGAGCGCAACAGTTGCCAGCACTTGCTCCAGGTGCTCCTGCCCACATGCCCTGTAGGAAGGAGCACGGCCCCCAGCGCACATTGGCTTTGGCTGCCCTGTGGCAGAGAAGCGCCCCGGGGCACAGGTCTCTGGGGCAGGAGATGACACCAGCACTGCCAGGGCTCGGGGGGCAGCAGCTCTGCTTGGGCGGGGGCTCCGTCACACCTGCCGGTTTCAGCGCTCCCCTGGCCCCAGGGCTCAGAGCAGCATCCGTGCCCTGGCCCACACGTTCCTCGTCTGCGTCACACCCGCGGGTTTAGGACGGCCAGCGGATGGGGACGTGTCCCAGGGAGGCCGTGCCAGCTTTACTGTGCAAGGCCCCGTGCCCTTCCCGCTGCGGCCGCGTCGGCAGCCCTGGGGGCTCCTTCTGCTGCCCTGGGCCCGCAGAGCCGGGCAGCGTTTGCCCACGGTTTGAGCCGCTCCGAAAGATGCTGTCTCAGGGCTGTCTTCGACACTTGGGGTGAGGGATTCCTTCCAACCTGGGCCACCTTGGCTGGGCTGGGGGTGGCCCCAGGGCAGGTGGCAGTGTGTGCATTGGCCCTTTGTGACACGGTGCAGCAGCGGGGTCACCATGGCATGGAACGGGACAGGGTGTCAAAGGACCCTTTGTGACCCGTGGTGACATAGGTGCTGGCGGTGACTCAGCCAGGCCACAGTGCTCGGAGCAGGTGACGGGACAGGACGGGATAGAGCGGTGTCGTGAGGAGCCCCCCCAAGGCACACTCATTCCCGTCTGATCCGGAGCTTTTCCGAGGCGGTATTCCTAGAGGTGACCTCGAGGCCAGACCACAGGACTTGGTGACCTGTGGCCTACCCGAGGCTTCTCTTTTGCACGTACCATCGAGGACTTGTTGACTCAGAGCTCTTCTGAGCCATCTCTCTAGAAGGCGCCCTCAACACCACACTCTGGCATGGCGGGCAGATTTCTTGGCCTCTTCAAAGTCTTCAGGGGGGAAAGAAAGCAAGCCCGTGGAGCACAACGGCCTGAAGAGCCAGAGCAGTTCCAGCCAGTGCAGGACGGTGAGTGGCAGAACTGGGCCACAGGGCTGATAGCTGCAGCCAGCTTGGCTCCGTCCTCTCCCACCTGTTGTGGACATGCCCAAGGACAGGACGGAAGAGGGGCTGGGGCTGAACCTGGCAGGACCCATGTTCCATCCCCTGGGGCATCCCGGGGCACTCCCAGCCCGGGGAGGACAGGGCTGGGCTGTGTTCTCCGGCCTCTCCCACAGCCCCTCAGCACTGCCTGCTCTCGCTCTTTGCCAGATGCAGCCACGGACGGCACACAAGAGCACAGGCCTGCCAGTGGCCGCTTCCGCAGGACACTGAAGGTACCTGCAGCCCTCCCCACCTGGGCTGGGCCTGCTGTCACTGCTCGGCCGAGCACCGCGCTTGGAGCGCTCCACGGAACATCCCTGGCTTTGTTCCCCTGCAGATGTTCCCGAAATTCCTGCGCATTCGGCGTAGGAACACCAGCAGCACTGCAACTGCAGGTACAGCCAAGCTTAACTCCAGGCTGACCAGCTGCCAGGAAGAGCCTGATGTCAGCACAAATTTGACTGCACGCTCAGAAAATTTTGTCACTGCAGTGAATGATCTCCGGGCGAAGGCTGTCGTCATGGAAATGACCGAGGGCACGACCATCACAGACACTGCCACCAGAATGACTCAAGGCCTCCCAAATACTGACAGCACCCTCACTCCCACCATGACTCATGCTCCCACCGTGGATTTTTTCGAGGAGCGTTCTGTTTCTCCTCAGCAGCGGGTAAGCAGCCTGGGGCCAGGGCTGGAGGCCTCCCAGGATTGTGTGTCCCCTCCAGCCACTGGGTCCTCTCAGCCTCTGAAGCCATTAGAGTACTGTGGGAAGGGAAGCTGGAGAAGTTGCTCCCTTAGACAGTGCTCCAAGTCTTCCCCATGCCTCCTCCAGGTACCAGCCATTGTTAGGAATGTTCACCAGAGACTAGCATCCCATGTCACTGTGGATGCCGGGATGCAAACTGACATTGTGAGGCTGGCTGACGAACACCCAGCGGACGTGGTGCTGACCCTCCTGCGCTGTGCCCCAACATGTGACAGGTATGGGCTCACCTGCCTTGAGAGCTCAGGGCTCACCGGCCTTTAGGGCCGTGGCCCTGCCCGGCCTGTGCAATGGGCTCTGCCAGACAGGCAGACAGGTCCAGGACCCTCGGGCCCCTCTGTTTCCCGAGCCTGCTGCCATGCTCCCTCCCTGCCCTTCAGGGCACCGGGGCTCTGTCCCCTGGCCCCCAGACCCGCACAGGGCATGGTAGTGTGGCTGAGATGTCCCTCTGACAAAGAGCTCTGATCCCACAGAGCTGCTGCCATGATGTGGAGAACCATAGGCTCATCGAGTTCCACGGTGGAGAAGGTGCTGCCAACACTCCTCAGTGTGATGGAGGACTGGCCTCTGTCTCGCATGTTCACCTCTGATGGGGACAACGAGGACGTCTTTGCTCTGGCTGTGAGTTCCTGGGCATTTGCTCACCCCCAGGTCGCCTCTCCAGCAGCTCTCCATCCTCTCCCTGCCTCAGGCCCTGGGCTGAAACCTGGGCCAAGGGCAGGCTCAGGGGGCACCAGGCCTGCTGCTCCCCCTGCGTCTCCCCTGGGGCCCTGCCACATGGACACCTCAGCACTGAGCGCTCTCCTCGGCAACTTCTTTTGCAGGCAACTCTGGTGGTGTGGGTGATTGTCCAGGTGCCTGAGTGCCACGAGGCACTGATCCTTTATTCCTCCCGCCTCTTTGTGGCTCTGCTTTTCCATGTTGTCATCACCACGCAGCAGATGCCACCACAGGAAGTCGATCGCTTCTGGAGAGCATGCCGAGAGGAACACCGCCTTCCCAGCGACCCCAACAGGTCTCCGCCCTCCTGTCCTTCCCATGTCCTTGTGGCCAGTCCCAGTGCTCCCAGTGTGACCCGGGCTTTGCTCTGCACACAGGTTTACAGTGCAGGCCATGAAGTCCCTGCTCTGCCGGCTGGAGTGTGACAAGGAGGTGATCGCTGTGGAGTCCAAGCATGGCTGGGACACACTGCCCTGTGCTGACACCCAGCACTATGCTATGGCTCTGCTGGCCAGGTGAGACCCCCTTCTCCCTGCTGTCCCTGGAATTTGTGCCCTGTGCCCGGGCTGCCCCACACAGTCCCTGTGGTCGTGGGCCAGAGGGCCTCGTCACTTTAGGGATGGCCGAGCAGACTGGAAAAGGCTGGGAGAGGAGGGTGCACAGGAGTGGCCGCCTCCCAAAGTACCCACGTCCCCTGCAGGGATGCTGGGGAAAGACTGCACCTCTATGAGTCAGTCCTGAGAAAAGTGTGCCCCCCCACCTCAGGCTCTTTGTTCCTTTTTGCCCCTGACAGGGAGATGTGCCATGTCTCAATCCCTTTGTCTTCCTGCGTCGCAACCCACTTGCTCCGGCTCCTCAGCACTGAGAAGCCAGGCTGCGATTTGCCTCTCCTGGCATTCCTTGTGGAGGTGAGCCTGAAGGCCAGCGCGGCCTCGCTGAGCTGCCTCCCAGCTCTCTGCCCTCTCGCAGCTGCATCCCTGGCCTGGGATGGCACCAGCGCCCTGTGCTGCTGCCTGGGGCTGGCCCTGTGCACTTCTGGGCTCCTGCCAGCCGGGCCCTGTGCCACTGCCCTCTGCCTTTCAGGTCCTGGAGTGCCTGGACTTTACTAAATGTGGTGGCTGGGCCCTGATAGTCGTGTCGAGTTACCTGCAGATCGAGCGCAGGCAGATGTGTCGCCTGGCGCTCAGAGGCCTCCTGGTGCTCAGCAAGGATCCCCTGATGGTGAGAAAGGGGCAGCAGCTGAAGCTGCACTGGGGAGAGCAGCCCCATGGGCTGGCTGGGCTTCAGGAGCTGAGGCAGCTGCTCCCAGCTCTCCTGCCTCAGCTGCCCGAGTGCTTTGGGATGGGCCTTTGGTGTCTGGGCCCTGCGGCAGCAGGCTGGGCTTGCAGTGCCAGGGCGCTGTCGCTGGTGCAGCTGCTGACGGCTTCACAGCGCAGCCTTGTGTTCCACACAGGCCAGAAAAATGTGCTGTCTGTCTCAAAGCTTTGTGGATCTGCTGGGCGATGAAGATGGAGTGGTGGTTGCCCTGACCCTCCGTGTGCTTACTGATATGCTGAAGAACGAAGGCATCCTGATATCCAGCACCACCGCCCCGAAGCTGGCTGAGGCACTCCTGGCGCTCTTTAACAATGTAAGGTTCTGCAACTCAAGCCACAGGCATTGGGTGCTGCCCAGAAACTTTGCGCTGTCTGCATTTTCAGGCCTTTGCCTAGGTGGGCCTGGAGTAATTGGTGTAATCGGTGCTTAGGTTTTTTCCTTTCCTCTAGGAAAATAGCTTCATGCAACTGCTCTCCATTGACCTCTTCCGTAAGGTGATGGAGGTGGTAGTGGATGAGGGAAAAGAACCCCTGAAGACAATTGTCAACAAGAGCCTGCACCTCCTTTTAATCTACTGCCGTGATGAGAACCGGCGTGTGGCAAATGTGAGGTTTTGGGCATCCCTGGGAGGGGGCTCAGCCACCTCCTGCCCTGGTGCCACGCAGGCTGCGTCCTCCTCCAGGCCTTGGCACAGGGATGCGGGTCCTTGTGCCCTGGGCTGTGGTGCCATCTCTGCATCTCTGCTGCTCTTCAGGCCTCTCGGGAAACCCTGCATTGTGCGGCCAAGTTCCTGGAGTGGAGGGATCTGGAGGAGCTACCGACCAAGGAAGATCTGTTGAATATCGATGAGTGTAAGGTAAGGATGGCTTGGAGAAGTGCCAGCCTCAGCCTGGAGAAGATCCGTGGCCGCGGGGCTGGCAGCCGTGGCCCCTGCCCAGCGCTGCACCCAGGGGCTCCGGCCTGCGCCCCACACGCCGCTCCCTTCCCTGGGCCCCGCGGGCTCTTCTCCAGGCTCCTGCGGCCCCGAGCCGGGTGCCCGTGGAGTCCCGGCCCAGCGGGGCTGCGGGGCGGGGCGGCAGCGCCGCTCCCCGGGCAGCAGCCGGCCCTCTGCCCCCTCCAGAGCCCGGCACCAGCGGCTGCTGGCCGCGCCTCAGGGCCGTGCGGGCAGGGGAGGCCGGGGCTGGGCGCGGCCAGAGCCCGGCCCAGGGGCTGAGCCCGCGCCAACCCTTCCCTCCTGCCGCTCTCTCCAGCTGGCAGACGACAGGAGCCGAGCAGCCGAGCACCTGCAGAACCCACAGCAGTCCCTGCTGGAGGCGGCCATGGGGTTCATCGGTAAGGCACGAGCCCGGGCTCCCTCCCCGGCCCGCCGCAGCTCGGCCCCGGCCCCGGCTGCTGCCCCGGCTGCAGCGGCATCCGGGCCCGGCGCCGTGGAGCCCCGCCTGCCCTCGGGGCTGCTGCCGCCCTCTGGCAGCCGTGCCCTGGGGCGGCAGCAGGCGGCAAGGGCCCGGGCTGAGCCCTGCCGGGGCAGGAGGCCGTGTGGCCACAGGGCTGGCAGCGGCGCTGGCAGGGAGCCGTGCCGCTGGGGCCGTGACACGCTCTGTGTTCACAGGCATGGCCGTGCGGTTGATGAGGATGTAGCAGGGAGAGCTCCAGCTCATCGCCAGGGGTGAGTGAGGGCAGCGGGTTGTCAGCGGCTCTGTCTGGCGGGGGAAGCTGCACTGCCTGGGCCGAGAGCTGCAGTCCCCAGCTGGGGAGGGCTTTGCTCCTTGTGTGGACGAGGGCTGGAGAGGGCACAACACACAGAGATTTCAGGGGCACGTGGGGGATTCGTGGCAAGCACCTTCTGGCTGATCCCAATGTCTCCTGCTTCCTTCTGGGTGGGATGGCCCTGGCAGGAAGATCTCCTAGGGTTCCCACAGATCCCGGCTCTGACCATGGCTCTGTTCTTCTCTCTTCCAGCCCTTCAAACCCAGAGGCATGACAGCAGCCCGTCATGCTCTAACCTGCAAAATGAAGCCCGGTTTCCCCAAAAAGCTCAACAACTGGGGACGTCTTCTGAATCCAGTGAACCAGTGTCCCAAGAACACACCGGGAGACACTGAAGAGGACACCATCTCTCAGTGCTGCTGGAGCTCCACGCACAGCTGAGGCTGAGCACAATTCCCATGGCTTCAGACCTTTCCCTGTTTGTAGTTAGCTCCCTCCCTCCAGCCCTCAGACCCTGCCCATGCCCTTTTTTTTCCTCCACTCTCCAACCCTTTTGACAGCTCTTTCCATCCCAGCCCTCAAACCCTGCCCATCCCCCCTTATTCCCACCCAGCTCATCCCTTTCCTTCGACTTTCATTAATAAACACTTTGGCTTCTTCACTTCACCTGCATCTCTGTGGAGCTGAACCGGCGTAAAAACCTGAGCCCTGGCACACACAGGCCCCTTCTGCCGTCCTCTTCCGCGCCGTCTTTTGTGCAGAGACACAGAGGAGCGAGGCCGCGTCAGGCTGGAAAGGTGCCTGTGCTGAAGGTCCACTTCCACAACACTGTGGAGTTTAAGGTCCAACTGAGCAGCCTGAAGCTCCTGGATTTAGGAAGAGCCAACCTGAGTATGCTCTGAACCCAGCTGTGAGGGATTCCATGGCAAGCATCTACAGAGGGCAAAGGAGCTTGGAATGCTGAAAGCTTTCAAGAATGGCTTCCTGAAAGCACAGCAGTGCTCCATGCTTGCACAGGGTCAGGGAGAGGGCAGAAGCAGAGACCATCAGGCCTTAACAGGGAGCTTTGGGTGTGCCTTAGGGCAAGTGAAGCAGCAGCAGCACGGTGGCCAAGACTCGGACGCGTGACCGAGCCAATGACCCGAGCGCCATCAGGCAGTGCCGGGATCCTGGCTGCGGTTCTGGTCCCCAGAGCTGAGGAATCGCAGCCCCTGCCTCAGAGCCTGTCAGAAAGCCAAGCAAGTGAGAGCAGAGGGAGGGCAGCCTTCCAGTCTCTCCTGGGCATGGCCACAAAGCAGCCCCTGCTTCTCCTTCCTCCGCCTGTGTTTGGGGCGTGCTGATGGCAGCGCCAGCCAGGCTGTGCTCTGTGTTCCAAAGGCTGTGGAGAGCGGGCATGAAAAGTGCTGTGTGCACAGTGGAGAGTCCTGGAAGGTGCTGGCAGGAGCGTCCTGCGGGAACAGGGCTCTGGTCTCTGGCCGGGAAGAGCCTGGTTTTGCTGCTGTGAGCGCAGGCAGGCGTCGAGGCAGGTGAAGAGGCGGCGGGCAGCTTGTGTTTGTAGCGGGTCTGGGGCTGCATGTGCGAACCTCCACCTGGAATCACACTGGGGGAAATCCCAGCTAGAGCTGGAGCGCCTGTCCAGAAAGGACCAGAAGGAATTCAGCCTTGCCAGGGTTTCTTAAGAGTGTGTTGGTGTTCCCCAGGAAAGGCACACATTTGGGGAAACGCCTCTGGGGGAAGGGGGCTTGCTGCGGAAGGAAAGTGCTTTCCTAGGAGCTCCCGGTGCTGTCGGAGCAACTGTCCCCCTTTGGCTCTCTGTGGTCCTTTCAGTCCTTGAGGCCTGTTGCACTTGGCAGATGGACAAGGGAAGGGAGAAGGCTGTGAAGAGCGGGTTTGGAATCCACCTGGACCTGCGGAGACCAAGGCCAACACCTGCAGCAGGGTGTGTTCCCCCCCTTTGGACACAGGTGTGAGCAGGAGCATCACTGTCCAGATGCCAGCCCCAAAGCTGTCGTTGAGAGCTGTGAATTCAAAGGCCTTCACGCACACACCTCTCACATCTTACCTGTCTGCTGTGTTTCAACTCTTGGCAATATGCATTTGCCTCTTGTTTGCTGGAAGCTGCTGCGGCCCAGAGGGTCCGCACCGAGCTGGGCTGTGTGGGCCAGGCGGCACGGAGAGTCTTGGCTGATCTTGGGGTGTCCGTGGCCTCAGAAAAGGCTTGGAAGGTTTGCCTCCCAAGGCGCCATGCTCACTGGCTCTCCCTGTGCATCTTGGAGAGAACAAGGCAGGCATTGCTGGCAGCTGGGCATTAGCAGGCCTTCAAATGGGGGCGTGTTGTGGAGCAGGCCCAGCTGAGACACCCTGAGAGGAGCCCAGCGCTCCTTGCCCCTCTCCGCACACACGTGAGCCTTGTCTGCTGTCGGGATGACCCCGGCTGTGTCAGGGGGTGCTGCTACGTGGACACGAGACAGCCGGTCCTGTCCTGCTGGGTGCCAGCAGTGCATCGCAGCAGTCCTGCATTCCCGTCAGGATGCCGGCCAAGAGAGGTTCTGGAAGCTGATTTGAAGCTTGCGCGGGTGCCTACAGGTCAAGGCCAAGGGCGTTCTCTCAGGATAGAGCAGTCCTGAGAGGTCTCTAGAATTCAAAGAAATCAGCAGACAAATGCATTGTCCACCAAAAGCTCTTTGATTGGCAGGAGGTTAGGGCTCTGCTCCCCACCACAAGGCTTCTTTGCCACGTCCAGATTTCAGTGGCTTTCTGTAGGAATTCTATCAAAAATACCTTCCGTCTTTAGACTGCTGAGGCGATTCCATAGGCAGGGGCTTAGAAAGAAGCACATTGCGCCAGAATCCTAGACTTGAAGCTAATGTCCACCTGCTGGCCAGGAGGAGTCTCAACGCACCAAAGCAGCTCATCTTCCTCACCCCTTCCCTGCACAGGGCTGATTCTGTAGCCGCCCTTAGGTCTTCCCCAAGGCTATGGCTAAAGCTTTTTGTCAAGTCACTCTCTTGCCAAGTTAGGCTTCCAGGTTTTTCTTATGTTAACTGGTGCTAAGTACTTCTGGATATCTGTGGTAAGTACTCTTTCCTTCTGTCAATTGCCTGTGCTTCCTTACATCAAACAAAGGCCTTGTTTCATTCCTAAATGTGCCTGATGCTGGCCCAAGTTTTTGGCACTGCTTGCTTTCCTGTGGCATGCTCTACCTCCCCTGAGAGTAAAGAGGGAGCTGGAGAAGGAGCTTGCCAGGCTGCTCTCCATCCTTTACCAGCAGTCCTGCTTAAGCGGACAAGTCCGAGCTGAGCACAAATGGAACAGCCGAGCACGGGAAGGGTGGGTGGGAAGGATGATCCAGGAACCGTAGGCCTGGCAGCCTGAGCTTGCTGCCGGGGAAGGCCTTGGAGCACATCCTCCTGAGTGCCATCCCACGGCACGTGCAGGGAAGCAGGGGGTGGGAAAGCTCTGCGGAGGGATGGGGACAGCTGCGGGTCTTGGCAGGGCGTTGAGCTGGGGTTAGTGTTGCTGGGCGTGTTGGGGAAGGAGTCGTCTGGAAGAGGAGAGGTCTAGGCTGGAACTGGAGTCACTTTGAAGGCACCACCTGTGGTATGGCACAGCTTTGGTTATGGAGGACAGAAGGAATAGCTGGGACTTTTTCTCTTAGTCATCCTGCTTCTCCTGCAGAGAAGAGGAGGGGAGAGCTGTGCTTTCTTGGCCACTTAGATATCTGTAGCAGGGGCAGGATTAGGCCTTTTGCAATCTACTCCTTTGTTTGGGCTGCTTTTGTAACACTGAGTGGACTTTCATTCGTGAAGAGCTTTTATTCCTTAAGAGAATTAGGCTCTTAACATGCCTTCCTAGAAAAATGTTTGAAACCAAAGCAAGGCCTTTATTTTGCCTCTGTGTGGTCTTCTGCTTTGTAAAGTGACATTCAGTGGATGACCTTAAGGCAAATGTGTTGCTGCTTTGAGGTGGGAAGGAAACTTCCAAATCTATCAGGTTCTCAGGCCATTGCTATTAATTTAGGAAGTTTGCAACTTTTTGGAACTACTTGAGTTGAGTAATGGGAAGAAAAGCTTTCCTGAATTGAAGATTCTTAAATGCCAGATCCTTCTCTGCCTTTGCTGCCAGGGTGATTTTGTGCTTCAGGAAATGGCTCCAAGTAGAAAACAATTTCAGCATGGAGTAACAGCTTCTGACAGAGCGCAACAGTTGCCAGCACTTGCTCCAGGTGCTCCTGCCCACATGCCCTGTAGGAAGGAGCACGGCCCCCAGCGCACATTGGCTTTGGCTGCCCTGTGGCAGAGAAGCGCCCCGGGGCACAGGTCTCTGGGGCAGGAGATGACACCAGCACTGCCAGGGCTCGGGGGGCAGCAGCTCTGCTTGGGCGGGGGCTCCGTCACACCTGCCGGTTTCAGCGCTCCCCTGGCCCCAGGGCTCAGAGCAGCATCCGTGCCCTGGCCCACACGTTCCTCGTCTGCGTCACACCCGTGGGTTTAGGACGGCCAGCGGATGGGGACGTGTCCCAGGGAGGCCGTGCCAGCTTTACTGTGCAAGGCCCCGTGCCCTTCCCGCTGCGGCCGCGTCGGCAGCCCTGGGGGCTCCTTCTGCTGCCCTGGGCCCGCAGAGCCGGGCAGCGTTTGCCCACGGTTTGAGCCGCTCCGAAAGATGCTGTCTCAGGGCTGTCTTCGACACTTGGGGTGAGGGATTCCTTCCAACCTGGGCCACCTTGGCTGGGCTGGGGGTGGCCCCAGGGCAGGTGGCAGTGTGTGCATTGGCCCTTTGTGACACGGTGCAGCAGCGGGGTCACCATGGCATGGAACGGGACAGGGTGTCAAAGGACCCTTTGTGACCCGTGGTGACATAGGTGCTGGCGGTTACTCAGCCAGGCCACAGTGCTCGGAGCAGGCGACGGGACAGGACGGGATAGAGCGGTGTCGTGAGGAGCCCCCCCAAGGCACACTCATTCCCGTCTGATCCGGAGCTTTTCCGAGGCGGTATTCCTAGAGGTGACCTCGAGGCCAGACCACAGGACTTGGTGACCTGTGGCCTACCCGAGGCTTCTCTTTTGCACGTACCATCGAGGACTTGTTGACTCAGAGCTCTTCTGAGCCATCTCTCTAGAAGGCGCCCTCAACACCACACTCTGGCATGGCGGGCAGATTTCTTGGCCTCTTCAAAGTCTTCAGGGGGGAAAGAAAGCAAGCCCGTGGAGCACAACGGCCTGAAGAGCCAGAGCAGTTCCAGCCAGTGCAGGACGGTGAGTGGCAGAACTGGGCCACAGGGCTGATAGCTGCAGCCAGCTTGGCTCCGTCCTCTCCCACCTGTTGTGGACATGCCCAAGGACAGGACGGAAGAGGGGCTGGGGCTGAACCTGGCAGGACCCATGTTCCATCCCCTGGGGCATCCCGGGGCACTCCCAGCCCGGGGAGGACAGGGCTGGGCTGTGTTCTCCGGCCTCTCCCACAGCCCCTCAGCACTGCCTGCTCTCGCTCTTTGCCAGATGCAGCCACGGACGGCACACAAGAGCACAGGCCTGCCAGTGGCCGCTTCCGCAGGACACTGAAGGTACCTGCAGCCCTCCCCACCTGGGCTGGGCCTGCTGTCACTGCTCGGCCGAGCACCGCGCTTGGAGCGCTCCACGGAACATCCCTGGCTTTGTTCCCCTGCAGATGTTCCCGAAATTCCTGCGCATTCGGCGTAGGAACACCAGCAGCACTGCAACTGCAGGTACAGCCAAGCTAAACTCCAGGCTGACCAGCTGCCAGGAAGAGCCTGATGTCAGCACAAATTTGACTGCACGCTCAGAAAATTTTGTCACTGCAGTGAATGATCTCCGGGCGAAGGCTGTCGTCATGGAAATGACCGAGGGCACGACCATCACAGACACTGCCACCAGAATGACTCAAGGCCTCCCAAATACTGACAGCACCCCCACTCCCACCATGACTCATGCTCCCACCGTGGATTTTTTCGAGGAGCGTTCTGTTTCTCCTCAGCAGCGGGTAAGCAGCCTGGGGCCAGGGCTGGAGGCCTCCCAGGATTGTGTGTCCCCTCCAGCCACTGGGTCCTCTCAGCCTCTGAAGCCATTACAGTACTGTGGGAAGGGAAGCTGGAGAAGTTGCTCCCTTGGACAGTGCTCCAAGTCTTCCCCATGCCTCCTCCAGGTACCAGCCATTGTTAGGAATGTTCACCAGAGACTAGCATCCCATGTCACTGTGGATGCCGGGATGCAAACTGACATTGTGAGGCTGGCTGACGAACACCCAGCGGACGTGGTGCTGACCCTCCTGCGCTGTGCCCCAACATGTGACAGGTATGGGCTCACCTGCCTTGAGAGCTCAGGGCTCACCGGCCTTTAGGGCCGTGGCCCTGCCCGGCCTGTGCAATGGGCTCTGCCAGACAGGCAGACAGGTCCAGGACCCTCGGGCCCCTCTGTTTCCTGAGCCTGCTGCCATGCTCCCTCCCTGCCCTTCAGGGCACCGGGGCTCTGTCCCCTGGCCCCCAGACCCGCACAGGGCATGGTAGTGTGGCTGAGATGTCCCTCTGACAAAGAGCTCTGATCCCACAGAGCTGCTGCCATGATGTGGAGAACCATAGGCTCATCGAGTTCCACGGTGGAGAAGGTGCTGCCAACACTCCTCAGTGTGATGGAGGACTGGCCTCTGTCTCGCATGTTCACCTCTGATGGGGACAACGAGGACGTCTTTGCTCTGGCTGTGAGTTCCTGGGCATTTGCTCACCCCCAGGTCGCCTCTCCAGCAGCTCTCCATCCTCTCCCTGCCTCAGGCCCTGGGCTGAAACCTGGGCCAAGGGCAGGCTCAGGGGGCACCAGGCCTGCTGCTCCCCCTGCGTCTCCCCTGGGGCCCTGCCACATGGACACCTCAGCACTGAGCGCTCTCCTCGGCAACTTCTTTTGCAGGCAACTCTGGTGGTGTGGGTGATTGTCCAGGTGCCTGAGTGCCACGAGGCACTGATCCTTTATTCCTCCCGCCTCTTTGTGGCTCTGCTTTTCCATGTTGTCATCACCACGCAGCAGATGCCACCACAGGAAGTCGATCGCTTCTGGAGAGCATGCCGAGAGGAACACCGCCTTCCCAGCGACCCCAACAGGTCTCCGCCCTCCTGTCCTTCCCATGTCCTTGTGGCCAGTCCCAGTGCTCCCAGTGTGACCCGGGCTTTGCTCTGCACACAGGTTTACAGTGCAGGCCATGAAGTCCCTGCTCTGCTGGCTGGAGTGTGACAAGGAGGTGATCGCTGTGGAGTCCAAGCATGGCTGGGACACACTGCCCTGTGCTGACACCCAGCACTATGCTATGGCTCTGCTGGCCAGGTGAGACCCCCTTCTCCCTGCTGTCCCTGGAATTTGTGCCCTGTGCCCGGGTTGCCCCACACAGTCCCTGTGGTCGTGGGCCAGAGGGCCTCGTCACTTTAGGGATGGCCGAGCAGACTGGAAAAGGCTGGGAGAGGAGGGTGCACAGGAGTGGCCGCCTCCCAAAGTACCCACGTCCCCTGCAGGGATGCTGGGGAAAGACTGCACCTCTATGAGTCAGTCCTGAGAAAAGTGTGCCCCCCCACCTCAGGCTCTTTGTTCCTTTTTGCCCCTGACAGGGAGATGTGCCATGTCTCAATCCCTTTGTCTTCCTGCGTCGCAACCCACTTGCTCCGGCTCCTCAGCACTGAGAAGCCAGGCTGCGATCTGCCTCTCCTGGCATTCCTTGTGGAGGTGAGCCTGAAGGCCAGCGCGGCCTCGCTGAGCTGCCTCCCAGCTCTCTGCCCTCTCGCAGCCGCATCCCTGGCCTGGGATGGCACCAGCGCCCTGTGCTGCTGCCTGGGGCTGGCCCTGTGCACTTCTGGGCTCCTGCCAGCCGGGCCCTGTGCCACTGCCCTCTGCCTTTCAGGTCCTGGAGTGCCTGGACTTTACTAAATGTGGTGGCTGGGCCCTGATAGTCGTGTCGAGTTACCTGCAGATCGAGCGCAGGCAGATGTGTCGCCTGGCGCTCAGAGGCCTCCTGGTGCTCAGCAAGGATCCCCTGATGGTGAGAAAGGGGCAGCAGCTGAAGCTGCACTGGGGAGAGCAGCCCCATGGGCTGGCTGGGCTTCAGGAGCTGAGGCAGCTGCTCCCAGCTCTCCTGCCTCAGCTGCCCGAGTGCTTTGGGATGGGCCTTTGGTGTCTGGGCCCTGCGGCAGCAGGCTGGGCTTGCAGTGCCAGGGCGCTGTCGCTGGTGCAGCTGCTGACGGCTTCACAGCGCAGCCTTGTGTTCCACACAGGCCAGAAAAATGTGCTGTCTGTCTCAAAGCTTTGTGGATCTGCTGGGCGATGAAGATGGAGTGGTGGTTGCCCTGACCCTCCGTGTGCTTACTGATATGCTGAAGAACGAAGGCATCCTGATATCCAGCACCACCGCCCCGAAGCTGGCTGAGGCACTCCTGGCGCTCTTTAACAATGTAAGGTTCTGCAACTCAAGCCACAGGCATTGGGTGCTGCCCAGAAACTTTGCGCTGTCTGCATTTTCAGGCCTTTGCCTAGGTGGGCCTGGAGTAATTGGTGTAATCGGTGCTTAGGTTTTTTCCTTTCCTCTAGGAAAATAGCTTCATGCAACTGCTCTCCATTGACCTCTTCCGTAAGGTGATGGAGGTGGTAGTGGATGAGGGAAAAGAACCCCTGAAGACAATTGTCAACAAGAGCCTGCACCTCCTTTTAATCTACTGCCGTGCTGAGAACCGGCGTGTGGCAAATGTGAGGTTTTGGGCATCCCTGGGAGGGGGCTCAGCCACCTCCTGCCCTGGTGCCACACAGGCTGCGTCCTCCTCCAGGCCTTGGCACAGGGATGCGGGTCCTTGTGCCCTGGGCTGTGGTGCCATCTCTGCATCTCTGCTGCTCTTCAGGCCTCTCGGGAAACCCTGCATTGTGCGGCCAAGTTCCTGGAGTGGAGGGATCTGGAGGAGCTACCGACCAAGGAAGATCTGTTGAATATCGATGAGTGTAAGGTAAGGATGGCTTGGAGAAGTGCCAGCCTCAGCCTGGAGAAGATCCGTGGCCGCGGGGCTGGCAGCCGTGGCCCCTGCCCAGCGCTGCACCCAGGGGCTCCGGCCTGCGCCCCACACGCCGCTCCCTTCCCTGGGCCCCGCGGGCTCTTCTCCAGGCTCCTGCGGCCCCGAGCCGGGTGCCCGTGGAGTCCCGGCCCAGCGGGGCTGCGGGGCGGGGCGGCAGCGCCGCTCCCCGGGCAGCAGCCGGCCCTCTGCCCCCTCCAGAGCCCGGCACCAGCGGCTGCTGGCCGCGCCTCAGGGCCGTGCGGGCAGGGGAGGCCGGGGCTGGGCGCGGCCAGAGCCCGGCCCAGGGGCTGAGCCCGCGCCAACCCTTCCCTCCTGCCGCTCTCTCCAGCTGGCAGACGACAGGAGCCGAGCAGCCGAGCACCTGCAGAACCCACAGGAGTCCCTGCTGGAGGCGGCCATGGGGTTCATCGGTAAGGCACGAGCCCGGGCTCCCTCCCCGGCCCGCCGCAGCTCGGCCCCGGCCCCGGCTGCTGCCCCGGCTGCAGCGGCATCCGGGCCCGGCGCCGTGGAGCCCCGCCTGCCCTCGGGGCTGCTGCCGCCCTCTGGCAGCCGTGCCCTGGGGCGGCAGCAGGCGGCAAGGGCCCGGGCTGAGCCCTGCCGGGGCAGGAGGCCGTGTGGCCACAGGGCTGGCAGCGGCGCTGGCAGGGAGCCGTGCCGCTGGGGCCGTGACACGCTCTGTGTTCACAGGCATGGCCGTGCGGTTGATGAGGATGTAGCAGGGAGAGCTCCAGCTCATCGCCAGGGGTGAGTGAGGGCAGCGGGTTGTCAGCGGCTCTGTCTGGCGGGGGAAGCTGCGCTGCCTGGGCCGAGAGCTGCAGTCCCCGGCTGTGGAGGGCTTTGCTCCTTGTGTGGACGAGGGCTGGAGAGGGCACAACACACAGAGATTTCAGGGGCACGTGGGGGATTCGTGGCAAGCACCTTCTGGCTGATCCCAATGTCTCCTGCTTCCTTCTGGGTGGGATGGCCCTGGCAGGAAGATCTCCTAGGGTTCCCACAGATCCCGGCTCTGACCATGGCTCTGTTCTTCTCTCTTCCAGCCCTTCAAACCCAGAGGCATGACAGCAGCCCGTCATGCTCTAACCTGCAAAATGAAGCCCGGTTTCCCCAAAAAGCTCAACAACTGGGGACGTCTTCTGAAACCAGTGAACCAGTGTCCCAAGAACACACCGGGAGACACTGAAGAGGACACCATCTCTCAGTGCTGCTGGAGCTCCACGCACAGCTGAGGCTGAGCACAATTCCCATGGCTTCAGACCTTTCCCTGTTTGTAGTTAGCTCCCTCCCTCCAGCCCTCAGACCCTGCCCATGCCCTTTTTTTTCCTCCACTCTCCAACCCTTTTGACAGCTCTTTCCATCCCAGCCCTCAAACCCTGCCCATCCCCCCTTATTCCCACCCAGCTCATCCCTTTCCTTCGACTTTCATTAATAAACACTTTGGCTTCTTCACTTCACCTGCATCTCTGTGGAGCTGAACCGGCGTAAAAACCTGAGCCCTGGCACACACAGGCCCCTTCTGCCGTCCTCTTCCGCGCCGTCTTTTGTGCAGAGACACAGAGGAGCGAGGCCGCGTCAGGCTGGAAAGGTGCCTGTGCTGAAGGTCCAGTTCCACAACACTGTGGAGTTTAAGGTCCAACTGAGCAGCCTGAAGCTCCTGGATTTAGGAAGAGCCAACCTGAGTATGCTCTGAACCCAGCTGTGAGGGATTCCATGGCAAGCATCTACAGAGGGCAAAGGAGCTTGGAATGCTGAAAGCTTTCAAGAATGGCTTCCTGAAAGCACAGCAGTGCTCCATGCTTGCACAGGGTCAGGGAGAGGGCAGAAGCAGAGACCATCAGGCCTTAACAGGGAGCTTTGGGTGTGCCTAAGGGCAAGTGAAGCAGCAGCAGCATGGTGGCCGAGACTCGGACGCGTGACCGAGCCAATGACCCGAGCGCCATCAGGCAGTGCCGGGATCCTGGCTGCGGTTCTGGTCCCCAGAGCTGAGGAATCGCAGCCCCTGCCTCAGAGCCTGTCAGAAAGCCAAGCAAGTGAGAGCAGAGGGAGGGCAGCCTTCCAGTCTCTCCTGGGCATGGCCACAAAGCAGCCCCTGCTTCTCCTTCCTCCGCCTGTGTTTGGGGCGTGCTGATGGCAGCGCCAGCCAGGCTGTGCTCTGTGTTCCAAAGGCTGTGGAGAGCGGGCACGAAAAGTGCTGTGTGCACAGTGGAGAGTCCTGGAAGGTGCTGGCAGGAGCGTCCTGCGGGAACAGGGCTCTGGTCTCTGGCCGGGAAGAGCCTGGTTTTGCTGCTGTGAGCGCAGGCAGGCGTCGAGGCAGGTGAAGAGGCGGCGGGCAGCTTGTGTTTGTAGCGGGTCTGGGGCTGCATGTGCGAACCTCCACCTGGAATCACACTGGGGGAAATCCCAGCTAGAGCTGGAGCGCCTGTCCAGAAAGGACCAGAAGGAATTCAGCCTTGCCAGGGTTTCTTAAGAGTGTGTTGGTGTTCCCCAGGAAAGGTACACATTTGGGGAAACGCCTCTGGGGGAAGGGGGCTTGCTGCGGAAGGAAAGTGCTTTCCTAGGAGCTCCCGGTGCTGTCGGAGCAACTGTCCCCCTTTGGCTCTCTGTGGTCCTTTCAGTCCTTGAGGCCTGTTCCACTTGGCAGATGGACAAGGGAAGGGAGAAGGCTGTGAAGAGCGGGTTTGGAATCCACCTGGACCTGCGGAGACCAAGGCCAACACCTGCAGCAGGGTGTGTTCCCCCCCTTTGGACACAGGTGTGAGCAGGAGCATCACTGTCCAGATGCCAGCCCCAAAGCTGTCGTTGAGAGCTGTGAATTCAAAGGCCTTCACGCACACACCTCTCACATCTTACCTGTCTGCTGTGTTTCAACTCTTGGCAATATGCATTTGCCTCTTGTTTGCTGGAAGCTGCTGCGGCCCAGAGGGTCCGCACCGAGCTGGGCTGTGTGGGCCAGGCGGCACGGAGAGTCTTGGCTGATCTTGGGGTGTCCGTGGCCTCAGAAAAGGCTTGGAAGGTTTTCCTCCCAAGGCGCCCTGCTCACTGGCTCTCCCTGTGCATCTTGGAGAGAACAAGGCAGGCATTGCTGGCAGCTGGGCATTAGCAGGCCTTCAAATGGGGGCGTGTTGTGGAGCAGGCCCAGCTGAGACACCCTGAGAGGAGCCCAGCGCTCCTTGCCCCTCTCCGCACACACGTGAGCCTTGTCTGCTGTCGGGATGACCCCGGCTGTGTCAGGGGGTGCTGCTACGTGGACACGAGACAGCCGGTCCTGTCCTGCTGGGTGCCAGCAGTGCATCGCAGCAGTCCTGCATTCCCGTCAGGATGCCGGCCAAGAGAGGTTCTGGAAGCTGATTTGAAGCTTGCGCGGGTGCCTACAGGTCAAGGCCAAGGGCGTTCTCTCAGGACAGAGCAGTCCTGAGAGGTCTCTAGAATTCAAAGAAATCAGCAGACAAATGCATTGTCCACCAAAAGCTCTTTGATTGGCAGGAGGTTAGGGCTCTGCTCCCCACCACAAGGCTTCTTTGCCACGTCCAGATTTCAGTGGCTTTCTGTAGGAATTCTATCAAAAATACCTTCCGTCTTTAGACTGCTGAGGCGATTCCATAGGCAGGGGCTTAGAAAGAAGCACATTGCGCCAGAATCCTAGACTTGAAGCTAATGTCCACCTGCTGGCCAGGAGGAGTCTCAACGCACCAAAGCAGCTCATCTTCCTCACCCCTTCCCTGCACAGGGCTGATTCTGTAGTCGCCCTTAGGTCTTCCCCAAGGCTATGGCTAAAGCTTTTTGTCAAGTCACTCTCTTGCCAAGTTAGGCTTCCAGGTTTTTCTTATGTTAACTGGTGCTAAGTACTTCTGGATATCTGTGCTAAGTACTCTTTCCTTCTGTCAATTGCCTGTGCTTCCTTACATCAAACAAAGGCCTTGTTTCATTCCTAAATGTGCCTGATGCTGGCCCAAGTTTTTGGCACTGCTTGCTTTCCTGTGGCATGCTCTACCTCCCCTGAGAGTAAAGAGGGAGCTGGAGAAGGAGCTTGCCAGGCTGCTCTCCATCCTTTACCAGCAGTCCTGCTTAAGCGGACAAGTCCGAGCTGAGCACAAATGGAACAGCCGAGCACGGGAAGGGTGGGTGGGAAGGATGATCCAGGAACCGTAGGCCTGGCAGCCTGAGCTTGCTGCCGGGGAAGGCCTTGGAGCACATCCTCCTGAGTGCCATCCCACGGCACGTGCAGGGAACCAAGGGGTGAGAAAGCTCTGCGGAGGGATGGGGACAGCTGCGGGTCTTGGCAGGGCGTTGAGCTGGGGTTAGTGTTGCTGGGCGTGTTGGGGAAGGAGTCGTCTGGAAGAGGAGAGGTCTAGGCTGGAACTGGAGTCACTTTGAAGGCACCACCTGTGGTATGGCACAGCTTTGGTTATGGAGGACAGAAGGAATAGCTGGGACTTTTTCTCTTAGTCATCCTGCTTCTCCTGCAGAGAAGAGGAGGGGAGAGCTGTGCTTTCTTGGCCACTTAGATATCTGTAGCAGGGGCAGGATTAGGCCTTTTGCAATCTACTCCTTTGTTTGGGCTGCTTTTGTAACACTGAGTGGACTTTCATTCGTGAAGAGCTTTTATTCCTTAAGAGAATTAGGCTCTTAACATGCCTTCCTAGAAAAATGTTTGAAACCAAAGCAAGGCCTTTATTTTGCCTCTGTGTGGTCTTCTGCTTTGTAAAGTGACATTCAGTGGATGACCTTAAGGCAAATGTGTTGCTGCTTTGAGGTGGGAAGGAAACTTCCAAATCTATCAGGTTCTCAGGCCATTGCTATTAATTTAGGAAGTTTGCAACTTTTTGGAACTACTTGAGTTGAGTAATGGGAAGAAAAGCTTTCCTGAATTGAAGATTCTTAAATGCCAGATCCTTCTCTGCCTTTGCTGCCAGGGTGATTTTGTGCTTCAGGAAATGGCTCCAAGTAGAAAACAATTTCAGCATGGAGTAACAGCTTCTGACAGAGCGCAACAGTTGCCAGCACTTGCTCCAGGTGCTCCTGCCCACATGCCCTGTAGGAAGGAGCACGGCCCCCAGCGCACATTGGCTTTGGCTGCCCTGTGGCAGAGAAGCACCCCGGGGCACAGGTCTCTGGGGCAGGAGATGACACCAGCACTGCCAGGGCTCGGGGGGCAGCAGCTCTGCTTGGGCGGGGGCTCTGTCACACCTGCCGGTTTCAGCGCTCCCCTGGCCCCAGGGCTCAGAGCAGCATCCGTGCCCTGGCCCACACGTTCCTCGTCTGCGTCACACCCGCGGGTTTAGGACGGCCAGCGGATGGGGACGTGTCCCAGGGAGGCCGTGCCAGCTTTACTGTGCAAGGCCCCGTGCCCTTCCCGCTGCGGCCGCGTCGGCAGCCCTGGGGGCTCCTTCTGCTGCCCTGGGCCCGCAGAGCCGGGCAGCGTTTGCCCACGGTTTGAGCCGCTCCGAAAGATGCTGTCTCAGGGCTGTCTTCGACACTTGGGGTGAGGGATTCCTTCCAACCTGGGCCACCTTGGCTGGGCTGGGGGTGGCCCCAGGGCAGGTGGCAGTGTGTGCATTGGCCCTTTGTGACACGGTGCAGCAGCGGGGTCACCGTGGCATGGAACGGGACGGGGTGTCAAAGGACCCTTTGTGACCCGTGGTGACATAGGTGCTGGCGGTGACTCAGCCAGGCCACAGTGCTCGGAGCAGGCGACGGGACAGGACGGGATAGAGCGGTGTCGTGAGGAGCCCCCCCAAGGCACACTCATTCCCGTCTGATCCGGAGCTTTTCCGAGGCGGTATTCCTAGAGGTGACCTCGAGGCCAGACCACAGGACTTGGTGACCTGTGGCCTACCCGAGGCTTCTCTTTTGCACGTACCATCGAGGACTTGTTGACTCAGAGCTCTTCTGAGCCATCTCTCTAGAAGGCGCCCTCAACACCACACTCTGGCATGGCGGGCAGATTTCTTGGCCTCTTCAAAGTCTTCAGGGGGGAAAGAAAGCAAGCCCGTGGAGCACAACGGCCTGAAGAGCCAGAGCAGTTCCAGCCAGTGCAGGACGGTGAGTGGCAGAACTGGGCCACAGGGCTGATAGCTGCAGCCAGCTTGGCTCCGTCCTCTCCCACCTGTTGTGGACATGCCCAAGGACAGGACGGAAGAGGGGCTGGGGCTGAACCTGGCAGTGCCCAATCTCCATCCCCTGGGGCATCCCGGGGCAGTCCCAGCCCGGGGAGGACAGGGCTGGGCTGTGTTCTCCGGCCTCTCCCACAGCCCCTCAGCACTGCCTGCTCTCGCTCTTTGCCAGATGCAGCCACGGACGGCACACAAGAGCACAGGCCTGCCAGTGGCCGCTTCCGCAGGACACTGAAGGTACCTGCAGCCCTCCCCACCTGGGCTGGGCCTGCTGTCACTGCTCGGCCGAGCACCGCGCTTGGAGCGCTCCACGGAACATCCCTGGCTTTGTTCCCCTGCAGATGTTCCCGAAATTCCTGCGCATTCGGCGTAGGAACACCAGCAGCACTGCAACTGCAGGTACAGCCAAGCTTAACTCCAGGCTGACCAGCTGCCAGGAAGAGCCTGATGTCAGCACAAATTTGACTGCACGCTCAGAAAATTTTGTCACTGCAGTGAATGATCTCCGGGCGAAGGCTGTCGTCATGGAAATGACCGAGGGCACGACCATCACAGACACTGCCACCAGAATGACTCAAGGCCTCCCAAATACTGACAGCACCCCCACTCCCACCATGACTCATGCTCCCACCGTGGATTTTTTCGAGGAGCGTTCTGTTTCTCCTCAGCAGCGGGTAAGCAGCCTGGGGCCAGGGCTGGAGGCCTCCCAGGATTGTGTGTCCCCTCCAGCCACTGGGTCCTCTCAGCCTCTGAAGCCATTAGAGTACTGTGGGAAGGGAAGCTGGAGAAGTTGCTCCCTTAGACAGTGCTCCAAGTCTTCCCCATGCCTCCTCCAGGTACCAGCCATTGTTAGGAATGTTCACCAGAGACTAGCATCCCATGTCACTGTGGATGCCGGGATGCAAACTGACATTGTGAGGCTGGCTGACGAACACCCAGCGGACGTGGTGCTGACCCTCCTGCGCTGTGCCCCAACATGTGACAGGTATGGGCTCACCTGCCTTGAGAGCTCAGGGCTCACCGGCCTTTAGGGCCGTGGCCCTGCCCGGCCTGTGCAATGGGCTCTGCCAGACAGGCAGACAGGTCCAGGACCCTCGGGCCCCTCTGTTTCCTGAGCCTGCTGCCATGCTCCCTCCCTGCCCTTCAGGGCACCGGGGCTCTGTCCCCTGGCCCCCAGACCCGCACAGGGCATGGTAGTGTGGCTGAGATGTCCCTCTGACAAAGAGCTCTGATCCCACAGAGCTGCTGCCATGATGTGGAGAACCATAGGCTCATCGAGTTCCACGGTGGAGAAGGTGCTGCCAACACTCCTCAGTGTGATGGAGGACTGGCCTCTGTCTCGCATGTTCACCTCTGATGGGGACAACGAGGACGTCTTTGCTCTGGCTGTGAGTTCCTGGGCATTTGCTCACCCCCAGGTCGCCTCTCCAGCAGCTCTCCATCCTCTCCCTGCCTCAGGCCCTGGGCTGAAACCTGGGCCAAGGGCAGGCTCAGGGGGCACCAGGCCTGCTGCTCCCCCTGCGTCTCCCCTGGGGCCCTGCCACATGGACACCTCAGCACTGAGCGCTCTCCTCGGCAACTTCTTTTGCAGGCAACTCTGGTGGTGTGGGTGATTGTCCAGGTGCCTGAGTGCCACGAGGCACTGATCCTTTATTCCTCCCGCCTCTTTGTGGCTCTGCTTTTCCATGTTGTCATCACCACGCAGCAGATGCCACCACAGGAAGTCGATCGCTTCTGGAGAGCATGCCGAGAGGAACACCGCCTTCCCAACGACCCCAACAGGTCTCCATCCTTCTGTCCTTCCCACGTCCTTGTGGCAAGTGCCAGTGCTCCCAGTGTGACCCGGGCTTTGCTCTGCACACAGGTTTACAGTGCAGGCCATGAAGTCCCTGCTCTGCCGGCTGGAGTGTGACAAGGAGGTGATCGCTGTGGAGTCCAAGCATGGCTGGGACACACTGCCCTGTGCTGACACCCAGCACTATGCTATGGCTCTGCTGGCCAGGTGAGACCCCCTTCTCCCTGCTGTCCCTGGAATTTGTGCCCTGTGCCCGGGCTGCCCCACACAGTCCCTGTGGTCGTGGGCCAGAGGGCCTCGTCACTTTAGGGATGGCCGAGCAGACTGGAAAAGGCTGGGAGAGGAGGGTGCACAGGAGTGGCCGCCTCCCAAAGTACCCACGTCCCCTGCAGGGATGCTGGGGAAAGACTGCACCTCTATGAGTCAGTCCTGAGAAAAGTGTGCCCCCCCACCTCAGGCTCTTTGTTCCTTTTTGCCCCTGACAGGGAGATGTGCCATGTCTCAATCCCTTTGTCTTCCTGCGTCGCAACCCACTTGCTCCGGCTCCTCAGCACTGAGAAGCCAGGCTGCGATCTGCCTCTCCTGGCATTCCTTGTGGAGGTGAGCCTGAAGGCCAGCGCGGCCTCGCTGAGCTGCCTCCCAGCTCTCTGCCCTCTCGCAGCCGCATCCCTGGCCTGGGATGGCACCAGCGCCCTGTGCTGCTGCCTGGGGCTGGCCCTGTGCACTTCTGGGCTCCTGCCGGCCGGGCCCTGTGCCACTGCCCTCTGCCTTTCAGGTCCTGGAGTGCCTGGACTTTACTAAATGTGGTGGCTGGGCCCTGATAGTCGTGTCGAGTTACCTGCAGATCGAGCGCAGGCAGATGTGTCGCCTGGCGCTCAGAGGCCTCCTGGTGCTCAGCAAGGATCCCCTGATGGTGAGAAAGGGGCAGCAGCTGAAGCTGCACTGGGGAGAGCAGCCCCATGGGCTGGCTGGGCTTCAGGAGCTGAGGCAGCTGCTCCCAGCTCTCCTGCCTCAGCTGCCCGAGTGCTTTGGGATGGGCCTTTGGTCTCTGGGCCCTGCGGCAGCAGGCTGGGCTTGCAGTGCCAGGGCGCTGTCGCTGGTGCAGCTGCTGACGGCTTCACAGCGCAGCCTTGTGTTCCACACAGGCCAGAAAAATGTGCTGTCTGTCTCAAAGCTTTGTGGATCTGCTGGGCGATGAAGATGGAGTGGTGGTTGCCCTGACCCTCCGTGTGCTTACTGATATGCTGAAGAACGAAGGCATCCTGATATCCAGCACCACCGCCCCGAAGCTGGCTGAGGCACTCCTGGCGCTCTTTAACAATGTAAGGTTCTGCAACTCAAGCCACAGGCATTGGGTGCTGCCCAGAAACTTTGCGCTGTCTGCATTTTCAGGCCTTTGCCTAGGTGGGCCTGGAGTAATTGGTGTAATCGGTGCTTAGGTTTTTTCCTTTCCTCTAGGAAAATAGCTTCATGCAACTGCTCTCCATTGACCTCTTCCGTAAGGTGATGGAGGTGGTAGTGGATGAGGGAAAAGAACCCCTGAAGACAATTGTCAACAAGAGCCTGCACCTCCTTTTAATCTACTGCCGTGATGAGAACCGGCGTGTGGCAAATGTGAGGTTTTGGGCATCCCTGGGAGGGGGCTCAGCCACCTCCTGCCCTGGTGCCACACAGGCTGCGTCCTCCTCCAGGCCTTGGCACAGGGATGCGGGTCCTTGTGCCCTGGGCTGTGGTGCCATCTCTGCATCTCTGCTGCTCTTCAGGCCTCTCGGGAAACCCTGCATTGTGCGGCCAAGTTCCTAGAGTGGAGGGATCTGAAGGAGCTACCGACCAAGGAAGATCTGTTGAATATCGATGAGTGTAAGGTAAGGATGGCTTGGAGAAGTGCCAGCCTCAGCCTGGAGAAGATCCGTGGCCGCGGGGCTGGCAGCCGTGGCCCCTGCCCAGCGCTGCACCCAGGGGCTCCGGCCTGCGCCCCACACGCCGCTCCCTTCCCTGGGCCCCGCGGGCTCTTCTCCAGGCTCCTGCGGCCCCGAGCCGGGTGCCCGTGGAGTCCCGGCCCAGCGGGGCTGCGGGGCGGGGCGGCAGCGCCGCTCCCCGGGCAGCAGCCGGCCCTCTGCCCCCTCCAGAGCCCGGCACCAGCGGCTGCTGGCCGGGCCTCAGGGCCGTGCGGGCAGGGGAGGCCGGGGCTGGGCGCGGCCAGAGCCCGGCCCAGGGGCTGAGCCCGCGCCCACCCTTCCCTCCTGCCGCTCTCTCCAGCTGGCAGACGACAGGAGCCGAGCGGCCGAGCACCTGCAGAACCCACAGGAGTCCCTGCGAGAGGTGGCCATGGGGTTCATCGGTAAGCCACGAGCCCGGGGTCCCTCCCCGGCCCGCCGCAGCTCGGCCCCGGCCCCGGCTGCTGCCCCGGCTGCAGCGGCATCCGGGCCCGGCGCCGTGGAGCCCCGCCTGCCCTCGGGGCTGCTGCCGCCCTCTGGCAGCCGTGCCCTGGGGCGGCAGCAGGCGGCAAGGGCCCGGGCTGAGCCCTGCCGGGGCAGGAGGCCGTGTGGCCACAGGGCTGGCAGCGGCGCTGGCAGGGAGCCGTGCTGCTGGGGCCGTGACACGCTCTGTGTTCACAGGCATGGCCGTGCGGTTGATGAGGATGTAGCAGGGAGAGCTCCAGCTCATCGCCAGGGGTGAGTGAGGGCAGCGGGTTGTCAGCGGCTCTGTCTGGCGGGGGAAGCTGCGCTGCCTGGGCCGAGAGCTGCAGTCCCCGGCTGTGGAGGGCTTTGCTCCTTGTGTGGACGAGGGCTGGAGAGGGCACAACACACAGAGATTTCAGGGGCACGTGGGGGATTCGTGGCAAGCACCTTCTGGCTGATCCCAATGTCTCCTGCTTCCTTCTGGGTGGGATGGCCCTGGCAGGAAGATCTCCTAGGGTTCCCACAGATCCCGGCTCTGACCATGGCTCTGTTCTTCTCTCTTCCAGCCCTTCAAACCCAGAGGCATGACAGCAGCCCGTCATGCTCTAACCTGCAAAATGAAGCCCGGTTTCCCCAAAAAGCTCAACAACTGGGGACGTCTTCTGAAACCAGTGAACCAGTGTCCCAAGAACACACCGGGAGACACTGAAGAGGACACCATCTCTCAGTGCTGCTGGAGCTCCACGCACAGCTGAGGCTGAGCACAATTCCCATGGCTTCAGACCTTTCCCTGTTTGTAGTTAGCTCCCTCCCTCCAGCCCTCAGACCCTGCCCATGCCCTTTTTTTTCCTCCACTCTCCAACCCTTTTGGCAGCTCTTTCCATCCCAGCCCTCAAACCCTGCCCATCCCCCCTTATTCCCACCCAGCTCATCCCTTTCCTTCGACTTTCATTAATAAACACTTTGGCTTCTTCACTTCACCTGCATCTCTGTGGAGCTGAACCGGCGTAAAAACCTGAGCCCTGGCACACACAGGCCCCTTCTGCCGTCCTCTTCCGCGCCGTCTTTTGTGCAGAGACACAGAGGAGCGAGGCCGCGTCAGGCTGGAAAGGTGCCTGTGCTGAAGGTCCAGTTCCACAACACTGTGGAGTTTAAGGTCCAACTGAGCAGCCTGAAGCTCCTGGATTTAGGAAGAGCCAACCTGAGTATGCTCTGAACCCAGCTGTGAGGGATTCCATGGCAAGCATCTACAGAGGGCAAAGGAGCTTGGAATGCTGAAAGCTTTCAAGAATGGCTTCCTGAAAGCACAGCAGTGCTCCATGCTTGCACAGGGTCAGGGAGAGGGCAGAAGCAGAGACCATCAGGCCTTAACAGGGAGCTTTGGGTGTGCCTAAGGGCAAGTGAAGCAGCAGCAGCATGGTGGCCGAGACTCGGACGCGTGACCGAGCCAATGACCCGAGCGCCATCAGGCAGTGCCGGGATCCTGGCTGCGGTTCTGGTCCCCAGAGCTGAGGAATCGCAGCCCCTGCCTCAGAGCCTGTCAGAAAGCCAAGCAAGTGAGAGCAGAGGGAGGGCAGCCTTCCAGTCTCTCCTGGGCATGGCCACAAAGCAGCCCCTGCTTCTCCTTCCTCCGCCTGTGTTTGGGGCGTGCTGATGGCAGCGCCAGCCAGGCTGTGCTCTGTGTTCCAAAGGCTGTGGAGAGCGGGCATGAAAAGTGCTGTGTGCACAGTGGAGAGTCCTGGAAGGTGCTGGCAGGAGCGTCCTGCGGGAACAGGGCTCTGGTCTCTGGCCGGGAAGAGCCTGGTTTTGCTGCTGTGAGCGCAGGCAGGCGTCGAGGCAGGTGAAGAGGCGGCGGGCAGCTTGTGTTTGTAGCGGGTCTGGGGCTGCATGTGCGAACCTCCACCTGGAATCACACTGGGGGAAATCCCAGCTAGAGCTGGAGCGCCTGTCCAGAAAGGACCAGAAGGAATTCAGCCTTGCCAGGGTTTCTTAAGAGTGTGTTGGTGTTCCCCAGGAAAGGTACACATTTGGGGAAACGCCTCTGGGGGAAGGGGGCTTGCTGCGGAAGGAAAGTGCTTTCCTAGGAGCTCCCGGTGCTGTCGGAGCAACTGTCCCCCTTTGGCTCTCTGTGGTCCTTTCAGTCCTTGAGGCCTGTTGCACTTGGCAGATGGACAAGGGAAGGGAGAAGGCTGTGAAGAGCGGGTTTGGAATCCACCTGGACCTGCGGAGACCAAGGCCAACACCTGCAGCAGGGTGTGTTCCCCCCCTTTGGACACAGGTGTGAGCAGGAGCATCACTGTCCAGATGCCAGCCCCAAAGCTGTCGTTGAGAGCTGTGAATTCAAAGGCCTTCACGCACACACCTCTCACATCTTACCTGTCTGCTGTGTTTCAACTCTTGGCAATATGCATTTGCCTCTTGTTTGCTGGAAGCTGCTGCGGCCCAGAGGGTCCGCACCGAGCTGGGCTGTGTGGGCCAGGCGGCACGGAGAGTCTTGGCTGATCTTGGGGTGTCCGTGGCCTCAGAAAAGGCTTGGAAGTTTTGCCTCCCAAGGCGCCATGCTCACTGGCTCTCCCTGTGCATCTTGGAGAGAACAAGGCAGGCATTGCTGGCAGCTGGGCATTAGCAGGCCTTCAAATGGGGGCGTGTTGTGGAGCAGGCCCAGCTGAGACACCCTGAGAGGAGCCCAGCGCTCCTTGCCCCTCTCCGCACACACGTGAGCCTTGTCTGCTGTCGGGATGACCCCGGCTGTGTCAGGGGGTGCTGCTACGTGGACACGAGACAGCCGGTCCTGTCCTGCTGGGTGCCAGCAGTGCATCGCAGCAGTCCTGCATTCCCATCAGGATGCCGGCCAAGAGAGGTTCTGGAAGCTGATTTGAAGCTTGCGCGGGTGCCTACAGGTCAAGGCCAAGGGCGTTCTCTCAGGATAGAGCAGTCCTGAGAGGTCTCTAGAATTCAAAGAAATCAGCAGACAAATGCATTGTCCACCAAAAGCTCTTTGATTGGCAGGAGGTTAGGGCTCTGCTCCCCACCACAAGGCTTCTTTGCCACGTCCAGATTTCAGTGGCTTTCTGTAGGAATTCTATCAAAAATACCTTCCGTCTTTAGACTGCTGAGGCGATTCCATAGGCAGGGGCTTAGAAAGAAGCACATTGCGCCAGAATCCTAGACTTGAAGCTAATGTCCACCTGCTGGCCAGGAGGAGTCTCAACGCACCAAAGCAGCTCATCTTCCTCACCCCTTCCCTGCACAGGGCTGATTCTGTAGCCGCCCTTAGGTCTTCCCCAAGGCTATGGCTAAAGCTTTTTGTCAAGTCACTCTCTTGCCAAGTTAGGCTTCCAGGTTTTTCTTATGTTAACTGGTGCTAAGTACTTCTGGATATCTGTGCTAAGTACTCTTTCCTTCTGTCAATTGCCTGTGCTTCCTTACATCAAACAAAGGCCTTGTTTCATTCCTAAATGTGCCTGATGCTGGCCCAAGTTTTTGGCACTGCTTGCTTTCCTGTGGCATGCTCTACCTCCCCTGAGAGTAAAGAGGGAGCTGGAGAAGGAGCTTGCCAGGCTGCTCTCCATCCTTTACCAGCAGTCCTGCTTAAGCGGACAAGTCCGAGCTGAGCACAAATGGAACAGCCGAGCACGGGAAGGGTGGGTGGGAAGGATGATCCAGGAACCGTAGGCCTGGCAGCCTGAGCTTGCTGCCGGGGAAGGCCTTGGAGCACATCCTCCTGAGTGCCATCCCACGGCACGTGCAGGGAACCAAGGGGTGAGAAAGCTCTGCGGAGGGATGGGGACAGCTGCGGGTCTTGGCAGGGCGTTGAGCTGGGGTTAGTGTTGCTGGGCGTGTTGGGGAAGGAGTCGTCTGGAAGAGGAGAGGTCTAGGCTGGAACTGGAGTCACTTTGAAGGCACCACCTGTGGTATGGCACAGCTTTGGTTATGGAGGACAGAAGGAATAGCTGGGACTTTTTCTCTTAGTCATCCTGCTTCTCCTGCAGAGAAGAGGAGGGGAGAGCTGTGCTTTCTTGGCCACTTAGATATCTGTAGCAGGGGCAGGATTAGGCCTTTTGCAATCTACTCCTTTGTTTGGGCTGCTTTTGTAACACTGAGTGGACTTTCATTCGTGAAGAGCTTTTATTCCTTAAGAGAATTAGGCTCTTAACATGCCTTCCTAGAAAAATGTTTGAAACCAAAGCAAGGCCTTTATTTTGCCTCTGTGTGGTCTTCTGCTTTGTAAAGTGACATTCAGTGGATGACCTTAAGGCAAATGTGTTGCTGCTTTGAGGTGGGAAGGAAACTTCCAAATCTATCAGGTTCTCAGGCCATTGCTATTAATTTAGGAAGTTTGCAACTTTTTGGAACTACTTGAGTTGAGTAATGGGAAGAAAAGCTTTCCTGAATTGAAGATTCTTAAATGCCAGATCCTTCTCTGCCTTTGCTGCCAGGGTGATTTTGTGCTTCAGGAAATGGCTCCAAGTAGAAAACAATTTCAGCATGGAGTAACAGCTTCTGACAGAGCGCAACAGTTGCCAGCACTTGCTCCAGGTGCTCCTGCCCACATGCCCTGTAGGAAGGAGCACGGCCCCCAGCGCACATTGGCTTTGGCTGCCCTGTGGCAGAGAAGCGCCCCGGGGCACAGGTCTCTGGGGCAGGAGATGACACCAGCACTGCCAGGGCTCGGGGGGCAGCAGCTCTGCTTGGGCGGGGGCTCCGTCACACCTGCCGGTTTCAGCGCTCCCCTGGCCCCAGGGCTCAGAGCAGCATCCGTGCCCTGGCCCACACGTTCCTCGTCTGCGTCACACCCGCGGGTTTAGGACGGCCAGCGGATGGGGACGTGTCCCAGGGAGGCCGTGCCAGCTTTACTGTGCAAGGCCCCGTGCCCTTCCCGCTGCGGCCGCGTCGGCAGCCCTGGGGGCTCCTTCTGCTGCCCTGGGCCCGCAGAGCCGGGCAGCGTTTGCCCACGGTTTGAGCCGCTCCGAAAGATGCTGTCTCAGGGCTGTCTTCGACACTTGGGGTGAGGGATTCCTTCCAACCTGGGCCACCTTGGCTGGGCTGGGGGTGGCCCCAGGGCAGGTGGCAGTGTGTGCATTGGCCCTTTGTGACACGGTGCAGCAGCGGGGTCACCATGGCATGGAACGGGACAGGGTGTCAAAGGACCCTTTGTGACCCGTGGTGACATAGGTGCTGGCGGTGACTCAGCCAGGCCACAGTGCTCGGAGCAGGCGACGGGACAGGACGGGATAGAGCGGTGTCGTGAGGAGCCCCCCCAAGGCACACTCATTCCCGTCTGATCCGGAGCTTTTCCGAGGCGGTATTCCTAGAGGTGACCTCGAGGCCAGACCACAGGACTTGGTGACCTGTGGCCTACCCGAGGCTTCTCTTTTGCACGTACCATCGAGGACTTGTTGACTCAGAGCTCTTCTGAGCCATCTCTCTAGAAGGTGCCCTCAACACCACACTCTGGCATGGCGGGCAGATTTCTTGGCCTCTTCAAAGTCTTCAGGGGGGAAAGAAAGCAAGCCCGTGGAGCACAACGGCCTGAAGAGCCAGAGCAGTTCCAGCCAGTGCAGGACGGTGAGTGGCAGAACTGGGCCACAGGGCTGATAGCTGCAGCCAGCTTGGCTCCGTCCTCTCCCACCTGTTGTGGACATGCCCAAGGACAGGACGGAAGAGGGGCTGGGGCTGAACCTGGCAGTGCCCAATCTCCATCCCCTGGGGCATCCCGGGGCAGTCCCAGCCCGGGGAGGACAGGGCTGGGCTGTGTTCTCCGGCCTCTCCCACAGCCCCTCAGCACTGCCTGCTCTCGCTCTTTGCCAGATGCAGCCACGGACGGCACACAAGAGCACAGGCCTGCCAGTGGCCGCTTCCGCAGGACACTGAAGGTACCTGCAGCCCTCCCCACCTGGGCTGGGCCTGCTGTCACTGCTCGGCCGAGCACCGCGCTTGGAGCGCTCCACGGAACATCCCTGGCTTTGTTCCCCTGCAGATGTTCCCGAAATTCCTGCGCATTCGGCGTAGGAACACCAGCAGCACTGCAACTGCAGGTACAGCCAAGCTTAACTCCAGGCTGACCAGCTGCCAGGAAGAGCCTGATGTCAGCACAAATTTGACTGCACGCTCAGAAAATTTTGTCACTGCAGTGAATGATCTCCGGGCGAAGGCTGTCGTCATGGAAATGACCGAGGGCACGACCATCACAGACACTGCCACCAGAATGACTCAAGGCCTCCCAAATACTGACAGCACCCCCACTCCCACCATGACTCATGCTCCCACCGTGGATTTTTTCGAGGAGCGTTCTGTTTCTCCTCAGCAGCGGGTAAGCAGCCTGGGGCCAGGGCTGGAGGCCTCCCAGGATTGTGTGTCCCCTCCAGCCACTGGGTCCTCTCAGCCTCTGAAGCCATTAGAGTACTGTGGGAAGGGAAGCTGGAGAAGTTGCTCCCTTAGACAGTGCTCCAAGTCTTCCCCATGCCTCCTCCAGGTACCAGCCATTGTTAGGAATGTTCACCAGAGACTAGCATCCCATGTCACTGTGGATGCCGGGATGCAAACTGACATTGTGAGGCTGGCTGACGAACACCCAGCGGACGTGGTGCTGACCCTCCTGCGCTGTGCCCCAACATGTGACAGGTATGGGCTCACCTGCCTTGAGAGCTCAGGGCTCACCGGCCTTTAGGGCCGTGGCCCTGCCCGGCCTGTGCAATGGGCTCTGCCAGACAGGCAGACAGGTCCAGGACCCTCGGGCCCCTCTGTTTCCTGAGCCTGCTGCCATGCTCCCTCCCTGCCCTTCAGGGCACCGGGGCTCTGTCCCCTGGCCCCCAGACCCGCACAGGGCATGGTAGTGTGGCTGAGATGTCCCTCTGACAAAGAGCTCTGATCCCACAGAGCTGCTGCCATGATGTGGAGAACCATAGGCTCATCGAGTTCCACGGTGGAGAAGGTGCTGCCAACACTCCTCAGTGTGATGGAGGACTGGCCTCTGTCTCGCATGTTCACCTCTGATGGGGACAACGAGGACGTCTTTGCTCTGGCTGTGAGTTCCTGGGCATTTGCTCACCCCCAGGTCGCCTCTCCAGCAGCTCTCCATCCTCTCCCTGCCTCAGGCCCTGGGCTGAAACCTGGGCCAAGGGCAGGCTCAGGGGGCACCAGGCCTGCTGCTCCCCCTGCGTCTCCCCTGGGGCCCTGCCACATGGACACCTCAGCACTGAGCGCTCTCCTCGGCAACTTCTTTTGCAGGCAACTCTGGTGGTGTGGGTGATTGTCCAGGTGCCTGAGTGCCACGAGGCACTGATCCTTTATTCCTCCCGCCTCTTTGTGGCTCTGCTTTTCCATGTTGTCATCACCACGCAGCAGATGCCACCACAGGAAGTCGATCGCTTCTGGAGAGCATGCCGAGAGGAACACCGCCTTCCCAGCGACCCCAACAGGTCTCCGCCCTCCTGTCCTTCCCATGTCCTTGTGGCCAGTCCCAGTGCTCCCAGTGTGACCCGGGCTTTGCTCTGCACACAGGTTTACAGTGCAGGCCATGAAGTCCCTGCTCTGCCGGCTGGAGTGTGACAAGGAGGTGATCGCTGTGGAGTCCAAGCATGGCTGGGACACACTGCCCTGTGCTGACACCCAGCACTATGCTATGGCTCTGCTGGCCAGGTGAGACCCCCTTCTCCCTGCTGTCCCTGGAATTTGTGCCCTGTGCCCGGGCTGCCCCACACAGTCCCTGTGGTCGTGGGCCAGAGGGCCTCGTCACTTTAGGGATGGCCGAGCAGACTGGAAAAGGCTGGGAGAGGAGGGTGCACAGGAGTGGCCGCCTCCCAAAGTACCCACGTCCCCTGCAGGGATGCTGGGGAAAGACTGCACCTCTATGAGTCAGTCCTGAGAAAAGTGTGCCCCCCCACCTCAGGCTCTTTGTTCCTTTTTGCCCCTGACAGGGAGATGTGCCATGTCTCAATCCCTTTGTCTTCCTGCGTCGCAACCCACTTGCTCCGGCTGCTCAGCACTGAGAAGCCAGGCTGCGATCTGCCTCTCCTGGCATTCCTTGTGGAGGTGAGCCTGAAGGCCAGCGCGGCCTCGCTGAGCTGCCTCCCAGCTCTCTGCCCTCTCGCAGCCGCATCCCTGGCCTGGGATGGAACCAGGGCCCTGTGCTGCTGCCTGGGGCTGGCCCTGTGCACTTCTGGGCTCCTGCCAGCCGGGCCCTGTGCCACTGCCCTCTGCCTTTCAGGTCCTGGAGTGCCTGGACTTTACTAAATGTGGTGGCTGGGCCCTGATAGTCGTGTCGAGTTACCTGCAGATCGAGCGCAGGCAGATGTGTCGCCTGGCGCTCAGAGGCCTCCTGGTGCTCAGCAAGGATCCCCTGATGGTGAGAAAGGGGCAGCAGCTGAAGCTGCACTGGGGAGAGCAGCCCCATGGGCTGGCTGGGCTTCAGGAGCTGAGGCAGCTGCTCCCAGCTCTCCTGCCTCAGCTGCCCGAGTGCTTTGGGATGGGCCTTTGGTGTCTGGGCCCTGCGGCAGCAGGCTGGGCTTGCAGTGCCAGGGCGCTGTCGCTGGTGCAGCTGCTGACGGCTTCACAGCGCAGCCTTGTGTTCCACACAGGCCAGAAAAATGTGCTGTCTGTCTCAAAGCTTTGTGGATCTGCTGGGCGATGAAGATGGAGTGGTGGTTGCCCTGACCCTCCGTGTGCTTACTGATATGCTGAAGAACGAAGGCATCCTGATATCCAGCACCACCGCCCCGAAGCTGGCTGAGGCACTCCTGGCGCTCTTTAACAATTTAAGGTTCTGCAACTCAAGCCACAGGCATTGGGTGCTGCCCAGAAACTTTGCGCTGTCTGCATTTTCAGGCCTTTGCCTAGGTGGGCCTGGAGTAATTGGTGTAATCGGTGCTTAGGTTTTTTCCTTTCCTCTAGGAAAATAGCTTCATGCAACTGCTCTCCATTGACCTCTTCCGTAAGGTGATGGAGGTGGTAGTGGATGAGGGAAAAGAACCCCTGAAGACAATTGTCAACAAGAGCCTGCACCTCCTTTTAATCTACTGCCGTGATGAGAACCGGCGTGTGGCAAATGTGAGGTTTTGGGCATCCCTGGGAGGGGGCTCAGCCACCTCCTGCCCCGGTGCCACGCAGGCTGCGTCCTCCTCCAGGCCTTGGCACAGGGATGCGGGTCCTTGTGCCCTGGGCTGTGGTGCCATCTCTGCATCTCTGCTGCTCTTCAGGCCTCTCGGGAAACCCTGCATTGTGCGGCCAAGTTCCTGGAGTGGAGGGATCTGGAGGAGCTACCGACCAAGGAAGATCTGTTGAATATCGATGAGTGTAAGGTAAGGATGGCTTGGAGAAGTGCCAGCCTCAGCCTGGAGAAGATCCGTGGCCGCGGGGCTGGCAGCCGTGGCCCCTGCCCAGCGCTGCACCCAGGGGCTCCGGCCTGCGCCCCACACGCCGCTCCCTTCCCTGGGCCCCGCGGGCTCTTCTCCAGGCTCCTGCGGCCCCGAGCCGGGTGCCCGTGGAGTCCCGGCCCAGCGGGGCTGCGGGGCGGGGCGGCAGCGCCGCTCCCCGGGCAGCAGCCGGCCCTCTGCCCCCTCCAGAGCCCGGCACCAGCGGCTGCTGGCCGCACCTCAGGGCCGTGCGGGCAGGGGAGGCCGGGGCTGGGCGCGGCCAGAGCCCGGCCCAGGGGCTGAGCCCGCGCCCACCCTTCCCTCCTGCCGCTCTCTCCAGCTGGCAGACGACAGGAGCCGAGCAGCCGAGCACCTGCAGAACCCACAGGAGTCCCTGCTGGAGGCGACCATGGGGTTCATCGGTAAGCCACGAGCCCGGGCTCCCTCCCCGGCCCGCCGCAGCTCGGCCCCGGCCCCGGCTGCTGCCCCGGCTGCAGCGGCATCCGGGCCCGGCGCCGTGGAGCCCCGCCTGCCCTCGGGGCTGCTGCCGCCCTCTGGCAGCCGTGCCCTGGGGCGGCAGCAGGCGGCAAGGGCCCGGGCTGAGCCCTGCCGGGGCAGGAGGCCGTGTGGCCACAGGGCTGGCAGCGGTGCTGGCAGGGAGCCGTGCCGCTGGGGCCGTGACACGCTCTGTGTTCACAGGCATGGCCGTGCGGTTGATGAGGATGTAGCAGGGAGAGCTCCAGCTCATCGCCAGGGGTGAGTGAGGGCAGCGGGTTGTCAGCGGCTCTGTCTGGCGGGGGAAGCTGCGCTGCCTGGGCCGAGAGCTGCAGTCCCCAGCTGGGGAGGGCTTTGCTCCTTGTGTGGACGAGGGCTGGAGAGGGCACAACACACAGAGATTTCAGGGGCACGTGGGGGATTCGTGGCAAGCACCTTCTGGCTGATCCCAATGTCTCCTGCTTCCTTCTGGGTGGGATGGCCCTGGCAGGAAGATCTCCTAGGGTTCCCACAGATCCCGGCTCTGACCATGGCTCTGTTCTTCTCTCTTCCAGCCCTTCAAACCCAGAGGCATGACAGCAGCCCGTCATGCTCTAACCTGCAAAATGAAGCCCGGTTTCCCCAAAAAGCTCAACAACTGGGGACGTCTTCTGAAACCAGTGAACCAGTGTCCCAAGAACACACCGGGAGACACTGAAGAGGACACCATCTCTCAGTGCTGCTGGAGCTCCACGCACAGCTGAGGCTGAGCACAATTCCCATGGCTTCAGACCTTTCCCTGTTTGTAGTTAGCTCCCTCCCTCCAGCCCTCAGACCCTGCCCATGCCCTTTTTTTTCCTCCACTCTCCAACCCTTTTGACAGCTCTTTCCATCCCAGCCCTCAAACCCTGCCCATCCCCCCTTATTCCCACCCAGCTCATCCCTTTCCTTCGACTTTCATTAATAAACACTTTGGCTTCTTCACTTCACCTGCATCTCTGTGGAGCTGAACCGGCGTAAAAACCTGAGCCCTGGCACACACAGGCCCCTTCTGCCGTCCTCTTCCGCGCCGTCTTTTGTGCAGAGACACAGAGGAGCGAGGCCGCGTCAGGCTGGAAAGGTGCCTGTGCTGAAGGTCCAGTTCCACAACACTGTGGAGTTTAAGGTCCAACTGAGCAGCCTGAAGCTCCTGGATTTAGGAAGAGCCAACCTGAGTATGCTCTGAACCCAGCTGTGAGGTATTCCATGGCAAGCATCTACAGAGGGCAAAGGAGCTTGGAATGCTGAAAGCTTTCAAGAATAGCTTCCTGAAAGCACAGCAGTGCTCCATGCTTGCACAGGGTCAGGGAGAGGGCAGAAGCAGAGACCATCAGGCCTTAACAGGGAGCTTTGGGTGTGCCTAAGGGCAAGTGAAGCAGCAGCAGCATGGTGGCCGAGACTCGGACGCGTGACCGAGCCAATGGCCCGAGCGCCATCAGGCAGTGCCGGGATCCTGGCTGCGGTTCTGGTCCCCAGAGCTGAGGAATCGCAGCCCCTGCCTCAGAGCCTGTCAGAAAGCCAAGCAAGTGAGAGCAGAGGGAGGGCAGCCTTCCAGTCTCTCCTGGGCATGGCCACAAAGCAGCCCCTGCTTCTCCTTCCTCCGCCTGTGTTTGGGGTGTGCTGATGGCAGCGCCAGCCAGGCTGTGCTCTGTGTTCCAAAGGCTGTGGAGAGCGGGCATGAAAAGTGCTGTGTGCACAGTGGAGAGTCCTGGAAGGTGCTGGCAGGAGCGTCCTGCGGGAACAGGGCTCTGGTCTCTGGCCGGGAAGAGCCTGGTTTTGCTGCTGTGAGCGCAGGCAGGCGTCGAGGCAGGTGAAGAGGCGGCGGGCAGCTTGTGTTTGTAGCGGGTCTGGGGCTGCATGTGCGAACCTCCACCTGGAATCACACTGGGGGAAATCCCAGCTAGAGCTGGAGCGCCTGTCCAGAAAGGACCAGAAGGAATTCAGCCTTGCCAGGGTTTCTTAAGAGTGTGTTGGTGTTCCCCAGGAAAGGTACACATTTGGGGAAACGCCTCTGGGGGAAGGGGGCTTGCTGCGGAAGGAAAGTGCTTTCCTAGGAGCTCCCGGTGCTGTCGGAGCAACTGTCCCCCTTTGGCTCTCTGTGGTCCTTTCAGTCCTTGAGGCCTGTTGCACTTGGCAGATGGACAAGGGAAGGGAGAAGGCTGTGAAGAGCGGGTTTGGAATCCACCTGGACCTGCGGAGACCAAGGCCAACACCTGCAGCAGGGTGTGTTCCCCCCCTTTGGACACAGGTGTGAGCAGGAGCATCACTGTCCAGATGCCAGCCCCAAAGCTGTCGTTGAGAGCTGTGAATTCAAAGGCCTTCACGCACACACCTCTCACATCTTACCTGTCTGCTGTGTTTCAACTCTTGGCAATATGCATTTGCCTCTTGTTTGCTGGAAGCTGCTGCGGCCCAGAGGGTCCGCACCGAGCTGGGCTGTGTGGGCCAGGCGGCACGGAGAGTCTTGGCTGATCTTGGGGTGTCCGTGGCCTCAGAAAAGGCTTGGAAGGTTTTCCTCCCAAGGCGCCCTGCTCACTGGCTCTCCCTGTGCATCTTGGAGAGAACAAGGCAGGCATTGCTGGCAGCTGGGCATTAGCAGGCCTTCAAATGGGGGCGTGTTGTGGAGCAGGCCCAGCTGAGACACCCTGAGAGGAGCCCAGCGCTCCTTGCCCCTCTCCGCACACACGTGAGCCTTGTCTGCTGTCGGGATGACCCCGGCTGTGTCAGGGGGTGCTGCTACGTGGACACGAGACAGCCGGTCCTGTCCTGCTGGGTGCCAGCAGTGCATCGCAGCAGTCCTGCATTCCCGTCAGGATGCCGGCCAAGAGAGGTTCTGGAAGCTGATTTGAAGCTTGCGCGGGTGCCTACAGGTCAAGGCCAAGGGCGTTCTCTCAGGACAGAGCAGTCCTGAGAGGTCTCTAGAATTCAAAGAAATCAGCAGACAAATGCATTGTCCACCAAAAGCTCTTTGATTGGCAGGAGGTTAGGGTTCTGCTCCCCACCACAAGGCTTCTTTGCCACGTCCAGATTTCAGTGGCTTTCTGTAGGAATTCTATCAAAAATACCTTCCGTCTTTAGACTGCTGAGGCGATTCCATAGGCAGGGGCTTAGAAAGAAACACATTGCACCAGAATCCTAGACTTGAAGCTAATGTCCACCTGCTGGCCAGGAGGAGTCTCAACGCACCAAAGCAGCTCATCTTCCTCACCCCTTCCCTGCACAGGGCTGATTCTGTAGCCGCCCTTAGGTCTTCCCCAAGGCTATGGCTAAAGCTTTTTGTCAAGTCACTCTCTTGCCAAGTTAGGCTTCCAGGTTTTTCTTATGTTAACTGGTGCTAAGTACTTCTGGATATCTGTGCTAAGTACTCTTTCCTTCTGTCAATTGCCTGTGCTTCCTTACATCAAACAAAGGCCTTGTTTCATTCCTAAATGTGCCTGATGCTGGCCCAAGTTTTTGGCACTGCTTGCTTTCCTGTGGCATGCTCTACCTCCCCTGAGAGTAAAGAGGGAGCTGGAGAAGGAGCTTGCCAGGCTGCTCTCCATCCTTTACCAGCAGTCCTGCTTAAGCGGACAAGTCCGAGCTGAGCACAAATGGAACAGCCGAGCACGGGAAGGGTGGGTGGGAAGGATGATCCAGGAACCGTAGGCCTGGCAGCCTGAGCTTGCTGCCGGGGAAGGCCTTGGAGCACATCCTCCTGAGTGCCATCCCACGGCACGTGCAGGGAACCAAGGGGTGAGAAAGCTCTGCGGAGGGATGGGGACAGCTGCGGGTCTTGGCAGGGCGTTGAGCTGGGGTTAGTGTTGCTGGGCGTGTTGGGGAAGGAGTCGTCTGGAAGAGGAGAGGTCTAGGCTGGAACTGGAGTCACTTTGAAGGCACCACCTGTGGTATGGCACAGCTTTGGTTATGGAGGACAGAAGGAATAGCTGGGACTTTTTCTCTTAGTCATCCTGCTTCTCCTGCAGAGAAGAGGAGGGGAGAGCTGTGCTTTCTTGGCCACTTAGATATCTGTAGCAGGGGCAGGATTAGGCCTTTTGCAATCTACTCCTTTGTTTGGGCTGCTTTTGTAACACTGAGTGGACTTTCATTCGTGAAGAGCTTTTATTCCTTAAGAGAATTAGGCTCTTAACATGCCTTCCTAGAAAAATGTTTGAAACCAAAGCAAGGCCTTTATTTTGCCTCTGTGTGGTCTTCTGCTTTGTAAAGTGACATTCAGTGGATGACCTTAAGGCAAATGTGTTGCTGCTTTGAGGTGGGAAGGAAACTTCCAAATCTATCAGGTTCTCAGGCCATTGCTATTAATTTAGGAAGTTTGCAACTTTTTGGAACTACTTGAGTTGAGTAATGGGAAGAAAAGCTTTCCTGAATTGAAGATTCTTAAATGCCAGATCCTTCTCTGCCTTTGCTGCCAGGGTGATTTTGTGCTTCAGGAAATGGCTCCAAGTAGAAAACAATTTCAGCATGGAGTAACAGCTTCTGACAGAGCGCAACAGTTGCCAGCACTTGCTCCAGGTGCTCCTGCCCACATGCCCTGTAGGAAGGAGCACGGCCTCCAGCGCACGTTGGCTTTGGCTGCCCTGTGGCAGAGAAGCGCCCCGGGGCACAGGTCTCTGGGGCAGGAGATGACACCAGCACTGCCAGGGCTCGGGGGGCAGCAGCTCTGCTTGGGCGGGGGCTCCGTCACACCTGCCGATTTCAGCGCTCCCCTGGCCCCAGGGCTCAGAGCAGCATCCGTGCCCTGGCCCACATGTTCCTCGTCTGTGTCACACCCACGGGTTTAGGACGGCCACCGGGTGGGACGTGTCCCAGGGAGGCCGTGCCAGCTTCTGTGCAAGGCCCCGTGGCCTTCCCGCTGCGGCCGCGTCGGCAGCCCTGGGGGCTCCTTCTGCTGCCCTGGGCCCGCAGAGCCGGGCAGCGTTTGCCCACGGTTTGAGCCGCTCCGAAAGATGCTGTCTCAGGGCTGTCTTCGACACTTGGGGTGAGGGATTCCTTCCAACCTGGGCCACTTTGGCTGGGCTGGGGGTGGCCCCAGGGCAGGTGGCAGTGTGTGCATTGGCCCTTTGTGACACGGTGCAGCAGCGGGGTCACCGTGGCATGGAACGGGACAGGGTGTCAAAGGACCCTTTGTGACCCGTGGCGACATAGGTGCTGGCGGTGACACAGCCAGGCCACAGAGCTCGGAGCAGGCGACGGGACAGGACGGGATAGAGCGGTGTCGTGAGGAGCCCCCCCAAGGCACACTCATTCCCGTCTGATCCGGAGCTTTTGCGCGGCGGTATTCCTACAGGTGACCTCGAGGCCAGACCACAGGACTTGGTGACCTGTGGCCTACCCGAGGCTTCTCTTTTGCAGGTACCATCGAGGACTTGTTGACTCGGAGCTCTTCTGAGCCATCTCTCTAGAAGGCGCCCTCAACACCACACTCTGGCATGGCGGGCAGATTTCTTGGCCTCTTCAAAGTCTTCAGGGGGGAAAGAAAGCAAGGCCGTGGAGCACAACGGCCTGAAGAGCCAGAGCAGCTCCAGCCAGTGCAGGACGGTGAGTGGCAGAACTGGGCCACAGGGCTGATGGCTGCAGCCAGCTTGGCTCCGTCCTCTCCCACCTGTTGTGGACATGCCCAGGGACAGGACGGAAGAGGGGCTGGGGCTGAACCTGGCAGCACCCATGCTCCATCCCCTGGGGCATCCCGGGGCAGTCCCAGCCCGGGGAGGACAGGGCTGGGCTGTGTTCTTCGGCCTCTCCCGCAGCCCCTCAGCTCTGCCTGCTCTCGCTCTTTGCCAGATGCAGCCACAGACGGCACACAAGAGCACAGGCCTGCCAGTGGCCGCTTCCGCAGGACACTGAAGGTACCTGCAGCCCTCCCCACCTGGGCTGGGCCTGCTGTCACTGCTCGGCCGAGCACCGCGCTTGGAGCGTTCCATGGAACATCCCTGGCTTTTTTCCCCTGCAGATGTTCCCGAAATTCCTGCGCATTCGGCGTAGGAACACCAGCAGCACTGCAACTGCAGGTACAGCCAAGCTTAACTCCAGGCTGACCAGCTGCCAGGCAGAGCCTGATGTCAGCACAAATTTGACTGCACACTCAGAAAATTTTGTCACTGCAGTGAATGATCTCCGGGCGAAGGCTGCTGTCATGGAAATGACCGAGGGCACGAGCATCACAAACCCTGCCACCAGAATGACTCAAGGCCTCCCAAATACTGACAGCACCCCCACTCCCACCATGACTCATGCTCCCACCGTGCATTTTTTCGAGGAGAGTTCTTTTTCTCCTCAGCAGCGGGTAAGCAGCCTGGGGCCAGGGCTGGAGGCCTCCCAGGATTGTGTGTCCCCTCCAGCCACTGGGTCCTCTCAGCCTCTGAAGCCATTACAGTACTGTGGGAAGGGAAGCTGGAGAAGTTGCTCCCTTGGACAGTGCTCCAAGTCTTCCCCATGCCTCCTCCAGGTACCAGCCATTGTTAGGAATATTCACCAGACACTAGCATCCCATGTCACTGTGGATGCCGGGATGCAAACTGACATTGTGAGGCTGGCTGACGAACACCCAGCGGACGTGGTGCTGACCCTCCTGCGCTGTGCCCCAACATGTGACAGGTATGGGCCCACCTGCCTTGAGAGCTCAGGGCTCACCGGCCTTTAGGGCCATGGCCCTGCCCGGCCTGTGCAATGGGCTCTGCCAGACAGGTCCAGGACCCTCGGGCCCCTCTGTTTCCCGAGCCTGCTGCCATGGTCCCTCCCTGCCCTTCAGGGCACCGGGGCTCTGTCACCTGGCCCCCAGACCCGCACAGGGCATGGTAGTGTGGCTGAGATGTCCCTCTGACACAGAGCTCTGATCCCACAGAGCTGCTGCAATGATGTGGAGAACCATAGGCTCATCGAGTTCCACGGTGGAGAAGGTGCTGCCAACACTGCTCTGTGTGATGGAGGACTGGCCTCTGTCTCGCATGTTCACCTCTGATGGGGACAAGGAGGACGTCTTTGCTCTGGCTGTGAGTTCCTGGGCATTTGCTCACCCCCAGGTCGCCTCTCCAGCAGCTCTCCATCCTCTCCCTGCCTCAGGCCCTGGGCTGAAACCTGGGCCAAGGGCAGGCTCAGGGGGCACCAGGCCTGCTGCTCCCCCTGCGTCTCCCCTGGGGCCCTGCCACATGGACACCTCAGCACTGAGCGCTCTCCTCGGCAACTTCTTTTGCAGGCGACTCTGGTGGTGTGGGTGATTGTCCAGGTGCCTGAGTGCCACGAGGCACTGATCCTTTATTCCTCCCGCCTCTTTGTGGCTCTGCTTTTCCATGTTGTCATCACCACGCAGCAGATGTCACCACAGGAAGTCGATCACTTCTGGAGAGCATGCCGAGAGGAACACCGCCTTCCCAGCGACACCAACAGGTCTCCGTCCTACTGTCCTTCCCATGTCCTTGTGGCCAGTGCCAGTGCTCCCAGTGTGACCCGGGCTTTGCTCTGCACACAGGTTTGCAGTGCAGGCCGTGAGGTCCCTGCTCTGCCGGCTGGAGTGTGACAATGAGGTGATCGCTGTGGAGTCCAAGCATGGCTGGGACACGCTGCCCTGTGCTGACACCCAGCACTATGCTATGGCTCTGCTGGCCAGGTGAGACCCCCTTCTCCCTGCTGTCCCTGGAATTTGTGCCCTGTGCCCAGGCTGCCCCACACAGTCCCTGTGGTCGTGGGCCAGAGGGCCTCGTCACTTTAGGGATGGCCGAGCAGACTGGAAAAGGCTGGGAGAGGAGGGTGCACAGGAGTGGCCGCCTCCCAAAGCACCCACGTCCCCTGCAGGGATGCTGGGGAAAGACTGCCCCTCTATGAGTCAGTCCTGAGAAATGTGTGCCCCCCCACCTCAGGCTCTTTGTTCCTTTTTGCCCCTGACAGGGAGATGCGCCATGTCTCGATCCCTTTGTCTTCCTGCGTCGCAACCCACTTGCTCCGGCTGCTCAGCACTGAAAAGCCAGGCTGCGATCTGCCTCTCCTGGCATTCCTAGTGGAGGTGAGCCTGAAGGCCAGCGCGGCCTCGCTGAGCTGCCTCCCAGCTCTCTGCCCTCTCGCAGCCGCATCCCTGGCCTGGGATGGAACCAGGGCCCTGTGCTGCTGCCTGGGGCTGGCCCTGTGCACTTCTGGGCTCCTGCCAGCCGGGCCCTGTGCCACTGCCCTCTGCCTTTCAGGTCCTGCAGTACATGAACTTGGCTAACTGCGGTGACAACCTCCTGGAGATCATGTCCAGGTACCTGCAGATCGAGTGCAGGCAGAGGTGTCGCCTGGCGCTCAGAGGCCTCCTGGTGCTCAGCAAGGATCCCCTGATGGTGAGAAGGGGGCAGCAGCTGAAGCTGCACTGGGGAGAGCAGCCCCATGGGCTGGCTGGGCTTCAGGAGCTGAGGCAGCTGCTCCCAGCTCTCCTGCCTCAGCTGCCCGAGTGCTTTGGGACAGGCCCTTGGTCTCTGGGCCCTGCGGCAGCAGGCTGGGCTTTCAGTGCCAGGGCGCTGTCGCTGGTGCAGCTGCTGACGGCTTCACAGCACAGCCTTGTGTTCCACACAGGCCAGAAAAATGTGCTGTCTGTCTCGAAGCTTTGTGGATCTGCTGGGCGATGAAGATGGAGTGGTGGTTGCCCTGACCCTGCATGTGCTTACTAATATGCTGAAGAACGAAGACATCCTGGTATCCAGCACCACCGCCCCAAAGCTGGCTGAGGCACTCCTGGCGCTCTTTAAGAATGTAAGGTTCTGCAACCCGAGCCACAGGCACTGGGTGCTGCCCAGAAACTTTGCGCTGTCTGCATTTTCAGGCCTTTGCCTAGGTGGGCCTGGAGTAATTGGTGCTTAGGTTTTTTCCTTTCCTCCAGGAAAATAGCTTCATGCAACTGCTCTCCATTGACCTCTTCCGTAAGGTGATGGAGTTGGTAGTGGATGAGGGAAAAAAGCCCCTGAAGACAATTGTCAACAAGAGCCTGCAGCTACTTTTAATCTACTGCCGTGATGAGAACCGGCGTGTGGCAAATGTGAGGTTTTGTGCATGCCTGGGAAGGGGGCTGAGCCGCCTCCTGCCCTGGTGCCACGCAGGCTGCGTCCTCCTCCAGGCCTTGGCACAGGGATGCGGGTCCCTGTGCCCTGGGCTGTGGTGCCATCTCTGCATCTCTGCTGCTCTTCAGGCCTCTCGGGAAACCCTGCATTGTGCGGCCAAGTTCCTGGAGTGGAGGGATCTCGAGGAGCTAGTGAAGAAGAAACATCCCTTGAATATCGATGAGTGTAAGGTAAGGATGGCTTGGAGAAGTGGCAGCCTCAGCCTGGAGAAGATCCGTGGCCGCGGGGCTGGCAGCCGTGGCCCCTGCCCAGCGCTGCACCCAGGGGCTCCGGCCTGCGCCCCACACGCCGCTCCCTTCCCTGGGCCCCGCGGGCTCTTCTCCAGGCTCCTGCGGCCCCGAGCCGGGTGCCCGTGGAGTCCCGGCCCAGCGGGGCTGCGGGGCGGGGCGGCAGCGCCGCTCCCCGGGCAGCAGCCGGCCCTCTGCCCCCTCCAGAGCCCGGCACCAGCGGCTGCTGGCCGGGCCTCAGGGCCGTGCGGGCAGGGGAGGCCGGGGCTGGGCGCGGCCAGAGCCCGGCCCAGGGGCTGAGCCCGCGCCAACCCTTCCCTCCTGTCGCTCTCTCCAGCTGGCAGACGACAGGAGCCGAGCAGCCGAGCACCTGCAGAACCCACAGGAGTCCCTGCGAGAGACGGCCATGGGGTTTATCGGTGAGCCACGAGCCCGGGGTCCCTCCCCGTCCCGCCGCAGCTCGGCCCCGGCCCCGGCTGCTGCCCCGGCTGCAGCGGCATCCGGGCCCGGCGCCGTGGAGCCCCGCCTGCCCTCGGGGCTGCTGCCGCCCTCTGGCAGCCGTGCCCTGGGGCGGCAGCAGGCGGCAAGGGCCCGGGCTGAGCCCTGCCGGGGCAGGAGGCCGTGTGGCCACAGGGCTGGCAGCGGCGCTGGCAGGGAGCCGTGCTGCTGGGGCCGTGACACGCTCTGTCTTCACAGGCATGGCCGGGCGGTAGATGAGGGTGTAGCAGGGAGAGCTCCAGCTCATCGCCAGGGGTGAGTGAGGGCAGCGGGTTGTCAGCGGCTCTCTCTGGCAGGGGAAGCTGCACTGCCTGGGCCGAGAGCTGCAGTCCCCAGCTGGGGAGGGCTTTGCTCCTTGTGTGGACGAGGGCTGGAGAGGGCACAACACACAGAGATTTCAGGGGCACATTGGGGATTCGTGGCAAGCACCTTCTGGCTGATCCCAATGTCTCCTGCTTCCTTCTGGGTGGGATGGCCCTGGCCGGAAGATCTCCTAGGATTCCCACAGATCCCGGCTCTGACCATGGCTCTGTTCTTCTCTCTTCCAGTCCTTCAAACCCAGAGGCAAGACAACAGCCCATCATGCTCTAAGCTGCAAGATGAAGCCCGGTTTCCGCAAAAAGCTCAACAACTGGGGACGTCTTCTGAATCCAGTGAACCAGTGTCCCAAGAACACACCAGGAGACACTGAAGAGGACACCATCTCTCAGTGCTGCTGGAGCTCCACGCACAGCTGAGGCTGAGCACAATTCTCATGGCTTCAGGCCTCTCCCTGTTTGTAGTTAGCTCCCTCCCTCCAGCCCTCAGACCCGACCCATGCCCTATTTTTCCCTCCACTCTCTACCCCTTTTGACAGCTCCTTCCCTCCCAGCCCTCAAACCCTGCCCATCCCCCCTTATTCCCTCCCAGCTCATCACTTTGCTTTGCCTTTAATTAATAAACACTTTGGCTTCTTCACTTTACCTGCGTCTCTGTGGACCTGAAGCGGCATAAAAACCTGAGCCCTGGCACACACAGGCCCCTGCTGCCGTCCTCTTGCGTGCTGTCTTTTGTGCAGAGACACAGAGGAGCGAGGCCCCGTCAGGCTGGAAAGGTGCCTGTGCTGAAGGTCCAGTTCCACAACACTGTGGAGTTTAAGGTCCAACTGAGCAGCCTGAAGCTCCTGGATTTTGGAAAAGCCAACCTGAGTATGCTCTGGGCCCAGCTGTGAGGGATTCCACGGCAAGCATCTACAGAGAGCAAAGGAGCTTGGAATGCTGAAAGCTTTCAGGAATAGCTTCCTGAAAGCACAGCAGTGCTCCACCCCTGCACAGGGGCAGGGAGAGGGCAGAAGCAGAGACCATCAGGCCTTAACAGGGAGCTTTGGGTGTGCCTAAGGGCAAGTGAAGCAGCAGCAGCATGGTGGCCGAGACTCGGACGCGTGACTGAGTCCATGGCCCGAGCGCCGTCAGGCAGTGCCGGGATCCCGGCTGCGGTTCTGGTGCCCAGAGCTGAGGAATCGCAGCCCCTGCCTCAGAGCCTGTCAGAAAGCCAAGCAAGTGAGAGCAGAGGGAGGGCAGCCTTCGAGTCTCTCTTGGGCATGGCCACAAAGCAGCCCCTGCTTCTCCTTCCTCCGCCTGCGTTTGGGGCGTGCTGATGGCAGCGCCAGCCAGGCTGTGCTCTGTGTTCCAAAGGCTGTGGAGAGCGGGCACGAAAAGTGCTGCGTGCACAGCGGAGAGTCCTGGAAGGTGCTGGCAAGAGCGTCCTGCGGGAACAGGGCTCTGGTCTCTGGCCGGGAAGAGCCTGGTTTTGCTGCTGTGAGCGCAGGCAGGCGTCGAGGCAGGTGAAGAGGCAGCGGGCAGCTTGTGTTTGTAGAGGGCCTGGGGCTGCGTGTGCGAACCTCCACCTGGAATCACACTGGGAGAAATCCCAGCTAGAGCTGGAGCGCCTGTCCAAAAAGCACCAAAAGGAATTCAGCCTTGCCAGGGTTTCTTAAGAGTGTGTTGGTGTTCCCCAGGAAAGGTACACATTTGGGGAAATGCCGCTGGGGAAAGGGGGCTTGCTGCGGCAGGAAAGCGCTTTCCTAGGAGCTCCCAGTGATGTAGGAGCAGCTGTCCCTCTTTAGCTCTCTGTGGTCCTTTCAGTCTTTGAGGCCCGTTGCACTTGGCAGATGGACAAGGGAAGGGAGAAGGCTGTGAAGAGCGGGTTTGGAATCCACCTGGACCTGCGGAGACCAAGGCCAGCCCCTGCAGCAGGGTGTGTTCCCCCCCTTTGGACACAGGTGTGAGCAGGAGCATCTCTGTCCAGCTGCCAGCCCCAAAGCTGTCTTTGAGAGCTGTGAATTCAAAGGCCTTCGCGCACACACCTCTCACATCTTACCTGTCTGCTGTGTTTCAACTCTTGGCAATATGCATTTGCCTCTTGCTTGCTGGAAGCTGCTGCGGCCCAGAGGGTCCGCACCGAGCTGGGCTGTGTGGGCCAGGCGGCACGGAGAGTCTTGGCTGATCTTGGGGTGTCCGTGGCCTCAGAAAAGGCTTGGAAGGTTTGCCTCCCAAGGCGCCATGCTCACTGGCTCTCCCTGTGCATCTTGGAGAGAACAAGGCAGGCATTTCTGGCAGCTGGGCATTAGCAGGCCTTCAAACGGGGGCGTGTTGTGGAGCAGGCCCAGCTGAGACACCCTGAGAGGAGCCCAGCGCTCCTTGCCCCTCTCCGCAGACACGTGAGCCTTGTCTGCTGTCGGGATGACCCCGGCTGTGTCAGGGGGTGCTGCTACGTGGACACGAGACAGCCGGTCCTGTCCTGCTGGGTGCCAGCAGTGCCTCGCAGCAGTCCTGCATCCCCGTCAGGATGCCGGCCAAGAGAGGTCCTGGAAGCTGAGGGAGCTGATTTGAAGCTTGCGCGGGTGCCTACAGGTCAAGGCCAAGGGCGTTCCCTCAGGATAGAGCAGTCCTGAGAGGTCTCTAGAATTCAAAGAAATCAGCAGACAAATGCATTGTCCACCAAAAGCTCTTTGATTGGCAGGAGGTTAGGGCTCTGCACCCCACCACAAGGCTTCTTTGCCACGTCCAAATTGCAGTGGGTTTCTGTAGGAATTCTATCAAAAATACCTTCCGTCTTTAGACTGCTGAGGTGATTCCATAGGCAGGGGCTTAGAAAGAAACACATTGCATCAGAATCCTAGACTTGAAGCTAATGTCCACCTGCTGGCCAGGAGGAGTCTCAGCGCACCAAAGCAGCTCATCTTCCTCACCCCTTCCCTGCACAGGGCTGATTCAAATCCAGAAAGCAGTCACGACCTCCTTTTCTTCCTTCACTTGTCTTCATCTCCAGGGCTTGTGCAGCTGCTTGGAGCCAGTTTGGAGTTCTCTTATGTAGGAAAATTTCAAAGTGCATCTCCTGATTTTTTTTTTCTAATCAAGGTTGCATTTTTTTTTTATTTTTCAGTCCATTGAAGAGGTGAAAGAAACATTCCCCAAGTGATCTTAATGCTGAGTGTCTCCTTAGGACGTCTGGGCATGGAGAATGAGCCCCTTGCAGGCTGACCCTGTTTGGACAACCTGCTCCTCACCCCAACCTCACCGTGTCTGAAATCATCCACCAAAAACTGACATCCGAAATAATTTTTGTAAATTATGAATTTTACTTTTTTAATAAAGAATTATAAGGAAATTATAATAATACTTTTAAATATATAAAATATTATCATATATGTTTTTACCTAAGTTTTACATTTATTTTAAAAAATCGATACATTTTTAGCAACCAAAAAAGTTATTGGTCATTGGTTTTAAGTAACACAATTCCCTTCATAATTCATTGACAACATCTGGCTATTGATTCCTCCATATTTATGCTAATTAGTCCTATTTTTCCTCTTTTTGTCATCTTCTTTATCGTTTTCTCAGACAGGGTAAAAGGGGCCACTTTGGGGTCCACGGAGACATTTCTGGGGCACATTTGGGGCAGTTCTAAACCTGGGGATGGAATCTGAAGAAAATTTGGGGTCTGAAGGACATCTGGGGGAGCCGGGTGGGCACTTGGAGGTCAGGGAGGGGAATCTGGGGCCCTTCGGGGTCCGGGCGGGCACTTGGGGGCCCTGAGGGGACTCTCTGGGGCGCGGGGGATGATGGGAGTTGTAGGCGCGGGTAGAACACGGTGTAACGGGGCCGCGGAGCATCACGGGAGTTCGAGGCGCGGCTCCAATGGCTGTCGGTGGGGCGCGGGGCATGACGGGAGATGGAGTCACGGCTGGAATAGGGCTCCGTGTGCGCCGCGGAGCATGCTGGGAGCTGTAGTCCCGGAAGTGCATAAAGCCGAGCTGTGGCGGGCCCGGGAAGGCGCTTGGCGGACACTTCTGCGTCCGAGTCGCGACTTGAGGCCCTCGGGGGAAACGTGTGCGGTTCGGGAGGAATTGGGGGGAACTTGGGGAGCTCGAACCGGGCGCTTTAGGATACGGGGCACAGCAGGAATTTTCGGCGCGAGACTGTGTTGGGCAGAGCTCTGAGAGCACGGGGGATGATCGGAGATGAATTCCCAGAAGTGGCTCTAACGGGCATCTCTGGGGTTGGGAGCATTCAGGGGAGTCGGGGACGATTTTGGGGGGTTCCAAATAAATACTGAGGGGGCACTTCGGGATCCTGGAGGGTCTGGGGGAAAGGTAGGGTACACATGGGGGGGAGGGGGGATACGGGGGCGGGGTTCTGTGGAGCGCGGGGCATGACGGGCATTGTAGTCCGGGCTGCAATGGGGCTCAATTGGGCCGCGGTGCATGACGGGAGTTGAAGGCAAAACCGAAACGTGGCACCGACACCAGGCACCGCCCCGAGGCCCCGGTTTCCTGGCACTGATTGGGTGCTGGCGGTGACAGGCGGGAGCCTCGGCAAATGGGAGTTTGCGGAGGCGGGAACAGCCGATTCAACCCCTCTAGTCCTTCCCAGTATAGCCCAGTTCTACCCCTGTGGCCCTTCAGTGCCCCCCTTTACAGCCCATTTCATCACCAGTACAGCCCAGTCCCTCCCAATACACCTGAGTTCATTCCCATTCCCTTCCAGTTCCCCCCAGTATCTTCCATAGCACGCCCCAGTATTCCCCAGTCTTCCCCACAGTGTTGCCATTGTCCCCAGTTTGTCCCAGTGTGTCCGTGGCCACAGCCCCTTGCAGTGTCCCAGGGCGGGTTGGGATGCTGATCCACCCTCACAGCCGGCCCAGGGCAGGGCTGGAGTGGTTTTGGTGGCCCCTTGGGCTGGCACACATTTGAGGAGTGTGTCTGTTTTCAGTGGGGAAAATTACAAGTTTTACGTTGCTTCAAAAATAGAAAAGCCCTTTTTGCCTGAGTGCAGGCAGCTCTCTGAGCAAAGCAGGTCCCAGGTGAGTGAGGACAGGCAGTGTGGGCTTGGGGAATGTGGAACAAGGTTGTCCACACTGGGTCAGACCTCAAGGCACAGCTTCTCTGAGCAGGCCAGACCTAAGGAGGGACCATGGATCGACATCAATCACAGAATGCTGCAATCACCTCTGCTCCAAAGAGAACAGTAATAAAACACACCCTTTATAACAGGAATGTGAATTTCTTAGAAGCTCTTTGAAATCTTTCTCCATAACTGCAGTACAAAACCTTCCTAATGAACTGCACCAGAGCAGAGGGAAATCAAGGCAGAGCCGTGGTTTGTCAGGACTTGCTTGATCCCAAAGAGCCCCGTGGTGCATTTGGTGCTGAGCCCTCAGGGCCTGAGAGGAGATGGCACAAACCTTTCCAGGAGTCCAAGTCAGAGGAAAAACCCAACGTGTCTCAAAGCATTCCTGGGTCCCACTGAGGTCCATCCCCAACACAGGCTCCTCATGGACTCCTTGGAGGAGAGAACTGGAGGCCAAGAGTGCCCAGAAACCTCTCAGAGACGGAGTGTGGGAAGGAAAACCCAAAGTACCTTAAAAGACATTGAGTATCTCAGAGCATTAATGAGCCCCACTGAGTGTCAGTACAAAGCCTCTCTAGGGACTAATTACAGCAGATAATTGGAGGCCATGACTGCACAAACCTCTCAGAGTGATTCAGTGTCAAAAAGTAGTACTTTAATGACTCTTGAGTAACTTGAGGCATTAATGAGCCCCACTGAGTGTTGTTAGTGACAAAACATCTCAAGGGACTAATTACAGCAGACAATTGGAGGCCGTGATTGCACAAACCCCTCAGAGACTCCCAGGCAAAAGCAAAACCCAAAGTGCTCTGAAAAACCTGCAGTCCCTGGGAGCACTGAGGAGCCCCCCAGGGCCATTCCTGACCAAGGCTCCCCAGGGACTGGTCCCAGCAGATCCCTGGGGCCACTGGGATGTGGGGGGATGCTGAGAGCAGGACAAGGGGGTGACAGTGCCCAGCCTTGCTGGGGCTGTGCCAGAAGGCCCCAGGGCCTCAGGACAAGGTGTCCCCTCCCAGCCCTTGGTGGCCCAGACCCTGCTGTGCCCCAGGGCACCAAGACTTGGCTTCTCCTGGGCACTGCCAGCCCTGCCGGGCCCTTGGCCACGTCCAGCACAGCTTGTCCTGCGCTGTCCCACAGCTGCTGCTGTGTCCCTGCAGGCTGCACACTCCCATCTCGCTGCCCCCCTGGCTCTGCCCTGCATTTCCCTTTCTCTTCTCCCTGATATCCTGGGATGGAACGTGTGAGAATGGTTCAAAGCTGTACCAGGGAGGGTTTAGACTGCACAGGAGAAAGTCTTTCTTTACTGGGAGGGTGACTTTGGGGTTTCAGACTTTGGGGTTTCAAAGCAGGGCTGATGGCTGTCCCAGGAAAGGAGCTGGGACAAGGTGTGCATCGCTCAGGAGCTGTAATTTGGATTGTCACTTGCCACTGTTCCTCTGAGCTCTTCTCTGTTCCAGAGATGGGCTCTTAATGAGCTGGTGGCTCTCCTGAGATGGGCCCGGGAGCAGCCCAGGCAGAGAATGAACTGAGTTTGTCCTGCTGCCATTGTTGGTGCCCTGTCTGGGAGTGCAGATGAGTCTCTTCTCTCTTAACCTGACACAACCCAGCAGGAGCATCAATCTCCTGAGGCAGCCGTGTTTGGAGGCTGCACACACAGGCACTGGTTTTGTGTAACAGATGATACCAGATCCTTGGGATGGCTTTCCAGAAATGCACCATGCTTAGAGGAAAGGCTTTGTTCTTGGCCTGGCAATGGATTTCTTCAGGGCCAGGATCACAGATTTGTTCCCAAGGCTGCAGATGAATGGATTTAGGAATGGGAACAGGACTGTGTTCAGCAGAGCTCCAGTTCTGTTGGTCCTCAAGAAAACATCTTCTGCAGGACACGTGCAGAGAGCAATGCAGCTCCCACGGGCAATGGATAAGGTGATGGGATGGGAAGAACACGTGGTCAAAGCTTTCTTCCTCCCAGAGGCTGCTGGAAGATGCAGAACACAGAAAAGGACGCAGATGTCAAATGCCAGAGTCAAACATAAGGAGCCCAGCACGACACACGGTAAGAAGACAGAGTCTGTTTTCCAAAGCAGGCTGGTGTCAGAGCAGGACAGTTTGAACAAGGGGGAGTTGTCCCAGAGGAAATGGGGGATCTTGGAGCCACAGAAAGAGCTCAGAGAGGAAGAGCAGCGGTAGCTCAGCAGGACAAAGCCGAGGACCCAAAGAACCAACACCCAGGTGGACACAGAGCTGAGGCTTTGTGATGTCAGCATAGAGCAAAGGGTGGCAGATGGCAACACAGCGGTCAAAGGACATGACAACCAGGGAAGAACTCTGTGCAGCCCAGGGCAAAATAAAAATAGTTTTGGGCAAAGCAGCTGCCTAGTGAGAGAGTGTTCTGACCAGAACTCAGCATCACAAACCATTTGATGCTTGTGGAGGATGTAAACCAGATTTCTGGGAAGGCCAGGCTGCAGATGAAAACGTCCATGGGGGTTTGCAGGTGGTGATCCACACACAGGAGGAAAAGGATGGTTTCATTCCCCATCACTGTTGTCAGGTACATGAGCAGAAGGGCCTGAGATAAAAACATCCGCAGTCTTGGATCATGCTCTGGGAAACCCTCTAGGATGAACTCAGTAACTGCTGTTGCATTTTCTGGTGCAAAATTCTGGTTCTTTGTGCTGGGGCAGGAACATAGCAAAAACAAGGGCGATAATTTCACAGTCTGGACAAACATTTCTATCCTTCCTTCTCTGCTTCTTTCTTTTCCTGCAGTCTTGCCATACAGCACAGTGATTGCACTTCAAACACTTTGTTGCCCAGTACTTCCTAGGGGAGTAGTTTCTTGGTCAGTAGTGTCCTGGGGAGTAGTTTCTTGGAGATTAGTTTCTTGCCCAGTATTATCTTGCCCAGTAGCTTCTTGGGTAGTAGTCCCTCCCTCCCTCCCTCCCTCCTTCCCTCCCTCCCTCCCTCCCTCCCTCTCTCCCTCCCTCCCTCCCTCCCTCCCTCCCTCCCAGGGATGCCCAGGCTGCCATTGCCTGAACCTTTGTCACAACATTCAGGACCAATTTGGATGTGTTTCATCGGTTCTTGCTAAGACTAATGGAATGTGTCCTGAGCACATGTATTCATATCCCCAAATGTTTTTTCCTTTCCTAGAAATTGCCTTTGTAACCTTCAACATATGCCCCAAAAACCTACTGGAGTGAAAATCATAGGCTTTTCCTTGACACCTCTATATACCTGTCACATTATATGTGTGTGGTGTTGCCTTAACCCCAGCGGTGGCTATAACGATGGTTGCAAAGGCCACAATTCTCCAAACTATGCCTGTTTGATTTTCCATAGCAACGACAAATCTTTCTATTCTTCAAAAGTTATTGACCTATTCTAACATTTTACACACACCATTCACTTTCCAGAATAAGCTTCAGTTTTAGTTCATTGTCACCTGGTGTGGCTCTCCAGATCACTTCAGGAGCCTTCTTCGCTCGAGTGTGATGAATGCAGGCATTTTGCTCTCTGATCTTGATTGCAGTAAAGGTGGTGAGGAGCACCTGGAATGGTCCTTCCCACTGGGGTTCCAGAGTCTTTTCTGCAAAAGACATAACATATACATAATCCCCTGGCTGTATGTTATGTACTGGCCCATCTAGTTCTCTCCTTTGAGCCCCAGCCACATGTTTCTCAATTTCTCTGTTTAGGACCATCATATACCCGTGTAGGGTTTCTTCCCCTACTTGGGTAGGTGTTGTTCCTTCTTGGACCCCATATGATCTTCTATACAATATTTCAAAAGAACTTCATTTTTCTTTTGTCCTTGGCTTCGTCTGAATTCGTAATAATGCTACTGGAAGAGCTTTAGGCCAAGGTAACTTTGCTTCTTGTCCTGTCTTACAATTTGCTGCTTAATCAGATGGTTCATTTTTTCCACCTGGCCACTTGACTGAGGATGATATGGGATATGAAGTTCCCAGTCTATGCCTAGGTGCCAGCTAATTTGCTGCTCAAGTTTTGAAATAAAATGTGGCCCCCTGTCTGAAGACATTGTGCCTGGGACTCCAAAACACGGTATTATTTCCTGTAACAATGCTTTGGTTACTTCTTGTGCTTTGGCAGTTCCGGTAGGGAAAGCTTCTGGCCACCCTGAAGAGGTTTCTGTAAATGCCAATATCGATACCCTCCCCATCCTGGGTAGTTCTGAAAAATCAATTTGTCATTGCTGCTCAGGCCCATAACCTTTCCCAGTCTGTCCAAGCTTTGGTTTAGGAATAGTTTTGGGATTAGTTTGGAGGCAAAGGCTACATTGGCGAGTCACTGGAATTACTGTTGTTTGCAAAATTCTGGCTATGATTCTGTCCTTCAAATAGTTATATAGAGTGTCTATTCCCCAGTGTGTTTTCTCATGTTCCTCTTTCACCAATGACCATGGCATGTAATAGGGAATCACAAGTCTTCCTTTTCCTTCATCTGTGATTGCCCACCCTTCTTGGTTATAACTTCCATTTTCTTGCTCAGTTAGCATCTTGTTCTTTTTTGCTATACCTTGACTTACCTTCAGTAGAAATCTGTCCATCTGGAATTAAGGCTGCCTCAACTGTCTCAATAATCACCTCACCTTTAGCTGCTTCTTTTGCCTTTCTGTCCACCTGCTCATTTCCTTGATGTGCATGATGGCTACTTTTTCAGGTAGCAGGACTGCCCCCAATAGTTTTATTATCTCCTGGGAATGTTTAATACTTTTCCCTGGTGAGTTCAACAGTCCTCTTTCTTTCCAGATGGCTCCATGAGCATGAGCCATCCCAAATGCATACTTTGAATCTGTATAAATAATAATTTTCTTTCCTTTTGCCTGTCCTAAAGTCCAGGTTAGGGCAATTATTTCAGCCTTCTGTGCAGAGGTGTTGGTTGGTAATGGTCCAGACTCTATTACTTCTCTGCTTGTGGTAACTGCATACCCAGCATGTCTTTTTCCACTGATCACACAGCTGCTTCCATCAGTAAATCAAGTCTCAGGGTCCTCGAGAGGGGTGTCCTTCAGATCTGGGCGACTGGAGTAGGTGGCTTTGATGGTCTCCAGGCAATCATGGATCACTGGTTCTCCCGTATCCCCACTGACAAAGGAAGCTGAGTTCACAAGATTAGTTATCACAATTTCTACATGATCTTGCTCTACCATTATGGCTTGGTATTTCTGGAACCTCTGTGTGGAAAGACAATGTCTGCCTTTTACCTGCAGGACTGCAGACACTGTGTGGGACACTAGTATCTTCTAGATCTGCTAGCATCTTCTAGCATGACTGTGGGACACAGTCATCTTCTGGCCTAGGGTGAACTTGTGTGCTTCCTGAATGCTCATCACCACTGCAGCAGTGGCTCTGAGGCACCCTGGCCATCCCTTGGCTGCTGCATCCAGCTGCCTGGAAAAGTAGGTGACTGCCCTGTGACACAGACCCAGGTCTTGTGCCAGTATTCCCAAAGCAATCTCCTGCTTTTTGTGAGGAAACAAAAAGAATGGTTTACTCACATCTGGAAGTCCCAGGGCTGGAGCTGACATGCGGGCCTTCTTTAGGTGGTTGAAGGCTCGTGTTGCTTCTTTTGTCCATTGGAGGTCTCTGGTTCCTTCTATAACCAAGGCATATAGGGGATTGTAAATCCACAATTGTAAATCCACAGTCTACACCAGCCTGTCAGGCCCAAAAAGGTTCTCAGTTCCTTTACTGTCTGGGGTTTTGGGGTCTGGCATGTTGCTTCCTTGCCATCCTGCCCTAAGATCCTTTGTCCAGCACTGACTTCGTAGCCCAGGTAGAAAACTCTTTGCCTCACTATCTGAGCTTTCTTCTGGGATACTCGATACCCTTGTAGACCCAAAAAGTTTAGGAGGCTTACTGTCCGATCCACGCATGTCTCTTCAGTTCAAGTAGCTATCCGGAGGTCATCTACATACTGCAACAGCTGTCCTTCTCCTGATGGGCCTTCCCAGGATTCCAAGTATTTTTCAAGCTGTTCTTCAAATATCATGGAAGAGTGTTTGAATCCTTGGGTTAAAACTGTCCATGTGAGCTGGGTTTTGCGCCCATTCTTGGGTCTTTCCCATTCAAATGCAGAAATTGTCTGGCTGGCTTCATGGAGAGGAAGGCAAAAGAAAGCATCTTTCAAATCTAAAATGGTAAACCAAATTAGTTCAGGTGTTAAATGGGTTAACAATGTGTAGGGGTTGGCAATCAGTGGGTGTAAATTTTCAATTAGCCTATTAACAGCCTGCAAATCCTGTATACTACTCAGTCTGACCCATCAGGCTTTTTAACAGGCCAAATAGGAGTATTAAAATCAGACTGACACTCTTTTAATAGCCCTATCTGCAAAAAGTTTTCAATTACTGGGCTAATCCCTTCCCTGTCTTCCTTTTTTAAAGGGATACTGTTTAACTCTAACTGGTTGTTTTCCTTCTTTAAGTTCAATTTGCACTAGAGGTGCATTCTTTGCCCTCAATGGTATGTTAGAAGCCCATACCCCAGGAAATACCTGATCCATTCCTTTTCTGCTAGTCTCTTCTTCACTTTTAGTTTTGGTCCCATTGGCTATTGACACTAAGCTTAACCATTCCACATATTGTCAATCCTTAACCTCCAAAATAATCTCTCCATTTTTGAATATTATCTTTGCTTCTAGTTGCTCCAATAAATCTCTACTCAAAAGTGCTGATGGGGCATTGGGCATGTATAAAAACTTACGAATTCCCCATTGTTTCCCAAGTTTATATTTCAGTGGTCTACATAAATACACTTTCAGGTTGGCCAATTGCCTCCTTCACCATACCATAATCATCTGTTATAGGTATTAAAGCTTTATTTAACAGTGAGTACGTTGTCCCTGTGTCCCCCCAAAATTTCATTTCCTTTCCTTTGTTCCCTATCTTGATTACAACCAGAGGCTCCCCTAGGGTAAAATCCTCTGGTCCTCCTCAGTCTTCTTTGATGTGAGCAACCACCCCCTCCCCTTTTCAGTCTCCTTTAACCATCGCCTTTTCTTTGTTCTGGGCACTGGTTCTTCCAGCTTCCAAATTTCTTACAGAATGTACACTGGTCTTTCCCTAGTCGGGGTGGTCCTTGCTTTGGTGGTCCTTGTCCACATCTCCCTTTTTCTTCTTCCCTTACTACTGCTGTTAATTTTCTTATCTCTTGTTTGTATCCTTCCTCTCAATTGCTAAAAACTCTCCAATCCTCATCTAGCAAAGAAGAAGCCGAAGGCGAGGCAGAACTGATGATAGTAGATTTTCCAGGACTGGATCCTTTTGGCCACAGTGAAACTTTTCCAGCCAGCAACAGCCATTCTCTCTCTCTCCCCGAACGCAGGAAAAAGAAGAGCCCGCAGCTGCCTCAAGCTCTGTCTTTTACCTGCATTATCTCCCCCTTCCACCTTTGTCCACCTCTTTGTTTCGGTTAAGTACTCTCAAGTATCCAACACTTGGTCTCCTTGGTAACTTGTGGGAAAAAATTCTTTAGAGAAAGAAGGAACAAACCTAACCCCCAACAATTATTCACAAACTGCAAGTTGATTTTCTCCCCGTGGCCCCGGCCCAGAGCCAGGGCCAGGACCTTTCCCCGCAGCTCTGCGGCCGCTGCCTCCCTTCGGCCGCAGCCCAGCAGACGCAGCTCGGAGCTCCCCGGGGGCTGCGGCTCCTTGCCAGGGCCGGCGCTGGGGCAGCTCCACCTGGGCCCCGGGGGAGCAGGGACAGCAGCCCAGGGAACGGCTGGGGCTGGGCCAGGCTGGCTCCGGGCCAGAGAGCAGCAAAAGCTCCTTCCCCTACAGGGGGCTGGGACACTGACCAGGCTCCCCGGGAATGATCACAGCCCCGAGGCTGCCGCAGCTCCAGGAGCCTTTGGACACCCCTCCCAGGGATGCCCAGGCTGCCATTGCCTGCACTCCATCATTCCTCTGGGTCCCTCTCAGCTCAGCCTCTTCTGCCATTCTCACCTCTGGCTCAGCCTGTGTGTCCACTCCAGGGGCTGACAGAGCCCTTCAGAAGCTGGTGGGGTAGGCACAAAGAACTGGTTGAAGGGCTGGGAGGAAACTTCCCCTGCTGTCATTTCCTCACAGAAAGTACCATTCTTAAAGTAACCCCAAAAACATACACTTCGAGTGTGATAGCCGTGTATCTATGTGCTTTAACTTCAAGCAGAAGTTAAAAATCCATGAATTCCTCACCTTATCTGTTGGGTTTGGTCTCCTGACCTGAGCTTAAAGATGGTAAAAAGCCTTTTTTCCCTCTGAAAGCCCCGAGCCAGGTCGCAAGAAAGAAGCGGAGTCCTCAAGGTCTTGTTCTCTTGATATTTCGTGTTGTTTATTGTTTCATATCTTAAAATGTTCTCCGTGCCCAGCCGAGATCTGAACAGCAGCTGGGACACGAGGCGACTCCCCCCACAGTGGGACGTCGCAGTCCCTTTATACAGAAAGTTACATATCACCTGTTTACACTTATATTCCAATACCTATCACCTATAGTAAAACGGTCAACTTTACTCTAATCCAATCTCCTTAAACTACTTTGTGCCACCGTCACCAAAAGATGGAGGCCAGGGGAGAAGAAGGAAGAACTAAGGGCAACACCCTAAGTCCTCCATCTTGTTTCCCGAATGTACCTATATTCTAAAAACTCAAACCTACATCATTTCTCATCCTATACCAAACTAAACTACTTTTTTCACATCTTTGTGGTTTTGAATTCTTCCCTCAATGTTGGAAGCCGTTCCCATGGACTGAAGTCAAAGACAGTGTCTTCCGGAGCTCCGTGCCAGGGTCTCCAACCTCCCTGTACAGCTCCAAAACCCCCCTGTACAGATCTCAAACCCTCTTGCTCAGGTCTGTGGCCTCCCAGGGCATCCAGAGGAATGCCCTGGACTCCGACATTATCAACCCATAAAACAAACTAGATAACAGACCCAGTAGCCTTAGTTATAGGGCCCCTGTTTTGATAAGGGCCTGCAAATGGGAGGAATACAGCCACAGCCATGTGCCATCCAAACCAGGGTAAGCTAGACAACATGGTGTTACCTAATGAGGTTTCTATAGCCAACTCACAGAAAATTACAAGCTGACCAGAAGGTGAAAACTTTGGTCTCACTGATGAAGAGGAGCAGAAACAAGTGACAAAGGCTGAAGAAGCTCCTCTGTCCAACCAACTGCCAGCAGAAGAAACACTCTACGCTCTTTTCACTGACAGCTCCTGTCGCATCGTAGGGATGAACTGGAGGTGGAAGGCAGCTGTGTGGAGCCCCAGGCAGGGGAGAATGGAGACAGGCCGCTGAAGCTACTGAAGGAGAAGGTGGATTGAGTCAACTTGCTGAACTGAAAGCTGTTCAATTGGCCCTGGACATTGCTGAAAGAGAGAAGCTCTACCTCTACACTGATTTGTGGATGGCAGCCAATGCTCTGTGGGGCTGGCTGGAAAGGTGGAAAAAGGCCAGCTGGCAGCAGAGGGGAAAACCAATCTGGGCTGCTGATGAATGGAAAGACATTGCCACTAGAGAACAGTGAGATGTTTCTTGGGTAGAGAAGCTACCTATGAAAGTCCGCCATGCAGATGCCCATGTCCCCAAGAGTCGGGCTAATGAGGAGCAGGTAGATCAGGCTGCAAAGATAGAGGTGTCAAAGATAGATTTAGATTGGCAAAACAAGGGAGAGTTGTTCCAAGCTCGATGGGCCCATGATGCCTCAGGTCATCAGGGCAGAGATGCCACCTGTAAGTGGGCACAAGACTGAGGGGTGAATTTAACCACGGACAGTATTTCTCAGGTTATCCGTGACTGTGAGACGTGTGCTGCAGTCAAACAAGCCATGCGGGTGAAGCCCCTATGGTATGGTGGGCGGTGGTCCAAATATAAGCATGGGGAGGCCTGGCAGATTGACTACATCACCCTTCCCCAAACCCTCCAAGGAAAGTGCTATGTGCTGGCCATGGTGGAAGCCACCACTGGATGGTTGGAGACCCACCCTGTGCCTCACGCTACTGCCCAGAACACCATCCTGGGCCTGGAAAAACAAGTCCTGTGGAGACATGGCACCCCTGAGAGAATCGAGTCTGACAATGGGACTCATTTCAAGAACAGCCTTACCAACACCTGGGCTAGAGAACATGGCATGGAGTGGGTCTACCATATTCCTTATCACGCGCCTGTGGCCGGGAAAGTTGAATGGTGCAATGACCTGCTTAAAACCATCTTGAAGGCACTGGATGGGGAGACTTTGAAGAACTGGGAGATTAATTAGCAAAGGCCACCTGGTTGGTGAACTCTTGAGGTTCCACCAACAGAGCAGCCCTGCCCAATCTGAGCCCCTGAGAACAATAGATGGAGATAAGGTTCCAGTGGCACACATGAGAGATATGCTGGGAAAAACTGGATTAATTCTGCCTTTAGCAAAGACAATCCCATCGGTGGGGTTGTCTTTGCTCAGGGACAAAGTTGCACCTGGTGGGTGATGCAAAAGGATGGAGAGATTCGATGCATACCTCAAGGGACCCTTGTTTTAGGGAGAACTACCCGTGACACTGTGTCTGTATCCATGTTGGCATGTATATATGTATATAATTAAGGTAGCGAATGTATGTATATTATTTAAAGGTTTAAATTCAATGTAATATGTTGGTATGGGGAAAAAAATTGGGGTGGATATCGTTGGGGGTTAGATTTGTTTCTTTTTTGCTTACAGAATTTTGTCCGATAAGTTGCTAGGAGACTAACTGCTGGGTACTTGTGGGTGCTTGACTAAAACAAAGCAGTAGCCAGAAGTCAGGAGAGTAAGTGTAGCATTGGACTGCACTTCTTTTGTCTCTGGGAGTTTCCCTCGGAGGGGGAAGATAATCTGAGTTTTGGGGGCAGGTAGAGGATGGGGCTGGGGGCAGCTACGCTGTCTCTTGTCCTCGTATTTAGGAGAGAGGACGGCCAGGCTGCTGCATGCTGTGGGAGGAATCCACTGACACTACCAAGTCCGGTCCTGGGAAATCTACCCTCTGCTCGTGTTCCCAGGAATTCAGGGCTGCCTCCTCCTGCCCTGCTGGAGCTGGGCCGGCCCTGTCTCACCACTGCCCCTTCTTCGGCACAGCCCTTTTTGCTACTCTGTGGGCCTGCACTCCCCTGTCCTGCCGGGACGTCCCTGCCAATGCAGCTACCACCGTGGAGCTTCTGATATACCTTACCCAGAGCCCAGGATTTTTCACTGTTCAGCTTGGTGCTCTCAGAGTCCCGCAGGGGCACCAAAATCAGACTGCCCCAAGCTTTCTGAAACAAAGACGCTCAAGGTTCCTGGTTCTGTTTTGTTGTTAATGCTGTTGTTCTTGTTGTTTGTTTGCCTTGTTATACATACTAGAAAAGAACTGTTTATCCTATCCCCATATCTTTGCCTAAGAGCCCCCTCAAAATTCAAAATTATAATAATTTGGAGGGAGGGGATTTGAGTTCTCCATTCCAAGGGAGGCCCTGCCCCTCCCTAGTAAACACCTGTCTTTTCCAAACCAAGACACCCTTATAACCTGGAAACCGTTAAACAATAAAGATGTTAAATTTCCCAAAAATGTTTCAGGTAAAGAGGATTAGAAGGAGAAGATAAAGAGAGATTGAGAAAGACAGAAGATCTATATCCAAAGACACACATATAGCTAGCAACTGCTTGGGTTCCAGTGTGGGTGAGACACAAACCCCAGGAGAAGGAGGGTCCACACCATGGGCTGAGCTTGTGATCCGTCTTTTAAGCTCCTGGGCCTTTGTGTGGCCACTGTGACACTGCAGAGCCAAGGAGACCATTGCTGACAGTACAGAACCCTACAGAACCGAGGGGCCATGGGGACACTGTGGTGCCTCATGGAATCAAGGGGACCATTGTGAAACTCAGGGGCCCCATGGAAGCAAGGGAACGTGGAATAGGCCTGGCTGGTTTGGCCTCCCGGGGGCTGCTGGACAGGTCTGGCTGACCTTGGCATGTTGAGGGCTGCTGCTCATCTGCCCCGGAAGCTCTGGGGCTCTGTGTTCTCCTTCTGTGGAAAAGAGCTGTCCTTCTCCTCCAAGGGCCTGTGGCTAAATTTGCGATTCCTCCTCCAAATTTCCTTAAATGGAAAGATTGTTCCCAGATGACATCTGCCAGGAGAGACTGATCTGGCTGGCCTGGAAACCTGGGGTCCATCTCACATCTGCCATTCAAGCACTGGGACCATGTGCTTCTTTTTTCTATGGGAAAAATGCACCTTTCACTTCAAGGTGCCCATGGCCAAAGTTGGGGATCCACCTCCAGAATTCCCTATATCCAAGGATAGCTACCAGACCAGAGCTGCCAGGAGAGACAAGTCTGGCTGGCCTTGGCTTCCACAGATGTGGTTCTCATCTGCCTTTGAAATACTGGGGCTCTGTGCTTTCCTTCCTAATATAAAGTACTCTTCTTCCTGCACCAGCAGCTATGGCCAAAATTGAGATTCCACCTCCAAAATTCCCTGTGTCCAAGGATTGCCCCAAAAAGGTGACAAAAAGACAAAACGTGCCAAGGGGAGACAAGTCTGACTGGCCTGGCCTATGGGTGGCCACCTGTCATTTTCTTCCAAAACACTTGGACTTCGTGCTTTTCCTTCCTACAGATAAAACCATCCATTTCCACCAGGCACCCATGGCCGAAACTGGGATTCCACCTCCAAAACTCCGTACATCCAAGGATTGCTCCCAAGGGAAAGCTGCCAGGACAGACAGGTCAGGCTGCCCTTGGCCTCTTGGGGGCTACTTCTCACCTGCTTCTGAAACACTGGGGCTCAGTGCTTTCCATCCAGTGGAAAAGAACCATCATTCTTGTCAAGGTGTCCATGGCTAAAATTGAGATTCCTCTTCTCAAATTCTGTATGTCCAAGAATTCCTCCCAGGAAAAAGCTGCCAGGACGAACAGCTCTGGCTGTCTTGGCATCCCAGGATCCACCTCTCTCCTCTTCTGCCTTTGAAACACTTGTGCTCTGTGCTTTCCTTCCAGTGGAAAAGAACCATCCCACTTATCAACGCAGAAATGTCCGAATGTGGGATTCCACCTCGAAAATTCCCTATATCCAAGGGTTGCTTTCAGACAAAAGCTACCAGGACAGAGAGGTCTGGCTGGCCTTGGCCTCTGGTGGCCGCCTTTCATCTGCCCCTGAAACATCGGTGTTCCATGCTTTCCTTCCTATGGAAAAGAGCCATCCTTCTCCTCTAGGTGGTAATGTACAAAACTGGTATTCCGCCTATAAAGTTCCCTATATCCAAGGATTGCTCCCAGACAAAATGTGCCAGCACCATCTCATCTGGCTGCCCTTGGCCTCTGGTGACTGCTGCTCATCTGCCCCTGAGATACTGGGGCTCGGTTGTTTCATTCCTATGGAGACCATTGTGACACGATGGGGACCCCATGGGACCAAGGGGCCACAGTGACATTGCAGGGTACCAGGGATCCCAGGGGCCATTGTGACACCTCAGGGTCTCATGGAACTAATGGGATCATTGTGGCACTGCTGGGCCTCATGGGACCAAGGGGCCACTGTGAAGCAGCAGGGCTTTGTGGAACCAAGAGGCCGTTGTTGCATTACAGGGCCTGGTGGAACCAAAGGTGAACCACTGTGATCCTGCAGGGCACTGTGGATCCATGGAGACCATTGTGACATTGCAAGGCCACATGGAATCATGGAGACCATGGTGACACTGCAGGGCCCCACAGAACCAAAGGGCCACTGTGACCCTGCTGGGCCTCATGGAAGCCAGAGGCCATTGTGACACCTCAGAAGGGAGAAGAACATTGTGACACTGTGGGAAATCCGCGGCAGGAGAAATGTGCACTCAATATGAGTGATCGGCAAATCTCGTTTATTGTTAATTCACACAATGCTTTTATAATAACACTAATAAGCTCATGCATATTGCAAAAGTTAAGCTCAGGATTGGTGCTCAGACTAAAAGTCAGCTACGCCTCTTTCTACATTTCTTTGTGGTTACATAGTTTGAGTAAGTTTTAGTTTTACCGTGCTTCTCCCTCATATCTTTCAGCTACAAGGCCTTGTTATCGTATCCCAGCTGTGCTCAAGGACATGCGAAGCTTACTGCCTTGCTGGTTCTCATGAGAGTGCCTGTGTGCTCAGCAAAGCTCTCTCATGTCTGCGTGACCTTTTGCAGCTAGCCAGTTATCAATCACACTCTCCACACTTCCCCCGTTTTTCTGTTGGACAAGAAGGGTGGTATTAAATGCAGTATCCACCATTTTTTGCATCATTTTTTTGTAAGCACAAACAACAACATGGTAAAATCAATACAGCTAAAAAAAAAATCACTATACTAACTATTATAGCAAATTTGACAATAGAACATAGCCATGCACTCAAACCCAATAATTTTAGCCAGCCATCCAAACTTAACCCTGTTTGTACTCGTTAGTCAACACCACTCCCAGCTGGGCCAGAACATCATGGCCAATAAGACACTGCACAGTGGGAGGCAAAGCAACAATTGAGAACACAGTTTGCACCAATTTTTTATCTAGCTTTACCAATAGTAATGGCAATTTTTGTGCCAATGTCAATACACCGACCCCTGTAACTGGATGTACTCGACTGCAGTGGCCAATGTTGCGGCCAATATTCTGGAGCAATTATGCTAGTGTCTGCACCGGTATCCAAAAGACCTTCAAGTCTTTTCTGCTCCCCTTGGTATTCTATGGATACCGTACGCCTTGGCCGATCGTGTAGGCCCATAGTCAGCAGGGTAAGTCCTCCAGAGGAGCCAAAGCCTTGGTCACCTCTTGACTGAGCATGGTGTGGAGGTAAAGCCTTAGTAAGTTGTGGCAAAGGTACCAGCTGAGCTATACGTTGCCCCTTCTCAATTTGAATTGGGGGAGTATTAGTGTGTCTATGATACAGATTTCCCCTGTATAATCAGCGTCTATTACTCCAGGTAGAACGAACAGTCCCATCATTGTAGCAGATGAGCGACCCAATAACAGGGCTCCCATGGCTTGTCCTTTTACTATAGGTCCTTTTATTCCCGTTGGTATTTTTGCCGGTTGGGTAGTCAGTAAAGTTATCCTTACTGCGGCTGCCAGGTCCAAGCCGAGGCTTCCTGGGGTGACTGGCTGGAGGGTTGTTGCATGTTGTTGGTCGCAGCAGCTACTTGTGTCGGAGCGTGGCGGCTGGGGGGCGTGCCGGTCTTCCCGTTTCCCGAGTGACGTCGTCAGACTCTGAGACTGTGTGTGTCCGATCGGCAGTTTTGGCACCAGACATTGTTTGCCTGGCAGTTTCGCCGTATGTGACCAGCTCCTCCACATCGATAGCACCGCATCCCGCCACTAGTGGTTGGACGCGGCGTGCTGGTTACCGTTGCTTGTAAAGGTGCAAGAGCGGCAAGTACCTGCTGTGTTGTAGCCTCTGCTTGTTTTTTCAACCCTATTCCAATTTCCCTCAAAGCATCAACTACCAAAGCCTGACTCCCCGTGGGCATGTTGGACATTCGCTCCAGAGCTTCCTCTACAGACCAATTGGCCCCTAGAGTATTTAGTACTTTCTTTGTAGCCTGATTGCTATTTTGCAGCGCACACTGTTTTAATAGTGTACCTTTCATAAACTCAGGAACTCCTGCTTGGTTAATTGCATTAGTTACTTTATCTATAAATGGTCCAAAAGCCTCATCCCTTCCTTGCTTTATTCCCATATATGCAGGGATCCCACCTGGCTCTTTAATTCTGTCTAATGCCTGCCGCACCAGGCGCATCACTTCACAACACTTAAAAGGACCAAGAGTTGCCTGTGCTTCTGTTCTCAAAAAATTACCAAGCCCCATTAGTTCCTCCATAGTTACGCCCTGCAATGGATCACCGGGTCTCCTGTTCACTGCTACACTTTCCTGACAGAGTGCCTGCCAATGTGCACCCCCCTTTCAGTCCACCCCCGGTGCTACTCGATTGCCAAATACACACTGAGAACGCAGTGAGGTGCTGTGGAGTTGGCAAGTCCTGCTCCAAGCCCACCTGATGCCCCTGTGACTCCAGCGCTTTCTTCAAGGAGGTGGCAGAACTTTGCCACCAGAGCTTCATTTCTGAAATAGTTTTCTTTGGAAAATGCATCCATTTCCTATTTAACAGCGCAGTCCTCTCTCCCTGATCTCGGAAGAGCTGCCTACAGCCATGGAAACCGCTTTCCTCTCCTGGTCTCCACACTCAGTCCTTTAAAACACTGTGATACTGAAGCCAACTACCTCCAGATCCAGACTGTCCATGCAGGGACAGTGTCTCTTCTCTTCAGGTCAGGGAAAAATGGCAGAAGCACCTACAGAGCTTCAATGCCTCTCTTGAGCAAGAAACACCATGGATTTGAATCTCCTTCTGCTTGCAGGGAAGATAACGTCATGTCTTAAGCTAAAAAACAATAAATGGTAAAAAAATTATTAAAAATGGGTAAAAATGATGCCACTTCTCACTCCACTGGTAGAAATGACCCATTAAACCAAAAAACCTGTTCCAGTTTCAGACTGAAGCAACAGCATATTCTTGGCTTCTAACACCGCAGGGACAACAGCACTGAAAGGAAATGTTTGGACAATCACATCTTCATTTAAAGAGAACCCGATTTCTTCATCTAAGCCATCACTGCCCTCGATCAGGACATCCACCATATAATCAGGACATCTAAGTGAAGAAAAAAAATCTAAGCAGAGGATCTAGACTAACTGGGAAAACAACAGAGGCAGAATGCAACACTCCAGGAATACAAGGCAATTTTTTTTAATTCAATTCCTCCAAAAAAAAAAAAAAAAAAAAAAAAGTCAAAGAAAGGATGAAAGCCCCATTTGTCACGCAATACATTGTTAAGTGCAACACAAAAATCACAGCTGAACTTCACTCTGCCTGTCAATGCTGCTGTCCAGCACAGGCTGCCCAGAGAAGCTGTCGCTGCCCCCGGATCCCCGGCAGTGCCCAAAGCCAGGCTGGATGGGGCTTGGAGCACCCTGGGCTACCGAAAGGTCTCCCTGCCCATAGCAGGGGGTGGAACTGACAAGCTTTAAGGTGCCTCCCCATCCAAACCATTCTGGGATTCCACGATTCTATGAACAGCCCCAGGCAGAAGGACTAAATTTCCATTTTAGTTCAAAAATGCTGCTGCAAGAGCATGAATAGAGACTTCAAATACCGTTAAAGTGGCACAGCCACATCAGAAATTAATTTTGGGGGTTAAAGTGGTAACTGCAACTCCAACTTCTACTTCTGATACCAAGTTCACATGGAGGGCTGAGTCCTGGAGGTCCTTACTTAACAGGATCTCTATAGTTATCCATCCCCAGTTTGCTTACTGGGGATAGAAAATGTAGCCCCAAGTCGTGGAATTGTGTTTGAGGCGTCACCACATACCAGCAATGTGAGAGACGGGGATGCTGAGTTTATCAGAGTCCTGTTTAATTAAACACGGCGACCTGGATCATGCTGGCTTCCTGAACCAGGTCTGCTGCCTTGTCTGTGCAGGGGCAGGGCTCTGGCACCAGCTTCAGCAGGATCTGTCAGCAAAGGTGGAGAGGAAGGTAAGTGCGCTGGCTGTCAAGCGCAGGAGAAGCATATGCTGCTAAGAAAGACCGTGTGCAAAAAGGTGTTGGAAGATGGGCAGGTTTCAGAAGGACAACTTCCATATCACTTCTGCAGCATTCTGTCTACAGTTCCTGCTCTGCATGGGAGCGGAAAAAAGAAAGGTCCACTGCAATTTGGCATCTAGATTGCTACCACAGACTGAGTCCCTGGGGAGACCGCACTGGAAATGAAGCACTGGGCATTCAACATCCTGAAGAGTAACAGCAAGTGTCAGCTTTCCTTGTAAAAGATCACAATTCACTGAGGTCTGATAATTTTGGCACCTAAAGAGGAGAACAAAGATACCACACATACGGCTCTCTACACTTATACCAACAATGCTGTAATAATAACTGATCCTTTTGGATTGCATTTTCCTGCAAATAATTTTCCTGTCCTCCCATTCGAGTCAAGAATGATGCCACCTCTGTATAAAGAACCCCAAACAATGCTTTTCTGAGAATCCATTCACTGGTCTTTGACAGGTTTCTCAACAACAGAACAAAATCTCTAGTTCCCACCAACATTATTCTTTGCATTGTTTATCCAGCTAATCTGAACACTGTTACCCTTTCCAAAAGCTGAATCACTGCTTCCTTCTGGTCTTCTGTTGCATTATCCAAATGTTCCAGCCAAACTGAAAGTTCCCTTCCATGTGTACTCAAACACGCCACTGTCACGTAAAACCTGTCCAGGAAACAAAGGGGGAGGTGTGTAAATAAACCTCAAAACACCTCAAATACAAAACTCCAGGAGATGCAGATCTTTTTGTACAGTAACTTACAGTTGGCGGGATTTTTAGGGGGATTCAGGAGGGATTTTTTTGTGGATTTTAGGAGGATTTTGGTGGGATTTTTTGGAGGATTTTGGTGGGATTTTTTTAGGGATTTTTGGGGGATTTGGGGAAATTTGAGTGGGGGGTTTTTGGAGATTTTTGGGGGATTTTGGGGGGGATTTTGGAAGGATTTTTTGTAGATTTGGGGAGATTTGGGCGGGGATTTTTGGAGGTGTTTTGGGGGATTTTTTGTGGATTTTGGGGAGATTGTGGGGAGGAATTTAGGGGGGATTTTGGCGGGGATTTTTGGGGGGATTTTTGGGGAATTTTTGGAGGTGTCTTGGGGAGATTTTAGGAAATTTTGGGGGGGCTTTTTTGTGTGATTTTCAGGGGGATTTTTATGTGATTTTTGGGGTGATTGGGGGGATTTCTGGGGGGATTTTGGGGGCATTTGTAGGGAATTTTTGGGAGGATTCGGGAGGGATTTTTTTGGATTTTGGGAGGATTTTTATTGGATTTTTGTGGAGATTTGGGAAGATTTTTGGCTGGATTTTTTTGTGGCATTTTGATGGGATTTTTGGGGGGATTTTGGGGTGTTTTCGGGGACTTGGGGGATTTTTCGGGGGATTTTTGGGGGAATTTAATGGGATTTTGGGGGAATATTTAGTAGGATTTTTGGTGGGATTTTGGGGGGATTTTGGGGAAATTTTGAGAGATTTTTTATGGATTTTGGTAGGATGTGGAGGGAATTTTTCAGAGGATTTTTGAGGGGATTTTGGGGGGAATTTTTGGGGGGAGTGTGGAGGGATTTTTGGGAGGACTTTTTGTGGATTTTGGGAGGATTTTTTTGGGATTTTTGAGGGATTTTTCAGAGTTTTTGGGGGGGATTTTTGGGAAATTTGGGGGAAGTTTTGGGAAATTTTTGGGACTATATTTGGGGGGATTTTTTTGGAGATTTTGGGGGGGATTTTTGGGGGATTATGAGGGCATTTTTAGGGGATTGTGGAGGTATTTTTCGTGGATTTTTTGTGGATTTGGGGAGGAATTTGGAAGGATTTTGGGGGGCATTTTGTGGGAATTTTGTGGGGATTTTGGGGGGATTTCGGGGGATTTTTGGGGATTTTAAGGGGATTTTGGGGGATTTTTTTGGAGATTTTTCGGAAGATTTTTCGGGATTTTGGGGGGGATTTTTGGGGATTTTTTTTTTGCATTTTGGGAGGATTTTGTAAGGATATATTGGGGGATTTTTGGTGGGATTTTGGGAGAATTTTTGTGGGATTTCAGGAGGATCGGGGGGGGATTTCTGGGGCGATTTTGGCAGAATTTCTGGGGGGAATTTTGGGACGATTTTGATGGAATTTTTAGGAGGATTTTTGGGGGGATTTTGGTGGGATTTTGGGGGGAAATTTTGGGAATTTTGGAAACATTTTTTGGGATTTTTTGTGGATTTTGGGGGGGATTTTTGGGAGGATTTTGGGGCATTTTGGAGGGATTTTTTGAGAATTTTGGGGGGGATTTGGGGGGATTTGGGGAATGTTTGGAAGGATTTTTGGAAAGATTTTTCGGGGGATTTTAGCAGGATTTTTGGGTGGATTTGAGGCATTTTTGGCGTGATTTTGGGGGGATTTTTGGGGGGGATTTCTGGGGCAATTTTTGGATGATATTTAGGAGATTTTTGGGGCGATTTAAGGGGGATTTGGGATGATTTTGGGGGGATTTTTGGGGATTTTTTGTGGATTTCTGGGAGATTTTTTTATGGATTTTTGGTGAATTTTTGGAGAATTTTAGGGGGATTTTTGGAGGGATTTTTTGGGGATTGTTGGGGGAGGTTGGGGGACTTTAAGGGGATTATTGGAGGATTTTTGGAGGGTATTTGGGGAGATTTTTGGGGGGATTTTGAGGGATTTTCGGGGGATTTTGGGGGACTTTTTGGCAGATTTTTTGGGAATTTCTGCATGATTTTTGGGGAAGATTTGGGGGGATTTTGGGGCGATTTTAGGGGTATGTTTTCAAGATTTTTGGAAGATTTTGGGGGGGGATTTTTGAAATATAGGCTAAACTTAAGGCTATTTTGGTTTCAGTTTGTTTGATGGCGGGGTTGTTGCAGTTGTGCTCGGGGGTCTTTTGGGCCATTTATTCCAGAGGCTGTTTGGAAGGGCATTTCTGGCCACGTTCTTTTTTGCCTCCGCTCCGCGCCGCCGTGCGGCAGTGCTGCCACCCCGTGGGCAGAGAGCAGTACTGCAGTTGTCCCCCTGCCCGTCACGGACACGCGTGGCAGCTCCAGGCTGTGGGCTTTTATGAGAGGAACTTTCCTACATAAAGGGATAATTTTTAACTCAGTGGCTAGTTGAAAGGGACAATTTGAACATTTGTTTTATGTTATTGTGGAGAACCACCCTGTGATTCCAAAACTAACATCCCAAACCAGCAGTTAAGTAAAAAAAACCCAAAGAATGGTACAGCAAGCATTTAAAAGCCTTTTACATGTGAAAGGAATTTAAGATGAGAAATGTAGCTTTTCCAAGCACATAATTCTGGTCTTTATATTTTTTGGCTGCTTGCTTAGAAATTTTCATGCTTCTGGAGCCGGACACAATTTAAGAAATTACAAACTGTATTTTTCTCTTACTGAGGAAATATTTTCTACAGAACCATGACCAGCATTTTGAACTGTATCAACACAAACAATTTTAAAGTGCATAACAACACATTTTGGCTATTAATTATATATTAACTTTCTTCCAGTGCACTCGACTGACTTTTGGGAAGTTCTGCTCTGTTCAATACGGGTAAGGTTTGCTTTCTGCCCTAGAGGCAGTTCCATAAGCTTCCAGCTGCCAGGAATATGCTGTGCTCCCTGTGACACATAGAAACAGCTCTTCTAAATAACTTTCTAACAGCAGTGGGATGTCCTGGAGCACTGGAAAAGGTACAAGAGTGCAGTTTTCACAAAGAATAGAGATTTCTTCCTCATCCTGATGGAAACAAGGATACTTTCCCAGTTCCTGCAGTCACTTCACTTTGCAGTGATGCAGCACCTTCCTAGGGATCACGTCTGTGATTTCTGGGCGAGAGCTGGTGCCTCAGCTCCCTGGGCAGGGACTCCCCTCATCCTGGTGCTACGAGGCTTCCCTCCCAGCAGAGAGAAGTGCAGCACTTGTCCGCTCTCCAGGGCCCGACTCCAAGTCTCCAGGAGAAAGTGGGAACCTTTCAAGGGACTTCCACGCACTTTTGGTCAGGGCCTGGCCGATCCACGCCCAGCGTTCCCACCGCGCAACGACCGCTCAGCTCCTCGTGTCCCTTCCCACCCGGCCCCTCTGGAAGCCCTTAACCCTCTCCTCCTTCCTGCCTTTGCGGCGCATTGGAGCCACGCTCCCCGGGGTGCAGGCCCGGGACACGGCCCCGCAGAGGGGGGACGGAACACGGAGCGCTCCGGCCGGGAGCCCGCGGCCCCTGCCCTGGATGTGGCGGGTCCCCCCGGGGCATTGCGGGGGGCTGACAGCCCCCGCCAGACCCTGCCCGTGCCGTGTCCACCTCTGCCCATCCCTTCAGAGCCCCGCAGCCCCCCGCACCCGGGAGCCCGTCACTCGGTGCCCGCCCCATACCTGAGAAGGCAAGAGCCGCGACCTCCACCCCGCACACAAGGACCGCGCAGGACAGGAGGCGGAGGAGCCGCCCGGGCTCTGCCTGTGCGCGGCGTGGGTGTTGCCCCGCATCCCCGTCCCTCATGGTGCGGGAGAGGGCGGCTCGGGGCGGGGGGCAGCCCCGCCGCTTCACACGGTGCTGCCGATCCCGGCTGGCGATGCATCTCCCCTGGGCCTCCGGGCACCCTCGGGGTTGCCCTTGCCCCGTGCGGGCGGAGGAGGAGAAGGGGCAGAAGGAGGGCGAGGGCGGAGCAGCCCTGCCAGCGGCCGTGGCAGGAGCAGGTCCAGCGGGCGTGGGCGCCCGCGACGCGGGGGCGGTAGGGAAGAGACGTGAAGGGACACGGGTTTCTGGCGGTGCCGTGCCGGGCACTGCCCTCCGCTCACATCGTGCGGCTGGGCTGACTCAGACCTGGCTGCACCTCGCCTGCCCTCTCCGGCTCTCCCCACCCCTCTCCGAGAAGTTTGCGCCTCCCTCTGCTCTAGAGGCTCGATCTCACCGTCTCCCCCATCATTCTTGCTTGGCAATGGTTGGAGGACTTTCACAGACTTACACACACTGCGACTCGTGACCGCGTTTCCCCGCTTGTGTTTTTCCCGAGACAGGTGCGAGGTGCTCCCCATCACTCCCCGTCCCCCGCAGCCCAACTTCCCTGCCTTGCCTGCTCCAGATGCCCTCGGCCCTCATGCCAGACCCTGCCAAGTCTGCCGCTGCAGCCCTTACACCTCGGCTCACGGGTCTCTGAGGGGACCCAGCTAGGACCTACGCCTGGCAGGATCTCTGGGTGAGGGATTTCAGTGGGCAAACAGCACTGACTCTTCCAGGCTGCAAAAGGACCTTCTCTCTTTCCTCACACCGGTGACACCACCTTACCTCATCCCCGCAGCGTTCCGACTCCAGCGGGTCTTGAGTTTGAAGTGTGTAGGCTTGGCTTAAAACCTTCACTGCAAAGTGGGGAAACATCTTGAAGTTACTTTGAGAGAGTTCAAGTTGTTCCCTGTAATCTTTTGTGATACAGAAAAGTGAACCGGTGAGAAGTTCAAGCAAATTGTCATTACTACCTGCTAAACTACCTTCAAATGTAATTTGGTGCTTCTTTTAAGGTATGAGGGACTCAAGGGGATAAATCAGGACGCTCATTTCCCAGTTCCTGTAAGAGCTGTCCTCAGGAAAGAGAGCTTAGAACCAACTCTGAAAATGGGGAATGAAAGCATCTTTTCTTCCTGGGGCTGTGCTGTGGTATACAGTGGGTAAACATGAATATCCAACTGTTTACATTATGCTATGCATGTTCACACTGATCTTTCTCCTGAAAAAAAAAAAAAAAAAAAACAAAAACAAACCCCCATGAGTGAGTAGGTGAAAGACGATGGAACCAAACTAATTGTGTTAAAACTATTCCTCTCCTCCTGTTCCAACTGAAGTTGGAATGCATCCAGATTTGAATTTCCAAAGTCTGGCACCTCTTTTCAGAGGTTACACTGAACTTTGACCAACTTGGTCTTCACGTTTGAATCTGAATCCACTTTTGTTCCTCACCTTGTCCCTCTTCACACCCAGAAAAACAACTGGGTATCACATATATCAGACTATTCCTCCTTAGTCTTGGGCAGATAAGAGCAAAACAGGTTTCACATGAACCTGTCTGAGGTCAGGGACATTCCATCAAGTGTTACTGAACTCAAATGGGATCAAAGATTCCCAAATAACAGTATAAAATCACTCTGAAACATCTGCAACTGCAAACACAGATGGGCAGAGAAAACAGTGGGTCTGCAGGTGAAACCCTTGCCTCAGATAAGGACAGTGTCTGCCTTTGAACTCAGTCAGTTACCCTCTGCCTTCCACCTGGGGAGCTGGAAGGAGACTTGTGGTAGTCTCCCCCTACTCTCCTTCTTTTTCCCCTTGACCTTGCCTTCAGGGTGATCATTCAGTTGGACACTTCCTGCACTTGCTGTCTCAGGTCAGTCCTGCCAAAGGCAGAAATGAATGCTGGGATGTGGCAATACACAAGACAGAGAGGAAGAGACATTTAATTAGCACAGCTGGTTTGATAACCGGGATGCCATGGCAGGGACAAGCAGAATTTTGAGATTATGAGAAGATGAGATTAAACTTGCCTAGGGGAAGAGGATGCACTGTATCGCATCTCAGCATCCCACATGTCAACACAAAGTGACTCTGCAAGGCAAAGACTGAATTTTAACAGGTCTCATTGATACTAGGCAAGCCTGATTGTTATCTCAAAAAGCCATTGCCTAATGATTGGCCGTTAATGCCCGTCTCCCAGGCTCTTTCAGGGGTGGGTGGAAATAGTCAAAGCCTGCAAAGGACACTTAATGCAAATGGCTACAGTCAAACCTTTTGTACTGTCTGTCCCCCAGTTTTGTAGGGGAAGAATCTCTTAACACAGTGGGGTTTTAAAATTCAAACAAATTTTGTAGGAGGTCATTGAAGCACAACCAATGCAGAAGAATGTAGACAGCATCAAAAATAACTGGGAAGTATCCCATACTTGTGCTTGAAAGGCTTTGAATCAGAAGGTCTGCCAGGGCTGTTGCCTGATGAGTATTTGTGAATCTTCCCAGTGAGATAACGTAACTTTTTCTAGCCTGGTGATGCTGTAGGCAAAAGACCAGCCCAAAGTGCAGGAATGAGCCTGGTATGCTTTTGGCAGTGTGCAAGTATAACCCAAAGGCCAAGGCAGTTTCCAAGTGGAATGACTGAACTGGGAGAGGTTTGAAATGTAGGTAACCTCCAGAGAGGTGAAGCGGGGAGGGCTGAACGACAGCGCAAGAGGCAGCTGGGTGCTCCGGCTTGTACACATCTTCCAGGGGAGCCTTCCTGTGGAGAAGGAAAACTCACGAACACTGTGGCTGACAGGAACTGAAGACATGCTTTCAGTGGAATGGCACTGAGATATATATATATACACTTTTTTTTTTTCTTTTCCCGCTGAATGGGGGCTACTTTGCTATTCAACATTAACCTAAAAACCAACTACCCTAAAATATAGAAAGTATTTTTGCGAATCTCTGCTATCCCCTGTGATGGGTAGTGTGTGAATAGAAAACTTGGAGACAGTAGTGTAAAACACAAAGGCAGGAAGGGAGTGTTTATCATGATGTGCAGAATGCACCTCTTTGCTACAGCCTTGAAAGCTGCTTCTACAAGCTGGCAACATTCAGTTGCTGGAAGACAATATAACTAATCCAGACATGTTCAGCATGTAGAATTACAGTATCTCAGCCTTGTCCTTCCCTCACGAGCAACAGGAATTGGATTCATTTTTTCCCCAAAGAAAAAAATCACTTCAAAGTCCAGAAGTTAGAATCCAAGAGAAATATCACATCTGCTTCAGAGACTTTCTCTCTTTTGAACTTGGGGAGGAATTATTTTACTGTGCCAGAAATGCAGGAATTGTATTGTTACATGGAAGCTTTAAAAAAGCAAAGCCAAAATTTGAGCACTTAACTTCTTTTTCTCCTTGTTATTCATTTTCCCCTGAATTTCAGCCAAACTGCCAATTCAAAACTCATATCATTGCTTAGTGTATGGAAATTCCGATAAAATTAGTGTGTCAGTTAAGAAGGAAACAATGTGAAATAAAGAAAGTGAATGTGAAAATAGTAATTTGAAATAAAATACTTCAGTTAGATGGCCTAAAATCTTCTATTAGTGAAAAAAAAAATCACTAGATCTAATGTAGAATAACAAGAGTTGTCAGAAAAATATCTCAGAAATACTTTTTCACACACACACACACACTCTCTCACTCTTCTGTGTGTGTGTACACTTCTCCCCATCCTACTGCTTTTTCTTCCTGCTTTCTCCCCTGCAATTTTTAAAGAGCTGATATTTGTCATTTTCATTCTATTCTCCCAGAATAAAATTTCCAAGAAGTCCCCTAATGTTCTTTTTGGCTTTTGAGGATTAAAACAAAACAAAACAAAACAATACAAAAAATTAAGAGCAAAACCCCAGGCCTTTCCCACATTTTTAAAAGCTTTATATTCCTGCATTCTGACACAGACAGAATCCACAGGACAGTTCAAACAAGGGGGCTGTTATCCTCTCTCTCTTTCTATGGAAATGAGTGTCAGACCACTTAAAACAAAGCACATACTTTACAGTAATCACTGCATTTTCATTATTTGAAATAACAGAGCGCATTTTCCCCAATCCAACCTCTATTCCTATGGATACAAGCTGAAAATCGTTGTAGAGAAGCCTGTTCCACAGTTTTTTCCAATTCTGAATATGTTTAGGATGCTGTTAAGTTCTCACAAGGTGCTATGGATGATACGATCTAACAAGAGCTTCAAGTGTGCTGTAATTTGAACTGGAGAGGACCAATTCTGTGAGCCAGAGTTAGGAAACATTCTTGTGTGTGTAAATAGAAATTGGAATGAATTCTGAGTGAAGTACTCCACCCAGCAGGTTTAGAAGGAGGGGAATGATTTGCTGTTTTCTGCTATTTTTTGACTTGCTTCAGAGAGAGTGAGCTGAGCTAAGCAAGTTCTGAGTTTGGTGATCATGAGCTGCTCCTTGGCCAAACTAGCCATAACACCATAGAGACCCCCACCACTTCACGAGACAGAAGATGTGACCCATGAAGTTCGCAAAGCCAATCTCCTCACGTTTCATTTGGAATGAAACCTCACTCCATTTCCTCAGGAGAGGCAGCAGAACGTCCCCGCGCCTCACCCCCCTGAATGCTGCCAGTCTTGCTGGCACTTCTCCGGTACGCAGATTATTTTTTCTAGCAGTGCACCTGGCACTTGTATAGACATGAAGTAAGAGGCATGTCCCATCTCAGAGAGCTTACGCTGCAAACAAGAGAATGTCCCTGGTCACTTCCCGACATGATGTTTCAAAGACACACTGGGAAAGACTGTGTGTCCTGCCCCTCAGTTAGGAAGGACATTAGGCCACAGTTACTGGGTGGAGCACGGTCAGGGAAATCAACCTCTTTGTCAAAGTGCTTTACTACGGTTTTATGAGCCTGCCTCTGATGGGTCGTTATCATGACACTGTTCCCCTTCCGTAAGTATTTAAGACAAGATTTTCCAAAATGACCAATGACTACGTACTTGAAATTCTAGACAGAAGCTTTTTAAAGCCACAGAATCAATGTCAAAACATTGAAAAAACTGTGGCTTTTCCAAGAGCCTTGAAAAAATCGGGCTTCCAGATCTCTCAAGTTAGGTATGCAAAGGCATGCAAAACTGGTGGTGTTTCAGAAAAGAATAGCCCGTATCAATATCTAATCAGAGAGAGTTAATAGTTTTGAGAACCAGACCTCAGGCTAATTCGACCTGAGCACAGTGAAATTAGAAGCATATAACAAAAATTAAAATGATATTGCAGTGCTTGTAAGTGCCTGCTTTTCCCATCAAGACTGTAAGGGCTCCCTGGTAAATTCTGTGACTCAGTGACTATGTCAAACTCAGACTGGATGATGCTTGAAGATTATTCCATGTGTATAAGGTGGGAAGGATTTCAGTACACAGAAATACCCGAGAATCGCAGTAGATACTCAGAGGTGCTCTCAGCAAATGCCTCCTCTGGCTCTGCACAGCCTGCTCATTGACACTTTTCTGTCCTCTTCCCTTTTTTTCTGGTCTTTCCACCCATCTTCGGCAGCTGGGCATGCAGCCTAGTTCCAGAGTCTCACCATGCTCTGACTCAAACCCCTGATGCTCATAATGCCTGGTCGGCAGATCCTTCCATATCGACAGGCTCTAATATTCCTCATGGGAGGAAGATAAATTGCCATTAGTCAGGCTTAAAATGCACTCCTTGCACTCCAGCTGAAATAACTACGGGATTGGAGGAGGAGGAAGAAGAGGAGGAGAGATGATTTTGTTTTACAGCATCTAGAATAAAAAAAGTTGTGGTTTTACCTCAGCCATGCCAGCCCACTCGTCTCCTGGGTCCATACATGGACCTCGCACATACCCTGGACTCCTCGATGCCAAACTCCTGGAATTCAAGCTCTGCAATGAATGTGTCCAAGTGTGTGAGTTGGCACTGGGCTGATCCCAGCAAGGATCATGGAGGTGCAGGGCACAGGGCATTTGGACATGTGATGACAAAGAAGTGATAGTGTTGGGAGCATTCCCTTCTTGGGAGGCCGTGCCGAGGAGGTGGTCCTGTCAGCCCATCTCTGGGCAGCGTCACTCTCTCTCCTTCTGTCATCCCATGCCTCAGGGTGCCAAAAGCTGGAAAGCAGGAAGATTTGACAAAGCGCTCTGTATCACACTTGAAATTTGGGGAAAAACTGAAGGAAACTTTTCTGTGTAATAGTTGTGTAAACTGAGAGCGAACATTGAGAGCTACAGTTTTAAGGTGTGATTTTGGATTAAATGTATTCCCTCTGAATGCTTTCTATACTTAATTTATACATAAAATGAAACATTTATTTTAAGACACTAATGCATTTCTTACCAAAGGAGTGAAGGGTGGGAGATTGCAACTCACAGATGAAGTGAAGTGAAACCGCCACAGGGGTTACTGTAACTGTAAGTGGGGTATCCCAACAGCAGGACAGGTTTGGGCTGGGATTAGCATGGGCTGTATAGCTGGGGTCATGCAAAGGTCTGTCTGCAGCCCTTCTCACAGTCCCTCATCTGCAGGGAGAGGCTGTAGGCCCGGAGATCAGGCTGAGTTTGGGAAGGGTCAGGAGGACACCGTCACGGAGTGATGTAAATGCGTATCAGGAGACTTGAGGGGTGGCAATGTCAGCTAGAGAACAGCAAGGATCCATGGCTAACGGCTGGAGATAGGGGCTTCCTGAGAAGGACAGGAGTGTTTAAGGCTGAAATCAGAAGAGAAACCTCGGTGAAGCTTTTGTGTTAGAAATGGTCTCATCTGCCCAATCAGATACTTGTCTTCAGGATTGCACGAGTAAGGAATCCCACAGCAAAGAAAAAGGTTCAGGTTTGGGAGCAAAGGCAAGTTGGGCAGGACTGCGGGGCTGGGGCTTGGCTGTTTACATTCTGTTCAGGACAGTAAAGGCCTCCGAGGTCGTAACTGAGGCAGGAAAGGGTCGCTTGGCTCAGTTAGTCTTGTATCTAGAACTGTTCCTTGAACAAGGGGGGGAGCTGAGGTTCATGCAAGGGACCAGGAATTGTTTTTTAGCCTTGAAAATGCCAGAGGGGTGTGTGTAACTTGGATATGATGATAAGTTCATCTGGCAAGAATCACAGAATATTTTGATTTACTGAAAAACCGGGCAGCTCAGAAGTTACTACTTGACTCATTGCTGCTCCCATCTGTTGCACACATAAGCACAGCAGAACAGATGATTTTTTTCTGAGCCTGAGGTCTTCGACTGACCCTCCACAAATGCGTCTTGCCAAAAAGCAGACTTGGGGGAGGAAAGTTGTCAGATATAATAGAGAAAGAAAAGGACACAGGCTTCAAAGTCCACTCCAGCAGAACATGGAAGTGACCTGGCTGGAAATGAAACCCGTAGTCTGCTTCCCCAGCCTCCTGGAAGCCTCTAACAGCTCCACAGGCAGTGAGGGGAGAGAATAATTGAACTTCAAGTTGAAATAAAAATAATTTTCAGTAGCATTCTGCAGTACTTTTAAAATACTAGAACCATGAAATATGGTGTGATGATAACTATCAGGCTTGTAAGCCTGGTAACTAGGACTTTTACCTTGAAGATTTCAGTATGGGTACTTTAAGCCTTTTAAAACAGAGTTAAATCAATTTTTTTTTCCCCCTAGTTCTGCTAGCACTAGCCTTTCTTTTCACCCCCTCAAAAGCAGAGCAACTCCCTCTTGAGAATGTTATTTACTTTCCATATTATGTGCTTACCAATTTCTGGAATTGCCAATGTATTTGGATACCTGCATAAATTTAAGTTTCAAGAAAACTGTAAGGCTGAAACAAAAGAGAGAGACTGCTGCAGATGGGATATTGGGAAGGAATTCTCGTCTGTGAGGGTGCTGAGGCCCTGGCACAGGGCCCAGAGAAGCTGTGGCTGCCCCGGATCCCTGTGGCCTGACTGAACTAGAGGTAAAGCCGCCTGGGTGTCCTGCCCACGGCAGGGGGTGGGAAGGGATGGTGGAACGAGATTGACGTGAATGTTTTGAGATTAATTCGTGGGGTTTTTATAATATACTTTATAAGCCTGTGTAGTAGATATTTTAGAGTTAGTTTGTGTTTTACTGGATAACATCACTTTCTTAAGCGTAAAGGAATGCGGGGTTCCCGGAAGACATTCCTCTGCCGAGAGGGAAGATCATCATCCATCGCGGAGAGAAAGGAGGGTGTGACCCCTGGCTGATGGAGCTGAGCACCGCCATCAGCCACCGTCAGCCGAGTGCTCAGCGCCCCACAGCCATCATCCCGACTCTCACAAGGACATACATCTCAATACCTGGTTCCGGCAAACCCGGACAAAAGCTTCTGTCTCCCCGGAAAAAACTATTCACCTGACTTGCAACCGTAAAAGACCCTAGATGAATATGAATCAAGAATCATACACACAAAGAACCGATGACGTAATCGGTTGCCCAAGCCCAAAAACTGTATAAAAACGGGCTCTGCACACTCTGAATTTGTGAACCAGAGGGGGATTCTGTGCCGTTCCATGGTAATTATTTTTAACTCTTGTTGCTCACCTGAGCACCGGTCGCTGGGCAGGCCCGACAACTCGGCCGGGGCGGGACCGCAGGAGCACCACCCTGCCCGGGCCGCGATATCCCCGGGCCGCTGCCGCTCCCGCTCCGCCCGCCCCTGCCTGCGGGAGCAGCGGCGATTCCGGGGTGCCGCCGTGCCGGCTCCGAACCGGGCATGGCCGGGAAGCGGAGCGGGGAGCCTGCGGCCCGCGGGACGAGGAGTTCGATGGCGCCCGCCTCACGGCGCTGCTGCGGGACCCCGCGGCCGCCGCCAAAGGTGAGGGGCTCTGCGTGGCGGGAGAGGCGCGCCCTGAGGCGGCCGCGCTGGACAAAGGCGGCCGCGCCGTCCCGGGCTGAGGCGGCCGCGCCGTCCCGGGCTGAGGCGGCCGCGCTGGACAAAGGCGGCCGCGCCGTCCCGGGCTGAGGCGGCCGCGCCGTCCCGGGCTGAGGCGGCTGTCCCGGGCTGAGGCGGCCGCGCCGTCCCGGGCTGAGGCGGCCGCGCCGTCCCGGGCGCATCGGGCTGAGGCGGCTGTCCCGGGGCACGTCGCAGGGGGTGGGTGGCACCGGCGCTGCTGCTGGCGGGGCTGGCGCACATGGCACCGCTCGGCCCCTCAGGGTCGTGGCCGGGCCGGAGCGGGCCCTGCACGGGGCGCCGGTGCCCCGGGTTGACGCTGCGCCTTTGCAGGGCTGGAGACGTTCGTGCCCGTCGCCAGGACGCTGCCATCGGCCCAAGTGTACGATGTCGTGGAGGGATACGTGAAAATTTCCGTGGAGTGTGCTGAGATATTCAAGCTTCTCGATGGAGAAAGGAGGCCTGAAAGTGAAGTAAGTTGGACAGGGGGCTTGTAATTCAGGGACTGGCGGCAGCAGTCCCAACAATCCCGCCCTGGAGAAGAAGCGACAAAAGGTTGCCAGAAAATGGTCGCAGTGGCCAAGGCTGCCAGAGCTCCAGGAAGGTTTGGGCAGCGCTGTCAGGCGTGGGACTGTTGGGGTGGCTGTGCAGGACCAGGAGTTGGACTGGATGATCCTTGTGGGTCCAGCTCAAGATAGTCTGTGGTTCTGTGAATAAATGCTTTGTGGTGTAGATAACTCTGATAATTGAATATGGCTTTGGTTTGGTTTTTTTCTTTTTTTCTGGAAGTAGCAGTGGCAGAAGCACCTACCGAGTGGGAGATGCTCTTTTCAGTTCATAGATGTTCCTGGATTTAATGACACACACAGCCAATAGTCCCGTCCAAATCAAGCTGTTAAAGTTCTTTAAATGTTATCAAAAGATCTTTTAGGAAATAAGGGGATCAATAAAAGCAGTTAAGTAAGCAAAACAATAGTCTGGTGAAAGTAAGTGTTTTTAGGTATCTCCCTGATATATCAGTATTTCTAGGAAGCCGCTGGTAAAGTTGACCTCATTTTTCTTATTTTAGCTGGACACAATTTATCCTCATCAGAATATGACGAATGAACAAAGAGTTCAGTAATTTTTCACTGTGAATGCTGGTGCAGCATTGCTGACTGCTTACAACATAGTACTGTATTGTGTGGCTTTTTAACCATCGCCTGCTATTCTTTGTCTTCCAGTATCATTTTTATCTGTGTCGTGTTCAGTGACAGCCTTTCCTCAATATCCCATTGCTCACAGGGGCTGGTGTTTGTAGTGGGCGCAGCCCAGTGCTGTGTGGTTTCTGGATTCCTCTGCAGGGAAATAATTGCAAGACCGGAACAGCCCCAGTGTTTTTCTCCAGCGCATTTTGTTTTTTGTCGTCCACTTAGGAGCAGCCGTCTCTTGAAGCACTGATTCCTTGAAACTACATGCTCTCCAAAGTGATCTTTTCAGAGAGGAAGCATTAATTTGGGAGAGAATCTAGAAGTTAATGTCGCTTTCGTGTCTGGAAGCTTTCCTCTTGGGGTGGGGTTACCCTTTATTGATGGTGGTTATTACTATTTGCTCAGCTAATAATTTCAAGTCTTACCTGATAATTGTCAGATGCTAACATACTTTTTTATCCTGCAGATGCTGTTAGTCTTTCAAGCCCTAGAAGCCGTTTTACTGAGGACAGCCAGCGACCGCTCACATTTGTGGGAATGAATGTCGTCAGAAAGTTGATTCATTCCTATATGAGACTGGTCTATGCTGCTTTGTATTCTGAAAATCACAAGTAAGTCTTCTTGGTGCTCTGCTGGAGAATCTCTTGCCCTGGTGACAGCTAACACAGGTGGTACCTTGAGTCCTCTTACTTTATTGCTGCTTGATTTGTGGGATGGAATGTACTGCGTGGAACAGGGCTGGGCAGTCTTCCTGTGACAGCAAAAAGAGCTGCTCTTGAGTTCTGTGTTTCCCTGTATTTTTTGGAGTCAGGTTGCCATGTTTATAATGGATTTTTCTCTTTCAGACTGGCTTTGCTTCTGTAATTTTTTCAGTCTCTTAAAACTGAGGTCATTTTAGGTTGTTCAATAACTGTTGTTATTTAGTCCAGACCAAACAATTTCTCGTGCTCCTGTGGATGGGGAAAAAAGTTGCAAATTCCAGAGACATTTCGGTACAAACCTGGGAGGAAGAGGGAAGTAGAGAAAAAAAGCAGACTGAAATTGACTTGTCTGAGGCAAATGTCTCATCTTTCAGTCTTTGAGCAGAACTGGAAAACCTTTTCTCTGCTTGCCTAGTTCATAGGCACAGCTGTGCTTCCTGAGCTGTGCAGTTGATCTTATTGCAGCAGGCTTTTTAACCTGACAAAGAATCTCAAATCTGTATACGGGAAACAAATTTTGAGGCTGTGCAAGATGTGCGCTTCTGATAAAATGTTTAAAGATTGCAGGTTCTGGAGGAATCCTTCTAGAACCTGCACAGAGGGGGCTGCAGATTTCTGGTGGGAGATGCTGTGCATTTTCTGTGCAACCTCTTTGCTGTGCAGAGGGATTTTCTTTATTGCATGTCTAGATAGAATCTCTGCTTGAACCACACGGCTTTTTACAGATTGTCCATGACAGATGCACGATGGACAGGTTACAAATCTGTTCGTGGTAGTGGCTGTTCAGATGATGGAGGTCTGCTGTCCTCTTACATATTCCTGTTGAAATAAATGGCAGACCTCTATGAATTTAGGAGTTCATAGAATCATAATTAAGGCTTGCGTAGTCCAGCCCCACTGCCATGTACGGGTCATCTTAGAGTTGTTCATTTTGGCACTTTCACCCTTTAAAACTATTTTATAAAGGGATTATCCAGCCTCATCTTATGGCTTAATTTTGGGGAAGAATATAAAAAGGCATTTCCTTCTCCCTTCTTCCCTCACCCCTCTTTCCCAGCTGCTGTTATTACTACCTAAAATAATTACTTTGATTATTTAACTTCCCTTCTATTTTCTCTTGAAGTTTTAATCTGTTGGTTTAGTGATTAGTATAACCATGATCGTGGAAATAACCTGCAGGTTTTCCCTCTGCTTTGTCTTTTTAGGGTGAGCCAGGGGTGCCTTACACTGCTGTCAGCAATGGTGGCTCAGGGCCCGGGTTCAGCAAGGGATGTACATAGTCATTTCGATTTCAATGACAAATACCTGCCTGGATTGTTGGAAAGAAGATGCAAGAAGGTAAATTAAGGTCCTGCATGCAATGAAATGCTATGCCATGGCTCCACCAGCATTTTTAGCTAACTGTTGGGAACAAAGCTGTTGCTAATATTTGTTGTATTTTCATCTGCAAGAACTTAACTCTCCCTTCCTGTCCTGTGTCAGGCTGAAGTCCTTGACTGTGCCTAACTGGGCACATGAAAATGCCGTACGTGTTGCCAACGAGCTGTGGAGAAACATAAATGTGCAGTTTCTGTGAACTGTCCTTCTGGTGTTTTAAACAGAATGAAAGTGATAGTACACTCCTGAAAACTAGTCAGTCATTTTGCGGTTTGGTCCCACTGAAATAAATGGAAACTGGAGAGGGGATATTGCTCAGTACTAATACAGGGTAATTGTGTTTGAAAGCATAAACAGAATAATCCAAATTATCTCTAACTGGAAATCCTTAAGAGGAATATGTGAATGAGGGGAAGAAGTCACTCCTTTTTTCCTGAAGAAACTATCTCTTGTTTTCTCCCTGTTTGCTAAAAATAGTCAGGATTGATCCAAACCAGAACAAGAATATCTAAGTGTCATTCCAAATGCAAGTATAAAATAAATCCAGTATTGGTTGCAATCTTGACATATTGTTTCTAGATTTTAAAGATTACTTGCAGAGTGAATGTGTAAGTTTGTGTTAGGTTTGTGCCATCTGAGGTGAAAATTCAGACGTTTTCTTTATTAAGCAGTCAAAGGGAAGGCAAAAAACCAAACATCCCTTTTTCCCTGGAACCACCTTTTATAGTTCTGGAACTGTCAGATTCCACAAGTTTTGACCTCACTGCAGGAGTTGTCTGCAGGAGTACCTCCACCCTTAATTTTAAATGCTTGGGTGCAGTCTTTTGACCGCAAGCTGCTCAAGTACTCCAGTAAGGTACAAGGAAAAAAGCATCCCAAAGGTCTTACTCTTGTACAGCTTTCAATGAAATCGTGTCACAGCTGGTTATCAGAGGTGAGTTTTTAACACAAAAATACCAGGCCCAAAGCTTCCAGCAAAATTTCGTTTGTTTCTCTTTATTTCCTCTTTCAGCCTTTTCATGAGTCCCTGCTGCCTTATCTTTTGCCTACTCAGAATCATCTTTACATGCAGATTATTTTGCACAGCAGGTTTATAAAAAATTGTAAATCATGGGGGGACTCTGTCAGGGAGTGTAGTGATTGGGCGAGGGATGAGGGTTTTTTTAAAAGAGGGTGTATTTACATAGGATATTGGGGGGAGATTCTTGGCCATGAGGGTGGTGAGACGCTGTCCAGCACAGGTTGCCCAGAGAAGCTGTCACTGCCCTGTCCCTGGAAGTGTCCAAGGTCAGGTTGGACAGGGCTTGGAGCACCCTGGGATAGTGGAAGCCATCTCTGCCCATGGCAGGAGGTGAATGAGGTGATCCTTAGGGTCCTTTCCAACTCGAACCGTTCCGTGATCCGTTGTTCATATCCTGTGGTGCTGTTACAGGTCAGGGTGTCGCTGCTTCCAGTGTGCCTGAGTTGGTAGTTTTATACTTGCCCCTTTTAATGGGCATTTTTGTGACCTGACCAAGCAGGGCACAAGGGAGGAAGTTCAGTGATGCAGGGTTTGGCATGAAACTGCTGTTAATGTTTCCTTTTTCTTTAGATCTGTGGCCTGGTCTCATATCTCCGGAATTAAAGAGCACGTGAGCTAGCCCATTTTCCTTTTTAGGTAAAAGTGATCTGCTTCATGCCAGAAGTGTTTTAGCTGAATACACTGTGGATGTATTGCATGTAAATGTGGGTCTGTGGCTGCATGCAGCATGTTTACAGAAGTTGTTTCATTTGCCCATTTGTGGCACTGGTACAGGTAATCAGCAGTTGCAGTATTGATTCTGCAGTTGGGTACAGCCTGTGTGCTGACAACTTTTTTTTTTAATTTTATATTTACATTTTTATGTTTCCAGGGGAGAACAGATGCCCGCATGGCCAGTATTCAGTTTGCGCTCTCCTTTCTCATTGCTGGCGGCAATGCAGTCTTGGCACAGGTGCTGGAATTAAAAGGGACTTCATAATTGCATTTGGGTTTTTGTTTTCTAAGGCACGGTCATTTACATGACCTAATTAAAATGCAAACCAGGTCGAGAGCACTAATGAGAAGCAAAATATATATATTTTCTTCTTATTACCTGAAAAGCTTTAAACTTCTTTGGTAGTTTAATAAATAAGTCTCCTGCTGGAGAGCAATACGCTAACTGCTAGAACTTTGCAAAAATAGAAAGTCTTTGGTGACGCAGATTAAAAAAAAAAGTAAATCTAATGTAAAACTTTGAGGTCATAGAGTCAATAAACATAAAACAAATCATGGCCTCCAGTCTTGCTCATCAGACAGTAACAGTGGATATATTGCATTAATTTTCTATTGAAAAGTGTGTGCTTCAGTTGCCTTTCTGCCCTGTGAATTGTGACCCTTGGTAAAGTTATGGGAGAATTCAGGAGGGATGTAGAAATATTGCTTAAAAAAAAGGTCCTTAAGCCATTAGCTGGCAGCAGGTTATTTCTCCTGAGGCGGGGGACTGAGAACTGGCTGCAGTTGTCCTGGGCTGCTGATTTTCTTTAGGTGCTGGCAATTGTTCAGTTCTTTCAGGCTGGGGATTGCACACCCCGGCCCAGTCAGTACAGCTGGCTTTCATTCCCCTGTGAGAGCCCTGAGTTCTCTCTAAACTGAAGTTGTCTAACTTTGGGGTGCACAGGTGAGCCAAAGGATGATACATGTGGTTGGAGATGGAATCTCCAAACATTTGAGAATCACTCAGTGAAACAATTACAAGTGCTTCATTGGGAAGAATATGAATTTAGGTACGGCATTTCAGGGCTCAAAATGTGTTTAAAGTTGACAGATGCTGTAGCAGTGTTAATCAGCAAGTGGGCAAATTAGCCAGTCAAGATGAGAGTAGGTTTGGCAGCTTCAGTTGCTCATCACCGTAGTCAGACACATCATCCTTCTGAGCTCTGCTTGCTGCCTTTAGGTTCATCCTGGAATGTAACAGCAGGGTAAATAATGTGAGAAGGAAGAGGAATGGCTGTGAATTCCCTGAAGCATTTTAGTATGAAAAGAGCTTTCACATTTTGACTTAACGTTTGAAATGTCCTCTTAGATTTCATTCCAGATATTCTTCGCTCTGAAATAAAGGAAGACAGAGTTTCTACTGTCAATCTGTTACTTTCCACCCTGAGAACTAAGGTATGATACACCCTTGAAACTGTGTTGCCTCATGTTTTCTATTTTCCTCACAACAGGAAAGAGTTTTGCAGTGATTTCTCTCAGTGTTCAGTTCTCAGGGCTGCTGGCAGTGTGCCGCTGCAGTGTCTGTGACTGGCAATATGTGTTGGGGGTTGGTAGCTTGGCTATATTACTGTCTCAGGGTTGAAAACAGGGAAGCAGGAATTGCTGAAGGGTGTGAGAGTTGGTTTAGTGGTGGCTGCCTTTCCTGTGCTCTGTCACCTTCTGAGCGTGGCCCTGCCTATTCCCTGGGACGCACTTGTTGCTTGTAGAGCAGCTGCACCTGAGATGTATTTTATTTCTTTAAAGATGTTTTTAGCTCCAGTATCTATGTTTTCTTAAAATACCTGTTCTGAACTGCTGTAGCAATGTTGCAGAAGCTGTTGGGTGAACATTTGGGGGAATGAAGAGGAAACAATTTCAAATTTAGAGTGTAGTCACAAGAGCCTGCCTCAGACTTGGGCTTTTCACAACTGACCAATTAAAGCCAAAAATGTTCTTTCGTTTTGCTGTTGCAATAACATGAAAAAGAAGGAGAATAAAAAAAGCTACCATTTAAATGTAAAATAAACCTCCTCGAAAACTTTGTTTTTCAAATGAAGCTTTTCCTGTATGGGAATCATGGGCCATTAGGTTATTGGTGGACCCTAGCACACTGTATGACTCTTTCAGCCTAGCAAGAAAAATCAGAATTAAAGCAATGCCAGCAGTAAAACACAGTAGAAGAACTTTTGAGGAACTTCTTTGGCTGTGTATTCCCTTTCATTCAAACTTCCTTTGTAGTAGCCTTTACCATGTCTGCTCCCAGGTTCCCGTGGTTGTAGTCTGTGGCTGTGATGCTCTAAACATGATCTGTGCTCCTCAGCCAAACGTGGACATCTGTCCTGTCCAGCGTGTGCAGGGCTTGCCGAGGTTGGTGTAGGGTCCAAGTGGAGCAGGAGCATGTGAGAGAAGTGTTGACAGGACAGGCAGACCCTTTCTTCTGCCCTGGTGAGGAAAGCCAGCTCTGTGTGTGCTAGAAGAATGAAGTGTGTTGTTATTTTGCCATGATTTTGTCATAACTTGCAATAACTAGAAGAGTTTGCTTTTTTCTCATTTTTTGGTGGTTCATAATAAAAGTATCAGTAAAAGGCGGAAGGTGCGTTTTTTTCACTGCGGAAGTGTTGCTTCACATCGCTTCACTGTACTGTTGAAATGGGATTACTGATGTCAGCCCTGAGGATTTAAGGGTCTGTCATTATTTCTTTGTTACTCCTAGTCCTTCTGCTGCCTGTTTTTTACCCTGCCTCTTGCAGCCCACAGCTTTTGGAACAGCTCCCAATGGCTCTGAGCTTGATGAGTTCAAAAAGAGGAATCTACTGAGCCTATTTAAAAAGAATCTCCCAAATTTCTGCTGCTTCTCGCTGGGTTTTGGCTACAGATCTTTTTACTCTTGTGTCTGCTCTCGTGTATTCCTCTACTAGGTGCTTATGACCCCGCCACTCCCATCCTGATACACCGTAAACACCCTTTGGAGGAGATCTGTTTCTAGTAGGGGTCTGCTTGGAGCTGTGCAAATCTCTGACCCCATTCATAAGCATGCATTTCAGTTCTGAATAAGATTAAGTTGTTACAGTTCCTGGCAGTCCCTGTACGTCATGTGATTCGGGATTTCCCAGCCACACTTGTCAGGAGTCTCCTCATCCATAGGCATCTTGAGTTGTTCCAGATTTAGAAGGTTAATGGAATTTAGAATCACAGAATGGTTTGGGTTGGAAGGGACCTTCAGGTCCTGAAGCTTCTCTTCTTAATCTGAACAGAAGCCAAACTTTCTTTTAGTATTTCCCTAAGAGGAGCCATATGAAATGTAGAGTGCAGTTGATACCTGTGATGTCAAATCTCATATGCCTTTTTTACTCCTTTTTGGTTTTTAAAGGTGGCTCAAGGTTCTGAGGAAGTGGGAAAGGCAATGGTATGAGAGCTTGTGCATAGTTTCCTAATGGACCTCTGCTACTCTCTGAAACGTGGCATAACCTTCTATGATCCGAGTCTTGGAACTTCTGGCAAGTAAGTCACTGTGCGGCTGGGAGTGGGCATGGAATTTTTGCTAGAAGCAGAAGAGACCTCACTGGTTATCGTGTTTGCCCTAAAATGTGTGGTAGTAATTCACTGTTTGTCATGCAGAAAACGTGGAGGTAAATTAATTTCTTACTTCTCTGAGCGTAAACTCAGAAATTATGCCAGGAGGGTGAGAGATCTTGCCTTCAATTAACAGTTAGAGAAGCTGCAGAGTTCACATCCCATATAAAGTATCAAAATAAGGATTTCTTATTCAAAATAAATTTTTTGTCTTCAACAGGGGAGGAAATCTGGTACTTCTGCACTTCCTGCTTGGTTTAAAAACGACTACAGAAGATGAAATGGTTGCTGACCTCATGGTGAATATTTTCAAAGTATGCCCAGATTTACTGCATAGATACTTGTAGGAGACCCACTATTCCTTCGCTCCTAGAGCGATGTCTGCTTGGATGGACAACATGAAGTTACTCAAGAAGGTAAGAGTATGGATGATGGTAAAAAACCATGCTCAGAGCAGGAGGCTCTATAAACACTTCAACTGAACTGAGAAAGAAGGAATTTTGGTGTAAGAAACAGTGGAAAACATCACATCAGTGATGTATTTTTTGAGGCAGCAGCATCAAAGCTCAGCTAAAAGAACGTTCTGTCGTTTCCGAGTGTTCCACTGCCTATTTGTTTAGATGAAAATGATCAAGTAGGATCTGGAATCTCTTGAAAAGGGATGGCCTTTAGCAGGGATGCTGGTTGCATACAGAGAGTGCATTTAGTTGAGTAGGACTCTGGAGGATGCTCTAGCATATTTGCCTAAAAATTGATATTTAATGATGCTGTTACTTCAGACAAGTCAAAATCCTTCTGTATAATGCTCCCCAGAAGAAGGAAGCTGTCATCTCTGGGAATGTACCAATGGGGCATAAATTTTATTTCTTTTCTTTCTTTTCTTTCAGATCTATGAGGCTCAACCAGAGATCTCCAAGTCTTCTAAGACTTCAGAATTTCGTCCTCTCCCCAGATTGCTTTCGATGGTGATGGTAACAACAGTCCCTGCAGTGTGCAATAAAATAATGTTCACCCAGGGGTTAAATGTAAGAGCAGTCTGTGGTATTTCAGTGACTTTTCTCTCCCAGTTAGTACTGTTTGATTTTGCTGTGGGATCATTGAAGAAATTTCTTTAGTTGGTTAATTACCTGTGTTTTGTATTGTCCGCCCCAGCAGAAATCTGGCTTGGGAAAGCACTGGAAAATGAATGAAAACCGCTGATAGTGATTCCAGGTGCCTTTCACAAGCACCAGTTCTTCCGCTGTCCGGTGGTAGTTTAGGCTGGGAATCTGAAAACCTATGGATTCTTTACTGCTAGCCAAGACCTAGAAAATAATTAATTCATTGACCAGTTTTAACACATTCAAAGTACAGGTTCTGTGCAAAGCATAACAGGAATCACTGAAATGTCTCTAACTGACTTCTTCTTTTATTTGCCCAGGCACAGTGGTGAAGCACAGCATCCTGTCACTGGAATCCATGGTGCTGAGAAGAGCCCTGAGGAACACTGAGCACTGTTTGTCTGGAGGAACCTGGCAAAGGTCACAAATCTACACGCTGCCAACAATGCAGGAGTTGGTGCGGCTCTACAGAGAAGCTGTCAGCAAGGTAGAAAGAAAGAGACAACTGGGGGCTGACAGGAGGCATTTTGCAGGCGGCTGACAACTGCTTTCCTCTGTACTTTCTCCTCAAGTAGTTGAACCCTAGGAGCCAGGAGATGGTATCCTGGGGGAGGCTGTGGATGAAATGGTGAGGTAGGAGCTTGCGTTTCCTGACACATCTGTCTGACAGGAATGCAAATAAAATTCTGTGGTGAGATGATCTGTAACATTAATGGCTCTTGAGCTGCAAATACCTTTCAAGGCCAGGAAGCAAGTTCTCTTCCTGGTTCAAGTCAATGTAGCCCGCAGAGGTTACTCAGAACTTACTAAACAAAGGAACACTTGAGTTGGAAGTATACCATGAGAAGGAAGAACCAAACAAAATTTTCACGGGAAACCTTTTCAGTAAAATGTTCTTTCCAGTACTTTTGTTCTACAGAAGTGGAACTGCTTGATTTCAGGTCATTCCCTGATTGCACACAAGGTCAATTCTTACCTTTGTGAAGAGCAGCAGATCTTCCTGTTGGGTGTTTGGGGATGTATTTGTCGCAGGAGCTTTGTCTTACAAAGGAGAGCTGTTGCAATTTACCCGTTTTGCTTTTAGGTTTTACCGGACGTGAGTAGTATCGTGGCTGTCTGGTAGTCTCTTCTGAAGGAAGAGAGACAACACAGCAACAGCCCAGCAGAGAAAAAAGGAAGGTGATGTCTCCACTGTGAGGGCAATGACCGAGACGGAAGTTGCTGAGCAGCATGGTAGGCAAAGCAGGTGGAGTTACAGCTTCCTATCTGTGTGGGAATGGGTGTTGTGAAACCTTCATCCCACCCTTCACTTCAGCAGAATCCGGATCTCACTTGTGTATTTACTGCTCACCGTTTCTTTGTTCATTTCTTCAGGGCATTAGAATTGCCTGAAAACACAGTTGAATGTGTAGGCTGCCACTGTTACTGGAAGGTTAAGCAGTTTGACTTTGCTGTCCCAGGATCACAGAGTGGTTGAGGCTGGAAGGCATCTCTGCAAATCATCTTGCCTGATACCTCTGCCTAATCCTGGTGGTTACCCAGGTCCATGTTCACACAGCTTTTGAACATCTCCAAAGATGGAGACCCCAGAACCTCTTTAGGCAACTTGTGTGGGTGCTCGATCGCCTTCATAGTCAGAGAGTGTTTCCTGGTGCTCAGAGTGTTCCTGTGTTTCACTTTGTGCCCAGTGTCTCTGCTCCTGCGCTGGGTGCTTCTGGGAGGAGCTTTGCAGCCTCACTTCAGGTGTTCATACATATTGATGAGGTGGCCCTGAGCCTTCTCTTCAGCCTGAACAGTCCCGGCTCTCCCAGCCGTTTCTCACAGGAGAGATGTTCCAGTCCCTTCAGCATTTCTGTGAGCCTTTGCCTGACTCCCTCCAGTGTCTTCATGTTCTGGGGAGTCCAGGCCTGAACACAGCACTCCTGGTTTGGCCTCCCCAGCGCTGAGAGGAGGGGAAGGAGATGCTCCCTGACGTCAGGACACCAGGGCCTTCAGATCCTTCCCTGGCAACCTGCTCTCCACTTGCACTGTGGAATGGGTCTGTTCCTTCTCAGGTGCAGGGCTCTGCTCTTCCTCCTGTTGAACTCAGCCCTCCTGCCCTTGACCTTTCCATGCTGGTGGCTGTTTCGCAGCCACAAAGGAAAACTCGCAGGGACACTCATATGCCTGAAAAATAATTTTTTGAGAGGTTTTTGTTTGTCCAGGTTATTTTACCAGGAGGTCATATTTGTTTTTTAGCAGTTAGGTACTGTGGCTACACAAATGCTTGTCTTGACGTAATACAGGAGTGGAATTGTGAGCGTTGGAAGAGGGATGTAGTGAAGGCTTCAGTTTTCCTCTCTCAAGCTCAGCATCCCTCCAGAAGGGCTTGCTTCCACAGTCCCACTGCTTCCCACAGCAGGGGATGGGAAGTTTCAGGATTGTCTGCATCTTGGCCACTGGCCTGTGAAGTTTTCCTTGTGGGCTGGAGATAAATCTGAAACCAGTTTCACCCTTCAGAGGGCATATTCCACAGAGACACTTCCTGGAGCAAAAGGTTTTTCAGTGGACGTCCTTCTGTGCCTCCCATTGGGCAGCAAAATGCCAGCACTGACAGTCCAAGGCTTGGAAACCAGTGGGGCAGCTGGGTTCTGTAGGACTGCAGCTGTAGTTCCTCAGCATTCTGTGGTCATGATGCTGTCACTTACTCCCAGTTCACCTTTAACAGCTTTATTTGCATTGTGGCCTCTAGAGAATTCCTTTCTAATGGGAGCTGAGACTCAGGCAAACAAAGTGTATCCATGGCATTCATCCAGTTCTTTCTGGCTCCCCGAGGGAGATGAAGTTAACAGGGAAAAGTTAGGTGTTGATTGTTTTGGTCCATGTGCTTTGCTTGCTTTCATTAATGGCTGGATAACAGGTAGCTTTTATGCCTCCTCACGTTACAACTGAAACCTGAGATGGCTTTTCCTAGGAAGTGAACAGTTGCATTAAGTGCTATTGCTGTTTCTCTCGGACAGGTATTTGTTGTCTGCCTCTTGCCAAAAGCTTACACTGAGAAGCCTTATTTTGAAAGGGGAAAGGGAAAGAGAGAAATTTTTAAGTGAAATAATAAATTTGCCACAAACTGTAGTGTACTGTCTCGTGCACTTCCCCAGCCAAACCTACCTGACATTAGCTAAAAGTAGCGCGCCCAGAAATCAGCAGCATGACCATATCCTTTCCTTCGCTTTTTCCTGTTGTTCAGCCCTGCACTGAACAGCAGTGGGACTGGTGGGGTTCTTACAGTGAGTATTCAGATGTTCAGGTGGTGTTTTACATGTGTGAGCACTTGTGAGTCAAATTAGAAACGACAGCTCTCGATCTAAGCACCGAATAAGTGGATTTAGTTTTGAAAGTATTCATACAGGAATGTGTGGGGAAGGAAACTGGGGATTCCGTGGGTGTTTTTCCCATTCCTGTTGGGAAGATGGCAGGTCATTTCCTAGGCAAGTCTGCTGGAAATAAAGTTGGTAATGCTCGTGCTGGGTAATGGAGGTGTGACACTTCACTCTTGCTGTGAAGGAAGGAGAAGCCAATTATGGTAATATTTTGTTTAGGTTCAGATGATGCTGAGATGCTGCTTCTGAAAGCTGCACTGCTTCAGGTCATGTCTTCATCAGAAGGTTGTGCCCCACTTGGTAGCACAGAGCAACTTTGATTTTAGCAAGCTGCTAAAAGGTATGTGATGGGGGTTTGTATTTCCTCCAGTGTTTTCTCTGGCTGTTTACAAAGTCCACAGCAGAAAGGAAGGTTTGCTTTTCTGTGGAGATAAAGGAGCTGTTTTCTAAAAGTAGCCCATTTTAGTTTCTCTGTTATGTTTTTATTATTTATTAAGTTTTTGTTGTTTGGTCTTACTGTTGAATTGCCTTGGTGGTGACTTTTTAAAATGTGGTGTTGTTTCTCGAATGAGGGCCACAAAGATCCTACACAGGCTCTGAGAGGCTCAGACACCAGTGCTTTGTGCTGCTGATGTCAGGTCAGATGGGGGCAGCTCAGGTTCTGATTGCACTGCGACAGCTCCCTGACCTGTCACAAGAATAAGTGAGGTTATTCATGAGCTGGTGATAGCAGTGATGCAGGGAGAGACATGAGTGTGAAGTTCCATTGTCTGGAGCAAGTATTGTCGTGGTACAAGCATTTGTTGAGTTAAATTCTGTATTTTGCTCTCCAGTTTGTCCATCCTTTGTCCTGCCTGTAGGTCACAGCTTTTCAAGGTTGCTGAGACTGATAGAAGAGATTTTATATTTCCATGCACGACCAGTGCTTTGTGCTGGGGTTAGCTGATGAAATCTCCCTCCGAGGGCTGGATTCCCACCTTGGGTTGGCCAGCCTTCCCTGCAGTGTGTCTGGGGATCCCATGACATGAAGATCTGTGAATTGCCAGCTTGTCTCACAGTTGTGTTCTAAACCCTAAAACAGGAGTGTTCTGAAGTCTCAGGCAGAGGAACCGAAGTGAAGTTTGTTTCTTGCGTTCACACCTCAGGTATCGTCACTGGAAAGGGCCTGCGGGAGGAGATCCCTCCTCTTCTGCAGCACCATATCCTGAAAGTGGCTTTAGAACTTCCTGCCAGCAAGTTTGCCTGGTTCAGAGGACAGGTAAGAGGCTGGTGCAAAATTATGTTTGCTTGCTCTGTTGTCCTCAAATGTTTTCCTCTGGCATCGCCTAGTTTTAAATTAGTCCAGCCATTTTAGGGGTGACCCTTTTGTAAAGCAGCAGGAATTACAGTCTTAGCAGTAGTGAAAACTCCCTTCTGAGCTGGAAGGTTTTTTACAAGGAAAACATTTTTTGCCTCCCTGATGAACGGAGGAGAAGGTTGCTGTAGCTCTTTGTGTCTCTGGAGATGTTCCCTCACAAGAAAGAGTGTGCTGGATTCCACTTGTCTGGAAAGCCTGAGCTACAGACCAGGGAAATGAGCTACTGATGGGAGCCGTCCCACCCCTTCCCAAGGAGGATTCCAACATTTTTTAATGCTCTCCATAATTGGTGGAAACCATCAGGGCCCCAGCTCTATTTTACTGCAGGCTTGTCAAATAAGTACTCTGTCAAGACTTGGCTTGTCATGTCAGGAGAAAGGAGTGGACCTGGCTTTGAGGAGGTAGCAGGGATAGACATGGAATGATTAGGGAATGAAATATGATTGATGAGGGAAGTTGCTTTGTCTTGGGCCCTTTCAATAGTTGGGGGTTTCTGTTACTACGGTCTTCTTCCACTTTTCAGGAAAACATTTTGCAAATGAATGCAACGATGCTGGCTCATTGACTGCAAAGTAGTGTAAATGATCCCACTGGTTTCTGGCCTTGGGACTTTTGGGCAGGTCTGTAAAGTAACACGCTTACCTTGCGTATCATTGTCAGTGCAACATAGTCCTATACAGTGTTGCTGTAGCAGAGGAATTCTAATACATTTTTCTTGTAGGACATCTCTGAAACAGAGAAGCTATCTGGTGAAAAATCAGTCTTCTATTTACTGATGAAAATGTTTGTTACAAGTACCCACTCTCATCTGAAAACTTCCAGCAAACAATTAATCATCAACGTACATATTTGAATTGAAATATCGGGATATTCACTATATCCCACTGGTCTGAAATGCCAGGATGGTAAATTTTTTTCTTGAAGCAGCAGATACCTTTACTGCATGATTGTGTGGTCGACACCTGATTCAGGTTTAATTTAGCGATGATTTTCTTTGTTAGATCAGTAGTTTTCTAAACTGTCCTACAGGCTATTGTTAAGGCGCACTTTTTTTCTGCCTGTGATGACATGAAGATGTACAACCCTCTGAAAGCAGTATAACCTGCTTTCCAGAAATTATAGAGGTAAGGTTTTTAGTGTCCACTGTGCAGTTGACAAGTCCCACTAGTGAGTGGAAAGAAAAGGCCTCTTGAGTTGAGGGGGTGAGGAGAGTGGCAGGTACTTCTTTTCATCGACCTGCTCTTCCTCTTTTCTTTCCCAAAAGAAGGAATCATGAAGTTACTGTACAAAAAGATCTGCATCTCCTGGAGTTTTGTATTTGAGGTGCTTTGAGGTTTATTTACACACCTCCCCCTTTGTTTCCTGGACAAGTTTTACGTGACAGTGGAGTGTTTGAGTACACATGGAAGGGAACTTTCAGTTTGGCTGGAACATTTGGATAATGCAACAGAAGACCAGAAGGAAGCAGTGATTCAGCTTTTGGAAAGGGTAACAGTGTTCAAATTAGCTGGATAAACAATGCAAAGAATAATTGTTGGGGGTTAGGTTTGTTCCTTCTTTCTCTAAAGAATTTTTTCCCACAAGTTACCAAGGAGACCAAGTGTTGGATACTTGAGAGTACTTAACTGAAACAAAGAGGTGGACAAAGGTGGAAGGGGGAGATAACGCAGGTGGGCTCTTGCAGGTGGGCTCTTCTTTTTCCTGCGTTCGGGAGAGAGAGAGAATGGCTGTTGCTGGCTGGAAAAGTTTCACTGTGGCCTAAAGGATCCAGTCCTGGAAAATCTACTATCATCAGTTCTGCCTCGCCTTCGGCTTCTTCTTTGCTAGATGAGGATTGGAGAGTTTTTAGCAATTGAGAGGAAGGATACAAACAAGAGATAAGAAAATTAACAGCAGTAGTAAGGGAAGAAGAAAAAGGGAGATGTGGACAAGGACCACCAAAGCAAGGACCACCCCGACTAGGGAAAGACCAGTGTGCATTCTGTAAGAAATTTGGAAGCTGGAAGAACCAGTGCCCAGAACAAAGAAAAGGCGATGGTTAAAGGAGACTGAAAAGGGGAGGGGGTGGTTGCTCACATCAAAGAAGACTGAGGAGGACCAGAGGATTTTACCCTAGGGGAGCCTCTGGTTGTAATCAAGATAGGGAACAAAGGAAAGGAAATGAAATTTTGGGGGGACACAGGGACAACGTACTCAGTGTTAAATAAAGCTTTAATACCTATAACAGATGATTTTAATACCTATGACAGATGATTGTGGTATGGTGAAGGAGGCAATTGGCCAACCTGAAAGTGTATTTATGTAGACCACTGAAATATAAACTTGGGAAACAATGGGGAATTCGTAAGTTTTTATACATGCCCAATGCCCCATCAGCACTTTTGAGTAGAGATTTATTGGAGCAACTAGAAGCAAAGATAATATTCAAAAATGGAGAGATTATTTTGGAGGTTAAGGATTGACAATATGTGGAATGGTTAAGCTTAGTGTCAATAGCCAATGGGACCAAAACTAAAAGTGAAGAAGAGACTAGCAGAAAAGGAATGGATCAGGTATTTCCTGGGGTATGGGCTTCTAACATACCATTGAGGGCAAAGAATGCACCTCTAGTGCAAATTGAACTTAAAGAAGGAAAACAACCAGTTAGAGTTAAACAGTATCCCTTTAAAAAAGGAAGACAGGGAAGGGATTAGCCCAGTAATTGAAAACTTTTTGCAGATAGGGCTATTAAAAGAGTGTCAGTCTGATTTTAATACTCCTATTTGGCCTGTTAAAAAGCCTGATGGGTCAGACTGAGTAGTATACAGGATTTGCAGGCTGTTAATAGGCTAATTGAAAATTTACACCCACTGATTGCCAACCCCTACACATTGTTAACCCATTTAACACCTGAACTAATTTGGTTTACCATTTTAGATTTGAAAGATGCTTTCTTTTGCCTTCCTCTCCATGAAGCCAGCCAGACAATTTCTGCATTTGAATGGGAAAGACCCAAGAATGGGCGCAAAACCCAGCTCACATGGACAGTTTTAACCCAAGGATTCAAACACTCTTCCATGATATTTGAAGAACAGCTTGAAAAATACTTGGAATCCTGGGAAGCCCCATCAGGAGAAGGACAGCTGTTGCAGTATGTAGATGACCTCCGGATAGCTACTTGAACTGAAGAGACATGCGTGGATCGGACAGTAAGCCTCCTAAACTTTTTGGGTCTACAAGGGTATCGAGTATCCCAGAAGAAAGCTCAGATAGTGAGGCAAAGAGTTTTCTACCTGGGCTACGAAGTCAGTGCTGGACAAAGGATCTTAGGGCAGGATGGCAAGGAAGCAACATGCCAGACCCCAAAACCCCAGACAGTAAAGGAACTGAGAACCTTTTTGGGCCTGACAGGCTGGTGTAGACTGTGGATTTACAATTGTGGATTTACAATCCCCTATATGCCTTGGTTATAGAAGGAACCAGAGACCTCCAATGGACAAAAGAAGCAACACGAGCCTTCAACCACCTAAAGAAGGCCCGCATGTCAGCTCCAGCCCTGGGACTTCCAGATGTGAGTAAACCATTCTTTTTGTTTCCTCACAAAAAGCAGGAGATTGCTTTGGGAATACTGGCACAAGACCTGGGTCTGTGTCACAGGGCAGTCACCTACTTTTCCAGGCAGCTGGATGCAGCAGCCAAGGGATGGCCAGGGTGCCTCAGAGCCACTGCTGCAGTGGTGATGAGCATTCAGGAAGCACACAAGTTCACCCTAGGCCAGAAGATGACTGTGTCCCACAGTCATGCTAGAAGATGCTAGCAGATCTAGAAGATACTAGTGTCCCACACAGTGTCTGCAGTCCTGCAGGTAAAAGGCAGACATTGTCTTTCCACACAGAGGTTCCAGAAATACCAAGCCATAATGGTAGAGCAAGATCATGTAGAAATTGTGATAACTAATCTTGTGAACTCAGCTTCCTTTGTCAGTGGGGATACGGGAGAACCAGTGATCCATGATTGCCTGGAGACCATCAAAGCCACCTACTCCAGTCGCCCAGATCTGAAGGACACCCCTCTCGAGGACCCTGAGACTTGATTTACTGATGGAAGCAGCTGTGTGATCAGTGGAAAAAGACATGCTGGGTATGCAGTTACCACAAGCAGAGAAGTAATAGAGTCTGGACCATTACCAACCAACACCTCTGCACAGAAGGCTGAAATAATTGCCCTAACCTGGACTTTAGGACAGGCAAAAGGAAAGAAAATTATTATTTATACAGATTCAAAGTATGCATTTGGGATGGCTCATGCTCATGGAGCCATCTGGAAAGAAAGAGGACTGTTGAACTCACCAGGGAAAAGTATTAAACATTCCCAGGAGATAATAAAACTATTGGGGGCAGTCCTGCTACCTGAAAAAGTAGCCATCATGCACATCAAGGAAATGAGCAGGTGGACAGAAAGGCAAAAGAAGCAGCTAAAGGTGAGGTGATTATTGAGACAGTTGAGGCAGCCTTAATTCCAGATGGACAGATTTCTACTGAAGGTAAGTCAAGGTATAGCAAAAAAGAACAAGATGCTAACTGAGCAAGAAAATGGAAGTTATAACCAAGAAGGGTGGGCAATCACAGATGAAGGAAAAGGAAGACTTGTGATTCCCTATTACATGCCATGGTCATTGGTGAAAGAGGAACATGAGAAAACACACTGGGGAATAGACACTCTATATAACTATTTGAAGGACAGAATCATAGCCAGAATTTTGCAAACAACAGTAATTCCAGTGACTCGCCAATGTAGCCTTTGCCTCCAAACTAATCCCAAAACTATTCCTAAACCAAAGCTTGGACAGACTGGAAAAGGTTATGGGCCTGAGCAGCAATGACAAATTGATTTTTCAGAACTACCCAGGATGGGGAGGGTATCGATATTGGTATTTACAGAAACCTCTTCAGGGTGGCCAAAAGCTTTCCCTACCAGAACTGCCAAAGCACAAGAAGTAACCAAAGCATTGTTACAGGAAATAATACCGTGTTTTGGAGTCCCAGGCACAATGTCTTCAGACAGGGGGCCACATTTTATTTCAAAACTTGAGCAGCAAATTAGCCGGCACCTAGGCATAGACTGGGAACTTCATATCCCATATCATCCTCAGTCAAGTGGCCAGGTGGAAAAAATGAACCATCTGATTAAGCAGCAAATTGTAAGACAGGACAAGAAGCAAAGTTACCTTGGCCTAAAGCTCTTCCAGTAGCATTATTACGAATTCAGATGAAGCCAAGGACAAAAGAAAAATGAAGTTCTTTTGAAATATTGTATAGAAGATCATATGGGGTCCAAGAAGGAACAACACCTACCCAAGTAGGGGAAGAAACCCTACACGGGTGGTCCTAAACAGAGAAATTGAGAAACATGTGGCTGGGGCTCAAAGGAGAGAACTAGATGGGCCAGTACATAACATACAGCCAGGGGATTATGTATATGTTATGTCTTTTGCAGAAAAGACTCTGGAACCCCAGTGGGAAGGACCATTCCAGGTGCTCCTCACCACCTTTACTGCAATCAAGATCAGAGAGCAAAGCGCCTGCATTCATCACACTCGAGCGAAGAAGGCTCCTGAAGTGATCTGGAGAGCCACACCAGGTGACAATGAACTAAAACTGAAGCTTATTCGGGAAAGTGAATGGTGTGTGTGTAAAATGTTAGAATAGGTCAATAACTTTTGAAGAATAGAAAGATTTGTAGTTGTTATGGAAAATCAAACAGGCATAGTTTGGAGAATTGTGGCCTTTGCAACCATCGTTATAGGCACCGCTGGGGTTAAGGCAACACCACGCACATATAATGTGACAGGTATATAGAGGTGTCAAGGAAAAGCCTATGATTTTCACTCCAGTAGGTTTTTGGGGCATATGTTGAAGGTTACAAAGGCAATTTCTAGGAAAGGAAAAAACATTTGGGGATATGAATACATGTGCTCAGGACACATTCCATTAGTCTTAGCAAGAACCCATGAAACACATCCAAATTGGTCCTGAATGTTGTGACAAATGTTCAGGCAATGGCAGCCTGAGCATCCCTGGGAGGGAGGGAGGGAGGGAGGGAGGGAGGGAGGGAGGGAGGGAGGGACTACTACCCAAGAAGCTACTGGGCAAGATAATACTGGGCAAGAAACTAATCTCCAAGAAACTACTCCCCAGGACACTACTGACCAAGAAACTACTCCCCTAGGAAGTACTGGGCAACAAAGTGTTTGAAGTGCAATCACTGTGCTGTATGGCAAGACTGCAGGAAAAGAAAGAAGCAGAGAAGGAAGGATAGAATTGTTTGTCCAGACTGTGAAATTATCGCCCTTGTTTTTGCTATGTTCCTGTCCCAGTACGAAGAACCGGAATTCTGCACCAGAAAATGCAACAGCAGTTACTGAGTTCATCCTAGAGGGTTTCCCAGAGCATGATCCAAAACATCCATGATGTTTTTATCTCAGGTCCTTCTGCTCATGTACCTGACAACAGTGATGGGGAATGAAACCATCCTTTTCCTCCTGTGTGTGGATCACCACCTGCAAACCCCCATGGACGTTTTCATCTGCAGCCTGGCCTTCCCGGAAATCTGGTTTACATCCTCCACAAGCATCAAATGGTTTGTGATGCTGAGTTCTGGTCAGAACACTCTCTCACTAGGCAGCTGCTTTGCCCAAAACTATTTTTATTTTGCCCTGGGCTGCACAGAGTTCTTCCCTGGTTGTCATGTCCTTTGACCACTGTGTTGCCATCTGCCACCCTTTGCTCTACGCTGACATCACAAAGCCTCAGCTCTGTGTCCACCTGGGTGTTGCTGCTTGGGTCCTCGGCTTTGTCCTGCTGAGCTACCGCTGCTCTTCCTCTCTGAGCTGTCTTTCTGTGGCTCCAAGATCCCCCATTTCCTCTGGGACAACTCCCCCTTGTTCAAACTGTCCTGCTCTGACACCAGCCTGCTTTGGGAAACAGACTCTGTCTTCTTACCGTGTGTCGTGCTGGGCTCCTTATGTTTGACTCTGGCATTTGACATCTGCGTCCTTTTCTGTGTTCTGCATCTTCCAGCAGCCTCTGGGAGGAAGAAAGCTTTGACTACGTGTTCTTCCCATCCCATCACCTTATCCATTGCCCGTGGGAGCTGCATTGCTCTCTGCACGTGTCCTGCAGAAGATGTTTCCTTGAGGACCAACAGAACTGGAGCTCTGCTGAACACAGTCCTGTTCCCATTCCTAAATCCATTCATCTGCAGCCTTGGGAACAAATCTGTGATCCTGGCCCTGAAGAAATCCATTGCCAGGCCAAGAACAAAGCCTTTCCTCCAAGCATGGTGCATTTCTGGAAAGCCATCCCAAGGATCTGGTATCATCTGTTACACAAAACCAGTGCCTGTGTGTGCAGCCTCCAAACACGGCTGCCTCAGGAGATTGATGCTCCTGCTGGGTTGTGTCAGGTTAAGAGAGAAGAGACTCATCTGCACTCCCAGACAGGGCACCAACAATGGCAGCAGGACAAACTCAGTTCATTCTCTGCCCGGGCTGCTCCCGGGCCCATCTCAGGAGAGCCACCAGCTCATTAAGAGCCCATCTCTGGAACAGAGAAGAGCTCAGAGGAACAGTGGCAAGTGACAATCCAAATTACAGCTCCTGAGCGATGGACACCTTGTCCCAGCTCCTTTCCTGGGACAGCCATCAGCCCTGCTTTGAAACCCCAAAGTTTGAAACCCCAAAGTCACCCTCCCAGTAAAGAAAGACTTTCTCCTGTGCAGTCTAAACCCTCCCTGGTACAGCTTTGAACCATTCTCACACGTTCCATCCCAGGATATCAGGGAGAAGAGAAAGGGAAATGCAGGGCAGAGCCAGGGGGGCAGCGAGATGGGAGTGTGCAGCCTGCAGGGACACAGCAGCAGCTGTGGGACAGCGCAGGACAAGCTGTGCTGGACGTGGCCAAGGGCCCGGCAGGGCTGGCAGTGCCCAGGAGAAGCCAAGTCTTGGTGCCCTGGGGCACAGCAGGGTCTGTGCCACCAAGGGCTGGGAGGGGACACCTTGTCCTGAGGCCCTGGGGCCTCCTGGCACAGCCCCAGCAAGGCTGGGCACTGTCACCCCCTTGTCCTGCCCTCAGCATCCCCCCACATCCATCCCAGTGGCCCCAGGGATCTGCTGGGACCAGTCCCTGGGGAGCCTTGGTCAGGAATGGCCCTGGGGGGCTCCTCAGTGCTCCCAGGGACTGCAGGTTTTTCAGAGCACTTTGGGTTTTGCTTTTGCCTGGGAGTCTCTGAGGGGTTTGTGCAATCACGGCCTCCAATTGTCTGCTGTAATTAGTCCCTTGAGATGTTTTGTCACTAACAACACTCAGTGGGGCTCATTAATGCCTCAAGTTACTCAAGAGTCATTAAAGTACTACTTTTTGACACTGAATCACTCTGAGAGGTTTGTGCAGTCATGGCCTCCAATTATCTGCTGTAATTAGTCCCTAGGGAGGCTTTGTACTGACACTCAGTGGGGCTCATTAATGCTCTGAGATACTCAATGTCTTTTAAGGTACTTTGGGTTTTCCTTCCCACACTCCGTCTCTGAGAGGTTTCTGGGCACTCTTGGCCTCCAGTTCTCTCCTCCAAGGAGTCCATGAGGAGCCTGTGTTGGGGATGGACCTCAGTGGGCCCCAGGAATGCTTTGAGACACGTTGGGTTTTTCCTCTGACTTGGACTCCTGGAAAGGTTTGTGCCATCTCCTCTCAGGCCCTGAGGGCTCAGCACCAAATGCACCACGGGGCTCTTTGGGATCAAGCAAGTCCTGACAAACCACGGCTCTGCCTTGATTTCCCTCTGCTCTGGTGCAGTTCATTAGGAAGGTTTTCTACTGCAGTTATGGAGAAAGATTTCAAAGAGCTTCTAAGAAATTCACATTCCTGTTATAAAGGGTGTGTTTTATTACTGTTCTCTTTGGAGCAGAGGTGATTGCAGCATTCTGTGATTGATGTCGATCCATGGTCCCTCCTTCGGTCTGGCCTGCTCAGAGAAGCTGTGCCTTGAGGTCTGACCCAGTGTGGACAACCTTGTTCCACATTCCCCAAGCCCATCCTGCCTGTCCTCACTCACCTGGGACCTGCTTTGCTCAGAGAGCTGCCTGCACTCAGGCAAAAAGGGCTTTTCTATTTTTGAAGCAACGTAAAACTCGTAATTTTCCCCACTGAAAACAGACACACTCCTCAAGTGTGTGCCAGCCCAAGGGGCCACCAAAACCACTCCAGCCCTGCCCTGGGCCGGCTGTGAGGGTGGATCAGCATCCCAACCTGCCCTGGGCCACTGCAAGGGGCTGTGGCCACGGACACACTGGGACAAACTGGGGACAATGGCAACACTGTGGGGAAGACTGGGGAATACTGGGGCGTGCTATGGAAGATACTGGGGGGAACTGGAAGGGAATGGGAATGAACTCAGGTGTATTGGGAGGGACTGGGCTGTACTGGTGATGAAATGGGCTGTAAAGGGGGGGACTGAAGGGGCACTGGGGTACAACTGGGCTGTACTGGGGATGAACTGGGCTGTACTGGGGATGAACTGGGCTGTACTGGGAAGGACTAGAGGGGCTGAATCGGCTGCTCCCGCCTCCGCAAACTCCCATTTGCCGAGGCTCCCGCCCGTCACCGCCAGCACCCAATCAGTGCCAGGAAACCGGGGCCTCGGGGCGGTGCCTGGTGTCGGTGCCACGTTTCGGTTTTGCCTTCAACTCCCGTCATGCACCGCGGCCCAATTGAGCCCCATTGCAGCCCGGACTACAATGCCCGTCATGCCCCGCGCTCCACAGAACCCCGCCCCCGTATCCCCCCTCCCCCCCATGTGTACCCTACGTTTCCCCCAGACCCTCCAGGATCCCTAAGTGCCCCCTCAGTATTTATTTGGAACCCCCCAAAATCGTCCCCGACTCCCCTGAATGTTCCCAACCCCAGAGATGCCCGTTAGAGCCACTTCTGGGAATTCATCTCCGATCATACCCCGTGCTCTCAGAGCTCTGCCCAACACAGTCTCGCGCCGAAAATTCCTGCTGTGCCCCGTGTCCTAAAGCGCCCGGTTCGAGCTCCGCAAGCTCCCCCCAATTCCTCCCGAACCGCACACGTTTCCCCCGAGGGCCTCAAGTCGCGACTCGGACGCAGAAGTGTCCGCCAAGCGCCTTCCCGGACCCGCCACAGCTCGGCTTTATGCACTTCCGGGACTACAGCTCCCAGCATGCTCCGCGGCGCACACGGAGCCCTATTCCAGCCGTGACTCCATCTCCCGTCATGCCCCGCGCCCCACCGACAGCCATTGGAGCCGCGCCTCGAACTCCCGTGATGCTCCGCGGCCCCGTTACACCGTGTTCTACCCGCGCCTACAACTCCCATCATCCCCCGCGCCCCAGAGAGTCCCCTCAGGGCCCCCAAGTGCCCGCCCGGACCCCGAAGGGCCCCAGATTCCCCTCCCTGACCTCCAAGTGCCCACCCGGCTCCCCCAGATGTCCTTCAGACCCCAAATTTTCTTCAGATTCCATCCCCAGGTTTAGAACTGCCCCAAATGTGCCCCAGAAATGTCTCCGTGGACCCCAAAGTGGCCCCTTTTACCCTGTCTGAGAAAACGATAAAGAAGATTACAAAAGGAGTAAAAATAGAACTAATTAGCATAAAGCGGGATAGAATCAATAGCCAGATGTTGTCAATGAATTAATGAAGGGAATTGTGTTACTTAAAACCAATGACCAATAATTTTTTGGGTCGCTAAAAATGTATCAATTTTTTTAAATACATGTAAAACATAGGTTAAAACGTATATAATAATATTTTATATATTTATAAGTATTATTATAATTTCCTTATAATTTTTTTAAAAAAGAAAAATTGCTAATTTACAAAAATTATTTCAGATGTCAGTCCTTGGTGGGTCATTTCAGACACGGTGAGGTTGGGGTGAGGAGCAGGTTGTCCAAACAGGGTCAGCCTGCAAGGGGCTCATTCTCCATGCCCAGACCTCCTAAGGAGACACTCAGCATTAAGATCACTTGTAGAATACGTCTTTCATGTCGGCAATGATCTGAAAAATTAAAAAAAATGCACCCTGTATTAGAAAAAACTCAGGAGGTGCACTTTGAAATCTTCCTCCATAAGAGAACTCCAAACTGGCTCCAAGCAGCTGCACAAGCCCTGGAGACGAAGACAAGTGAAGGAAGAAAAGGAGGTCGTGACTGCTTTCTGGATTTGAATCAGCCCCATGCTGGATTTGGGGCTGAGTCCAGAAGCTCCAGGCACTGAGAGAAGGTTGAAGAAGCTGCTCAAGGAGGCAGAAGCAAAACTCCAAGTCCCTTGGAGCATCCCTGGGCCCCACTGAGGGCAGGGAGTGCCAAAGGCTCCCCAGGGACTGCTGAGAGCAGATCCTTGAGGCCAGGATTGCAGGGAGCCGCAGGCTGTGAGCAGGGAACTGCAATGCTGAGCAAGGCCTGGGCTGGTTGGAGGCAGCAGAAAGGCCAAGCCCTGAGCCCAGGCCTGGCACAGCAGGGCCTGTCCCTCCCGGGTGGCTCGGGGCTGCTTGTGGGGCAGTGGGATGGGAGGGGCAGCGAGGACAAATGGCACAAAGCTGTGTGACACTCCCGATCCTCATGGCACTGCGGGCCAGTGTGACACAGCAGGGCCTCATGGAAACAAGAGGCCGTAATGAGCCTGCGGGGCTGTAACACCCCAGAACACTGAAATAATGGGGGTACCCAAAGGTTCTCTTACTCGAGTTTGGTGCACAAGGAGAAATGCCAACCAGATAGTCTCAGGATGAACAGATGCACAGAATATTCTTATTTGCAAGGAACAGTCAAGGATCATAAGTCCAACTCTTATGTGAATGGCACACAGAGGGACTGAACCCACAACCTTAGTGATATTAGCACCATACTTTAACCAACTGAGCTAAGAGGTCAAAGCAACACACAGCTCTACTGGCAAAATAGAGAAAATCAAGGAACTTGGAAAACCATTTAATAAAACATCCAACTCAAAACTCTTATCATAGCAGTAGCTTCATTGACTTAGCCCATTTGACCTGGAAACCTTTACAGAATTACAGAATGACAAAATGACTAGATTGGAAGAGACCTCCAAGATCATTGAGTTCAACCCATGTCCCAACACCTCACCTAAGCCATGGCACCTAGTGCCACATCCAGTCTTTTTTAAAACACATCCAGAGATGGTGATGCCACCACCTCTCCAGTCAGATCATTCCAGAACTTTATCACCCTTTCCGTAAAAATCTTTTTCCTAATTTCCAACCTATATTTCCCTTTGTGCAGCCTTAAGACTCTGTCCTCTCATTCTGTCAGTGGCTGCCTGGAGAAAGAGACCAAGCCCCACCTGACTACAAACACCTTTCAGGGAGTTGTAGAGAGTGATAAGGTCACCTCTGACTTTCTCCAGGCTGAACAACCCCAGCTCCCTCAGTCATTCCTCACAGGAGTTGTGTTCCAAGCCCCTCACCAGCCTTGTTGCCTCCTCCGGACACATTTAAGCATCTCAAGGTTATTCTTAACTGAGGGCCCAGAACTGGACACAGCACTCGAGGTGTGGCCTCAGCAGTGCCGAGTACAGGAGAAGAATGACCTCCCTGCTCCTGCTGGCCACACCATTCCTGATCCAGGCCAGGTGCCATTGGCCTTCTTGGCCACCTGGGCACACTGCTGCCTCATGTTCAGTTGGCTGTCGACCAGAACCCCCAGGGCCCTTTCTGCCTGGGCACTGTCCAGCCACACCGTCCCCAGCCTAGAGCACTGCAGGGGTTATTGTGGCCAAGATGCAGGATTCAGCACTTGGACTTAATAAACTTCACCTTGTTGCACTCTGCCCACCCATCCAACTGTTCCAGGTCTCTCTGCAGAGCCCTCCTACCTGCCAACAGATCGACAAATGTTCCCAGCTTAGTGTCATCTAAAAATTTACTAAGAAGAGATTCAATAGCCCCATCCATGTCATCAATACAAATGTTGAACAGAGCTGGCCCCAGCACAGACCCCTGAGGAACACCCCTGGTGACTGGCTGCCAGCTGGATGCAGCACCCTTCCCCACCACTCTCTGGGCCCGGCCATGCAGCCAGTTGTTAACCCAGCAAAGAGTGCTCCTGTCCAAGCCGTGGGCTGCCAGCTTTTCCAGGAGCGTGCTGTGGGAGACAGTGCCTAAGGCCTTGCTGAAGTCGCAACAGACAACATCCACAGCCTTTCCCACATCCACCACACAGGTCACCTGGCCAGAAAAGGAGACATAAAAACTGGTCAAACATGACCTACCCCTCCTAAACCCATGCTGGCTGGCTCTGATACCCTGTCCATGAAACAATATAAACTGCTCCGTGACCTTTACCATGTACTGAGGTCAGGCTAACTGGCCTATAATTACCAGGATCCTCCTTCCCACCCTTCTTGTGAATGGGTGTCACATTGCCCAGCTTCCAGTCATCTGGAATCTCACCAGTGGGCCAGGACTGTTGGTAAATGATGGAGAGCGGCTTCACAAGCTCATCTGCCAGCTCCCTCATCACCCTGGGGTGGATCCCACCTGGGCCCATAGATCTATGAACATCCAAGCAGCTCAGCAGTTCTCTGACTGCCTCCTCCTGGACACTAAGTTCCCTCCCACATCCAGTACAGAACAAAGGTTGGCCTTCCTATTGCAGTTAATATATTTGAAAAACTTTTTTTAATATCCTGTACAAAATTGCCAAATTAAGTTTGAATTGAGCTTTGGACTCCCAAACACTTTTCCTACATGCTCTAGCAATCCCCTTAAATACTCCTTGACCTGACCCTCCTTCCAAAGATGATACATCCTCTTTTTATTCCTAAGTTCCTTCAAAACCTCCTTGCCCATCCAGGCTGGACGTTTGCCTCGTCAGCTCATCTTTTGGCACACAGGGAAAGCCTGTTCCTCTGCCCTCAAGATCTCTGCTTTGAAGTACGCCCACCTTCCCTGGACTCCTTTGTTTTTAAGGGCTGCTTCCCTAGCAACTCCCTGAATAAGTCTTGTAAATAGGCCAAAGTCTGCTGATTGGAAGTCCAGTGTAAAAGTCTTCTTGATGTTCTTCCTGATTTCACCAAATATCGAGAACTCTATAATTTCATCATCACCGTGTCCCAAGGAGCCTCCAACCACCACATCTCCCACCAGCCCTTCTCTATTTGCAAACAACAGGTCGAACATAGGCCCTCCCCTGGTGGGGCTCACTCACCAGCTGCAACAAAAAGTTGTCCTCCATACACTCCAAAACCTTCCTGGACTGCCTCTTTCCTGCTATATTAAGTTCCCAGCAGATATCTGGCAGCTTAAAGTCACCTACAAGAACAAGGGCTGGTGATCCTGAAACATTCTCCAGCTGCTTTTAGATTAAGTTGTCCACCTCTTCTTCCTGGCTGGGTGGATGATAACAGACTCCCAGCAGGTTCCCCTGGTACCCCCGTCCTGTTTTCTTAGGGTACAACGGTAACAATGAAAACCTTACCAAGGGCACAACTCCCAAGTCCACAAGGAAAAGAACAGACAAGCTGTCAAGTTCTTCAAATATTTGTCCTGCTTTGCTGCAAGACTCCTACTGCACACACAGTGTGGAAAGCCAAGGGAAGCTGCAGTTGGTGGCACGTCTTGTGACAGAAGCTGCACCTCGTTCTCCAGGAAGTGTTCTTGGAAAGAGCAGACGGGACTGTGGAGAAGATTCTGGGAAAACTGAAAGAGCATTTAAGAAATGAAATGAAAATGTATAGAACCAATACTAAGATGTCCTTGTCAAATGATTTTGATGCTCCCCTTTTCCATCTTGCACTACTTCTCCATCCCATGAACTACAAATGGATCTCACCTCTAAGATCCATGATTTGGCAAGTTTGAGATGCTGTAAAATACCATGAGCTACACACAATTTGCCTTCCCCTGTTTTTCTTGGAAAGCAATGCTGGAGACACAAGTGCAGTGCTTGGGCCAGGTACAAATTCTGCATTCAGGGAACGTGCTCTGACAGTGTCTGACCCTCAGCAGGGACAATGCACAGCAGCAACCAAGGGGAATGCTCTGCCACAGTGCAGGAGTCAAGACTCTGTGTCTTGGCTCCTGTGGGCAAAGTTCCCGTGTTTGGACAGGCTCGGGGCTGCCCCCGGGGAGCGCGGGGCTCGGCGTGGGGCTGAGCGGGCAACGGACAAACGGACCCGGGGAAAAACGGCCCCGGGGCTTCAGTTGCTACAGCAGCAGCGGCAGCAGCGGCAGCAGCGGCAGCAGCAGCGGCAGCAGCAGCAGAAAAAGGACTATTCTAGACTTCCTCCTGCTTTTCCTCTCCCTCTCCCTTAGTCCCGCACCCTCTCCCGATCTCCCTGTCCCGGTGTCCCCGTCCTCTCGCAGTCTCCCTCTCCCCTGCAGGGCCGGGCCATGCCCCCGGCCCGCCCCCGGCCCCGGGTGGGGCTGCCCCGTCTCCGCCCCCGGCCCCGGGCCTCCCGCCGCGGTCTCGCCTCCGCCGGGCTCTGGCTGTCCTGGCGATGGCGGTGGCGGACGAGGATCAGTGCCTGGGGCTTCAGCGGCATCGCCGCCCTTTGCCTTCGCCTGTGCCGAGCCCGGCCCCGGCCCCGGCCCCGGCCCCGGCCCCGGCCCCGGCCCCGGCCCCGGCCCCGGCCCCGGCCCCGGCCCCGGCCCCGGCCCCGGCCCCGGCCCCTCCCGGGCCCCGCGGAGGACACAGGTGGCGCTGCCGCTCCCGCGGCCTCCGCCGCAGCTTCCCCGGCCCGAGCTCCGCCGCTCGGCAGCGTGGCCGCCGGCCCCGAGCTGCCGCTGTCGCCTTGCCAGGAGCGAACGCCTGGGGATTCCCGGCCCGGGGCGGTTGAGGGGCGCTCGGGGGCTGTTGCTGGCCCCGGGCCGAGCACTGACAGCCACGTCTCGCCGGCAGGGAAGGCGCAGCAGGGCCTCCAGGAGCAGTACCGGCTGGGTTCGCTGCTGGGGCGCGGCGGCTTCGGAAGAGTCTTCGCAGGGACGCGGCTCTCGGACGGCGCACCGGTGAGCGGCGGGGCTGGCGGCGGGCGCAGGAGGAGGAGGAGGAGGGCGGAGGAGGAAGAGCATGGGGCTGGGCAGCGTGGGCAGCGTGGGCAGCGAGCTCAGGCCGCTGCTCCCCTTGGCTTACAGGTGGCCATCAAAAGGGTGCCACGGAACCGCGTCCGGCACTGGGGAGAGCTGGTGAGTGAGCGGGGGCCAGCGGGAGAAGCCGGGGCGTGCCGGGCGGGGACGAGCCGAGGCCCGGCAGGGTGGAAGCCGCCAGGACGCCTCGAGGGAGAGCGGGCGTGGGGCCAGCGGAGGGTGCAGAACATCCCGGGCTGGGTGAGGTCTTCCCCACCCCTGGCATGGCCTCAGCCCCACTGACGGCATCGTGGTCATCCCACAGCCCAACGGCACCAGCGCACCGCTGGAGATCGTGCTGCTGGACAGGGTCTCCACTGGCTTCCCTGGTGTCGTCCAGCTGCTGGACTGGCTTGAGCTCCCCAGTGAAATCGTGATGGTGCTGGAGCGCCCGCAGCGGTGTCAGGACCTCCAGCATTTCATTCGGGCACGGAGGTTCCTGTCCGAGGAGGTGGCGCGGGAGCTGTTCCGCCAGGTGCTGGAGGCCGTGCGGCACTGCACCAGCTGCGGGGTCCTGCACAGAGACATCAAACCAGAGAACATCCTGGTTGACCTGGCCACCGGGCAGGCCAAATTGATCGATTTTGGCTGTGGCACCTACCTTCAAGACACGGCATACACGCAGTTTGCAGGTGAGCCCATGCAAGGATGTGCTCCCAGCTCCTGACATCTCATGGCCCAACATCTCACAGCCCAACCTGGGTGTGGCAGTGGGGATTCTCCCTTTTGCTGCCACTCATGGCACTGAGACTTCAGCTGAGTTGCTTTTGAGCAGGGGTGGGTTGGGGCCCAGCTTCCAGCCCTGCTGGCAGCCTTTGCCAGCCACTCTGCCCAGGACTGGGGCTGGGGCAGCCAGCCCGACAGAAACACCCGTGGGTGGGGCTATCAGAGAGCGTGGAGTCAGAACCTGTGCACCAGCCAGTTTGGTGTGCAGGTGAGAAAGGGCTTGGACTGCTCCTCTGGCCTTCTTTGTCTTGTGTTCATAATGTTATTTGGGGCAATGCAGGCAGGGAGAAGGAAGGCATGGTTTTCCTCCTGCTCTGAGTGGGTTTTTTCTTGTTCTGGTCAGGCCTTTCCAGGGCTTCTGCTGCCCTTTTCCTACACCAGTGGTTTCTTTTCCAATGCCCGTTTTTCACACAAAGCCCAGGTCCTGGTGGGAGGGCAGCGGGTCACACCATGTGCCACTGGGGCAGTCCCCACATGCCCAGGGATGCTGGGGCCAGGCTCTGGGAGCAGCAGCATCCCCCTGATGAACTCCATCTGTATTCCACAGGAACACCAGCATACAGCCCCCCAGAATGGACCGACTTTGGCTGGTACTACGGCGAGCCAGCTACCATCTGGTCCCTGGGCATGCTCCTGCACCAGATGGTCTGCGGGCAGCACCCTTTCAGGAGCGGCTGGAACATCAGCTGGGGCCAGCTCCCGCTGCCACAACGGCTCTCTCAAGGTGGATCCTCATCTCTGGGCACGGGGGGAATACCAGTGCTGGGAGACAGCAGTTGGCTCGTGAGCGTCCTGCTCTGGCAGCTGCTGAGGAGGTGACACATGTCCTGCTCTCCTGCTCTCCTCCAAAACAGGGAATTGATGGGAAAGTTTAGGCCCAGCTCTGAGCACATCCAGCATGGCCTGGGCATGGGAATATGGGGCAAAGCAGCCAGGGGCCTTCTCCAACTGACTGGCAGTTTCTGGTTTCTCTTCCCAGAGTGCAAGGATCTCATCAGGTGCTGTTTAGCCGTGGATGACATGGAAAGGCCTTCATTAGAAGACCTTTTTGGTGATCCTTGGATGCAGGAGATTCATCTGGAGTAGAAGAAGGGAGAGAGCCAGAGGTTCATTTTGATGCAGGGCCCTGGTAAGTTCCAGCTGCACACATGCCTTGGCAATCAGAAGCAAAGAAAGCCAGACTTTTTGTGCTGCCTGTGTCACTGCACAGGGGTCATCAGGTGGGCACAGGCAGCCCTTGTGCTGGAGCTGAGTTGCCATGCGAGTTGTTTTGGCTTGTGCTGGTTCACTGACAGCTGGGGCCCTGGGCAGAACACTGACAGCCTGGTCTCACCCCCAGGGAAGGAGAAGGAGCCCCTGGAGAAGCTGGACCAGGTGGGGCTGCTGCTGCTGGAGACAGTGAGGACGACAACAAGGATGACAACCTCTTCCTGAACCTGGCCACCAGCAATTGAAGGTGATGAACTTCAATTCTGGCACCTTCTTCAAAGTCAGGCTCCACAGCCAATTTGCAGATGAGTTCGCACACAGGGGGATGCTCCCAGATTTGGGCATTGCACAGCCTGGCCGGGAACCAAAGGTTCCCCCCTTTACTGGGGCTGATGCAACTGATTGTTCAGTGGGCTGCCAAGCTGCTTTTTGGCAGGGCTGGGGGCACGGGCTGGGGTGGTTCTGAAATGGGAGTCGGCTCCTGGCCCTGCCAACAGCCGCCACCCCCCACCATGCCCTGGGCTGGGGCTGGGGCAGCCAGCCCGACACAAACCAACCCCCAAGGTGGGAGCAGAGGTGGGACTCCAGAACCTGTGCTCGGCTGCTTTGCTTTGCCGGCAAGGAAGGACTTGGGCTGCTCCACTCCCTTTGTTTTCTTTGGGATCACCATTAGTTTGGGGGGCAGTGTAGGGGGGGAAGAGTGAAAGCATGGGCTTCCCTCAGTGGTGGGTGGGTTTTTCCCTAGCATGCAGGGCATGGGGGCTTCCTCAACCTCTGACAGAGATAGGATCTTTTACCTTTTCCCTTTTTTTCCTTTTTTGTCTGTAATCCCTTTGTGAATTTTATGTTTGTTTTTCTAAAGGAAGCCTTCTAGGTGGTGTCCAGTCTTGACTGGGAAGTGCTTGGGACCAGCTGTGGAGTGGATGAAGGAGAAGGCTGAGGACGTGGTTTGGGAGCAGCTTTTCTTTGCGCGGCGGATGGCGTGAGGTGTGTCCCCGTCTTGTTGGCACGGGTGGGGTAAGAGCTTTTGGGAGATGGCAGCCAGCCCAGGAGCATCCTGCTCTGGGCAGCTGCTGGGGAGGTGGATCTGCCCTGGCTGGCTGCAGGCTGGGCACGTGTCCTGCCCTCCTGCTCTGCTGCCAAAGGCAGCAATGATGGGCAGCTTTGGGCCCCGCTCTGAGCACGGCCAGCATGGCCTGGGCACCGCGGGCGGCTGGGACAAGGGCACAGGAGCCTTCAGCTGACGGGCGGTTTCTGGTTTCTGTCCTTGCAGCCGGGCTCTGCGGATGCTGAGGCTGCTCTGGGCTCTGCCAGGGCTCTGCTGGAGCTCAGCACCGGGCCGAGATCAGCCAAAGAAGAAACGGTGTGACCTGCAGCAGACTTGCCTTGAGCATTTTGGCAATGCAGCTCAAGTTTGCAGAGGATGCATCTCCAAGGGATAACATGACACCTCCCCAAAATAAAATTGTTCAATACCTTCTGAAATGAAATCTATCTGGGGTGACGCCAAATGACATTTTTCAGCTTGCTCAAGCTGTAGCTCAGGCCTTCTCTGAACAGTTCTGTCCCCCACCTGCATTTTCCTTCACAACTGCTCCCTATTTTCCCCCAGTGAGTGCCCAGCTGATTGCAGTCTCCATCACACTATTGCCATCCTTGGTGCCCGTCACCATGAGGAAGACCAAGCCCCAGGCTTAGGGACTCATCCTGTCACTGGCTGAGGGGCAGCAATGCCTCAGAGGTCTGGTGGCATTTTAGTGTCATTCAGAGCTGCTCTCTTGCCCTCAGCTCTCCTCACTGCTGAGTTCCCACTCCCTTTTCCTCATCCTTCCAGCAGGATGAGCTCTGTGAAGTCCCATGAGCCACCCCACTCTTCCCGGCCCACCCACCCACCTCAGTTAGGCTGAAGCTGAAGGGTCTGTGTGTGCCAGGGGCTCTGGGATGTCTCTGTACCCATGGACAGTAGGGTCTGTGTGTGCCAGGGGCTCTGGGATGTCTCTGTACCCATGGACAGAAGGGTCTGTGTGTGCCAGGGGCTCTGGGATGTCTCTGTACCCATGGACAGAAGGGTCTGTGTGTGCCAGGGGCTCTGGGATGTCTCTGTACCCATGGACAGAAGGGTCTATCTATACAAAGGTTTCCATAACATCATTGTTCCCTTGGGTATGGAATGAACACAGAGTGAAGGTGTCAGTCATGCTGCTTGTGCACTCCTTCCTTTCCATACAAGACACATCCATGCACACCCCCACATACAGATATTTTAAAAGGATAGGGATGGATAGAGATTTCCCACAGAGCTCTAGCTTTGGCACAACTCACTTGTTTGCTGATGGTCAGGGAATTTTTTTCCCAGCTCTTTGTGAGTAGGTTTCCAAGAGCTGAGGGGAGCCGCATTCAGAAGCAGTTTCAGGATTTCTAGGCAGGAAATGGAGCTGACAACCATCAGTGTAACTCGCCCTATTCATTGGGATGTGCTGCTGGTTCTTTAGGAATATGGCACGATGGAGCCACTAGACTTGGAAAAATCCCAGCTCTCTGTGGATCTGTGGAAAGGGGGGAGCAGCCGGAAAACTTTGTATCTGCTTTGGGGGCCACAAGGTCCAAGTAGCTGCGGTGGCAGAGGGTGACCAGGGCTGGTGGCAGGTGAAGTCCCATTTCATGACATTCACGAATGGAACAGGACGAAGTTCCAAGCACCCCCAATCCCACTGATGAAGTCTTTGTGATGCTGCACATGCTCAAGGGAAAGCTGCTGTCACACAATCTACTGAGATTTATATATCTTATTTTTTTGCAATACTTTATGTCTAAGTTTCAAACTGCAAAATTTTTACACTCACGATGCAGTCATGCACATTCCATCTTTCAATTTCCTATTGCTCCAATCCACTATTTAAATTAACTTAATATTGGTTAAAAAGCCCAAAATCTGCCAAAGGAATTCAGCTGACGGATTTTTTCCACCAGCACATTAACAAAGTAAGTCACTGAGTTGTCTGTTCAAAAACTCAGTTACCTCTTTCCTAATCCAAAGTTACAGAAGACTTTTCACTAAACATTTGGGGTAGTTTTTATCTTTTATATATTTTCTAATCTTTTCTTTTTCTTTTTTCTTTTTTTTTTTTTCAAAACATAAAACACATCCTATAAAAGGCATTTCCTTTGCTCCTGGTTCCCCTGTGGAGCTGCTCCCTTCCTGGTGGCCGAGCTGCTCAGGCAGAGCCCGGCAGCTCCTGGCCCTGCAGGGCTGAGGCTTTTCCCCGTTGCTGGGCACAGACTGATGGGGCAGCACTGCTGAACACGGGGACACACAGAGGGAGCAGAAGCAGCTGCCTTTGTCCACCTGAAGCTCCAAGGCCCAAACTCTGAGCACACAGGGCTGGAAGAGACTGGCAGGCTCCCTGTTTGCTGTGCTGCCCCACTTGTCCCCGGCCCAGCTCTGCGGGAGGCAGAGGGAGAACAAGGGGCAGCTCCTGCCAGCCCCCAGCCCAGGGACCCCTCCGGCCCCGGGCCCTGGGGCACTGTCAGCACCCGCTGCTCCAGCCACGGCTTCTGCTGGCCCTGACAGCAACAACCAAATTGTGCCTGATCCCCAGGGAGCAGCAGCAGGGCCTGCATCTGATCCCTCAGTCTGGGGCAGGGCTGGACAAATGACCCCCACAGCAGCAGCAGCAGCAGCAGCACATGGAGCTGACTTTGAGCACAGCCCCTGCCACTGTTCCCTCCCGTGGGCAGTGGTGTCACAGCAGCCTGAGGCACCCGGGAGCCCTCAGGGCCAGCAGGGACTTGAGATGGCAGCCCTGGGCTCCTGGGGGTTGTGAAAGGAACAAAGGTGGGGACTCCTTCTCCACGTAGAGCTTCCCAGATGGAAAAGGCTGCTGTGAGCAGGCAGCTGCAAGGGCAGAGAAAGGAGGGTCTCCACCACTGGATCTGTGCCAGTTCCACAGTCCTGGGCAGCAGCCACCGAGCACAGGGGGAACAGAGGGCACAGCAAGAGGGACAAAACCAGGCAAGGTCAGAGACTGGGAAGAGCCGGACCTGGGAGCAGGAGCAGCTGCTTCATTGCACTCTTGGAGAAAGCTCTTGGCTGCTTCAAAGTGCTGAAAGGCATGAAGGGCAGGGAGGAGGCCACACCAAACAGTGCTCCTGTTTTCACACCCTCCCCTCTCAGTGTCCCAGAAGGAATTGGATGAACTGTATTCTTCTCTCCGAGTCGTTTCGTTCAGTGTGAGCAGCTTAGCAGCAGGAGCTGAAGGAGCTGAAGCCTTAGGCCACAAGCACTGACCAAGAGGAAATTCTTGAGTCAAGTAATGCTGCTAACATGGACCTAACTGAATCCAGCAGATGGAATCCTGGAATTATAGAATTCTTTCTGTTGGGAAAGACCTCTGAGCACATCAAGTCCAGCCGTTCACCCAGCAGTGTCAAGCCCAACACTAAACCTGGTCCCTGAAGTACCAAGGCTGGACAACAGGCCCTGAGCCAAGGTGTCCTCTGGATGTAACTTCCAACCAAAGATTATCTTTGTATGTGCTCATTAATGAAATATGCATGGTCATTAGTGCTGTGATAGACGTATCCCCTCATCAGTGAAACATGGATTGATCATTCTGTATTTAGAAACTGGACAAGGCCATGAAATCCGACATCTGGCCTTGTTTGGGGGTGGATGGTATTGGTTATTGGTTATATTTGAGCTCTGACCAGGCTTTGGAACAAACCCAAGAGGAGAATGAAACCAGATGTTCCCGCACCAGAAGTGCTGTCAGTTTGTTTATTCAGCGCCGTCAGAGCTGGGCCCTCTCACAGCCGGGTTGGAGCCTCACCTGTGGCTGGAGGCACCTGCAGGAATTCCCAGTGTCCGGGAGTGGCTCTGCAGTCCTTGGCTGTGACAGCTTCCCCCAGCTGATGTGTGGATCTGGTTGATGGGAAAGTCTGAGAGTAACAGGTACATCTTTTTTCATAATCACTGCAGGCAATCTTTGGTAGTGACGATTGGGTGCATTGCTGAGCTTCCCCTTTTGTCATTCTTTGCAGTTTTGCGTTATAATAAATCACACCATACCTGAACCTTGTGTCTGTGTTTTTGGTGCCGACCCTGCTCAGTGGCAGAACAGACACTGCAGCCCCACAGAACCAAGGGTACATTGTGACACTGCGGGGCCTGGTGTGACCAAGGGGACCAGAGTGACACCGTGGGGCCCCATGGAACCAAGGGACCGGTGTGAAACTGCGGGGACTCTTATAATCAAGGGCCCATTGTTTTCCTCTCTCTGCCCCAGCCCTGCAGAGCAGCCCAGTCCAGTCTGGCCCAGCAGCAGGAACTGGAGGCACTGGAGGTCATGGACAGCCACTCTGTGTCTGCAATGCTCAGGAGATGCTCAGCTCAGGCAGCTCCTGCAGCCCCAGGGCCAGCCCCGCTGCCCAGCACAGCAGCAGAGAGTTGGCCCCGGGGCTCCTCAGGCTGCTGCTGCTGCCCCAGGGACAGGGCAGCCTCTTGCCAGGGCTCCTCTGCACACCCACGGGCTCCTGCTCTGCTGCTGGCACACGGCAGCTGCCCACAGAGCCTTTCCCAGGGGAACACGTCTGTGCTGGCCTGAGCAGCCATTGCTGCAGCCCCTGCCCTGCTGCCCACAGCCCCGAGCTGGGGCTGCTGCTCTGCAGAGCACGGGGGCTGTGCTGCCCGGGGCCCTGGGCTGCCTCTGCTGGGCTCTGCTGCTCAGCCCGGGAGACAGAGGCAGCTGATGGTGCTCCCTGCACTGACCCCCTCCCACACAGGCTCTGCTGGGGCCGTGGAGGCTGCTCAGAGCTGCCTGCCTTGTTCCAGGGCTGCCACATGGCCTTGGGGCTGCCCTGGATCCTCCTGGGGAAGTTCCCTGAGGGCCAGAGCAGTCAGTGCCCAGACTCCTCTCCCTGTGCCTGCTGTGTCCCCTGGGGCTGCAGAGCTCTCCTGGCTCACAGCAGACATTCAGTCCTTGATCTCGGCGTGACCCCACCCTGGCCAGGCCTGTGCCCAGGGAGCTCCACTCCCTGCTGATCCCTGGCACACGCTGTCCCTGCAGCTCCCCTGTGTTCTCCTGGCAGCTCCCAAGGCCCTCCAGACAAACATTCCCCTGCCATCAGCCCTGGCACAAGCTGCAGAGCCCCAGGAAGGTTCAGCACAGGCCATTCACCATCTGATGGGCCCTGGCCACCAACAAGCAGAACCTGAGGCAGCCCTGAGTCCCCTGAAGGCCACGCTGGGACCCTGATGTCATCCCACTGAGCCCTGGGAGAAAAAGGAGCACAAGGAGCCTCTTCAGAGTCTGTTCCTTGGGCCTGTTCCTGAGAGTGACTCTGCAGGGAGAGCAAAGCCTTCCTGCCCTGCCCTCCCTGTGCTGCTGGAGCTGCTGTGCTGGAGCCCAGCTGTGTCCCAGCAGTGCCCATGGCCAGTCCCTGCCTGCGGTCACAGCAGGGACACGCAGCAGGACAGTGACCAATGTGCCAGAGCACTGCGGCCTTACAGCCACAGAAGGGCTGGGAAGGAGAGGCCGGAGCTGGGAAGAGCAGCACTGAAAGGACCAAGCACTGCTGCTCCCTGGCAGTGTAGCTGTGCTGGGACTCTTTTCCCCTTCTCCCCTCTAACTTCATGCAGGTTACAAAGATGGGATCCCAGGAAAAACAAGCACTGCAAGGTAGTTTATTTTCTTGAAATGTAGCAATACAGTAAATCCTGGTTTACAGAGCTTCTGGATAAAATTCAAGAGGCAGACAGTGAATTAGATGGGGGTGATTAAAAAAATTTCACTGGGGATAATTTTCTGACAGAAAAACCCATTGAACACTACCAAAGACCTGGGAAGGCCTTTTGAGCCTGTCATGAGTTCCATTCTGAAAATTATGGCCAAGAAAACAGGCAGTTTGTTGCTCCTGAAAAGCATCTACTCATCATTTTCCTCAGGGCATCCTTGAGCTCCTGGTTCCTCAGGCTGTAGATGAGGGGGTTCAGGGCTGGAGGCACCACCGAGTACAGAACTGACAATGCCAGATCCAGGGATGGGGAGGAGATGGAGGGGGGCTTCAGGTAGGCAAATGTGCCAGTGCTGAGGAACAGGGAGACCACAGCCAGGTGAGGGAGGCAGGTGGAAAAGGCTTTGTGCCGTCCCTGCTCCGAGGGGATCCTCAGCACAGCCCTGAAGATCTGCACATAGGAGAAAACCGTGAACACAAAACAACCAAGACATAAACAGATGGAAAACAAAAGAAGCCCAAGTTCCCTGAGTTTGGAGTGTGAGCAGGAGAGCTTGAGGATGTGTGGGATTTCACAGAAGAACTGGCCCAGGGCATTGCCATGGCACAGGGGCAGGGAAAATGTATTGGCTGTGTTCAGCAGAGCATTGAGAAAGGCACTGGCCCAGGCAGCTGCTGCCATGTGGGCACAAGCTCTGCTGCCCAGGAGGGTCCCGTAGTGCAGGGGTTTGCAGATGGACACGTAGCGGTCATAGCACATGATGGTCAGGAGGGAAACCTCTGCTGAAATGAAAAAGACAAACAGAAACACCTGTGCAGCACATCCTTCATAGGAGATGGTCCTGGTGTCCCAGAGGGAATTGTGCATGGCTTTGGGGACAGTGGTGAGGATGGAGCCCAGGTCGCTGAGGGCCAGGTTGAGCAGGAAGAAGAACATGGGGCTGTGCAGGTGGTGGCCGCAGGCTACGGCGCTGATGACGAGGCCGTTGCCCAGGAGGGCAGCCAGGGAGATGCCCAGGAAGAGGCAGAAGTGCAGGAGCTGCAGCTGCCGCGTGTCTGCCAATGTCAGCAGGAGGAAGTGGCTGATGGAGCTGCTGTTGGACATTTGCTGTGTCTGGCCATGGGGGCCTGTTCAAGGAGAAAAGATCAGTGACAGGTTAGGAGAAAGTTCTTTCAGTAAAATCAAAGCCTTTTACCACAGACCATTCTTCTGTATCACACTGACAGCCTTTTGATTTTCTAGCAGATTTTCCTTAAACTCCAACTGGGGAGCCCTGGTTGGTGCTGGCTGAGTGGGTCTTCAGGTTCAGGGCAATTACATGCAGGGTTTTTATAATTCAGCCTTGCCGTGCAGACGTGAGAGGGGGACAGGGAACCCGTCCTCGTGTTCCACTTTGAAACCCTGTTAATACAGAAGTCTCTGTCAGCTTGTACTCCCACTGCCAGTGACCAGGAATGGTAAAGTCTGTTTAAATGTTCTAGAGTTTTTTCAACAGCTTTTCTTCATCTCCACTTGACTATTTTTGATGTCAGAAACTCAGCATTTCTGCTGCTGCGCTTAGGGAGAACAGAGCAAGTTCTCTGAGGCAAGGTGGTGCATGGAGAATGAGGGGAGGACCTCTGTCACCCTGTCCTGTTCCAGGATTCTCTGGGCTTTCACCTGTCCCCTACACAGGATGATCACCCTCCCATGTTTCCTTTAAAAACCGTCCTGACACTGCTGAGAGCTGATGGATCCACCAAAGTCCACCCAATGTCCATCCTCTTCTCAAGGGCTCAGCCCCACATTTGTACCCAAGGACACACGGGACTCATTCCACCAACCCAACAGCATTTTCTCCATCACAGAACTTGTGTGTCTCCCCGTGGGGCTTTCAGATAACACAAAGATGCTACAGGGCAGGTTTGCATTGTGGAGGGAAGCTGGAAGCTTGGAAGGAAATCTCAGGGAGACTTTCAAGTGTCCTAATGATGGCACTGGATTAAATGAGATGGAGCTCCTTCCCTGGCTGCAGTGACAGCATTGCCCACAGCCGGGCACTGGGGACAGGGTCACCCTGAGCCAGCTGTGCCCCCTCCCAGAGCCCCCCAGTGCCAGGCAGCAGCTCCCAGCCCTGTGCTCTGCAGAGGGAACTGGGCCCGGGGCTGCAGAGCTGCCCCATGGCTCTGCTGCAGCTCTGCCTGCACAGGAGGGGCTTCATGCCTTGGACCCTCTCTTGGTTTGGGAAGACAGGTATCTGCTAGGTAATAATAAAAACAACAACTGCAGTTTCTTTTGGGATGGAGAGTGTAACCCCCCCCCCTTCACTCTCTTTTTTTTCTTTTTTAATTATAAATTACAATCAGAGGCTCTTAGGCAAAGATTTGGGAAATAGGAATAGCAGTTTTTTATTAGTATGTATTACAAAGTAAACAAACACAAAAAAACCCTCACCAAACAACTACAGCATTAATAATAAACGAAAACAGTACCAAGATCCTTGAGGGTTTTGTTTCACAAAAAATAGGGCAGTTTGGTTTCGGTGTCTCTGCAGGATCCTCAGAGCACCAAGCTGAAACTTTTCCAGCCAGCAACAGCCGTTCCCTCTCCCCCCGAACGCCGAAAAAAGAAGAGCCCGCAGCTGTCTCAAGCTTTGTCTTTTACCTGCATTATCTCTTCCTTCTAACTTTGTCCACCTCTTTGTTTTGGTTAAGTACCCTCAAGTATCCAACACTTGGTCTCCTTGGTAACTTCTGGGGAAAAAATTCTTTAGAGAAAGAAGGAACAAACCTAACCCCCAACAGACCCCCAGCCCTGAGGGCAGAGGCTTGGCTGGGGGACAAGAGGGAGGGGGCTTGTTCCGAGGGAGGGGCTGCACTGGAAAGGATCCTCTGGAGATCTCTCCCTGCCACAGCATTTCTGGGTTTTGTTTTCTCTCATTTCCTGATCTTCTCTCTGCTTCCTGGAGATTTTTCTCCTGGAGGTATTTCCCTGTTCCTGATCTCTCCCTGCCAGCACTCACAGACCCCAAATCTCTGTGCACCCTCCTTGGCCCTACAGAAACCTGCCTGTTTGCAGGGCACTGGCTGGGGGCAGGTTCTGTTTGGAGCTTGGAGAAAGGACAGGTCAGACTAAGCCTGATGGCTCCAGTGAAGGTGATGCTGGTGCTGTCCATGGGCTAAGGAGTGGATGAAAGCACTTTTGGGAGCCCATGAATAGCACTGGAGGTATAGTTCAGATGCCTTAGGGACTTTTAAACATGAAGTTGTTTATTATTTATCCCCCCCGTTCACCAGGAGTAAGAAACTGAAAACAATGACTCAGTAAATTTTATCTTTATAAAAATTATTGTCCTGGAAATATTCCTGGAGTGAGCAGAAGCCCTGAGCATGTCCACATGGTTACAGCAGAGATAGTCTGAGTTGTACTTACAGAATCCATAATGGGATGTTCCTGCTTTAGGAGATCATTGCAGGAGCTGCAGCTGCATTGTCCTGCAGCCAGAGGCTTCCAGTGTCAAGGGCTGGAAATGATTCTAGCCCAGTCAGTCCTCAGCATCTTCCCAGCCCTGAGTGATTGAAGCTCTCTGTGCCTGTGTGCTGTGCCCAGGGTGGCTGCAAGCAGTGCCCCAGCCCTGCTGGGCTGTGCACAGGAGCCACTTTGATGGAGAAATGCCTTTTTGAAGCTCATCTTGGTTGCCAGGAGGTGCCTCTGTGTCAGGAGCCCGGCCCACCTCAGCAGCACAGACACAGCACAAGGATGTTAATGAGCCTCTTGGGGATTTGCTGTTGTTTACATCAGACTCAGTCCCTGAGAGAGTGTTCAAAAAACTTCTCAAGGACTCAAAGTCAGATTAAAAACGCCAAAGTTTCTTGAAGTTTTAAATGGGTCCCATTGAGGGACACGCCTGAGAAAGTGTCCCCAGGTTCCAGTTAGAGCAGAACACCGCAGGCACTGATGACAGGTGGGGACAAACAAGGCAAAGGTGTCTCTGATGCTGAGCAAACCTGCATGTGTTTCAGGAATGCAAAAGGCCAAGGCCTGAGCTCCAGCCCCTGGCAAGGCAGATGCTGTCCCTTCCTGTGGTGGTTTTATGTTTGCTGAATTTTGTTTACTAGCTGGGAGATAAGATTTTGGGAGAAAAAGCTGAAAGAGGCTCAACCTAAAAGTAAAAACAGATAGATTTTATTAGCATACACTAAGAAAAGAGAAAAAGGAAAAATGAGACATTCAAACATCTTTTCACTTACCACAAACCGTTCACTTTCCCACTCAACAGAGAGAAAACCATGATTTTTAGCCAGTTGCAGCTATTTAAACACAATCCTGCATCACCTTGGGAGAGGAGCCTCTCTAGAGTTTATGGAGATACATGCCACAGGAAAAGGTCTGGTGGTTCTCATGGTCACAAATGTGCAACCACACGGAATTTTTGCAGATTCTGTGCAGTCCCACCCATATAACAGGTTCCCAAGCTGCTTATGGGCCTCTGCATGTTTGGGGTACCATTTTAAGAATGCTTTTCTAATATAAAGCAAGGATTCTCTTCTTCTTTCTCTAAAATCATCACTATCTCAAAAGAAATAGAGACCTCCTTTTATGCCTAGGAGCCGGAACTTCAAAATTACTTCCTTTCTAGAAGCATCTTCGTCTCAAAGGCTGAGACTTCCTTATTTTTTCCCAGGAGCCGGGTATATTTTCTATTCAAAATCCTAAATTAAATCTCATTCATATCAGTACATACAACTGTTTGACTAGAACTTGCGTTCTCCCAAACAGCATTATAATAATCTATTTTTCTGTAATTCACATCCAGAGAAGTCTGGTCAGAAATATCCACTTCTTCCAATAATCTGGAACAGTTGGATGGGTGGGCAGAGTCTAACAAAATGAAGTTTAATGAGTCCAAGTGTCGATTCCTGCATTTTGGCCACAATAACCCCCTGCAGCATTATAGGCTGGGGACGGTGTAGCGGGACAGTGCCCAGGCAGAAAGGGCCCTGGGGGTTAGCTTCAAAATCCCCCATTTCCTCTGGGACAACTCCCCCTTGTTCAAACTGTCCTGCTCTGACACCAGCCTGCTTTGGGAAACAGACTCTGTCTTCTTACCGTGTGTCGTGCTGGGCTCCTTATGTTTGACTCTGGCATTTGACATCTGTGTCCTTTTCTGTGTTCTGCATCTTCCAGCAGCCTCTGGGAGGAAGAAAGCTTTGACCACGTGTTCTTCCCATCCCATCACCTTATCCATTGCCCGTGGGAGCTGCATTGCTCTCTGCATGTGTCCTGCAGAAGTTGTTTCCTTGAGGACCAACAGAACTGGAGCTCTGCTGAACACAGTCCTGTTCCCATTCCTAAATCCATTCATCTGCAGCCTTGGGAACAAATCTGTGATCCTGGCCCTGAAGAAATCCATTGCCAGGCCAAGAACAAAGCCTTTCCTCTAAGCATGGTGCATTTCTGGAAAGCCATCCCAAGGATCTGGTATCATCTGTTACACAAAACCAGTGCCTGTGTGTGCAGCCTCCAAACACGGCTGCCTCAGGAGATTGACGCTCCTGCTGGGTTGTGTCAGGTTAAGAGAGAAGAGACTCATCTGCACTCCCAGACAGGGCACCAACAATGGCAGCAGGACAAACTCAGTTCATTCTCTGCCCGGGCTGCTCCCGGGCCCATCTCAGGAGAGCCACCAGCTCATTAAGAGCCCATCTCTGGAACAGAGAAGAGCTCAGAGGAACAGTGGCAAGTGACAATCCAAATTACAGCTCCTGAGCGATGGACACCTTGTCCCAGCTCCTTTCCTGGGACAGCCATCAGCCCTGCTTTGAAACCCCAAAGTTTGAAACCCCAAAGTCACCCTCCCAGTAAAGAAAGACTTTCTCCTGTGCAGTCTAAACCCTCCCTGGTACAGCTTTGAACCATTCTCACACGTTCCATCCCAGGATATCAGGGAGAAGAGAAAGGGAAATGCAGGGCAGAGCCAGGGGGGCAGCGAGATGGGAGTGTGCAGCCTGCAGGGACACAGCAGCAGCTGTGGGACAGCGCAGGACAAGCTGTGCTGGACGTGGCCAAGGGCCCGGCAGGGCTGGCAGTGCCCAGGAGAAGCCAAGTCTTGGTGCCCTGGGGCACAGCAGGGTCTGGGCCACCAAGGGCTGGGAGGGGACACCTTGTCCTGAGGCCCTGGGGCCTCCTGGCACAGCCCCAGCAAGGCTGGGCACTGTCACCCCCTTGTCCTGCTCTCAGCATCCCCCCACATTCCAGTGGCCCCAGGGATCTGCTGGGACCAGTCCCTGGGGAGCCTTGGTCAGGAATGGCCCTGGGGGGCTCCTCAGTGCTCCCAGGGACTGCAGGTTTTTCAGAGCACTTTGGGTTTTGCTTTTGCCTGGGAGTCTCTGAGGGGTTTGTGCAATCACGGCCTCCAATTGTCTGCTGTAATTAGTCCCTTGAGATGTTTTGTCACTAACAACACTCAGTGGGGCTCATTAATGCCTCAAGTTACTCAAGAGTCATTAAAGTACTACTTTTTGACACTGAATCACTCTGAGAGGTTTGTGCAGTCATGGCCTCCAATTATCTGCTGTAATTAGTCCCTAGAGAGGCTTCGTACTGACACTCAGTGGGGCTCATTAATGCTCTGAGATACTCAATGTCTTTTAAGGTACTTTGGGTTTTCCTTCCCACACTCCGTCTCTGAGAGGTTTCTGGGCACTCTTGGCCTCCAGTCCTCTCCTCCAAGGAGTCCATGAGGAGCCTGTGTTGGGGATGGACCTCAGTGGGCCCCAGGAATGCTTTGAGACACGTTGGGTTTTTCCTCTGACTTGGACTCCTGGAAAGGTTTGTGCCATCTCCTCTCAGGCCCTGAGGGCTCAGCACCAAATGCACCACGGGGCTCTTTGGGATCAAGCAAGTCCTGACAAACCACGGCTCTGCCTTGATTTCCCTCTGCTCTGGTGCAGTTCATTAGGAAGGTTTTGTACTGCAGTTATGGAGAAAGATTTCAAAGAGCTTCTAAGAAATTCACATTCCTGTTATAAAGGGTGTGTTTTATCACTGTTCTCTTTGGAGCAGAGGTGATTGCAGCATTCTGTGATTGATATTGATCCAGGGCCTCTCCTCCAAAGGCCTGGCCTGGCCAGAGAAGCTGTGCCTTGAGGTCTGACCCAGTGTGGACAACCTTGTTCCACATTCCCCAAGCCCACACTGCCTGTCCTCACTCACCTGGGACCTGCTTTGCTCAGAGAGCTGCCTGCACTCAGGCAAAAAGGGCTTTTCTATTTTTGAAGCAACGTAAAACTCGTAATTTTCCCCACTGAAAACAGACACACTCCTCAAGTGTGTGCCAGCCCAAGGGGCCACCAAAACCACTCCAGCCCTGCCCTGGGCCGGCTGTGAGGGTGGATCAGCATCCCAACCTGCCCTGGGACACTGCAAGGGGCTGTGGCCACGGACACACTGGGACAAACTGGGGACAATGGCAACACTGTGGGGAAGACTGGGGAATACTGGGGCGTGCTATGGAAGATACTGGGGGGAACTGGAAGGGAATGGGAATGAACTCAGGTGTATTGGGAGGGACTGGGCTGTACTGGTGATGAAATGGGCTGTAAAGGGGGGCACTGAAGGGCCACAGGGGTAGAACTGGGCTATACTGGGAAGGACTAGAGGGGTTGAATCGGCTGTTCCCGCCTCCGCAAACTCCCATTTGCCGAGGCTCCCGCCCGTCACCGCCAGCACCCAATCAGTGCCAGGAAACCGGGGCCTCGGGGCGGTGCCTGGTGTCGGTGCCACGTTTCGGTTTTGCCTTCAACTCCCGTCATGCACCGCGGCCCAATTGAGCCCCATTGCAGCCCGGACTACAATGCCCGTCATGCCCCGCGCTCCACAGAACCCCGCCCCCGTATCCCCCCTCCCCCCCCATGTGTACCCTACGTTTCCCCCAGACCCTCCAGGATCCCTAAGTGCCCCCTCAGTATTTATTTGGAACCCCCCAAAATCGTCCCCGACTCCCCTGAATGCTCCCAACCCCAGAGATGCCCGTTAGAGCCACTTCTGGGAATTCATCTCCGATCATCCCCCGTGCTCTCAGAGCTCTGCCCAACACAGTCTCGCGCCGAAAATTCCTGCTGTGCCCCGTGTCCTAAAGCGCCCGGTTCGAGCTCCCCAAGTTCCCCCCAATTCCTCCCGAACCGCACACGTTTCCCCCGAGGGCCTCAAGTCGCGACTCGGACGCAGAAGTGTCCGCCAAGCGCCTTCCCGGACCCGCCACAGCTCGGCTTTATGCACTTCCGGGACTACAGCTCCCAGCATGCTCCGCGGCGCACACGGAGCCCTATTCCAGCCGTGACTCCGTCTCCCGTCATGCCCCGCGCCCCACCGACAGCCATTGGAGCCGCGCCTCGAACTCCCGTGATGCTCCGCGGCCCCGTTACACCGTGTTCTACCCGCGCCTACAACTCCCATCATCCCCCGCGCCCCAGAGAGTCCCCTCAGGGCCCCCAAGTGCCCGCCCGGACCCCGAAGGGCCCCAGATTCCCCTCCCTGACCTCCAAGTGCCCACCCGGCTCCCCCAGATGTCCTTCAGACCCCAAATTTTCTTCAGATTCCATCCCCAGGTTTAGAACTGCCGCAAATGTGCCCCAGAAATGTCTCCGTGGACCCCAAAGTGGCCCCTTTTATCCTGTCTGAGAAAACGATAAAGAAGATTACAAAAGGAGTAAAAATAGAACTAATTAGCATAAAGCGGGATAGAATCAATAGCCAGATGTTGTCAATGAATTAATGAAGGGAATTGTGTTACTTAAAACCAATGACCAATAATTTTTTGGGTCGCTAAAAATGTATCAATTTTTTTAAATACATGTAAAACATAGGTTAAAACGTATATAATAATATTTTATATATTTATAAGTATTATTATAATTTCCTTATAATTTTTTTAAAAAAGAAAAATTGCTAATTTCCAAAAATTATTTCAGATGTCAGTCCTTGGTGGGTCATTTCAGACACGGTGAGGTTGGGGTGAGGAGCAGGTTGTCCAAACAGGGTCAGCCTGCAAGGGGCTCATTCTCCATGCCCAGACCTCCTAAGGAGACACTCAGCATTAAGATCACTTGTAGAATACGTCTTTCATGTCGGCAATGATCTGAAAAATTAAAAAAAATGCACCCTGGATTAGAAAAAACTCAGGAGGTGCACTTTGAAATCTTCCTCCATAAGAGAACTCCAAACTGGCTCCAAGCAGCTGCACAAGCCCTGGAGACGAAGACAAGTGAAGGAAGAAAAGGAGGTCGTGACTGCTTTCTGGATTTGAATCAGCCCCATGCTGGATTTGGGGCTGAGTCCAGAAGCTCCAGGCACTGAGAGAAGGTTGAAGAAGCTGCTCAAGGAGGCAGAAGCAAAACTCCAAGTCCCTTGGAGCATCCCTGGGCCCCACTGAGGGCAGGGAGTGCCAAAGGCTCCCCAGGGACTGCTGAGAGCAGATCCTTGAGGCCAGGATTGCAGGGAGCCGCAGGCTGTGAGCAGGGAACTGCAATGCTGAGCAAGGCCTGGGCTGGTTGGAGGCAGCAGAAAGGCCAAGCCCTGAGCCCAGGCCTGGCACAGCAGGGCCTGTCCCTCCCGGGTGGCTCGGGGCTGCTTGTGGGGCAGTGGGATGGGAGGGGCAGCAAGGACAAATGGCACAAAGCTGTGTGACACTCCCGATCCTCATGGCACTGCGGGCCAGTGTGACACAGCAGGGCCTCATGGAAACAAGAGGCCGTAATGAGCCTGCGGGGCTGTAACACCCCAGAACGCTGAAATAATGGGGGTACCCAAAGGTTCTCTTACTCGAGTTTGGTGCACAAGGAGAAATGCCAACCAGATAGTCTCAGGATGAACAGATGCACAGAATATTCTTATTTGCAAGGAACAGTCAAGGATCATAAGTCCAACTCTTATGTGAATGGCACACAGAGGGACTGAACCCACAACCTTAGTGATATTAGCACCATACTTTAACCAACTGAGCTAAGAGGTCAAAGCAACACACAGCTCTACTGGCAAAATAGAGAAAATCAAGGAACTTGGAAAACCATTTAATAAAACATCCAACTCAAAACTCTTATCATAGCAGTAGCTTCATTGACTTAGCCCATTTGACCTGGAAACCTTTACAGAATTACAGAATGACAAAATGACTAGATTGGAAGAGACCTCCAAGATCATTGAGTTCAACCCATGTCCCAACACCTCACCTAAGCCATGGCACCTAGTGCCACATCCAGTCTTTTTTAAAACACATCCAGAGATGGTGATGCCACCACCTCTCCAGTCAGATCATTCCAGAACTTTATCACCCTTTCCGTAAAAATCTTTTTCCTAATTTCCAACCTATATTTCCCTTTGTGCAGCCTTAAGACTCTGTCCTCTCATTCTGTCAGTGGCTGCCTGGAGAAAGAGACCAAGCCCCACCTGACTACAAACACCTTTCAGGGAGTTGTAGAGAGTGATAAGGTCACCTCTGACTCTCCTTTTCTCCAGGCTAAACAACCCCAGCTCCCTCAGTCGTTCCTCACAGGAGTTGTGTTCCAAGCCGCTCACCAACCTTGTTGTCTCCTCCGGACACATTTAAGCATCTCAAGGTTATTCTTAACTGAGGGCTCAGAACTGGACACAGCACTCGAGGTGTGGCCTCAGCAGTGCCGAGTACAGGAGAAGAATGACCTCCCTGCTCCTGCTGGCCACACCATTCCTGATCCAGGCCAGGTGCCATTGGCCTTCTTGGCCACCTGGGCACACTGCTGCCTCATGTTCAGTTGGCTGTCGACCAGAACCCCCAGGGCCCTTTCTGCCTGGGCACTGTCCAGCCACACCGTCCCCAGCCTAGAGCACTGCAGGGGTTATTGTGGCCAAAATGCGGAACTCAGCACTTGGACTTAATAAACTTCACCTTGTTGCACTCTGCCCACCCATCCAACTGTTCCAGGTCTCTCTTCAGAGCCCTCCTACCTGCCAACAGATCGACAAATGTTCCCAGCTTAGTGTCATCTAAAAATTGACTAATAAGAGATTCAATAGCCCCATCCATGTCGTGAATACAAATGTTGAACAGAGCTGGCCCCAGCACAGACCCCTGAGGAACACCCCTGGTGACTGGCTGCCAGCTGGATGCAGCACCCTTCCCCACCACTCTCTGGGCCCGGCCATGCAGCCAGTTGTTAACCCAGCAAAGAGTGTTCCTGTTCAAGCCGTGGGCTGCCAGCTTTTCCAGGAGCGTGCTGTGGGAGACAGTGCCTAAGGCCTTGCTGAAGTCCCAACAGACAACATCCACAGCCTTTCCCACATCCACCACACAAGTCACCTGGCCATAAAAGGAGACATAAAAACTGGTCAAACATGACCTACCCCTCCTAAACCCATGCTGGCTGGCTCTGATACCCTGTCCATGAAACAATATAAACTGCTCCGTGACCTTTACCATGTACTGAGGTCAGGCTAACTGGACTATAATTACCAGGATCCTCCTTCCCACCCTTCTTGTGAATGGGTGTCACATTGCCCAGCTTCCAGTCATCTGGAATCTCACCAGTGGGCCAGGACTGTTGGTAAATGATGGAGAGCGGCTTCACAAGCTCATCTGCCAGCTCCCTCATCACCCTGGGGTGGATCCCACCTGGGCCCATAGATCTATGAACATCCAAGCAGCTCAGCAGTTCTCTGACTGCCTCCTCCTGGACACTAAGTTCCCTCCCACATCCAGTACAGAACAAAGGTTGGCCTTCCTATTGCAGTTAATATATTTGAAAAACTTTTTTTAATATCCTGTACAAAATTGCCAAATTAAGTTTGAATTGAGCTTTGGACTCCCAAACACTTTTCCTACATGCTCTAGCAATCCCCTTAAATACTCCTTGACCTGACCCTCCTTCCAAAGATGATACATCCTCTTTTTATTCCTAAGTTCCTTCAAAACCTCCTTGCCCATCCAGGCTGGACGTTTGCCTCGTCAGCTCATCTTTTGGCACACAGGGAAAGCCTGTTCCTCTGCCCTCAAGATCTCTGCTTTGAAGCACGCCCACCTTCCCTGGACTCCTTTGTTTTTAAGGGCTGCTTCCCTAGCAACTCCCTGAATAAGTCTTGTAAATAGGCCAAAGTCTGCTGATTGGAAGTCCAGTGTAAAAGTCTTCTTGATGTTCTTCCTGATTTCACCAAATATCGAGAACTCTATAATTTCATCATCACCGTGTCCCAAGGAGCCTCCAACCACCACATCTCCCACCAGCCCTTCTCTATTTGCAAACAACAGGTCGAACATAGGCCCTCCCCTGGTGGGGCTCACTCACCAGCTGCAACAAAAAGTTGTCCTCCATACACTCCAAAACCTTCCTGGACTGCCTCTTTCCTGCTATATTAAGTTCCCAGCAGATATCTGGCAGCTTAAAGTCACCTACAAGAACAAGGGCTGGTGATCCTGAAACATTCTCCAGCTGCTTTTAGATTAAGTTGTCCACCTCTTCTTCCTGGCTGGGTGGATGATAACAGACTCCCAGCAGGTTCCCCCGGTACCCCGTCCTGTTTTCTTAGGGTACAACGGTAACAATGAAAACCTTACCAAGGGCACAACTCCCAAGTCCACAAGGAAAAGAACAGACAAGCTGTCAAGTTCTTCAAATATTTGTCCTGCTTTGCTGCAAGACTCCTACTGCACACACAGTGTGGAAAGCCAAGGGAAGCTGCAGTTGGTGGCACGTCTTGTGACAGAAGCTGCACCTCGTTCTCCAGGAAGTGTTCTTGGAAAGAGGAGACAGGAGTGTGGAGAAGATTCAGGGAAAACTGAAAGAGCTTTTAAGAAATGAAATGAAAATGTATAGAACCAATACTAAGATGTCCTTGTCAAATGATTTTGATGCTCCCCTTTTCCATCTTGCACTACTTCTCCATCCCATGAACTACAAATGGATCTCACCTCTAAGATCCATGATTTGGCAAGTTTGAGATGCTGTAAAATACCATGAGCTACACACAATTTGCCTTCCCCTGTTTTTCTTGGAAAGCAATGCTGGAGACACAAGTGCAGTGCTTGGGCCAGGTACAAATTCTGCATTCAGGGAACGTGCTCTGACAGTGTCTGACCCTCAGCAGGGACAATGCACAGCAGCAACCAAGGGGAATGCTCTGCCACAGTGCAGGAGTCAAGACTCTGGGTCTTGGCTCCTGTGGGCAAAGTTCCCGTGTTTGGACAGGCTCGGGGCTGCCCCCGGGGAGCGCGGGGCTCGGCGTGGGGCTGAGCGGGCAACGGACAAACGGACCCGGGGAAAAACGGCCCCAGGGCTTCAGTTGCTACAGCAGCAGCGGCAGCAGCGGCAGCAGCGGCAGCAGCAGCGGCAGCAGCAGCAGAAAAAGGACTTTTCTAGACTTCCTCCTGCTTTTCCTCTTCCTCTCCTGCAGGCCCGCACCCTCTCCCTTAGTCCCGCACCCTCTCCCGATCTCCCTGTCCCGGTGTTCCCGTCCTCTCGCAGTCTCCCTCTCCCCTGCAGGGCCGGGCCATGCCCCCGGCCCGCCCCCGGCCCCGGGTGGGGCTGCCCCGTCTCCGCCCCCGGCCCCGGGCCTCCCGCCGCGGTCTCGCCTCCGCCGGGCTCTGGCTGTCCTGGCGATGGCGGTGGCGGACGAGGATCAGTGCCTGGGGCTTCAGCGGCATCGCCGCCCTTTGCCTTCGCCTGTGCCGAGCCCGGCCCCGGCCCCGGCCCCGGCCCCGGCCCCGGCCCCGGCCCCGGCCCCGGCCCCGGCCCCGGCCCCGGCCCCATCCCCGGCCCCGGCCCCGGCCCCGGCCCCTCCCGGGCCCCGCGGAGGACACAGGCGGTGCGGCCGCTCCCGCGGCCTCCGCCGCGGCTTCCCCGGCCCGAGCTCCGCCGCTCGGCAGCGTGGCCGCCGGCCCCGAGCTGCCGCTGTCGCATTGCCAGGAGCGAACGCCTGGGGATTCCCGGCCCGGGGCGGTTGAGGGGCGCTCGGGGGCCGTTGCTGGCCCAGGGCCGAGCACTGACAGCCACGTCTCGCCGGCAGGGAAGGCGCAGCAGGGCCTCCAGGAGCAGTACCGGCTGGGTTCGCTGCTGGGGCGCGGCGGCTTCGGAAGAGTCTTCGCAGGGACGCGGCTCTCGGACGGCGCACCGGTGAGCGGCGGGGCTGGCGGCGGGCGCAGGAGGAGGAGGAGGAGGGCGGAGGAGGAAGAGCATGGGGCTGGGCAGCGTGGGCAGCGTGGGCAGCGAGCTCAGCCCGCTGCTCCCCTTGGCTTGCAGGTGGCCATCAAAAGGGTGCCACGGAACCGCGTCCGGCACTGGGGAGAGCTGGTGAGTGAGCGGGGGCCAGCGGGAGAAGCCGGGGCGTGCCGGGCGGGGACGAGCCGAGGCCCGGCAGGGTGGAAGCCGCCAGGACGCCTCGAGGGAGAGCGGGCGTGGGGCCAGCGGAGGGTGCAGAACATCCCGGGCTGGGTGAGGTCTTCCCCACCCCTGGCACGGCCTCAGCCCCACTGACGGCATCGTGGTCATCCCACAGCCCAACGGCACCAGCGCACCGCTGGAGATCGTGCTGCTGGACAGGGTCTCCACTGGCTTCCCTGGTGTCGTCCAGCTGCTGGACTGGCTTGAGCTCCCCAGTGAAATCGTGATGGTGCTGGAGCGCCCGCAGCGGTGTCAGGACCTCCAGCATTTCATTCGGGCACGGAGGTTCCTGTCCGAGGAGGTGGCGCGGGAGCTGTTCCGCCAGGTGCTGGAGGCCGTGCGGCACTGCACCAGCTGCGGGGTCCTGCACAGAGACATCAAACCAGAGAACATCCTGGTTGACCTGGCCACCGGGCAGGCCAAATTGATCGATTTTGGCTGTGGCACCTACCTTCAAGACACGGCATACACGCAGTTTGCAGGTGAGCCCACGCAAGGATGTGCTCCCAGCTCCTGACATCTCATGGCCCAACATCTCACAGCCCAACCTGGGTGTGGCAGTGGGGATTCTCCCTTTTGCTGCCACTCATGGCACTGAGACTTCAGCTGAGTTGCTTTTGAGCAGGGGTGGGTTGGGGCCCAGCTTCCAGCCCTGCTGGCAGCCTTTGCCAGCCACTCTGCCCAGGACTGGGGCTGGGGCAGCCAGCCCGACAGAAACACCCGTGGGTGGGGCTATCAGAGAGCGTGGAGTCAGAACCTGTGCACCAGCCAGTTTGGTGTGCAGGTGAGAAAGGGCTTGGACTGCTCCTCTGGCCTTCTTTGTCTTGTGTTCATAATGTTATTTGGGGCAATGCAGGCAGGGAGGAGGAAGGCATGGTTTTCCTCCTGCTCTGAGTGGGTTTTTTCTTGTTCTGGTCAGGCCTTTCCAGGGCTTCTGCTGCCCTTTTCCTACACCAGTGGTTTCTTTTCCAATGCCCGTTTTTCACACAAAGCCCAGGTCCTGGTGGGAAGGCAGCGGGTCACACCATGTGCCACTGGGGCAGTCCCCACATGCCCAGGGATGCTGGGGCCAGGCTCTGGGAGCAGCAGCATCCCTCTGATGAACTCCATCTGTATTCCACAGGAACACCAGCATACAGCCCCCCAGAATGGACCGACTTTGGCTGGTACTATGGCGAGCCAGCTACCATCTGGTCCCTGGGCATGCTCCTGCACCAGATGGTCTGCGGGCAGCACCCTTTCAGGAGCGGCTGGAACATCAGCTGGGGCCAGCTCCCGCTGCCACAACGGCTCTCTCAAGGTGGATCCTCATCTCTGGGCACGGGGGGAATACCAGTGCTGGGAGACAGCAGTTGGCTCGTGAGCATCCTGCTCTGGCAGCTGCTGAGGAGGTGGCACATGTCCTGCTCTCCTGCTCTCCTCCAAAACAGGGAATTGATGGGAAAGTTTAGGCCCAGCTCTGAGCACATCCAGCATGGCCTGGGCATGGGAATATGGGGCAAAGCAGCCAGGGGCCTTCTCCAACTGACTGGCAGTTTCTGGTTTCTCTTCCCAGAGTGCAAGGATCTCATCAGGTGCTGTTTAGCCGTGGATGACATGGAAAGGCCTTCATTAGAAGACCTTTTTGGTGATCCTTGGATGCAGGAGATTCATCTGGAGTAGAAGAAGGGAGAGAGCCAGAGGCTCATTTTGATGCAGGGCCCTGGTAAGTTCCAGCTGCACACATGCCTTGGCAATCAGAAGCAAAGAAAGCCAGACTTTTTGTGCTGCCTGTGTCACTGCACAGGGGTCATCAGGTGGGCACAGGCAGCCCTTGTGCTGGAGCTGAGTTGCCATGCGAGTTGTTTTGGCTTGTGCTGGTTCACTGACAGCTGGGGCCCTGGGCAGAACACTGACAGCCTGGTCTCACCCCCAGGGAAGGAGAAGGAGCCCCTGGAGAAGCTGGACCAGGTGGGGCTGCTGCTGCTGGAGACAGTGAGGACGACAACAAGGATGACAACCTCTTCCTGAACCTGGCCACCAGCAATTGAAGGTGATGAACTTCAATTCTGGCACCTTCTTCAAAGCCAGGCTCCACAGCCAATTTGCAGATGAGTTCACACACAGGGGGATGCTCCCAGATTTGGGCATTGCACAGCCTGGCCGGGAACCAAAGGTTCCCCCCTTTACTGGGGCTGATGCAACTGATTGTTGAGTGGGCTGCCAAGCTGCTTTTTGGCAGGGCTGGGGGCACGGGCTGGGGTGGTTCTGAAATGGGAGTCGGCTCCTGGCCCTGCCAACAGCCGCCACCCCCCACCATGCCCTGGGCTGGGGCTGGGGCGGCCGGCCCGACACAAACAAACCCCCAAGGTCTGAACAGAGGTGGGACTCCAGAACCTGTGCTCGGCTGCTTTGCTTTGCCGGCAAGGAAGGGCTTGGGCTGCTCCACTCCCTTTGTTTTCTTTGGCATCACCATTAGTTTGGGGGGCAGTGTAGGGGGGGAAGAGTGAAAGCATGGGCTTCCCTCACTGGTGGGTGGGTTTTTCCCTAGCATGCAGGGCATGGGGGCTTCCTCAACCTCTGACAGAAATAGGATCTTTTACCTTTTCCCTTTTTTCCCTTTTTTGTCTGTAATCTCTTTTTGTTAATTTGATGTTTGTTTTTCTAAAGGAAGCCTTCTAGGTGGTGTCCAGTCTTGACTGGGAAGTGCTTGGGACCAGCTGTGGAGTGGATGAAGGAGAAGGCTGAGGACGTGGTTTGGGAGCAGCTTTTCTTCATGCGGCGGATGGCGTGAGGTGTGTCCCCGTCTTGTTGGCACGGGTGGGGTAAGAGCTTTTGGGAGATGGCAGCCAGCACAGGAGCATCCTGCTCTGGGCAGCTGCTGGGGAGGTGGATCTGCCCTGGCTGGCTGCAGGCTGGGCACGTGTCCTGCCCTCCTGCTCTGCTGCCAAAGGCAGCAATGATGGGCAGCTTTGGGCCCCGCTCTGAGCACGGCCAGCATGGCCTGGGCACCGCGGGCGGCTGGGACAAGGGCACAGGAGCCTTCAGCTGACGGGCGGTTTCTGGTTTCTGTCCTTGCAGCCGGGCTCTGCGGATGCTGAGGCTGCTCTGGGCTCTGCCAGGGCTCTGCTGGAGCTCAGCACCGGGCCGAGATCAGCCAAAGAAGAAACGGTGTGACCTGCAGCAGACTTGCCTTGAGCATTTTGGCAATGCAGCTCAAGTTTGCAGAGGGTGCATCTCCAAGGGAAAACATGACACCCCCCAAAATAAACTTGTTTAATACCTTCTGAAATGAAATCAATCTGGGGTGTCGCCAAATGACATTTTTCAGCTTGCTCAAGCTGTAGCTCAGGCCTTCTCTGAGCAGTTCTGTCCCCCACCTGCATTTTCCTTCACAACTGCTCCCTATTTTCCCCCAGTGAGTGCCCAGCTGATTGCAGTCTCCATCACACTATTGCCATCCTTGGTGCCCGTCACCATGAGGAAGACCAAGCCCCAGGCTTAGGGACTCATCCTGTCACTGGCTGAGGGGCAGCAATGCCTCAGAGGTCTGGTGGCATTTTAGTGTCATTCAGAGCTGCTCTCTTGCCCTCAGCTCTCCTCACTGCTGAGTTCCCACTCCCTTTTCCTCATCCTTCCAGCAGGATGAGCTCTGTGAAGTCCCGTGAGCCACCCCACTCTTCCCGGCCCACCCACCCACCTCAGTTAGGCTGAAGCTGAAGCTTCTTTGTCTCCTCTGGCACACCAGTGCAGTCCCCTCTGCGGGGAGCCCAGAGCACAGCACACAGCAGTGCAGTCCGGGCTGGACCAGCTGCCCTCCACCCCTGGCTTGGCTGTTTGTGGCAGCCAAATGCTCCCTGTTTGCAGCTGTCCCTGCAGGATGGCCCCAGGGCAGAGCCCAGCCGGGCTCCCACTGCATCACCTGGAGCTTGGGGCAGACAGTGGTGCCAGAGCTGAGGTTCATGGGGAGCAGCCAGAGCTGTGGCTTGCAGTCAGTGTTTGCAAGTGTTGTGTTCTCATCTCATGCAGCTCGTGGGGAAAACAACCTGTGTTGCCAGGCCAGCAGTGCCCCTCTGTGCAGGGACAAGGCTGAAGGGCTTTCCCATTCCAGAGGAGCCGGCACTGAGCCTTGGCAGGGCCTGGCACGGCTGGAGCCGGGTCTCGCCTGCTCTGTGGGACTCGCTGCTCACCAACCGCCCCCACCCGCCGCGCTCCGTCCTACAGGGACAGAAGGGTCTGTGTGTGCCAGGGGCTCTGGGATGTCTTTGTACCCATGGACAGAAGGGTCTGTGTGTGCCAGGGGCTCTGGGATGTCTCTGTACCCATGGACAGAAGGGTCTGTGTGTGCCAGGGGCTCTGGGATGTCTCTGTACCCATGGACAGAAGGGTCTGTGTGCGCCAGGGGCTCTGGGAATGTCTCTGTACCCATGGACAGAAGGGTCTGTGTGTGCCAGGGGCTCTGGGATGTCTCTGTACCCATGGACAGAAGGGTCTGTGTGTGCCAGGGGCTCTGGGATGTCTCTGTATCCATGGACAGAAGGGTCTGTGTGTGCCAGGGGCTCTGGGATGTCTCTGTACCCATGGACAGAAGGGTCTATCTATACAAGGGTTTCCATAACATCTTTGTTCCCTTGGGTATGGAATGAACACAGAGTGAAGGTGTCAGTCATGTTGCTTGTGCACTCCTTCCTTTCCATGCAAGACACATCTATGCACACCCCCACGTACAGATATTTTAAAAGGATAGGGATGGATAGAGATTTCCTACAGAGCTCTAACTTTGACATAACTCACTTGTAAGGCAGTGGCCAGGGGATTTTTTTCCCAGCTCTGTGAGGTTCGGTGTCCAAGAGTTGAGGGGAGCAGAATTCAGAAGCAGTTTCAGGATTTCTAGGCAGGAAATGGAGCTGACAACCATCAGTGTAACTCACCCTATTCATCGGGATGGGCTGCTGGTTCCTTAGGAATATGGCTGTTTTGCAGAGCAGGTGCTGCAGCCCTGAGGGCTCTTGGCCAGGCCAGGGGATCTGCTACCTGCCAAGGGCAGCTCTCAGCCTGCCTGGAGATCCTCATGGACCGTGGGGTGAAGTTGGAGGTGGAAGGAGTGACCCCAGCAGGGCAGACTCCTCCTGCTGTGGAAAGGGTGCTGCATGGCCAGGACTGCTCTCAGCTTTGTCCTAAAGGAAAGGGAAAGGGCTGTCAGCTTTGTCTGTGTCACTGAGACTCCTGCACTGTCACCCTGGGCATCAGCAGATCTGTCTCAGATCTCCCTCAGAAAGTGCCTCCTCACCCTCCTCTACCTACAGACAGCAGCAGCAGCACCTTGGCTTGCAGCATCTCGTTGGTCTGAGCTGCCCTTAAGGCCCTGCTGCCAGGGAGATGCCCCTGGGCAGTGGCCTGGGCTGGGAGGGGTGTGCAGGGCAGAGCTCAGCCCCCAGGGCTGGGCTGGGCTCTGGGAGCACTGGCAGGGACAAGGCTTGGATGGAGAGAAACAGCTCCCAGTAGGCACAACTCCAGGTAGGAGAGAGCAAGACAAGCCCTGGATATCCCTTCCTATACAACAACACAGAAAAAAAAAAAAAAAAGGAGAGAAAAGTGTAGGGAAATTAATTTTGAAATTGCAGCTTACAGATAGTCCACTTTATTTTTCAAGAAAGGTGTAAGTCCAATCACCGTGAAGTAGAGGGAGGTGTAATGAGCAAAGGGTACCTGTGCAGGACCAGCTGGTCTGATTGCACTGGGGCACAGGCTCTGTTTTCCCTCTGGGCTCCCCAGTGTTCAGGCTGAGAGCAATGCTGAAGATGTGGCAGTAACTAAGCAGCACAAAAATGAACTCAAAAATAAAACTTTACTGAATTTTCTGCAAAACAACAGAAATACTTTTGAGGGAATTCCTAATAAGACATAGGATTGAATCAAGGAAATCTGTCACAGCTTCTCAATGTCTTCTTTCAACAGTCCACCATGCCCAGAGTGAAGAAATGTCCAACAGCCGCTCCATCAGCCACTTCCTCCTGCTGGCATTGGCAGACACGCGGCAGCTGCAGCTCCTGCACTTCTGCCTCTTCCTGGGCATCTCCCTGGCTGCCCTCCTGGGCAACGGCCTCGTCATCAGCGCCGTAGCCTGCGGCCACTGAAACTTTAATTTTGAAGAATTAAAGATTTTAGTTAAACCAGATATTGCTGAAGTAAGACAGATAGACTTCCCTTTTGATAAGCAGAAACCAGATTTAAGGAACTGATAAATCATGAGGCCTGTCAACTTATGTTTGTGTATTCTGACTAATCAATAGGCTTCAAGAAGGACAATGAATTCATAAATCAAATACTCCTGGGAAAACAGGATTCAGTTGTCACACAACACTAAAAGGTTAAAAAGTCAAAGCGAAGAAGACTCACTTACTTCATCATTTTGAGACCCTGCCCCATAAAAAAGACCACCGACCCATTTCAAAGAACAAACCACGCATGCTTAATAGCTTTTGGCTAATTACCATACGAAGCGGGGAATGGGATGTACTAACATAATGAATATACATTTGTGTTTTGGGTATTCAATACTTCTGTACATAAAAAGACCCTGTGATCTTCTGTAGGGGTGCGTGTGTTTGGGAGCTATCCCGCACACTGCCTGGTGTTGTAATTAAACATACACTTTCTAACTTTAAACTGTTAGAGAGTCTTTTGGATATCGGCATTAGGGCGATATTCATATTTTTTTAGTAATTCATTTTGGCGAGCCAGCCAGGAGACGCTCTCTCTCGCCGAGGGGGCCATCGGCGTCTAGGACCCTTTTGGGCGCCCCCCAGGATTTTCTGGGTAGAGGGCTCCTGCGACCCCCCTGACACCCCCGGAGACAGACCAGAGCCTGCTGGAACTACGGACAAAAAGGAATGTCTAAAAAAAAATAAAATAAAGAACAAATACTGAAGACAGGAACCTTTGAATAGAGGCAGCTTGTAAGTCATAAGAGACGTCTTATGCAAAGCAGAGGCCTGAACGAGTTTTGGAAAAACTCCGCAGAGTATTGTAGATGGTTGTTTTGTTTCCAGGTAAAGAACCTGGTAGTTGGTGGCTGCATCCCGAGTGGAGGGGCAGCAACGGCGGCAGCAGAGCCGCCGGTCTTGGGTCTTGTTGGTTTTAAAGCAGTACTAGCTCCGGTTTCGGCTTGTAGTTTAAAGGTGCACCTTATAAATGCATAATCTGAGGGGCTAGTGCATAATGCATGGTAATGCATAATCTGAGTTTTGAGATGCAAAGGGTCCCGTCTTGAGTCGTGGTCCCGTGCGCTGGATGTGTGTGTGTGTATTGCGGGCAGATCTGTGTCTGTTTGGTGATCCCGAGGTTTTGTGATTGTGGATCAATTTTGTACCGTTTGTGTTGCGGTTTGTGAAAGCTTGTGAAGTAGTCGTTTCGGTTTGTGTAATTTTGGAATGTGCTACTAATCTCTGTAAGTGTTTTTGGAACACGTAAGAGATTTTAACACCCCCGCTGATTGGCAGAGGGATACCTCTGTCTGAGAAGGTGGAGGGATTTGGGAAGGCTGTGGCGTCTCAGGGAAGGCTGTGTGCTAGCTTTGATCGTTTAACTGATAGTGTGACTTCAATCAGTTTGTTGTTCAGTAGAAAAGCGCCGTGAGTGAATAAGCTGTTTACTGTTTGTAGAGAGGGAAAAAAAAAAAAAAAAAAGAGAGGAAAAAAAAAAAAGAAAAAAAAAGGAAAAGAAAAAGAAGAAAAAAAGAAAAGGGAACAAAACAGGCAATGAGGGTTTTTTTCCATCTCTTCGAATCCATGCCTGACATAGCCGGTGATCAAGGGTACTTAGTGTCACCTTGGTAGTCAGACAACAGGCTGAACTCACAGCCTAAGGCTATGTTTCCCAGCTCTTTGTAAAACGCGGAGGGATTTTTGGCGAATGGAAGTTTGCCATTGCCAGAGTGTGTGATAATATCTTCAAAGTGCTGTAGTCCTCGGCTGCGACTGCAGAAGAGCGAAGGGGGAGTGTGGGATCCAGCCCCGCCCCCGCTTTCCTGCAGGAGGGTCTGTGCTGTGTCCCAGCCGAAGTCTGTAGGATTTTAAGAATGTATTCAGAATCATGGGGGATCTCCCCCCCACCTTGGCTGCTTCCTTTGCGAGCCTAAAACTGTGCCTGACTGATTGGAAAAGTTTTCGTTTGTCTGTTTCTGCTTTTTGTCTGTTTGCTTTAATAAAAAGACGTTTATCCTTTTCTTAACCATAAGTTCTTTTCACAACAGGTAATGCTTTGAGCCCTATTTTGAAAAGAATTCTTTTTTGCTTTTTATGCCTCGAACCTTGTTTTGATTTTTCCTTTTTTGCTTTTTAACCGTAATTCTTTCCTCAACAGCTGAAAGTACAGCTAACTTTTTCCTTTTTAAGGTTCACAAACTCGTTTTTGTTTAGTTTTGTTTCTTTGTTTTTTCTCTCTTGTGTTGATTTTGATATATGCCCAGGAATAGGAGGCACAAGAATTGGGAGGCTGGTTCAGAAGAGTTCCCCTGCCCAAGGAGGGGCTGCTACTGTCATCAGCGGACTGTGCTTCGTGGTGCAGTCTGTCAAGGCTCGTGGGTCCGATAAAGGTACAGGTGGCTAGTACCTAAGAGTGGAACTATAAGCCTACGCAGCGGTAAAATATTTGAGTTGCTGGAAAACGGGATTTCAGAGATCTCAAAGAAACCAGTACAAATTCCTAAATTTGAGTGTGGCCAGCATATTTTTGTACCAGAAGAATACCAAGTGAAACTTAAGAATTAGAATAAGATCAAAAAGCATTGAAAAAAAAAAAAGAAAAAATGAAAAAAACGAAGAGAATTCTTAATAGACACAGGAGCAACATTTTCAGTGCTGAATAAGGCCCTAATACCTGTAACCAATGACTATGTTGTGGTAAAAGGAGCGACTGGCCAATCTGAAAGAGCTTATTTTTTGCAAACCATTGAAGTATAAATTGGAAAACAATGGGGAATTCATTGATTTTTTTAATATGCCTAAAGCTCCATCTGCACTTTTGGGCAGAGATCTGCTAGAGCAGCTGGAGACGAAAATAATATTTAAGAATGGGAAAATTATTTTGGAGGCAAAAGATCAACAATATATAGAACTGTTAAGCTTGATAATGATAACCAAAGAAATTGAAGTTGCCAATGAAGAAGAGAATTTCAGGAAAATATTAGATCAAATGTTTCCTGGGGTGTGGGCTTCTGACATACCAAGCAGGGCAAAGAATGCACCATCAGTATAGGTCAAACTTAAGGAAAGAGGGCAGCCAGTAAAAGTTAAACAATAGCCCCTAAAGAAGGAAGACAGAGAAGGGATTAGTCCAATTATTGAAAACATTTGAAGATAGGACTACTAAAAGAGTGTCAGTCTGATTTTAACACTCCTATCTTGCCAGTGAAGAAGCCTAACAGATCATACAAGCTAGTACAGGACTTAAAGGCTGTTAATAAGATAACTGAAGACTTGGATCCAGTAGTTGCTAACCCTTATATATTGTTAACTCGTTTAATCCCTGAACTAACCTGATTTACTGTTTTAGATTTGAAAGATGCTGTCTTTTGCCTCCCTCTCCATGAAGCCAGCCAGAAAATCTTTGCATTTGACTGGGAGAACCCCAAAACTGGACGAAAAACTCAGCTCACATGGTGTGTTTGCCTCAAAAATACAAAAACTCCCCCACCATATTTGGGGAACAACTTGCAAAGGATTTGGAGTCTTGGGAACCTCCACCAGGAGAAGGACAGTTGCTCCAGTATGTGGATGACCTCCTAATAGCCACCCAGAGCCAGGAAACGTGTGGACTGGACGGTAAGCCTCCTAAACTTTTTGGGCCTGCAGGGGTATCGGGTGTCCCAGAAGAAAGCCCAAATGGTGAGGCAAACAGTAATTTACCTGGGCTATGAAGTGAGTGCTGGACAGAGAACCTTAGGGAAAGATCGCAAAGAGGCAATGTGCCAGACCCCAAAGCCTCAGACAGTGAAAGAACTGAGAACCTTCTTAGGCATGACAGGATGGTGCAGACTGTGGATTTATAACTATGGATTACTTGTTAAACCTCTGTATGCCTTGATCACGGAATGAAGCAGAGATCTTCAGTGGAACAAAGAAGCAGCTCGAGCCTTCGACCAGCTAAAGAAGGCCCTCATGTCAGCACCAGCCTTGGGACTTCCAGATGTGAGTAGGCCATTCTTTTTGTTTTCTCACGAGAAGCAAGGGATCGCTTTAGGGATACTAGCACAAAACCTGGGCCCGTATCGAAGGGTAGTTGCCTACCTCTCTAAGCAGCTGGATACGGCAGCTAAGGGGTGGCCAGGGTGCCTCAGAGCCGTTGCAGCAGTGGCAGTGAACATCCAAGAGGCACGCAAGTTCACCCTGGGCCAGAAGATGACAGTGCTAGTGTCTCACACAGTGTCTACAGTCCTGGAAGTAAAAGGGGGGCATTGGCTCTCCCCACAGAGATTCCTGAAGTACCAAGCTATACTGGTGGAACAGGATGATGTTGAGATTGTGGTAACTAACATTGTGAACCCAGCTTCCTTCCTCAGCAGAAGTATGGGAGAACCAGTGATCCATGATTGCCTGGAGAGCATTGAAGCCACCTACTCCAGTCGCCCGGATCTGAAAGATAGCCCGCTTGAAAATGCCGAAACCTGGTTTACTGATGGGAGCAGCTATGTCATCAGTGGGAAGAGGCATGCTGGGTATGCAGTTACCACAAGCAGAGAGGTAATAGAGTCCAAACCACTACCAACGAACACCTCTGCACAGAAGGCTGAGATAATAGCCTTAATTCGAGCTCTAGAGCTGGCAGAAGGAAAAAGAATTAATATCTTCAGACTCAAGGTATGCATTTGGAGTCGTGCATGCCCACGGAGCCATTTGGAGAGAGAGAGGACTGTTAAACTCGCAAGGGAAGGATATTAAACATGCACAAGAGATATTGAGACTGTTGGAGGCAGTACATTTACCTGAGAAGGTAGCCATCATGCATATCAAAGCACACCAGAAGGTGAGCTCAGAATTGGAAGAAGGGAATATGCTGGCGGATAGAGAGGCAAAAGAAGCAGCAAAAGGTGAGATACCTGATGAGACAATTGAAGCAGCATTAATTCCAGATGGAAAAATTTCTATTGAGGGTAAGCCAATATACAATAAAAAGGATAAGAAACTCATTAAGGCAGAAAAGGCAAGTTATAACCAGGAGGGATGGGCTGTAACAGAAGAAGGGAAACTTGTAGTACCCTCCTATTTGTTGTGGGCATTAGTACAGAGGGAGCATGAGAAAACACACTGGGGAATAGATGCCCTGTATAACCATTTAAAAGAAAGGATCATGGCCAGGAAATTGCAGGGCACAGTGATACAAGTAATTCATCAGTGTAGCCTTTGCCTCCAAACTAATCCCAAAAATACTCCTAAGCCTAAAGTGGGACAAATTGGGAAGGGCTGTGGACCTGGGCAACAATGAGAAATTGACTTTAGAGAGCTGCCCAGGAAGGGAGGATATAGTTACCTATTGGTGTTAACCGATACCTTTTCAGGATGGCCAGAAGCCTTTCCTGCCAGGACAGCTAAGACCTGAAAGTTAACCAAAGCACTGTTACAAGAAATAATACTGAGGTTTGGGGTTCCAGCCACCATATCCTCAGATAGAGGGCCACACTTTTTTTCAAAAATTGTGCAGCGAGTAAGTAATCACCTGGGAATAGATTGGGAATTGCATACCCCATACCACCCTCAATCTAGCGATCAAGTGGAAAAAATGAACCACTTGATTAAACAACAAATTGTGAGATTGGGGCAAGAAGTAAATTTGCCCCGGCCCCAGGCTTTCCCATTGGCATTATTGCAAATTCGGACAAAACCAAGGGCAAAAGAGAAACTAAGCCCTCTTGAAATACTGTATGGAAGGCCATATGCAGTTCAAGAAGGAACAACACCTATGCAAGCAGGGGAAGAGACCCTACACAGGTATATGGAGGCCCTGAATAGACAACTTAGAGAAATTGAGAAATATGTGGTCGGAGCTCAAAACAGAGAATTAGATGGGCCAGTATGTATATGTTAAGTCTTTTGCAGAAAAGACCTTGGAACCACAGTGAGAAGGACCATTCCAGGTGCTTCTTACTACCTTCACTGCAAACAAGATCAAAGAACAGAAAGCCTGGATCCATCACTCCTGAGTGAAGAAAGCCCCAGAAGGAATCTGGAAGATCCCACCAGGCGATAACAAACTGAAGCTGAAGCTCACTCGGAACTACGAATAGATAGACTAATAGTTATCATGGACATTATGTGGAAAATTGTAATTATTGCAGTAATTACTGTAACTATAACAAGAATCAACGCAATACCACGTAGGTACAATGTGACCGAGATAAACAGGTGTCAAGGGAGAGCTTACGATGCTTACTCTCATAAGGCTTTAAATAACATGCTAAAAGTCACGAATGCAAACTTGTGGGAAAGAAGAAATGTGTGGGGTTGTAAGTATGCATTTGTACAGGACGGGTTCCATGAGGCTTACCACCCACCCATGAGACCCATCCGGATTAGTCCTGAATGCTGTGACAAATACTTGAGTAAATGCCCTCAGTTTAGACTCAAAATAGAAGAGTGTGCAATAAGACCAAAATTGGGCTGATAATTAACCCAAAGTGGTCTTTAAAACGAGTAAAAATGGGAGTACAAGTAAATAACCAGAATGTGCTCCATCTCTCAAGAACTCCTTTATGGACTGGACCACTTGGCTCCAAAAGGGTATGCCTTCTAACTTTAGAACTAAGAGGGATCTCACCGGATTGCTAGGAACAGGGTTGGGAGTACTAAATACCATAGATTCTGAAGTACTGATGAATAAATTAGCCTCAGTAGGGAATGATTTAGTTCAGCTACAGCAACCTTTGCAATCCTCGCTACTTGCACTGGGTAACAATCATTGGAAATTGATCCAAATACTACCAGAATGGGAAAACACAGAAGAGCGAGATCATGAGGCAATAATTAATGCGCTACGTCCAGCTAGTGAAAACATTTAGCTAGCTCTAGGATGTACTCAAGCACAACTGTGGATGCAATCAGTGGCTGCTGCAGTTATCAGAGAATGTGGAGAGGGAACATTTCCTGCCGAAAGCTGCAAAATTGTTTGGGACAATGCCTCTGATATGGAGAAGGAGCTTCAGTCTTGGTAGGTGTTAGTCAATTTCACCTATAACCCTGAGACTAGTATAGTGACAGCCTTTGTTTTAACCATACACGATGCCTCAGTGGACCTAATACACCCAATAGTGCCCTTAGGGTTAAACCATGAGGGAGCCGTATTGTACCCTTCTGAACACAGGATGTGGGCACAGAAATTGAAGGAAAATAGCAAACTGTTAATCTAGAACCCTGTACTGCAAGGAGACAACTAAGATATATATGTGAAAAGACATTAGAAAGTGACAAAGACACTTGTTTAGATACAGACCAAAGTATTTGTCACTTTGAAACACATCCAGGCAAACAGAAAACTTCATTGGTGTATACAGGACAGGGGTGCCTCTGTCTAAGGACAGCATGCTCCATCATAAGGGTAGATAACCAAATTGTAAAAGAGACGCAATTCAAATTTTGTGTTTGTAATTTTGTTAGGAGATGTGATTTTTCCTATCGAGCACCTGTAGTATCACATCAATATATAAAGACTAACCTAACCACCATGGAGAAAATACTGCCTGTGCCCATAAGAATGAATCTGACTCTAGTTACTCAATTGATGAGACATCCTGAATTGAGAGAAATCTTAAAAAAAATTAGGGAAGAGGGGAAAAAGATGTTAATTACAATACACTATGACACAGAGACCATCAAAGGAGTTTTTAAAAGGCTTGAGGAACATGTGTCTCATCATTGGTGGGATGAGCTTTTTGGGTGGTCTCCGACAGCAACCGGTATACTAAATACCTTAGTCCACCCTATAGTTGTGTTACTTTTTTAGTTAGTATAAGTTTAGTTTCATCTGTAGTGATACTTATTTGGAATTGGAGGATGCTACGAAGAGTAACAGCCTTAACTTCACTATCGAAAGCGTATGGATTGGTCTTGAGAGACACTAGTTGTACAACTTGGATAGATGAAGAAGACTCTATATATTGAGTAAAAGAATTTACTCACTTTAAAGAGGAAGTGGGGAAATGAAACATTAATTTTGAAGAATTAAAGATTTTAGTTAAACCAGATATTGCTGAAGTAAGACAGATAGACTTCCCTTTTGATAAGCAGAAACCAGATTTAAGGAACTGATAAATCATGAGGCCTGTCAACTTATGTTTGTGTATTCTGACTAATCAATAGGCTTCAAGAAGGACAATGAATTCATAAATCAAATACTCCTGGGAAAACAGGATTCAGTTGTCACACAACACTAAAAGATTAAAAAGTCAAAGCGAAGAAGACTCACTTACTTCATCATTTTGAGACCTTGCCCCATAAAAAAGACCACCGACCCATTTCAAAGAACAAACCACGCATGCTTAATAGCTTTTGGCTAATTACCATACGAAGCGGGGAATGGGATGTACTAAAGTCATGAATACACATTTGTGTTTAGGGTATTCAATACTTCTGTACATAAAAAGACCCTGTGATCTTCTGTAGGTGCACGTGTGTTTGGGAGCTATCCCGCACGCTGCCCGGCGTCGTAATTAAACATACACTTTCTAACTTTAAACTGTTAGAGAGTCTTGTGTCCCTCATAGTTGGATATCGGCATTAGGGCAATATTCCTATTTTTTTTAATAATTCATCCCTTGGGCTGAACCCCAGGAAAAAAACACTCATAACTCGTGGTCTAGAGATGCCTGTCTGGTCGAGTGCTGTTGAAGTTATGGTGACGAGGCGGAATCCAGCACGGATTGCTGTCAGGTTCTCTATGGTTCTGCCGACCCAGAGGAGTTTGTCTTAGCCCTTGGTTTCATGTTGGCTCGTTGTTTTTAGGGGTTTTTTCCGCTCCTTCTGGGCACTGAGGTCCGTGGGAGTCTTCTTCATTTACATACCGGGTGGAGTCACCGGTTGCCGTGCGGGAGCCAGCAGGGCGGGAGCCGGCAGGGCAGGAACAGGTACTCGGCGGGGAAGAATACAGTTCTAAAGGAAGAGACTTTGAGGTAAATAGCATTTACCAGGGAAAGCATTACAATAACAATGGGTATGGGGTAAACAGTGTTTAACAAAGCAGACCTTTCAATAGGTACGAGATACTGCGATAAGTAGCCTTTAACGAGAGAAGGCAGGTATGGGGTAAACGGTATTTAACAAAAGAGACCTTTCAATAGGTACAAGATAACAAGGTCACCAGTATTTTGACTGAGAGAAGGCACCTTACAGTAGAAATCTTAACTGAGTTTAGAAATTTGTATTTTATTTCTTACATTGGAGACATGAAGACAACTGAAGAGAGAAAAAGAGCTCGTGAAGGTATTCTGTATTTTCATGAGCCCCACACTGTATTTGGGGCTGAGTCCAGGACGCTTAGGCATGGAGAGAGGGTTGAAGAAGCTGCTCAAGGAGGCAGAAGCAAAACTCCAAGTCCCTTGGAGCATCCCTGGGCCCCACTGAGGGCAGGGAGTGCCAAAGGCTCCCCAGGGACTGCTGAGAGCAGATCCTTGAGGCCAGGATTGCAGGGAGCCGCAGGCTGTGAGCAGGGAACTGCAATGCTGAGCAAGGCCTGGGCTGGTTGGAGGCAGCAGAAAGGCCAAGCCCTGAGCCCAGGCCTGGCACAGCAGGGCCTGTCCCTCCCGGGTGGCTCGGGGCTGCTTGTGGGGCAGTGGGATGGGAGGGGCAGCGAGGACAAATGGCACAAAGCTGCAAGCCCTGCCAGCCTCCTCAGGGAGGGGCCGGGCAGGAGCAAAGTGCAGCCCCTGAAAGGAAAGTTCCTTCTGTGGGGCCTGCAGAGGCGCTGGCAGAGCCCAGGGGACAAAGGCCTGGGTGCCTGTGGCCCTGCCAGCCCTGCCCAGCCCTTGGCCATGTGTCCTGCAGGCTGTGCCCCCTGTGCGTGCTGCTGCTGTGCCCTGGCCGGCTGCACACGCCCATCTCGCTGTCCCCCCAGCATTTCTCAGCCCAGCATTTCTGTGCCCTCCCTGGGCTCCCTGCACCCAGCGCTGCCGGCTCCTGGCACACAGAGCTAGGCCATGGCCCGGCCTCACGCTGGGACACCTCCTGCACCAAAATTCTGCCCTGGAGGGACTTTTCTTTTTGCTCAGCTCCAGGCTGAACCTTTCAAGCTTTGGGGAGGTTTTCTTCTCTTCCCAGTGCCAAGGAAAGCTCTGTCTGCTGCTGTTCACAAACAGAGAAGGGCTGGTGGGAGATGTGCTGATCAGAAGCTGTTTGACGTACAATGACCATGAAATTATAGAGTTTTTATATATTCTGTGAAAGAAGGAGGGGCATCAACAAAATTCTGCAGTGGATTTACAGAGGGCAGAATTTGATTTATTCAGGATGCAGATTTGTGGAGTGCCAAATCAAGTACTGACATTTTTAAGGGAAACAGCCCTTAAAAACAAAGGGGTCCAGGAAAGATGGACACAAATCAGGAAAGAAATCTTGAAGGAGCAGGAACAGCCTGTCCCTCTGTGCCAAAATATGAGCTAGCAAGGAAAATGACTGACCTGCTTGGACATGGGGCTTCAACAGGAACTCATGGGAAAAAAGGAGGGTTCATTGCTATTGGACAGAGGGGCAGGAAAATCAGGAAATGTTGAAGGATGTTGTTAGGTCATGCAGAAAGAAAACTAGAGAGGTGAAAGCTCAATTAGAACTTAACCAGGTTGCTTCTGTAAAGGATAATACAAATGGTTTTATAAATATATTACTGGCAAAAGGAGGTATAAAGACAACCTCCATTATTTGTTGGATATAGCTGGGGGGGAATATAGTAACTAAATTGAGGAAAAGGCTGAGGTACTTAGCCCTTTCTTTGCCTCCGTTTTCAACAATAAGACACATCCTCAGGACGAGTGTTCTCCTGAGCTGGTAGATGGGCACAGGGAGCAGAACAGCCCCCCTGTAATCCAGGAGGAAGCAGCTGCTGACCTGCTGAGCCACTCACATGCTCACAGGTGTCTCTGGGACCAGACGGGATCCCTCCTAGGGGGATGAGGGAGCTGGTGGATGAGCTCCCCAAGCTGCTCTCCATCATTTCTCACCAGTCCTGGCTCCCCAGGGAGGTCCCAGCGGACTGGAGGTGCCAATGCGAGCCCATCCCCAAGAAGGGCTGGCAGGAGGATCTGGGAACTCCAGGCCTGTCAGCCTGACCTCGGTGCCCAGCAAGGTTATGGAACAGATCACCTTGAGTGCCATCACACGGCACCCACAGGATGGCCGAGGGATCAGACCCAGCCAGCGTGGATTTCAACATCTGCATTGATGGTCTGGATAAGAGGATTGAGTCCACCATCAGCAAATTTGCAGCTGACACCAAGCTGGGTGTGAGTGTGGATCTGCTGGAGGGTAGGAGGGCTCTGCACAGGGCCCTGGACAGGCTGGATCCAGGGCCCAAATCCAGCAATGGGAGGTTTAAAAAGACCAAGGGCCGGGTCCTGCACTTGGGCCACAACAACCCCTGCAGTGCTACAGGCTGGGGACAGAGCGGCTGGACAGTGGCCAGGCAGAAACGGACCTGAGGGGACTGCTGGACAGCAGGCTGGACATGAGGCAGCAGTGTGCCCAGGTGGCCAAGAAGGCCAATGGCTCCTGGCCTGGATCAGGAATGGTGTGGCCAGCTGGGGCAGAGCTGCTGTGCCATCACTGATCTGTCCCCAGTTAGCACACAGACATTGCTGCTGCAGCTCCAGAGAATGAAACAAAAGGGGGATCTCCAGAGAAGACTTTGCTGGGAGATCCTTTACTTCATTTAGAGCGACTGAGAGCACAGTTCCTCATTGACGCAGTCTGGGGCCACAGCGAAGAAGAAGAGAATCAAAAAGAGAAGAGGCACAAACAATGGCCTTTCTATGTGGACAATGTTGAAAAACAAGAACACAGGAAAACAAAACAAAAAAAACCCCACAACCAAACAAAAAAGAACTATCAAAGATGACTTTTATTATATTCGATTTTCAGAAACCTGCCTATAGTTTAGTGTTTGTGAAATTGTCCAGTGATCAGTGTCCACACTGCAGCCTTGAGCTCCTGGTTCCTCAGGCTGTAGATGACGGGGTTCAGGGCTGGAGACACCACTGAGTACAGAACTGACAATGCCAGATCCAGGGATGGGGAGGAGATGGAGGGGGGCTTCAGGTATACAAAAAATGAGGTGCTGAGGAACAGGGAGACCACAGCCAGGTGAGGGAGGCAGGTGGAAAAGGCTTTGTGCCGTCCCTGCTCAGAGGCAATCCTCAGCACAGCTCTGAAGATCTGCACATAGGAGAAAACAATGAAAATGAAACAGCCAAAAGCTAAACAGACACCAACCACAATAACCCAAACTGCCCTAAATTTGGAGTGTGAGCAGGAAAGCTTAAGGATGTGTGGGATTTCACAGAAGAACTGGCCCAGGACATTGCCATGGCACAGGGGCAGGGAAAATGTATTGGCTGTGTTCAGCAGAGCATAGAGAAAGGCACTGGCCCAGGCAGCTGCTGCCATGTGGGCACAAGCTCTGCTGCCCAGGAGGGTCCCGTAGTGCAGGGGTTTGCAGATGGACACGTAGCAGTCGTAGCACATGATGGTCAGGAGGGAAACCTCTGCTGAAATGAAAAACACAAACAGAAAGAGCTGTGCAGCACATCCTGCATAGGAGATGGTCCTGGTGTCCCAGAGGGAATTGTGCATGGCTTTGGGGACAGTGGTGAGGATGGAGCCCAGGTCGGTGAGGGCCAGGTTGAGCAGGAAGAAGAACATGGGGCTGTGCAGGTGGTGGCCGCAGGCTACGGCGCTGATGACGAGGCCGTTGCCCAGGAGGGCAGCCAGGGAGATGCCCAGGAAGAGGCAGAAGTGCAGGAGCTGCAGCTGCCGCGTGTCTGCCAATGCCAGCAGGAGGAAGTGGCTGATGGAGCTGCTGTTGGACATTTGCTGTGTCTGGCCATGGGGGCCTGTTCAAGGAGAAAAGATCAGTGACAGGTTAGGAGAAAGTTCTTTCAGTAAAATCAAAGCCTTTTCCCACAGACCATTCTTCTGTATCACACTGACAGCCTTTTGATTTTCTAGCAGATTTTCCTTAAACTCCAACTGGGGAGCCCTGGTTGGTGCTGGCTGAGTGGGTCTTCAGGTTCAGGGCAATTACATGCAGGGTTTTTATAATTCAGCCTTGCCGTGCAGACGTGAGAGGGGGACAGGGAACCCGTCCTCGTGTTCCACTTTGAAACCCTGTTAATACAGAAGTCTCTGTCAGCTTGTACTCCCACTGCCAGTGACCAGGAATGGTAAAGTCTGTTTAAATGTTCTAGAGTTTTTTCAACAGCTTTTCTTCATCTCCACTTGACTATTTTTGATGTCAGAAACTCAGCATTTCTGCTGCTGCGCTTAGGGAGAACAGAGCAAGTTCTCTGAGGCAAGGTGGTGCATGGAGAATGAGGGGAGGAGGTCTGTCACCCTGTCCTGTTCCAGGATTCTCTGGGCTTTCACCTGTCCCCTACACAGGATGATCACCCTCCCATGTTTCCTTTAAAAACCGTCCTGACACTGCTGAGAGCTGATGGATCCACCAAAGTCCACCCAATGTCCATCCTCTTCTCAAGGGCTCAGACCCACATTTGTACCCAAGAACACACGGGACTCATTCCACCAACCCAACAGCATTTTCTCCATCACAGAACTTGTGTGTCTCCCCGTGGGGCTTTCAGATAACACAAAGATGCTACAGGGCAGGTTTGCATTGTGGAGGGAAGCTGGAAGCTTGGAAGGAAATCTCAGGGAGACTTTCAAGTGTCCTAATGATGGCACTGGATTAAATGAGATGGAGCTCCTTCCCTGGCTGCAGTGACAGCATTGCCCACAGCCGGGCACTGGGGACAGGGTCACCCTGAGCCAGCTGTGCCCCCTCCCAGAGCCCCCCAGTGCCAGGCAGCTGCTCCCAGCCCTGTGCTCTGCAGAGGGAACTGGGCCCGGGGCTGCAGAGCTGCCCCATGGCTCTGCTGCAGCTCTGCCTGCACAGGAGGGGCTTCATGCCTTGGACCCTCTCTTGGTTTGGGAAGACAGGTATCTGCTAGGTAATAATAAAAACAACAACTGCAGTTTCTTTTGGGATGGAGAGTGTAACCCCCCCCCCCCTTCACTCTCTTTTTTTTCTTTTTTAATTATAAATTACAATCAGAGGCTCTTAGGCAAAGATTTGGGAAATAGGAATAGCAGTTTTTTATTAGTATGTATTACAAAGTAAACAGACACAAAAAAACCCTCACCAAACAACTACAGCATTAATAATAAACGAAAACAGTACCAAGATCCTTGAGGGTTTTGTTTCACAAAAAATAGGGCAGTTTGGTTTCGGTGTCTCTGCAGGATCCTCAGAGCACCAAGCTGAAACTTTTCCAGCCAGCAACAGCCGTTCCCTCTCCCCCCGAACGCCGGTAAAAAGAAGAGCCCGCAGCTGTCTCAAGCTTTGTCTTTTACCTGCATTATCTCTTCCTTCTAACTTTGTCCACCTCTTTGTTTTGGTTAAGTACCCTCAAGTATCCAACACTTGGTCTCCTTGGTAACTTCTGGGGAAAAAATTCTTTAGAGAAAGAAGGAACAAACCTGACCCCCAACAGACCCCCAGCCCTGAGGGCAGAGGCTTGGCTGGGGGACAAGAGGGAGGGGGCTTGTTCCGAGGGAGGGGCTGCACTGGAAAGGATCCTCTGGAGATCTCTCCCTGCCACAGCATTTCTGGGTTTTGTTTTCTCTCATTTCCTGATCTTCTCTCTGCTTCCTGGAGATTTTTCTCCTGGAGGTATTTCCCTGTTCCTGATCTCTCCCTGCCAGCACTCACAGACCCCAAATCTCTGTGCACCCTCCTTGGCCCTACAGAAACCTGCCTGTTTGCAGGGCACTGGCTGGGGGCAGGTTCTGTTTGGAGCTTGGAGAAAGGACAGGTCAGACTAAGCCTGATGGCTCCAGTGAAGGTGATGCTGGTGCTGTCCATGGGCAAAGGAGTGGATGAAAGCACTTTTGGGAGCCCATGAATAGCACTGGAGGTATAGTTCAGATGCCTTAGGGACTTTTAAACATGAAGTTGTTTATTATTTATCCCCCCCGTTCACCAGGAGTAAGAAACTGAAAACAATGACTCAGTAAATTTTATCTTTATAAAAATTATTGTCCTGGAAATATTCCTGGAGTGAGCAGAAGCCCTGAGCATGTCCACATGGTTACAGCAGAGATAGTCTGAGTTGTACTTACAGAATCCATAATGGGATGTTCCTGCTTTAGGAGATCATTGCAGGAGCTGCAGCTGCATTGTCCTGCAGCCAGAGGCTTCCGGTGTCAAGGGCTGGAAATGATTCTAGCCCAGTCAGTCCTCAGCATCTTCCCAGCCCTGAGTGATTGAAGCTCTCAGTGCCTGTGTGCTGGGCCCAGGGTGGCTGCAAGCAGTGCCCCAGCCCTGCTGGGCTGTGCACAGGAGCCACTTTGATGGAGAAATGCCTTTTTGAAGCTCATCTTGGTTGCCAGGAGGTGCCTCTGTGTCAGGAGCCCGGCCCAGCTCAGCAGCACAGACACAGCACAAGGATGTTAATGAGCCTCTCAGGGATTTGCTGTTGTTTACATCAGACTCAGTCCCTGAGAGAGTGTTCAAAAAACTTCTCAAGGACTCAAAGTCAGATTAAAAACGCCAAAGTTTCTTGAAGTTTTAAATGGGTCCCATTGAGGGACACGCGTGAGAAAGTGTCCCCAGGTTCCAGTTAGAGCAGAACACCGCAGGCACTGATGACAGGTGGGGACAAACAAGGCAAAGGTGTCTCTGATGCTGAGCAAACCTGCATGTGTTTCAGGAATGCAAAAGGCCAAGGCCTGAGCTCCAGCCCCTGGCAAGGCAGATGCTGTCCCTTCCTGTGGTGGTTTTATGTTTGCTGAATTTTGTTTACTAGCTGGCAGATAAGATTTTGGGAGAAAAAGCTGAAACAGGCTCAACCTAAAAGTAAAAACAGATAGATTTTATTAGCATACACTAAGAAAAGAGAAAAAGGAAAAATGAGACATTCAAACATCTTTTCACTTACCACAAACCGTTCACTTTCCCACTCAACAGAGAGAAAACCATGATTTTTAGCCAATTGCAGCTATTTAAACACAATCCTGCATCACCTTGGGAGAGGAGCCTCTCTAGAGTTTATGGAGATACATGCCACAGGAAAAGGTCTGGTGGTTCTCATGGTCACAAATGTGCAACCACACGGAATTTTTGCAGATTCTGTGCAGTCCCACCCATATAACAGGTTCCCAAGCTGCTTATGGGCCTCTGCATGTTTGGGGTACCATTTTAAGAATGCTTTTCTAATATAAAACAAGGATTCTCTTCTTCTTTCTCTAAAATCATCACTATCTCAAAAGAAATAGAGACCTCCTTTTATGCCTAGGAGCCGGAACTTCAAAATTACTTCCTTTCTAGAAGCATCTTCGTCTCAAAGGCTGAGACTTCCTTATTTTTTCCCAGGAGCCGGGTATATTTTCTATTCAAAATCCTAAATTAAATCTCATTCATATCAGTACATACAACTGTTTGACTAGAACTTGCGTTCTCCCAAACAGCATTATAATAATCTATTTTTCTGTAATTCACATCCAGAGAAGTCTGGTCAGAAATATCCACTTCTTCCAATAATCTGGAACAGTTGGATGGGTGGGCAGAGTCTAACAAAATGAAGTTTAATGAGTCCAAGTGTCGATTCCTGCATTTTGGCCACAATAACCCCCTGCAGCATTATAGGCTGGGGACGGTGTAGCGGGACAGTGCCCAGGCAGAAAGGGCCCTGGGGGTTAGCTTCAAAATCCCCCATTTCCTCTGTGACAACTCCCCCTTGTTCAAACTGTCCTGCTCTGACACCAGCCTGCTTTGGGAAACAGACTCTGTCTTCTTACCGTGTGTCGTGCTGGGCTCCTTATGTTTGACTCTGGCATTTGACATCTGTGTCCTTTTCTGTGTTCTGCATCTTCCAGCAGCCTCTGGGAGGAAGAAAGCTTTGACCACGTGTTCTTCCCATCCCATCACCTTATCCATTGCCCGTGGGAGCTGCATTGCTCTCTGCACGTGTCCTGCAGAAGATGTTTCCTTGAGGACCTACAGAACTGGAGCTCTGCTGAACACAGTCCTGTTCCCATTCCTAAATCCATTCATCTGCAGCCTTGGGAACAAATCTGTGATCCTGGCCCTGAAGAAATCCATTGCCAGGCCAAGAACAAAGCCTTTCCTCTAAGCATGGTGCATTTCTGGAAAGCCATCCCAAGGATCTGGTATCATCTGTTACACAAAACCAGTGCCTGTGTGTGCAGCCTCCAAACACGGCTGCCTCAGGAGATTGACGCTCCTGCTGGGTTGTGTCAGGTTAAGAGAGAAGAGACTCATCTGCACTCCCAGACAGGGCACCAACAATGGCAGCAGGACAAACTCAGTTCATTCTCTGCCCGGGCTGCTCCCGGGCCCATCTCAGGAGAGCCACCAGCTCATTAAGAGCCCATCTCTGGAACAGAGAAGAGCTCAGAGGAACAGTGGCAAGTGACAATCCAAATTACAGCTCCTGAGCGATGGACACCTTGTCCCAGCTCCTTTCCTGGGACAGCCATCAGCCCTGCTTTGAAACCCCAAAGTTTGAAACCCCAAAGTCACCCTCCCAGTAAAGAAAGACTTTCTCCTGTGCAGTCTAAACCCTCCCTGGTACAGCTTTGAACCATTCTCACACGTTCCATCCCAGGATATCAGGGAGAAGAGAAAGGGAAATGCAGGGCAGAGCCAGGGGGGCAGCGAGATGGGAGTGTGCAGCCTGCAGGGACACAGCAGCAGCTGTGGGACAGCGCAGGACAAGCTGTGCTGGACGTGGCCAAGGGCCCGGCAGGGCTGGCAGTGCCCAGGAGAAGCCAAGTCTTGGTGCCCTGGGGCACAGCAGGGTCTGGGCCACCAAGGGCTGGGAGGGGACACCTTGTCCTGAGGCCCTGGGGCCTCCTGGCACAGCCCCAGCAAGGCTGGGCACTGTCACCCCCTTGTCCTGCCCTCAGCATCCCCCCACATCCCAGTGGCCCCAGGGATCTGCTGGGACCAGTCCCTGGGGAGCCTTGGTCAGGAATGGCCCTGGGGGGCTCCTCAGTGCTCCCAGGGACTGCAGGTTTTTCAGAGCACTTTGGGTTTTGCTTTTGCCTGGGAGTCTCTGAGGGGTTTGTGCAATCACGGCCTCCAATTGTCTGCTGTAATTAGTCCCTTGAGATGTTTTGTCACTAACAACACTCAGTGGGGCTCATTAATGCCTCAAGTTACTCAAGAGTCATTAAAGTACTACTTTTTGACACTGAATCACTCTGAGAGGTTTGTGCAGTCATGGCCTCCAATTATCTGCTGTAATTAGTCCCTAGAGAGGCTTTGTACTGACACTCAGTGGGGCTCATTAATGCTCTGAGATACACAATATCTTTTAAGGTACTTTGGGTTTTCCTTCCCACACTCCGTCTCTGAGAGGTTTTTGGTCACTCTTGGCCTCCAGTTCTCTCCTCCAAGGAGTCCATGAGGAGCCTGTGTTGGGGATGGACCTCAGTGGGCCCCAGGAATGCTTTGAGACACGTTGGGTTTTTCCTCTGACTTGGACTCCTGGAAAGGTTTGTGCCATCTCCTCTCAGGCCCTGAGGGCTCAGCACCAAATGCACCACGGGGCTCTTTGGGATCAAGCAAGTCCTGACAAACCACGGCTCTGCCTTGATTTCCCTCTGCTCTGGTGCAGTTCATTAGGAAGGTTTTGTACTGCAGTTATGGAGAAAGATTTCAAAGAGCTTCTAAGAAATTCACATTCCTGTTATAAAGGGTGTGTTTTATCACTGTTCTCTTTGGAGCAGAGGTGATTGCAGCATTCTGTGATTGATATTGATCCAGGGCCTCTCCTCCAAAGGCCTGGCCTGCTCAGAGAAGCTGTGCCTTGAGGTCTGACCCAGTGTGGACAACCTTGTTCCACATTCCCCAAGCCCACACTGCCTGTCCTCACTCACCTGGGACCTGCTTTGCTCAGAGAGCTGCCTGCACTCAGGCAAAAAAGGGCTTTTCTATTTTTGAAGCAACGTAAAACTCGTAATTTTCCCCACTGAAAACAGACACACTCCTCAAGTATGTGCCAGCCCAAGGGGCCACCAAAACCACTCCAGCCCTGCCCTGGGCCGGCTGTGAGGGTGGATCAGCATCCCAACCTGCCCTGGGACACTGCAAGGGGCTGTGGCCACGGACACACTGGGACAAACTGGGGACAATGGCAACACTGTGGGGAAGACTGGGGAATACTGGGGCGTGCTATGGAAGATACTGGGGGGAACTGGAAGGGAATGGGAATGAACTCAGGTGTATTGGGAGGGACTGGGCTGTACTGGTGATGAAATGGGCTGTAAAGGGGGGCACTGAAGGGCCACAGGGGTAGAACTGGGCTGTACTGGGAAGGACTAGAGGGGTTGAATCGGCTGTTCCCGCCTCCGCAAACTCCCATTTGCCGAGGCTCCCGCCCGTCACCGCCAGCACCCAATCAGTGCCAGGAAACCGGGGCCTCGGGGCGGTGCCTGCTGTCGGTGCCACGTTTCGGTTTTGCCTTCAACTCCCGTCATGCACCGCGGCCCAATTGAGCCCCATTGCAGCCCGGACTACAATGCCCGTCATGCCCCGCGCTCCACAGAACCCCGCCCCCGTATCCCCCCTCCCCCCCATGTGTACCCTACGTTTCCCCCAGACCCTCCAGGATCCCTAAGTGCCCCCTCAGTATTTATTTGGAACCCCCCAAAATCGTCCCCGACTCCCCTGAATGCTCCCAACCCCAGAGATGCCCGTTAGAGCCACTTCTGGGAATTCATCTCCGATCATCCCCCGTGCTCTCAGAGCTCTGCCCAACACAGTCTCGCGCCGAAAATTCCTGCTGTGCCCCGTGTCCTAAAGCGCCCGGTTCGAGCTCCCCAAGTTCCCCCCAATTCCTCCCGAACCGCACACGTTTCCCCCGAGGGCCTCAAGTCGCGACTCGGACGCAGAAGTGTCCGCCAAGCGCCTTCCCGGCCCCGCCACAGCTCGGCTTTATGCACTTCCGGGACTACAGCTCCCAGCATGCTCCGCGGCGCACACAGAGCCCTATTGCAGCCGTGACTCCATCTCCCGTCATGCCCCGCGCCCCACCGACAGCCATTGGAGCCGCGCCTCGAACTCCCGTGATGCTCCGCGGCCCCGTTACACCGTGTTCTACCCGCGCCTACAACTCCCATCATCCCCCGCGCCCCAGAGAGTCCCCTCAGGGCCCCCAAGTGCCCGCCCGGACCCCGAAGGGCCCCAGATTCCCCTCCCTGACCTCCAAGTGCCCACCCGGCTCCCCCAGATGTCCTTCAGACCCCAAATTTTCTTCAGATTCCATCCCCAGGTTTAGAACTGCCGCAAATGTGCCCCAGAAATGTCTCCGTGGACCCCAAAGTGGCCCCTTTTACCCTGTCTGAGAAAACGATAAAGAAGATTACAAAAAGAGTAAAAATAGAAGTAATTAGCATAAAGAGGGAGGAATCAATAGCCAGATGTTGTCAATGAATTAATGAAGGGAATTGTGTTACTTAAAACCAATGACCAATAATTTTTTGGGTCGCTAAAAATGTATCAATTTTTTTAAATACATGTAAAACATAGGTTAAAACGTATATAATAATATTTTATATATTTATAAGTATTATTATAATTTCCTTATAATTTTTTTAAAAAAGAAAAATTGCTAATTTACAAAAATTATTTCAGATGTCAGTCCTTGGTGGGTCATTTCAGACACGGTGAGGTTGGGGTGAGGAGCAGGTTGTCCAAACAGGGTCAGCCTGCAAGGGGCTCATTCTCCATGCCCAGACCTCCTAAGGAGACACTCAGCATTAAGATCACTTGTAGAATACGTCTTTCATGTCGGCAATGATCTGAAAAACAAAAAAAAAATGCACCCTGGATTAGAAAAAACTCAGGAGGTGCACTTTGAAATCTTCCTCCATAAGAGAACTCCAAACTGGCTCCAAGCAGCTGCACAAGCCCTGCAGACGAAGACAAGTGAAGGAAGAAAAGGAGGTCGTGACTGCTTTCTGGATTTGAATCAGCCCCATGCTGGATTTGGGGCTGAGTCCAGAAGCTCCAGGCACTGAGAGAAGGTTGAAGAAGCTGCTCAAGGAGGCAGAAGCAGAACTCCAAGTCCCTTGGAGCATCCCTGGGCCCCACTGAGGGCAGGGAGTGCCAAAGGCTCCCCAGGGACTGCTGAGAGCAGATCCTTGAGGCCAAAATTGCAGGGAGCCGCAGGCTGTGAGCAGGGAACTGCAATGCTGAGCAAGGCCTGGGCTGGTTGGAGGCAGCAGAAAGGCCAAGCCCTGAGCCCAGGCCTGGCACAGCAGGGCCTGTCCCTCCCGGGTGGCTCGGGGCTGCTTGTGGGGCAGTGGGATGGGAGGGGCAGCAAGGACAAATGGCACAAAGCTGTGTGACACTCCCGATCCTCATGGCACTGCGGGCCAGTGTGACACAGCAGGGCTTCATGGAAACAAGAGGCCGTAATGAGCCTGGGGGGCTGTAACACCCCAGAACACTGAAATAATGGGGGTACCCAAAGGTTCTCTTACTCGAGTTTGGTGCACAAGGAGAAATGCCAACCAGATAGTCTCAGGATGAACAGATGCACAGAATATTCTTATTTGCAAGGAACAGTCAAGGATCATAAGTCCAACTCTTATGTGAATGGCACACAGAGGGACTGAACCCACAACCTTAGTGATATTAGCACCATACTTTAACCAACTGAGCTAAGAGGTCAAAGCAACACACAGCTCTACTGGCAAAATAGAGAAAATCAAGGAACTTGGAAAACCATTTAATAAAACATCCAACTCAAAACTCTTATCATAGCAGTAGCTTCATTGACTTAGCCCATTTGACCTGGAAACCTTTACAGAATTACAGAATGACAAAATGACTAGATTGGAAGAGACCTCCAAGATCATTGAGTTCAACCCATGTCCCAACACCTCACCTAAGCCATGGCACCTAGTGCCACATCCAGTCTTTTTTAAAACACATCCAGAGATGGTGATGCCACCACCTCTCCAGTCAGATCATTCCAGAACTTTATCACCCTTTCCGTAAAAATCTTTTTCCTAATTTCCAACCTATATTTCCCTTTGTGCAGCCTTAAGACTCTGTCCTCTCATTCTGTCAGTGGCTGCCTGGAGAAAGAGACCAAGCCCCACCTGACTACAAACACCTTTCAGGGAGTTGTAGAGAATGATAAGGTCACCTCTGACTCTCCTTTTCTCCAGGCTAAACAACCCCAGCTCCCTCAGTCGTTCCTCACAGGAGTTGTGTTCCAAGCCGCTCACCAACCTTGTTGTCTCCTCCGGACACATTTAAGCATCTCAAGGTTATTCTTAACTGAGGGCTCAGAACTGGACACAGCACTCGAGGTGTGGCCTCAGCAGTGCCGAGTACAGGAGAAGAATGACCTCCCTGCTCCTGCTGGCCACACCATTCCTGATCCAGGCCAGGTGCCATTGGCCTTCTTGGCCACCTGGGCACACTGCTGCCTCATGTTCAGTTGGCTGTCGACCAGAAGCCCCAGGGCCCTTTCTGCCTGGGCACTGTCCAGCCACACCGTCCCCAGCCTAGAGCACTGCAGGGGTTATTGTGGCCAAAATGCGGAACTCAGCACTTGGACTTAATAAACTTCACCTTGTTGCACTCTGCCCACCCATCCAACTGTTCCAGGTCTCTCTTCAGAGCCCTCCTACCTGCCAACAGATCGACAAATGTTCCCAGCTTAGTGTCATCTAAAAATTGACTAATAAGAGATTCAATAGCCCCATCCATGTCGTGAATACAAATGTTGAACAGAGCTGGCCCCAGCACAGACCCCTGAGGAACACCCCTGGTGACTGGCTGCCAGCTGGATGCAGCACCCTTCCCCACCACTCTCTGGGCCCGGCCATGCAGCCAGTTGTTAACCCAGCAAAGAGTGTTCCTGTTCAAGCCGTGGGCTGCCAGCTTTTCCAGGAGCGTGCTGTGGGAGACAGTGCCTAAGGCCTTGCTGAAGTCCCAACAGACAACATCCACAGCCTTTCCCACATCCACCACACAAGTCACCTGGCCATAAAAGGAGACATAAAAACTGGTCAAACATGACCTACCCCTCCTAAACCCATGCTGGCTGGCTCTGATACCCTGTCCATGAAACAATATAAACTGCTCCGTGACCTTTACCATGTACTGAGGTCAGGCTAACTGGCCTATAATTACCAGGATCCTCCTTCCCACCCTTCTTGTGAATGGGTGTCACATTGCCCAGCTTCCAGTCATCTGGAATCTCACCAGTGGGCCAGGACTGTTGGTAAATGATGGAGAGCGGCTTCACAAGCTCATCTGCCAGCTCCCTCATCACCCTGGGGTGGATCCCACCTGGGCTCATAGATCTATGAACATCCAAGCAGCTCAGCAGTTCTCTGACTGCCTCCTCCTGGATACTAAGTTCCCTCCCACATCCAGTACAGAACAAAGGTTGGCCTTCCTATTGCAGTTAATATATTTGAAAAACTTTTTTTAATATCCTGTACAAAATTGCCAAATTAAGTTTGAATTGAGCTTTGGACTCCCAAACACTTTTCCTACATGCTCTAGCAATCCCCTTAAATACTCCTTGACCTGACCCTCCTTCCAAAGATGATACATCCTCTTTTTATTCCTAAGTTCCTTCAAAACCTCCTTGCCCATCCAGGCTGGACGTTTGCCTCGTCAGCTCATCTTTTGGCACACAGGGAAAGCCTGTTCCTCTGCCCTCAAGATCTCTGCTTTGAAGCACGCCCACCTTCCCTGGACTCCTTTGTTTTTAAGGGCTGCTTCCCTAGCAACTCCCTGAATAAGTCTTGTAAATAGGCCAAAGTCTGCTGATTGGAAGTCCAGTGTAAAAGTCTTCTTGATGTTCTTCCTGATTTCACCAAATATCGAGAACTCTATAATTTCATCATCACCGTGTCCCAAGGAGCCTCCAACCACCACATCTCCCACCAGCCCTTCTCTATTTGCAAACAACAGGTCGAACATAGGCCCTCCCCTGGTGGGGCTCACTCACCAGCTGCAACAAAAAGTTGTCCTCCATACACTCCAAAACCTTCCTGGACTGCCTCTTTCCTGCTATATTAAGTTCCCAGCAGATATCTGGCAGCTTAAAGTCACCTACAAGAACAAGGGCTGGTGATCCTGAAACATTCTCCAGCTGCTTTTAGATTAAGTTGTCCACCTCTTCTTCCTGGCTGGGTGGATGATAACAGACTCCCAGCAGGTTCCCCTGGTACCCCGTCCTGTTTTCTTAGGGTACAACGGTAACAATGAAAACCTTACCAAGGGCACAACTCCCAAGTCCACAAGGAAAAGAACAGACAAGCTGTCAAGTTCTTCAAATATTTGTCCTGCTTTGCTGCAAGACTCCTACTGCACACACGGTGTGGAAAGCCAAGGGAAGCTGCAGTTGGTGGCACGTCTTGTGACAGAAGCTGCACCTCGTTCTCCAGGAAGTGTTCTTGGAAAGAGCAGACGGGACTGTGGAGAAGATTCTGGGAAAACTGAAAGAGCATTTAAGAAATGAAATGAAAATGTATAGAACCAATACTAAGATGTCCTTGTCAAATGATTTTGATGCTCCCCTTTTCCATCTTGCACTACTTCTCCATCCCATGAACTACAAATGGATCTCACGTCTAAGATCCATGATTTGGCAAGTTTGAGATGCTGTAAAATACCATGAGCTACACACAATTTGCCTTCCCCTGTTTTTCTTGGAAAGCAATGCTGGAGACACAAGTGCAGTGCTTGGGCCAGGTACAAATTCTGCATTCAGGGAACGTGCTCTGACAGTGTGTGACCCTCAGCAGGGACAATGCACAGCAGCAACCAAGGGGAATGCTCTGCCACAGTGCAGGAGTCAAGACTCTGTGTCTTGGCTCCTGTGGGCAAAGTTCCCGTGTTTGGACAGGCTCGGGGCTGCCCCCGGGGAGCGCGGGGCTCGGCGTGGGGCTGAGCGGGCAACGGACAAACGGACCTGGGGAAAAACGGCCCCGGGGCTTCAGTTGCTACAGCAGCAGCGGCAGCAGCGGCAGCAGCGGCAGCAGCAGCGGCAGCAGCAGCGGCAGCAGCAGCAGAAAAAGGACTTTTCTAGACTTCCTCCTGCTTTTCCTCTTCCTCTCCTGCAGGCCCGCACCCTCTCCCTTAGTCCCGCACCCTCTCCCGATCTCCCTGTCCCGGTGTCCCCTTCCTCTCGCAGTCTCCCTCTCCCCTGCAGGGCCGGGCCATGCCCCCGGCCCGCCCCCGGCCCCGGGTGGGGCTGCCCCGTCCCCGCCCCCGGCCCCGGGCCTCCCGCCGCGGTCTCGCCTCCGCCGGGCTCTGGCTGTCCTGGCGATGGCGGTGGCGGACGAGGATCAGCGCCTGGGGCTTCAGCGGCATCGCCGCCCTTTGCCTTCGCCTGTGCCGAGCCCGGCCCCGGCCCTGGCCCCGGCCCCGGCCCCTCCCGGGCCCCGCGGAGGACACAGGTGGCGCTGCCGCTCCCGCGGCCTCCGCCGCGGCTTCCCCGGCCCGAGCTCCGCCGCTCGGCAGCGTGGCCGCCGGCCCCGAGCTGCCGCTGTCGCCTTGCCAGGAGCGAACGCCTGGGGATTCCCGGCCCGGGGCGGTTGAGGGGCGCTCGGGGGCCGTTGCTGGCCCCGGGCCGAGCACTGACAGCCACGTCTCGCCGGCAGGGAAGGCGCAGCAGGGCCTCCAGGAGCAGTACCGGCTGGGTTCGCTGCTGGGGCGCGGCGGCTTCGGAAGAGTCTTCGCAGGGACGCGGCTCTCGGACGGCGCGCCGGTGAGCGGCGGGGCTGGCGGCGGGCGCAGGAGGAGGAGGAGGAGGGCGGAGGAGGAAGAGCATGGGGCTGGGCAGCGTGGGCAGCGTGGGCAGCGAGCTCAGGCCGCTGCTCCCCTTGGCTTGCAGGTGGCCATCAAAAGGGTGCCACGGAACCGCGTCCGGCACTGGGGAGAGCTGGTGAGTGAGCGGGGGCCAGCGGGAGAAGCCGGGGCGTGCCGGGCGGGGACGAGCCGAGGCCCGGCAGGGTGGAAGCCGCCAGGACGCCTCGAGGGAGAGCGGGCGTGGGGCCAGCGGAGGGTGCAGAACATCCCGGGCTGGGTGAGGTCTTCCCCACCCCTGGCACGGCCTCAGCCCCACTGACGGCATCGTGGTCATCCCACAGCCCAACGGCACCAGCGCACCGCTGGAGATCGTGCTGCTGGACAGGGTCTCCACTGGCTTCCCTGGTGTCGTCCAGCTGCTGGACTGGCTTGAGCTCCCCAGTGAAATCGTGATGGTGCTGGAGCGCCCGCAGCGGTGTCAGGACCTCCAGCATTTCATTCGGGCACGGAGGTTCCTGTGCCTGCTGCCTGTGTCACTGCACAGGGGTCATCAGGTGGGCACAGGCAGCCCTTGTGCTGGAGCTGAGTTGCCATGCGAGTTGTTTTGGCTTGTGCTGGTTCACTGACAGCTGGGGCCCTGGGCAGAACACTGACAGCCTGGTCTCACCCCCAGGGAAGGAGAAGGAGCCCCTGGAGAAGCTGGACCAGGTGGGGCTGCTGCTGCTGGAGACAGTGAGGACGACAACAAGGATGACAACCTCTTCCTGAACCTGGCCACCAGCAATTGAAGGTGATGAACTTCAATTCTGGCACCTTCTTCAAAGTCAGGCTCCACAGCCAATTTGCAGATGAGTTCGCACACAGGGGGATGCTCCCAGATTTGGGCATTGCACAGCCTGGCCAGGAACCAAAGGTTCCCCCCTTTCCTGGGGCTGATGCAACTGATTGTTCAGTGGGCTGCCAAGCTGCTTTTTGGCAGGGCTGGGGTCTGGGGTGGTTCTGAAATGGGAGTCGGCTCCTGGCCCTGCCAACAGCCGCCACCCCCCACCATGCCCTGGGCTGCGGCTGGGGCAGCCAGCCCGACACAAACCAACCCCCAAGGTGGGAGCAGAGGTGGGACTCCAGAACCTGTGCTCGGCTGCTTTGCTTTGCCGGCAAGGAAGGACTTGGGCTGCTCCACTCCCTTTGTTTTCTTTGGGATCACCATTAGTTTGGGGGGCAGTGTAGGGGGGGAAGAGTGAAAGCATGGGCTTCCCTCAGTGGTGGGTGGGTTTTTCCCTAGCATGCAGGGCATGGGGGCTTCCTCAACCTCTGACAGAGATAGGATCTTTTACCTTTTCCCTTTTTTTCCTTTTTTGTCTGTAATCCCTTTGTGAATTTTATGTTTGTTTTTCTAAAGGAAGCCTTCTAGGTGGTGTCCAGTCTTGACTGGGAAGTGCTTGGGACCAGCTGTGGAGTGGATGAAGGAGAAGGCTGAGGACGTGGTTTGGGAGCAGCTTTTCTTTGCGCGGCGGATGGCGTGAGGTGTGTCCCCGTCTTGTTGGCACGGGTGGGGTAAGAGCTTTTGGGAGATGGCAGCCAGCACAGGAGCATCCTGCTCTGGGCAGCTGCTGGGGAGGTGGATCTGGCCTGGCTGGCTGCAGGCTGGGCACGTGTCCTGCCCTCCTGCTCTGCCGCCAAAGGCAGCAATGATGGGCAGCTTTGGGCCCCGCTCTGAGCACGGCCAGCATGGCCTGGGCACCGCGGGCGGCTGGGACAAGGGCACAGGAGCCTTCAGCTGACGGGCGGTTTCTGGTTTCTGTCCTTGCAGCCGGGCTCTGCGGATGCTGAGGCTGCTCTGGGCTCTGCCCGGGCTCTGCTGGAGCTCAGCACCGGGCCGAGATCAGCCAAAGAAGAAACGGTGTGACCTGCAGCAGACTTGCCTTGAGCATTTTGGCAATGCAGCTCAAGTTTGCAGAGGATGCATCTCCAAGGGATAACATGACACCTCCCCAAAATAAAATTGTTCAATACCTTCTGAAATGAAATCTATCTGGGGTGACACCAAATGACATTTTTCAGCTTGCTCAAGCTGTAGCTCAGGCCTTCTCTGAACAGTTCTGTCCCCCACCTGCATTTTCCTTCACAACTGCTCCCTATTTTCCCCCAGTGAGTGCCCAGCTGATTGCAGTCTCCATCACACTATTGCCATCCTTGGTGCCCGTCACCATGAGGAAGACCAAGCCCCAGGCTTAGGGACTCATCCTGTCACTGGCTGAGGGGCAGCAATGCCTCAGAGGTCTGGTGGCATTTTAGTGTCATTCAGAGCTGCTCTCTTGCCCTCAGCTCTCCTCACTGCTGAGTTCCCACTCCCTTTTCCTCATCCTTCCAGCAGGATGAGCTCTGTGAAGTCCCATGAGCCACCCCACTCTTCCCGGCCCACCCACCCACCTCAGTTAGGCTGAAGCTGAAGGGTCTGTGTGTGCCAGGGGCTCTGGGATGTCTCTGTACCCATGGACAGAAGGGTCTGTGTGTGCCAGGGGCTCTGGGATGTCTCTGTACCCATGGACAGAAGGGTCTATCTATACAAAGGTTTCCATAACATCATTGTTCCCTTGGGTATGGAATGAACACAGAGTGAAGGTGTCAGTCATGCTGCTTGTGCACTCCTTCCTTTCCATACAAGACACATCCATGCACACCCCCACATACAGATATTTTAAAAGGATAGGGATGGATAGAGATTTCCCACAGAGCTCTAACTTTGGCACAACTCACTTGTTTGCTGATGGTCAGGGAATTTTTTTCCCAGCTCTTTGTGAGTAGGTTTCCAAGAGCTGAGGGGAGCCGCATTCAGAAGCAGTTTCAGGATTTCTAGGCAGGAAATGGAGCTGACAACCATCAGTGTAACTCGCCCTATTCATTGGGATGTGCTGCTGGTTCTTTAGGAATATGGCACGATGGAGCCACTAGACTTGGAAAAATCCCAGCTCTCTGTGGATCTGTGGAAAGGGGGGAGCAGCCGGAAAACTTTGTATCTGCTTTGGGGGCCACAAGGTCCAAGTAGCTGCGGTGGCAGAGGGTGACCAGGGCTGGTGGCAGGTGAAGTCCCATTTCATGACATTCACGAATGGAACAGGACGAAGTTCCAAGCACCCCCAATCCCACTGATGAAGTCTTTGTGATGCTGCACATGCTCAAGGGAAAGCTGCTGTCACACAATCTACTGAGATTTATATATCTTATTTTTTTGCAATACTTTATGTCTAAGTTTCAAACTGCAAAATTTTTACACTCACGATGCAGTCATGCACATTCCATCTTTCAATTTCCTATTGCTCCAATCCACTATTTAAATTAACTTAATATTGGTTAAAAAGCCCAAAATCTGCCAAAGGAATTCAGCTGACGGATTTTTTCCACCAGCACATTAACAAAGTAAGTCACTGAGTTGTCTGTTCAAAAACTCAGTTACCTCTTTCCTAATCCAAAGTTACAGAAGACTTTTCACTAAACATTTGGGGTAGTTTTTATCTTTTATATATTTTCTAATCTTTTCTTTTTCTTTTTTCTTTTTTTTTTTTTTCAAAACATAAAACACATCCTATAAAAGGCATTTCCTTTGCTCCTGGTTCCCCTGTGGAGCTGCTCCCTTCCTGGTGGCCGAGCTGCTCAGGCAGAGCCCGGCAGCTCCTGGCCCTGCAGGGCTGAGGCTTTTCCCCGTTGCTGGGCACAGGCTGATGGAGCAGCACTGCTGAACACGGGGACACACAGAGGGAGCAGAAGCAGCTGCCTTTGTCCACCTGAAGCTCCAAGGCCCAAACTCTGAGCAGACAGGGCCAGAAGAGACTGGCAGGCTCCCTGTTTGCTGTGCTGCCCCACTTGTGCCCGGCCCAGCTCTGCGGGAGGCAGAGGGAGAACAAGGGGCAGCTCCTGCCAGCCCCCATCCCAGGGACCCCTCCGGCCCCGGGCCCTGGGGCACTGTCAGCACCCGCTGCTCCAGCCACGGCTTCTGCTGGCCCTGACAGCAACAACCAAATTGTGCCTGATCCCCAGGGAGCAGCAGCAGGGCCTGCATCTGATCCCTCAGTCTGGGGCAGGGCTGGACAAATGACCCCCACAGCAGCAGCAGCAGCAGCAGCACATGGAGCTGACTTTGAGCACAGCCCCTGCCACTGTTCCCTCCCGTGGGCAGTGGTGTCACAGCAGCCTGAGGCACCCGGGAGCCCTCAGGGCCAGCAGGGACTTGAGATGGCAGCCCTGGGCTCCTGGGGGTTGTGAAAGGAAGAGAGGTGGGGACTCCTTCTCCACGTAGAGCTTCCCAGATGGAAAAGGCTGCTGTGAGCAGGCAGCTGCAAGGGCAGAGAAAGGAGGGTCTCCACCACTGGATCTGTGCCAGTTCCACAGTCCTGGGCAGCAGCCACCGAGCACAGGGGGAACAGAGGGCACAGCAAGAGGGACAAAACCAGGCAAGGTCAGAGACTGGGAAGAGCCGGACCTGGGAGCAGGAGCAGCTGCTTCATTGCACTCTTGGAGAAAGCTCTTGGCTGCTTCAAAGTGCTGAAAGGCATGAAGGGCAGGGAGGAGGCCACACCAAACAGTGCTCCTGTTTTCACACCCTCCCCTCTCAGTGTCCCAGAAGGAATTGGATGAACTGTATTCTTCTCTCCGAGTCGTTTCGTTCAGTGTGAGCAGCTTAGCAGCAGGAGCTGAAGGAGCTGAAGCCTTAGGCCACAAGCACTGACCAAGAGGAAATTCTTGAGTCAAGTAATGCTGCTAACATGGACCTAACTGAATCCAGCAGATGGAATCCTGGAATTATAGAATTCTTTCTGTTGGGAAAGACCTCTGAGCACATCAAGTCCAGCTGTTCACCCAGCAGTGTCAAGCCCAACACTAAACCTGGTCCCTGAAGTACCAAGGCTGGACAACAGGCCCTGAGCCAAGGTGTCCTCTGGATGTAACTTCCAACCAAAGATTATCTTTGTATGTGCTCATTAATGAAATATGCATGGTCATTAGTGCTGTGATAGACGTATCCCCTCATCAGTGAAACATGGATTGATCTTTCTGTATTTAGAAACTGGACAAGGCCATGAAATCCGACATCTGGCCTTGTTTGGGGGTGGATGGTATTGGTTATTGGTTATATTTGAGCTCTGACCAGGCTTTGGAACAAACCCAAGAGGAGAATGAAACCAGATGTTCCCGCACCAGAAGTGCTGTCAGTTTGTTTATTCAGCGCTGTCAGAGCTGGGCCCTCTCACAGCCGGGTTGGAGCCTCACCTGTGGCTGGAGGCACCTGCAGGAATTCCCAGTGTCCGGGAGTGGCTCTGCAGTCCTTGGCTGTGACAGCTTCCCCCAGCTGATGTGTGGATCTGGTTGATGGGAAAGTCTGAGAGTAACAGGTACATCTTTTTTCATAATCACTGCAGGCAATCTTTGGTAGTGACGATTGGGTGCATTGCTGAGCTTCCCCTTTTGTCATTCTTTGCAGTTTTGCGTTATAATAAATCACACCATACCTGAACCTTGTGTCTGTGTTTTTGGTGCCGACCCTGCTCAGTGGCAGAACAGACACTGCAGCCCCACAGAACCAAGGGTACATTGTGACACTGCGGGGCCTGGTGTGACCAAGGGGACCAGAGTGACACCGTGGGGCCCCATGGAACCAAGGGACCGGTGTGAAACTGCGGGGACTCTTATAATCAAGGGCCCATTGTTTTCCTCTCTCTGCCCCAGCCCTGCAGAGCAGCCCAGTCCAGTCTGGCCCAGCAGCAGGAACTGGAGGCACTGGAGGTCATGGACAGCCACTCTGTGTCTGCAACGCTCAGGAGATGCTCAGCTCAGGCAGCTCCTGCAGCCCCAGGGCCAGCCCCGCTGCCCAGCACAGCAGCAGAGAGTTGGCCCCGGGGCTCCTCAGGCTGCTGCTGCTGCCCCAGGGACAGGGCAGCCTCTTGCCAGGGCTCCTCTGCACACCCACGGGCTCCTGCTCTGCTCCTGGCACACGGCAGCTGCCCACAGAGCCTTTCCCAGGGGAACACGTCTGTGCTGGCCTGAGCAGCCATTGCTGCAGCCCCTGCCCTGCTGCCCACAGCCCCGAGCTGGGGCTGCTGCTCTGCAGAGCACGGGGGCTGTGCTGCCCGGGGCCCTGGGCTGCCTCTGCTGGGCTCTGCTGCTCAGCCCGGGAGACAGAGGCAGCTGATGGTGCTCCCTGCACTGACCCCCTCCCACACAGGCTCTGCTGGGGCCGTGGAGGCTGCTCAGAGCTGCCTGCCTTGTTCCAGGGCTGCCACATGGCCTTGGGGCTGCCCTGGATCCTCCTGGGGAAGTTCCCTGAGGGCCAGAGCAGTCAGTGCCCAGACTCCTCTCCCTGTGCCTGCTGTGTCCCCTGGGGCTGCAGAGCTCTCCTGGCTCACAGCAGACATTCAGTCCTTGATCTCGGCGTGACCCCACCCTGGCCAGGCCTGTGCCCAGGGAGCTCCACTCCCTGCTGATCCCTGGCACACGCTGTCCCTGCAGCTCCCCTGTGTTCTCCTGGCAGCTCCCAAGGCCCTCCAGACAAACATTCCCCTGCCATCAGCCCTGGCACAAGCTGCAGAGCCCCAGGAAGGTTCAGCACAGGCCATTCACCATCTGATGGGCCCTGGCCACCAACAAGCAGAACCTGAGGCAGCCCTGAGTCCCCTGAAGGCCACGCTGGGACCCTGATGTCATCCCACTGAGCCCTGGGAGAAAAAGGAGCACAAGGAGCCTCTTCAGAGTCTGTTCCTTGGGCCTGTTCCTGAGAGTGACTCTGCAGGGAGAGCAAAGCCTTCCTGCCCTGCCCTCCCTGTGCTGCTGGAGCTGCTGTGCTGGAGCCCAGCTGTGTCCCAGCAGTGCCCATGGCCAGTCCCTGCCTGTGGTCACAGCAGGGACACGCAGCAGGACAGTGACCAATGTGCCAGAGCACTGCGGCCTTACAGCCACAGAAGGGCTGGGAAGGAGAGGCTGGAGCTGGGAAGAGCAGCACTGAAAGGACCAAGCACTGCTGCTCCCTGGCAGTGTAGCTGTGCTGGGACTCTTTTCCCCTTCTCGCCTCTAACTTCATGCAGGTTACAAAGATGGGATCCCAGGAAAAACAAGCACTGCAAGGTAGTTTATTTTCTTGAAATGTAGCAATACAGTAAATCCTGGTTTACAGAGCTTCTGGATAAAATTCAAGAGGCAGACAGTGAATTAGATGGGGGTGATTAAAAAAATTTCACTGGGGATAATTTTCTGACAGAAAAACCCATTGAACACTACCTAAGACCTGGGAAGGCCTTTTGAGCCTGTCATGAGTTCCATTCTGAAAATTATGGCCAAGAAAACAGGCAGTTTGTTGCTCCTGAAAAGCATCTACTCATCATTTTCCTCAGGGCATCCTTGAGCTCCTGGTTCCTCAGGCTGTAGATGAGGGGGTTCAGGGCTGGAGGCACCACCGAGTACAGAACTGACAATGCCAGATCCAGGGATGGGGAGGAGATGGAGGGGGGCTTCAGGTAGGCAAATGTGCCAGTGCTGAGGAACAGGGAGACCACAGCCAGGTGAGGGAGGCAGGTGGAAAAGGCTTTGTGCCGTCCCTGCTCCGAGGGGATCCTCAGCACAGCCCTGAAGATCTGCACATAGGAGAAAACCGTGAACACAAAACAACCAAGACATAAACAGATGGAAAACAAAAGAAGCCCAAGTTCCCTGAGTTTGGAGTGTGAGCAGGAGAGCTTGAGGATGTGTGGGATTTCACAGAAGAACTGGCCCAGGGCATTGCCATGGCACAGGGGCAGGGAAAATGTATTGGCTGTGTTCAGCAGAGCATTGAGAAAGGCACTGGCCCAGGCAGCTGCTGCCATGTGGGCACAAGCTCTGCTGCCCAGGAGGGTCCCGTAGTGCAGGGGTTTGCAGATGGACACGTAGCGGTCATAGCACATGATGGTCAGGAGGGAAACCTCTGCTGAAATGAAAAAGACAAACAGAAACACCTGTGCAGCACATCCTTCATAGGAGATGGTCCTGGTGTCCCAGAGGGAATTGTGCATGGCTTTGGGGACAGTGGTGAGGATGGAGCCCAGGTCGCTGAGGGCCAGGTTGAGCAGGAAGAAGAACATGGGGCTGTGCAGGTGGTGGCCGCAGGCTACGGCGCTGATGACGAGGCCGTTGCCCAGGAGGGCAGCCAGGGAGATGCCCAGGAAGAGGCAGAAGTGCAGGAGCTGCAGCTGCCGCGTGTCTGCCAATGCCAGCAGGAGGAAGTGGCTGATGGAGCTGCTGTTGGACATTTGCTGTGTCTGGCCATGGGGGCCTGTTCAAGGAGAAAAGATCAGTGACAGGTTAGGAGAAAGTTCTTTCAGTAAAATCAAAGCCTTTTCCCACAGACCATTCTTCTGTATCACACTGACAGCCTTTTGATTTTCTAGCAGATTTTCCTTAAACTCCAACTGGGGAGCCCTGGTTGGTGCTGGCTGAGTGGGTCTTCAGGTTCAGGGCAATTACATGCAGGGTTTTTATAATTCAGCCTTGCCGTGCAGACGTGAGAGGGGGACAGGGAACCCGTCCTCGTGTTCCACTTTGAAACCCTGTTAATACAGAAGTCTCTGTCAGCTTGTACTCCCACTGCCAGTGACCAGGAATGGTAAAGTCTGTTTAAATGTTCTAGAGTTTTTTCAACAGCTTTTCTTCATCTCCACTTGACTATTTTTGATGTCAGAAACTCAGCATTTCTGCTGCTGCGCTTAGGGAGAACAGAGCAAGTTCTCTGAGGCAAGGTGGTGCATGGAGAATGAGGGGAGGACCTCTGTCACCCTGTCCTGTTCCAGGATTCTCTGGGCTTTCACCTGTCCCCTACACAGGATGATCACCCTCCCATGTTTCCTTTAAAAACCGTCCTGACACTGCTGAGAGCTGATGGATCCACCAAAGTCCACCCAATGTCCATCCTCTTCTCAAGGGCTCAGACCCACATTTGTACCCAAGAACACACGGGACTCATTCCACCAACCCAACAGCATTTTCTCCATCACAGAACTTGTGTGTCTCCCCGTGGGGCTTTCAGATAACACAAAGATGCTACAGGGCAGGTTTGCATTGTGGAGGGAAGCTGGAAGCTTGGAAGGAAATCTCAGGGAGACTTTCAAGTGTCCTAATGATGGCACTGGATTAAATGAGATGGAGCTCCTTCCCTGGCTGCAGTGACAGCATTGCCCACAGCCGGGCACTGGGGACAGGGTCACCCTGAGCCAGCTGTGCCCCCTCCCAGAGCCCCCCAGTGCCAGGCAGCAGCTCCCAGCCCTGTGCTCTGCAGAGGGAACTGGGCCCGGGGCTGCAGAGCTGCCCCATGGCTCTGCTGCAGCTCTGCCTGCACAGGAGGGGCTTCATGCCTTGGACCCTCTCTTGGTTTGGGAAGACAGGTATCTGCTAGGTAATAATAAAAACAACAACTGCAGTTTCTTTTGGGATGGAGAGTGTAACCCCCCCCCCCCTTCACTCTCTTTTTTTTCTTTTTTAATTATAAATTACAATCAGAGGCTCTTAGGCAAAGATTTGGGAAATAGGAATAGCAGTTTTTTATTAGTATGTATTACAAAGTAAACAGACACAAAAAAACCCTCACCAAACAACTACAGCATTAATAATAAACGAAAACAGTACCAAGATCCTTGAGGGTTTTGTTTCACAAAAAATAGGGCAGTTTGGTTTCGGTGTCTCTGCAGGATCCTCAGAGCACCAAGCTGAAACTTTTCCAGCCAGCAACAGCCGTTCCCTCTCCCCCCGAACGCCGAAAAAAGAAGAGCCCGCAGCTGTCTCAAGCTTTGTCTTTTACCTGCATTATCTCTTCCTTCTAACTTTGTCCACCTCTTTGTTTTGGTTAAGTACCCTCAAGTATCCAACACTTGGTCTCCTTGGTAACTTCTGGGGAAAAAATTCTTTAGAGAAAGAAGGAACAAACCTGACCCCCAACAGACCCCCAGCCCTGAGGGCAGAGGCTTGGCTGGGGGACAAGAGGGAGGGGGCTTGTTCCGAGGGAGGGGCTGCACTGGAAAGGATCCTCTGGAGATCTCTCCCTGCCACAGCATTTCTGGGTTTTGTTTTCTCTCATTTCCTGATCTTCTCTCTGCTTCCTGGAGATTTTTCTCCTGGAGGTATTTCCCTGTTCCTGATCTCTCCCTGCCAGCACTCACAGACCCCAAATCTCTGTGCACCCTCCTTGGCCCTACAGAAACCTGCCTGTTTGCAGGGCACTGGCTGGGGGCAGGTTCTGTTTGGAGCTTGGAGAAAGGACAGGTCAGACTAAGCCTGATGGCTCCAGTGAAGGTGATGCTGGTGCTGTCCATGGGCAAAGGAGTGGATGAAAGCACTTTTGGGAGCCCATGAATAGCACTGGAGGTATAGTTCAGATGCCTTAGGGACTTTTAAACATGAAGTTGTTTATTATTTATCCCCCCCGTTCACCAGGAGTAAGAAACTGAAAACAATGACTCAGTAAATTTTATCTTTATAAAAATTATTGTCCTGGAAATATTCCTGGAGTGAGCAGAAGCCCTGAGCATGTCCACATGGTTACAGCAGAGATAGTCTGAGTTGTACTTACAGAATCCATAATGGGATGTTCCTGCTTTAGGAGATCATTGCAGGAGCTGCAGCTGCATTGTCCTGCAGCCAGAGGCTTCCGGTGTCAAGGGCTGGAAATGATTCTAGCCCAGTCAGTCCTCAGCATCTTCCCAGCCCTGAGTGATTGAAGCTCTCAGTGCCTGTGTGCTGGGCCCAGGGTGGCTGCAAGCAGTGCCCCAGCCCTGCTGGGCTGTGCACAGGAGCCACTTTGATGGAGAAATGCCTTTTTGAAGCTCATCTTGGTTGCCAGGAGGTGCCTCTGTGTCAGGAGCCCGGCCCAGCTCAGCAGCACAGACACAGCACAAGGATGTTAATGAGCCTCTCAGGGATTTGCTGTTGTTTACATCAGACTCAGTCCCTGAGAGAGTGTTCAAAAAACTTCTCAAGGACTCAAAGTCAGATTAAAAACGCCAAAGTTTCTTGAAGTTTTAAATGGGTCCCATTGAGGGACACGCCTGAGAAAGTGTCCCCAGGTTCCAGTTAGAGCAGAACACCGCAGGCACTGATGACAGGTGGGGACAAACAAGGCAAAGGTGTCTCTGATGCTGAGCAAACCTGCATGTGTTTCAGGAATGCAAAAGGCCAAGGCCTGAGCTCCAGCCCCTGGCAAGGCAGATGCTGTCCCTTCCTGTGGTGGTTTTATGTTTGCTGAATTTTGTTTACTAGCTGGGAGATAAGATTTTGGGAGAAAAAGCTGAAAGAGGCTCAACCTAAAAGTAAAAACAGATAGATTTTATTAGCATACACTAAGAAAAGAGAAAAAGGAAAAATGAGACATTCAAACATCTTTTCACTTACCACAAACCGTTCACTTTCCCACTCAACAGAGAGAAAACCATGATTTTTAGCCAGTTGCAGCTATTTAAACACAATCCTGCATCACCTTGGGAGAGGAGCCTCTCTAGAGTTTATGGAGATACATGCCACAGGAAAAGGTCTGGTGGTTCTCATGGTCACAAATGTGCAACCACACGGAATTTTTGCAGATTCTGTGCAGTCCCACCCATATAACAGGTTCCCAAGCTGCTTATGGGCCTCTGCATGTTTGGGGTACCATTTTAAGAATGCTTTTCTAATATAAAGCAAGGATTCTCTTCTTCTTTCTCTAAAATCATCACTATCTCAAAAGAAATAGAGACCTCCTTTTATGCCTAGGAGCCGGAACTTCAAAATTACTTCCTTTCTAGAAGCATCTTCGTCTCAAAGGCTGAGACTTCCTTATTTTTTCCCAGGAGCCGGGTATATTTTCTATTCAAAATCCTAAATTAAATCTCATTCATATCAGTACATACAACTGTTTGACTAGAACTTGCGTTCTCCCAAACAGCATTATAATAATCTATTTTTCTGTAATTCACATCCAGAGAAGTCTGGTCAGAAATATCCACTTCTTCCAATAATCTGGAACAGTTGGATGGGTGGGCAGAGTCTAACAAAATGAAGTTTAATGAGTCCAAGTGTCGATTCCTGCATTTTGGCCACAATAACCCCCTGCAGCATTATAGGCTGGGGACGGTGTAGCGGGACAGTGCCCAGGCAGAAAGGGCCCTGGGGGTTAGCTTCAAAATCCCCCATTTCCTCTGGGACAACTCCCCCTTGTTCAAACTGTCCTGCTCTGACACCAGCCTGCTTTGGGAAACAGACTCTGTCTTCTTACCGTGTGTCGTGCTGGGCTCCTTATGTTTGACTCTGGCATTTGACATCTGTGTCCTTTTCTGTGTTCTGCATCTTCCAGCAGCCTCTGGGAGGAAGAAAGCTTTGACCACGTGTTCTTCCCATCCCATCACCTTATCCATTGCCCGTGGGAGCTGCATTGCTCTCTGCATGTGTCCTGCAGAAGTTGTTTCCTTGAGGACCAACAGAACTGGAGCTCTGCTGAACACAGTCCTGTTCCCATTCCTAAATCCATTCATCTGCAGCCTTGGGAACAAATCTGTGATCCTGGCCCTGAAGAAATCCATTGCCAGGCCAAGAACAAAGCCTTTCCTCTAAGCATGGTGCATTTCTGGAAAGCCATCCCAAGGATCTGGTATCATCTGTTACACAAAACCAGTGCCTGTGTGTGCAGCCTCCAAACACGGCTGCCTCAGGAGATTGACGCTCCTGCTGGGTTGTGTCAGGTTAAGAGAGAAGAGACTCATCTGCACTCCCAGACAGGGCACCAACAATGGCAGCAGGACAAACTCAGTTCATTCTCTGCCCGGGCTGCTCCCGGGCCCATCTCAGGAGAGCCACCAGCTCATTAAGAGCCCATCTCTGGAACAGAGAAGAGCTCAGAGGAACAGTGGCAAGTGACAATCCAAATTACAGCTCCTGAGCGATGGACACCTTGTCCCAGCTCCTTTCCTGGGACAGCCATCAGCCCTGCTTTGAAACCCCAAAGTTTGAAACCCCAAAGTCACCCTCCCAGTAAAGAAAGACTTTCTCCTGTGCAGTCTAAACCCTCCCTGGTACAGCTTTGAACCATTCTCACACGTTCCATCCCAGGATATCAGGGAGAAGAGAAAGGGAAATGCAGGGCAGAGCCAGGGGGGCAGCGAGATGGGAGTGTGCAGCCTGCAGGGACACAGCAGCAGCTGTGGGACAGCGCAGGACAAGCTGTGCTGGACGTGGCCAAGGGCCCGGCAGGGCTGGCAGTGCCCAGGAGAAGCCAAGTCTTGGTGCCCTGGGGTACAGCAGGGTCTGTGCCACCAAGGGCTGGGAGGGGACACCTTGTCCTGAGGCCCTGGGGCCTCCTGGCACAGCCCCAGCAAGGCTGGGCACTGTCACCCCCTTGTCCTGCCCTCAGCATCCCCCCACATCCCAGTGGCCCCAGGGATCTGCTGGGACCAGTCCCTGGGGAGCCTTGGTCAGGAATGGCCCTGGGGGGCTCCTCAGTGCTCCCAGGGACTGCAGGTTTTTCAGAGCACTTTGGGTTTTGCTTTTGCCTGGGAGTCTCTGAGGGGTTTGTGCAATCACGGCCTCCAATTGTCTGCTGTAATTAGTCCCTTGAGATGTTTTGTCACTAACAACACTCAGTGGGGCTCATTAATGCCTCAAGTTACTCAAGAGTCATTAAAGTACTACTTTTTGACACTGAATCACTCTGAGAGGTTTGTGCAGTCATGGCCTCCAATTATCTGCTGTAATTAGTCCCTAGAGAGGCTTTGTACTGACACTCAGTGGGGCTCATTAATGCTCTGAGATACTCAATGTCTTTTAAGGTACTTTGGGTTTTCCTTCCCACACTCCGTCTCTGAGAGGTTTTTGGGCACTCTTGGCCTCCAGTTCTCTCCTCCAAGGAGTCCATGAGGAGCCTGTGTTGGGGATGGACCTCAGTGGGCCCCAGGAATGCTTTGAGACACGTTGGGTTTTTCCTCTGACTTGGACTCCTGGAAAGGTTTGTGCCATCTCCTCTCAGGCCCTGAGGGCTCAGCACCAAATGCACCACGGGGCTCTTTGGGATCAAGCAAGTCCTGACAAACCACGGCTCTGCCTTGATTTCCCTCTGCTCTGGTGCAGTTCATTAGGAAGGTTTTGTACTGCAGTTATGGAGAAAGATTTCAAAGAGCTTCTAAGAAATTCACATTCCTGTTATAAAGGGTGTGTTTTATCACTGTTCTCTTTGGAGCAGAGGTGATTGCAGCATTCTGTGATTGATATTGATCCAGGGCCTCTCCTCCAAAGGCCTGGCCTGGCCAGAGAAGCTGTGCCTTGAGGTCTGACCCAGTGTGGACAACCTTGTTCCACATTCCCCAAGCCCATCCTGCCTGTCCTCACTCACCTGGGACCTGCTTTGCTCAGAGAGCTGCCTGCACTCAGGCAAAAAGGGCTTTTCTATTTTTGAAGCAACGTAAAACTCGTAATTTTCCCCACTGAAAACAGACACACTCCTCAAGTGTGTGCCAGCCCAAGGGGCCACCAAAACCACTCCAGCCCTGCCCTGGGCCGGCTGTGAGGGTGGATCAGCATCCCAACCTGCCCTGGGACACTGCAAGGGGCTGTGGCCACGGACACACTGGGACAAACTGGGGACAATGGCAACACTGTGGGGAAGACTGGGGAATACTGGGGCGTGCTATGGAAGATACTGGGGGGAACTGGAAGGGAATGGGAATGAACTCAGGTGTATTGGGAGGGACTGGGCTGTACTGGTGATGAAATGGGCTGTAAAGGGGGGCACTGAAGGGCCACAGGGGTAGAACTGGGCTGTACTGGGGATGAACTGGGCGGTACTGGGAAGGACTAGAGGGGTTGAATCGGCTGTTCCCGCCTCCGCAAACTCCCATTTGCCGAGGCTCCCGCCCGTCACCGCCAGCACCCAATCAGGGCCAGGAAACCGGGGCCTCGGGGCGGTGCCTGCTGTCGGTGCCACGTTTCGGTTTTGCCTTCAACTCCCGTCATGCACCGCGGCCCAATTGAGCCCCATTGCAGCCCGGACTACAATGCCCGTCATGCCCCGCGCTCCACAGAACCCCGCCCCCGTATCCCCCCTCCCCCCCATGTGTACCCTACCTTTCCCCCAGACCCTCCAGGATCCCTAAGTGCCCCCTCAGTATTTATTTGGAACCCCCCAAAATCGTCCCCGACTCCCCTGAATGCTCCCAACCCCAGAGATGCCCGTTAGAGCCACTTCTGGGAATTCATCTCCGATCATCCCCCGTGCTCTCAGAGCTCTGCCCAACACAGTCTCGCGCCGAAAATTCCTGCTGTGCCCCGTGTCCTAAAGCGCCCGGTTCGAGCTCCCCAAGTTCCCCCCAATTCCTCCCGAACCGCACACGTTTCCCCCGAGGGCCTCAAGTCGCGACTCGGACGCAGAAGTGTCCGCCAAGCGCCTTCCCGGACCCGCCACAGCTCGGCTTTATGCACTTCCGGGACTACAGCTCCCAGCATGCTCCGCGGCGCACACGGAGCCCTATTCCAGCCGTGACTCCGTCTCCCGTCATGCCCCGTGCCCCACCGACAGCCATTGGAGCCGCGCCTCGAACTCCCGTGATGCTCCGCGGCCCCGTTACACCGTGTTCTACCCGCGCCTACAACTCCCATCATCCCCCGCGCCCCAGAGAGTCCCCTCAGGGCCCCCAAGTGCCCGCCCGGACCCCGAAGGGCCCCAGATTCCCCTCCCTGACCTCCAAGTGCCCACCCGGCTCCCCCAGATGTCCTTCAGACCCCAAATTTTCTTCAGATTCCATCCCCAGGTTTAGAACTGCCCCAAATGTGCCCCAGAAATGTCTCCGTGGACCCCAAAGTGGCCCCTTTTACCCTGTCTGAGAAAACGATAAAGAAGATTACAAAAGGAGTAAAAATAGAACTAATTAGCATAAAGCGGGATAGAATCAATAGCCAGATGTTGTCAATGAATTAATGAAGGGAATTGTGTTACTTAAAACCAATGACCAATAATTTTTTGGGTCGCTAAAAATGTATCAATTTTTTTAAATACATGTAAAACATAGGTTAAAACGTATATAATAATATTTTATATATTTATAAGTATTATTATAATTTCCTTATAATTTTTTTAAAAAAGAAAAATTGCTAATTTACAAAAATTATTTCAGATGTCAGTCCTTGGTGGGTCATTTCAGACACGGTGAGGTTGGGGTGAGGAGCAGGTTGTCCAAACAGGGTCAGCCTGCAAGGGGCTCATTCTCCATGCCCAGACCTCCTAAGGAGACACTCAGCATTAAGATCACTTGTAGAATACGTCTTTCATGTCGGCAATGATCTGAAAAATTAAAAAAAATGCACCCTGTATTAGAAAAAACTCAGGAGGTGCACTTTGAAATCTTCCTCCATAAGAGAACTCCAAACTGGCTCCAAGCAGCTGCACAAGCCCTGGAGACGAAGACAAGTGAAGGAAGAAAAGGAGGTCGTGACTGCTTTCTGGATTTGAATCAGCCCCATGCTGGATTTGGGGCTGAGTCCAGAAGCTCCAGGCACTGAGAGAAGGTTGAAGAAGCTGCTCAAGGAGGCAGAAGCAAAACTCCAAGTCCCTTGGAGCATCCCTGGGCCCCACTGAGGGCAGGGAGTGCCAAAGGCTCCCCAGGGACTGCTGAGAGCAGATCCTTGAGGCCAGGATTGCAGGGAGCCGCAGGCTGTGAGCAGGGAACTGCAATGCTGAGCAAGGCCTGGGCTGGTTGGAGGCAGCAGAAAGGCCAAGCCCTGAGCCCAGGCCTGGCACAGCAGGGCCTGTCCCTCCCGGGTGGCTCGGGGCTGCTTGTGGGGCAGTGGGATGGGAGGGGCAGCAAGGACAAATGGCACAAAGCTGTGTGACACTCCCGATCCTCATGGCACTGGGGGCCAGTGTGACACAGCAGGGCCTCATGGAAACAAGAGGCCGTAATGAGCCTGCGGGGCTGTAACACCCCAGAACACTGAAATAATGGGGGTACCCAAAGGTTCTCTTACTCGAGTTTGGTGCACAAGGAGAAATGCCAACCAGATAGTCTCAGGATGAACAGATGCACAGAATATTCTTATTTGCAAGGAACAGTCAAGGATCATAAGTCCAACTCTTATGTGAATGGCACACAGAGGGACTGAACCCACAACCTTAGTGATATTAGCACCATACTTTAACCAACTGAGCTAAGAGGTCAAAGCAACACACAGCTCTACTGGCAAAATATAGAAAATCAAGGAACTTGGAAAACCATTTAATAAAATATCCAACTCAAAACTCTTATCATAGCAGTAGCTTCATTGACTTAGCCCATTTGACCTGGAAACCTTTACAGAATTACAGAATGACAAAATGACTAGATTGGAAGAGACCTCCAAGATCATTGAGTTCAACCCATGTCCCAACACCTCACCTAAGCCATGGCACCTAGTGCCACATCCAGTCTTTTTTAAAACACATCCAGAGATGGTGATGCCACCACCTCTCCAGTCAGATCATTCCAGAACTTTATCACCCTTTCCGTAAAAATCTTTTTCCTAATTTCCAACCTATATTTCCCTTTGTGCAGCCTTAAGACTCTGTCCTCTCATTCTGTCAGTGGCTGCCTGGAGAAAGAGACCAAGCCCCACCTGACTACAAACACCTTTCAGGGAGTTGTAGAGAGTGATAAGGTCACCTCTGACTCTCCTTTTCTCCAGGCTAAACAACCCCAGCTCCCTCAGTCGTTCCTCACAGGAGTTGTGTTCCAAGCCGCTCACCAACCTTGTTGTCTCCTCCGGACACATTTAAGCATCTCAAGGTTATTCTTAACTGAGGGCTCAGAACTGGACACAGCACTCGAGGTGTGGCCTCAGCAGTGCCGAGTACAGGAGAAGAATGACCTCCCTGCTCCTGCTGGCCACACCATTCCTGATCCAGGCCAGGTGCCATTGGCCTTCTTGGCCACCTGGGCACACTGCTGCCTCATGTTCAGTTGGCTGTCGACCAGAAGCCCCAGGGCCCTTTCTGCCTGGGCACTGTCCAGCCACACCGTCCCCAGCCTAGAGCACTGCAGGGGTTATTGTGGCCAAAATGCGGAACTCAGCACTTGGACTTAATAAACTTCACCTTGTTGCACTCTGCCCACCCATCCAACTGTTCCAGGTCTCTCTGCAGAGCCCTCCTACCTGCCAACAGATCGACAAATGTTCCCAGCTTAGTGTCATCTAAAAATTGACTAATAAGAGATTCAATAGCCCCATCCATGTCGTGAATACAAATGTTGAACAGAGCTGGCCCCAGCACAGACCCCTGAGGAACACCCCTGGTGACTGGCTGCCAGCTGGATGCAGCACCCTTCCCCACCACTCTCTGGGCCCGGCCATGCAGCCAGTTGTTAACCCAGCAAAGAGTGTTCCTGTTCAAGCCGTGGGCTGCCAGCTTTTCCAGGAGCGTGCTGTGGGAGACAGTGCCTAAGGCCTTGCTGAAGTCCCAACAGACAACATCCACAGCCTTTCCCACATCCACCACACAAGTCACCTGGCCATAAAAGGAGACATAAAAACTGGTCAAACATTACCTACCCCTCCTAAACCCATGCTGGCTGGCTCTGATACCCTGGCCATGACACAATATAAACTGCTCCATGACCTTTACCAGCTACTGAGGTCAGGCTAACTGGCCTATAATTACCAGGATCCTCCTTCCCACCCTTCTTGTGAATGGGTGTCACATTGCCCAGCTTCCAGTCATCTGGAATCTCACCAGTGGGCCAGGACTGTTGGTAAATGATGGAGAGCGGCTTCACAAGCTCATCTGCCAGCTCCCTCATCACCCTGGGGTGGATCCCACCTGGGCCCATAGATCTATGAACATCCAAGCAGCTCAGCAGTTCTCTGACTGCCTCCTCCTGGACACTAAGTTCCCTCCCACATCCAGTACAGAACAAAGGTTGGCCTTCCTATTGCAGTTAATATATTTGAAAAACTTTTTTTAATATCCTGTACAAAATTGCCAAATTAAGTTTGAATTGAGCTTTGGACTCCCAAACACTTTTCCTACATGCTCTAGCAATCCCCTTAAATACTCCTTGACCTGACCCTCCTTCCAAAGATGATACATCCTCTTTTTATTCCTAAGTTCCTTCAAAACCTCCTTGCCCATCCAGGCTGGACGTTTGCCTCGTCAGCTCATCTTTTGGCACACAGGGAAAGCCTGTTCCTCTGCCCTCAAGATCTCTGCTTTGAAGCACGCCCACCTTCCCTGGACTCCTTTGTTTTTAAGGGCTGCTTCCCTAGCAACTCCCTGAATAAGTCTTGTAAATAGGCCAAAGTCTGCTGATTGGAAGTCCAGTGTAAAAGTCTTCTTGATGTTCTTCCTGATTTCACCAAATATCGAGAACTCTATAATTTCATCATCACCGTGTCCCAAGGAGCCTCCAACCACCACATCTCCCACCAGCCCTTCTCTATTTGCAAACAACAGGTCGAACATAGGCCCTCCCCTGGTGGGGCTCACTCACCAGCTGCAACAAAAAGTTGTCCTCCATACACTCCAAAACCTTCCTGGACTGCCTCTTTCCTGCTGTATTAAGTTCCCAGCAGATATCTGGCAGCTTAAAGTCACCTACAAGAACAAGGGCTGGTGATCCTGAAACATTCTCCAGCTGCTTTTAGATTAAGTTGTCCACCTCTTCTTCCTGGCTGGGTGGATGATAACAGACTCCCAGCAGGTTCCCCCGGTACCCCGTCCTGTTTTCTTAGGGTACAACGGTAACAATGAAAACCTTACCAAGGGCACAACTCCCAAGTCCACAAGGAAAAGAACAGACAAGCTGTCAAGTTCTTCAAATATTTGTCCTGCTTTGCTGCAAGACTCCTACTGCACACACAGTGTGGAAAGCCAAGGGAAGCTGCAGTTGGTGGCACGTCTTGTGACAGAAGCTGCACCTCGTTCTCCAGGAAGTGTTCTTGGAAAGAGCAGACGGGACTGTGGAGAAGATTCTGGGAAAACTGAAGGATCTTTTAAGAAATGAAATGAAAATGTATAGAACCAATACTAAGATGTCCTTGTCAAATGATTTTGATGCTCCCCTTTTCCATCTTGCACTACTTCTCCATCCCATGAACTACAAATGGATCTCACCTCTAAGATCCATGATTTGGCAAGTTTGAGATGCTGTAAAATACCATGAGCTACACACAATTTGCCTTCCCCTGTTTTTCTTGGAAAGCAATGCTGGAGACACAAGTGCAGTGCTTGGGCCAGGTACAAATTCTGCATTCAGGGAACGTGCTCTGACAGTGTGTGACCCTCAGCAGGGACAATGCACAGCAGCAACCAAGGGGAATGCTCTGCCACAGTGCAGGAGTCAAGACTCTGTGTCTTGGCTCCTGTGGGCAAAGTTCCCGTGTTTGGACAGGCTCGGGGCTGCCCCCGGGGAGCGCGGGGCTCGGCGTGGGGCTGAGCGGGCAACGGACAAACGGACCTGGGGAAAAACGGCCCCGGGGCTTCAGTTGCTACAGCAGCAGCGGCAGCAGCGGCAGCAGCGGCAGCAGCAGCGGCAGCAGCAGCAGAAAAAGGACTTTTCTAGACTTCCTCCTGCTTTTCCTCTTCCTCTCCTGCAGGCCCGCACCCTCTCCCTTAGTCCCGCACCCTCTCCCGATCTCCCTGTCCCGGTGTCCCCGTCCTCTCGCAGTCTCCCTCTCCCCTGCAGGGCCGGGCCATGCCCCCGGCCCGCCCCCGGCCCCGGGTGGGGCTGCCCCGTCTCCGCCCCCGGCCCCGGGCCTCCCGCCGCGGTCTCGCCTCCGCCGGGCTCTGGCTGTCCTGGCGATGGCGGTGGCGGACGAGGATCAGTGCCTGGGGCTTCAGCGGCATCGCCGCCCTTTGCCTTCGCCTGTGCCGAGCCCGGCCCCGGCCCCGGCCCCGGCCCCGGCCCCGGCCCCGGCCCCATCCCCGGCCCCGGCCCCGGCCCCGGCCCCTCCCGGGCCCCGCGGAGGACACAGGCGGCGCTGCCGCTCCCGCGGCCTCCGCCGCGGCTTCCCCGGCCCGAGCTCCGCCGCTCGGCAGCGTGGCCGCCGGCTCCGAGCTGCCGCTTTCGCGTTGCCAGGAGCGAACGCCTGGGGATTCCCGGCCCGGGGCGGTTGAGGGGCGCTCGGGGGCTGTTGCTGGCCCCGGGCCGAGCACTGACAGCCACGTCTCGCCGGCAGGGAAGGCGCAGCAGGGCCTCCAGGAGCAGTACCGGCTGGGTTCGCTGCTGGGACGCGGCGGCTTCGGAAGAGTCTTCGCAGGGACGCGGCTCTCGGACGGCGCACCGGTGAGCGGCGGGGCTGGCGGCGGGCGCAGGAGGAGGAGGAGGAGGGCGGAGGAGGAAGAGCATGGGGCTGGGCAGCGTGGGCAGCGAGCTCAGGCCGCTGCTCCCCTTGGCTTGCAGGTGGCCATCAAAAGGGTGCCACGGAACCGCGTCCGGCACTGGGGAGAGCTGGTGAGTGAGCGGGGGCCAGCGGGAGAAGCCGGGGCGTGCCGGGCGGGGACGAGCCGAGGCTCGGCAGGGTGGAAGGCGCCAGGACGCCTCGAGGGAGAGCGGGCGTGGGGCCAGCGGAGGGTGCAGAACATCCCGGGCTGGGTGAGGTCTTCCCCACCCCTGGCACGGCCTCAGCCCCACTGACGGCATCGTGGTCCTCCCACAGCCCAACGGCACCAGCGCACCGCTGGAGATCGTGCTGCTGGACAGGGTCTCCACTGGCTTCCCTGGTGTCGTCCAGCTGCTGGACTGGCTTGAGCTCCCCAGTGAAATCGTGATGGTGCTGGAGCGCCCGCAGCGGTGTCAGGACCTCCAGCATTTCATTCGGGCACGGAGGTTCCTGTCCGAGGAGGTGGCGCGGGAGCTGTTCCGCCAGGTGCTGGAGGCCGTGCGGCACTGCACCAGCTGCGGGGTCCTGCACAGAGACATCAAACCAGAGAACATCCTGGTTGACCTGGCCACCGGGCAGGCCAAATTGATCGATTTTGGCTGTGGCACCTACCTTCAAGACACGGCATACACGCAGTTTGCAGGTGAGCCCACGCAAGGATGTGCTCCCAGCTCCTGACATCTCATGGCCCAACATCTCACAGCCCAACCTGGGTGTGGCAGTGGGGATTCTCCCTTTTGCTGCCACTCATGGCACTGAGACTTCAGCTGAGTTGCTTTTGAGCAGGGGTGGGTTGGGGCCCAGCTTCCAGCCCTGCTGGCAGCCTTTGCCAGCCACTCTGCCCAGGACTGGGGCTGGGGCAGCCAGCCCGACAGAAACACCCGTGGGTGGGGCTATCAGAGAGCGTGGAGTCAGAACCTGTGCACCAGCCAGTTTGGTGTGCAGGTGAGAAAGGGCTTGGACTGCTCCTCTGGCCTTCTTTGTCTTGTGTTCATAATGTTATTTGGGGCAATGCAGGCAGGGAGAAGGAAGGCATGGTTTTCCTCCTGCTCTGAGTGGGTTTTTTCTTGTTCTGGTCAGGCCTTTCCAGGGCTTCTGCTGCCCTTTTCCTACACCAGTGGTTTCTTTTCCAATGCCCGTTTTTCACACAAAGCCCAGGTCCTGGTGGGAGGGCAGCGGGTCACACCATGTGCCACTGGGGCAGTCCCCACATGCCCAGGGATGCTGGGGCCAGGCTCTGGGAGCAGCAGCATCCCCCTGATGAACTCCATCTGTATTCCACAGGAACACCAGCATACAGCCCCCCAGAATGGACCGACTTTGGCTGGTACTATGGCGAGCCAGCTACCATCTGGTCCCTGGGCATGCTCCTGCACCAGATGGTCTGCGGGCAGCACCCTTTCAGGCGTGGCTGGAACATCAGCTGGGGCCAGCTCCCGCTGCCACAACGGCTCTCTCAAGGTGGATCCTCATCTCTGGGCACGGGGGGAATACCAGTGCTGGGAGACAGCAGTTGGCTCGTGAGCATCCTGCTCTGGCAGCTGCTGAGGAGGTGGCACATGTCCTGCTCTCCTGCTCTCCTCCAAAACAGGGAATTGATGGGAAAGTTTAGGCCCAGCTCTGAGCACATCCAGCATGGCCTGGGCATGGGAATATGGGGCAAAGCAGCCAGGGGCCTTCTCCAACTGACTGGCAGTTTCTGGTTTCTCTTCCCAGAGTGCAAGGATCTCATCAGGTGCTGTTTAGCCGTGGATGACATGGAAAGGCCTTCATTAGAAGACCTTTTTGGTGATCCTTGGATGCAGGAGATTCATCTGGAGTAGAAGAAGGGAGAGAGCCAGAGGCTCATTTTGATGCGGGGCCCTGGTAAGTTCCAGCTGCACACATGCCTTGGCAATCAGAAGCAAAGAAAGCCAGACTTTTTGTGCTGCCTGTGTCACTGCACAGGGGTCATCAGGTGGGCACAGGCAGCCCTTGTGCTGGAGCTGAGCTGCTCTGCCCACCACTGGTGGCTGCCGTGCGAGTTGTTTTGGCTTGTGCTGGTTCACTGACAGCTGGGGCCCTGGGCAGAACACTGACAGCCTGGTCTCACCCCCAGGGAAGGAGAAGGAGCCCCTGGAGAAGCTGGACCAGGTGGGGCTGCTGCTGCTGGAGACAGCGAGGACGACAACAAGGATGACAACCTCTTCCTGAACCTGGCCACCAGCAATTGAAGGTGATGGACTTCAATTCTGGCACCTTCTTCAAAGCCAGGCTCCACAGCCAATTTGCAGATGAGTTCACACACAGGGGGATGCTCCCAGATTTGGGCATTGCACAGCCTGGCCGGGAACCAAAGGTTCCCCCCTTTCCTAGGGCTGATGCAACTGATTGTTCAGTGGGCTGCCAAGCTGCTTTTTGGCAGGGCTGGGGGCACGGGCTGGGGTGGTTCTGAAATGGGAGTCGGCTCCTGGCCCTGCCAACAGCCGCCACCCCCCACCATGCCCTGGGCTGGGGCTGGGGCAGCTGGCCCGACACAAACAAAGCCCCAAGGTGGGAGCAGAGGTGGGATTCCAGAACCTGTGCTCGGCTGCTTTGCTTTGCCGGCAAGGAAGGGCTTGGGCTGCTCCACTCCCTTTGTTTTCTTTGGGATCACCATTAGTTTGGGGGGCAGTGTAGGGGGGGAAGAGTGAAAGCATGGGCTTCCCTCAGTGGTGGGTGGGTTTTTCCCTAGCATGCAGGGCATGGGGGCTTCCTCAACCTCTGACAGAGATAGGATCTTTTACCATTTCCCTTTTTTTCCTTTTTTGTCTGTAATCTCTTTTTGTTAATTTGATGTTTGTTTTTCTAAAGGAAGCCTTCTAGGTGGTGTCCAGTCTTGACTGGGAAGTGCTTGGGACCAGCTGTGGAGTGGATGAAGGAGAAGGCTGAGGACGTGGTTTGGGAGCAGCTTTTCTTCGCGCGGCAGATGGCGTGAGGTGTGTCCCCGTCTTGTTGGCACGGGTGGGGTAAGAGCTTTTGGGAGATGGCAGCCAGCACAGGAGCATCCTGCTCTGGGCAGCTGCTGGGGAGGTGGATCTGGCCTGGCTGGCTGCAGGCTGGGCACGTGTCCTGCCCTCCTGCTCTGCCGCCAAAGGCAGCAATGATGGGCAGCTTTGGGCCCCGCTCTGAGCACGGCCAGCATGGCCTGGGCACCGCGGGCGGCTGGGACAAGGGCACAGGAGCCTTCAGCTGACGGGCGGTTTCTGGTTTCTGTCCTTGCAGCCGGGCTCTGCGGATGCTGAGGCTGCTCTGGGCTCTGCCCGGGCTCTGCTGGAGCTCAGCACCGGGCCGGGATCAGCCAAAGAAGAAACGGTGTGACCTGCAGCAGACTTGCCTTGAGCATTTCGGCAATGCAGCTCAAGTTTGCAGAGGGCGCATCTCCAAGGGAAAACATGACACCTCCCCAAAATAAACTTGTTTAATACCTTCTGAAATGAAATCAATCTGGGGTGACACCAAATGACATTTTTCAGCTTGCTCAAGCTGTAGCTCAGGCCTTCTCTGAACAGTTCTGTCCCTCACCTGCATTTTCCTTCACAACTGCTCCCTATTTTCCCCCAGTGAGTTCCCAGCTGATTGCAGTCTCCATCACACACAGGGCCCCCCAAGTGCCCGCCCGGACCCCGAATTATCCGACAGAATCCTTTAGTGCCCCGCCAGGGGCCCACGTGGCTCCCCCAAGTGTCCTCCAGACCCTTAAGTTCTCTAGAAATTCCTTCCCCAGCTCCAAAACATCCCCAAATGGGCCCCAGAAACGTCTCCGTGGACCCCAAAGTAGCCCCTTTTACCCTCTCTGAGAAAATGATGAATACGATTACAAAAGGACTAAAAACAGGACTAATTAGCATAAGAAGGGACAAATCAATAGCCAGTAGAGGTCAATGAATTAATGAAGGGAATTGTGTTACTTAGAACAAATGACCAATATTGTCTTTAGTTGCTAAACATGTGTACCTTTTTCAATTTAAATCTAAAATTAGGTATGTAAAGAACAATAATAACATAAATCTGGAAAATATGATTTTAAAATTAATTACATTTTATTTTTTTAACGTAATTTTTTTTATGTTTTGGGATGTCAGTCCTTGGTGGGTGAGGTTAGACATGGTGAGGTTGGGGTGAGGAGCAGGTTGTCCAAACAAGGTCAGCCTGCAAGGGGCTCATTCTTCACCATGCCCAGACCTCCTAAGGAGACATTCTGAATTAAGATCACTTGGGGAATGCTTCTGTCACTTCTTCAATGAACTGAAATATAAAAAATGTGCCCTTGGTTAAAAACAAAACAAAACAAAACAAAACCAAAAACCCCACACTTGGAAATCTTCCTCCTTAACAGAACTCCAAACTGACTCCAAGCAGCTGCACAAGCCTTAAATGATAAGGACGGGCAAGGAGACCAGCTCCTTCTCAATGCCATTACTAAGATCAGCTATGGGTGTGGGGGGGCTCAAAGAGCTGCGCCCACCGCCACTGCCCCCGACGAATAACGCAGGGAAGAAGCTAATCACCACTGCCACAGGGCAGAGCCAGGCTTTCCACCCTCGCAAAAGTCCCTTGGACAGAACCCCAGGAAAAACACTCATAACTCGTGGTCTAGAGATGCCTGTCTGGTCGAGTGCTGTTTAAGTTATGGGGACGAGGCGAAATCCGGCCCTGATTGCTGTCAGGTTCTCTATGGTTCTGCCGACCCAGAGGGGTTTGTCTTAGCCCTTGGTTTCATGTTGGCTCGTTGTTTTTAGGGGTTTTTTTCCGCTCCTTCTGGGCGCTGAGGTCCGTGGGAGTCTTCTTCATTTACATACCGGGTGGAGTCACCGGTTGCCGTGCGGGAGCCAGCAGGGCGGGAGCCGGCAGGGCAGGAACAGGTACTCGACGGGGAAGAATACAGTTCTAAAGGAAGAGACTTTGAGGTAAATAGCATTTACCAGGGAAAGCATTACAATAACAATGGGTATGGGGTAAACAGTATTTAACAAAGCAGACCTTTCAATAAGGTACGAGATACTGCGATAAGTAGCCTTTAACGAGAGAAGGCAGGTATGGGGTAAACGGTATTTAACAAAGGAGACCTTTCAATAGGTACAAGATAACAAGGTCACCAGTATTTTAACTGAGAGAAGGCACCTTACAGTAGAAATCTTTAACTGAGTTTAGAAATTTGTATTTTATTTCTTACATTGGAGACATGAAGACAACTGAAGAGAGAGAAAGAGCTCGTGAAGGTATTCTGTATTTTCATGAGCCCCACACTGGATTTGGGGCTGAGTCCAGGACGCTTAGGCATGGAGAGAGGGTTGAAGAAGCTGCTCAAGGAGGCAGAAGCAAAACTCCAAGTCCCTTGGAGCATCCCTGGGCCCCACTGAGGGCAGGGAGTGCCAAAGGCTCCCCAGGGACTGCTGAGAGCAGATCCTTGAGGCCAGGATTGCAGGGAGCCGCAGGCTGTGAGCAGGGAACTGCAATGCTGAGCAAGGCCTGGGCTGGTTGGAGGCAGCAGAAAGGCCAAGCCCTGAGCCCAGGCCTGGCACAGCAGGGCCTGTCCCTCCCGGGTGGCTCGGGGCTGCTTGTGGGGCAGTGGGATGGGAGGGGCAGCGAGGACAAATGGCACAAAGCTGCAAGCCCTGCCAGCCTCCTCAGGGAGGGGCCGGGCAGGAGCAAAGTGCAGCCCCTGAAAGGAAAGTTCCTTCTGTGGGGCCTGCAGAGGCGCTGGCAGAGCCCAGGGGACAAAGGCCTGGGTGCCTGTGGCCCTGCCAGCCCTGCCCAGCCCTTGGCCATGTGTCCTGCAGGCTGTGCCCCCTGTGCGTGCTGCTGCTGTGCCCTGGCCGGCTGCACACGCCCATCTCGCTGTCCCCCCAGCATTTCTCAGCCCAGCATTTCTGTGCCCTCCCTGGGCTCCCTGCACCCAGCGCTGCCGGCTCCTGGCACACAGAGCCAGGCCATGGCCCGGCCTCACGCTGGGACACCTCCTGCACCAAAATTCTGCCCTGGAGGGACTTTTCTTTTTGCTCAGCTCCAGGCTGAACCTTTCAAGCTTTGGGGAGGTTTTCTTCTCTTCCCAGTGCCAAGGAAAGCTCTGTCTGCTGCTGTTCACAAACAGAGAAGGGCTGGTGGGAGATGTGCTGATCAGAAGCTGTTTGACGTACAATGACCATGAAATTATAGAGTTTTTATATATTCTGTGAAAGAAGGAGGGGCATCAACAAAATTCTGCAGTGGATTTACAGAGGGCAGAATTTGATTTATTCAGGATGCAGATTTGTGGAGTGCCAAATCAAGTGCTGACATTTTTAAGGGAAACAGCCCTTAAAAACAAAGGGGTCCAGGAAAGATGGACACAAATCAGGAAAGAAATCTTGAAGGAGCAGGAACAGCCTGTCCCTCTGTGCCAAAATATGAGCTAGCAAGGAAAATGACTGACCTGCTTGGACATGGGGCTTCAACAGGAACTCATGGGAAAAAAGGAGGGTTCATTGCTATTGGACAGAGGGGCAGGAAAATCAGGAAATGTTGAAGGATGTTGTTAGGTCATGCAGAAAGAAAACTAGAGAGGTGAAAGCTCAATTAGAACTTAACCAGGTTGCTTCTGTAAAGGATAATACAAATGGTTTTATAAATATATTACTGGCAAAAGGAGGTATAAAGACAACCTCCATTATTTGTTGGATATGGCTGGGGGGGAATATAGTAACTAAATTGAGGAAAAGGCTGAGGTACTTAGCCCTTTCTTTGCCTCCGTTTTCAACAATAAGACTTGTCCTCAGGACGAGTGTTCTCCTGAGCTGGTAGATGGGCACAGGGAGCAGAAGAGCCCCCCTGTAATCCAGGAGGAAGCAGCTGCTGACCTGCTGAGCCACTCAGATGCTCACAGGTGTCTCTGGGACCAGACGGGATCCCTCCTAGGGGGATGAGGGAGCTGGTGGATGAGCTCCCCAAGCTGCTCTCCATCATTTCTCATCAGTCCTGGCTCCCCAGGGAGGTCCCAGAGGACTGGAGGTGCCAATGTGAGCCCATCCCCAAGAAGGGCTGGCAGGAGGATCTGGGGAACTCCAGGCCTGTCAGCCTGACCTCGGTGCCCAGCAAGGTTATGGAACAGATCACCTTGAGTGCCATCACACGGCACCCACAGGATGGCCCAGGGATCAGACCCAGCCAGCGTGGATTTCAACATCTGCATTGATGGTCTGGATAAGAGGATTGAGTCCACCATCAGCAAATTTGCAGCTGACACCAAGCTGGGTGTGAGTGTGGATCTGCTGGAGGGTAGGAGGGCTCTGCACAGGGCCCTGGACAGGCTGGATCCAGGGCCCAAATCCAGCAATGGGAGGTTTAAAAAGACCAAGGGCTGGGTCCTGCAATTGGGCCACAACAACCCCTGCAGTGCTACAGGCTGGGGACAGAGCGGCTGGACAGTGGCCAGGCAGAAACGGACCTGAGGGGACTGCTGGACAGCAGGCTGGACATGAGGCAGCAGTGTGCCCAGGTGGCCAAGAAGGCCAATGGCTCCTGGCCTGGATCAGGAATGGTGTGGCCAGCTGGGGCAGAGCTGCTGTGCCATCACTGATCTGTCCCCAGTTAGCACACAGACATTGCTGCTGCAGCTCCAGAGAATGAAACAAAAGGGGGATCTCCAGGGAAGACTTTGCTGGGAGATCCTTTACTTCATTTAGAGCGACTGAGAGCACAGTTCCTCATTGACGCAGTCTGGGGCCACAGCGAAGAAGAAGAGAATCAAAAAGAGAAGAGGCACAAACAATGGCCTTTCTATGTGGACAATGTTGAAAAACAAGAACACAGGAAAACAAAACCAAAAAAACCCCACAACCAAACAAAAAAGAACTATCAAAGATGACTTTTATTATATTCGATTTTCAGAAACCTGCCTATAGTTTAGTGTTTGTGAAATTGTCCAGTGATCAGTGTCCACACTGCAGCCTTGAGCTCCTGGTTCCTCAGGCTGTAGATGACGGGGTTCAGGGCTGGAGACACCACTGAGTACAGAACTGACAATGCCAGATCCAGGGATGGGGAGGAGATGGAGGGGGGCTTCAGGTATACAAAAAATGAGGTGCTGAGGAACAGGGAGACCACAGCCAGGTGAGGGAGGCAGGTGGAAAAGGCTTTGTGCCGTCCCTGCTGAGAGGCAATCCTCAGCACAGCTCTGAAGATCTGCACATAGGAGAAAACAATGAAAATGAAACAGCCAAAAGCTAAACAGACACCAACCACAATAACCCAAACTGCCCTAAATTTGGAGTGTGAGCAGGAAAGCTTAAGGATGTGTGGGATTTCACAGAAGAACTGGCCCAGGACATTGCCATGGCACAGGGGCAGGGAAAATGTATTGGCTGTGTTCAGCAGAGCATTGAGAAAGGCACTGGCCCAGGCAGCTCCTGCCATGTGGGCACAAGCTCTGCTGCCCAGGAGGGTCCCGTAGTGCAGGGGTTTGCAGATGGACACGTAGCGGTCGTAGCACATGATGGTCAGGAGGGAAACCTCTGCTGAAATGAAAAACACAAACAGAAAGAGCTGTGCAGCACATCCTGCATAGGAGATGGTCCTGGTGTCCCAGAGGGAATTGTGCATGGCTTTGGGGACAGTGGTGAGGATGGAGCCCAGGTCGCTGAGGGCCAGGTTGAGCAGGAAGAAGAACATGGGGCTGTGCAGGTGGTGGCCGCAGGCTACGGCGCTGATGACGAGGCCGTTGCCCAGGAGGGCAGCCAGGGAGATGCCCAGGAAGAGGCAGAAGTGCAGGAGCTGCAGCTGCCGCGTGTCTGCCAATGCCAGCAGGAGGAAGTGGCTGATGGAACTGCTGTTGGACATTTGCTGTGTCTGGACATGCCAACCTGCAGAAGGAGGAAAGACAGTGATATTTGAGGGGAGATTTCTCACAGAAAAGTCAAAGCCAATTCCCATAGACCATTCTCTGCCACTTAATACCACTCTTTTGTCTATATCTGGGAGATCTTCCTTCACCTTGGTTGCTGAAGCCCTGATTGCTGCTGGCCATTGTTCAGTGGGGAGCCAGACCCTGACCTGCAGGACACCTGGGAGTCAGCCCTGACCCCCAGTCAGTGCAGGGGAACAGTGAGGGCAGGGGCCAGTCCTGGTGTTTGAACTTGAACAAAGAATCTCCTGCTAATGCACGGGAGCTGCCAGAGCATGGGAGGGGATTGCAGGAGGCAGAAAGAGAGATTCTTCTGAACCTGGGGACAACAGAGAGTCCAGTGAGGTAGGAGGATTGTCTGAGCCTTAGTGCAGACTGAGGGGAGCTCCTTTGTTCCTGTGACCTGTTCCCAGCTGCCTGGATTTGCACCTTTCTGAGCTCCAATCCTGTGCTATCCTAGAAAGCCAGGAGACACTGCTGAGAGCAGAGGGATCCCTGGCACACAAAGTGACCCCTGCCTTTCCCTAAATCAGGGAGATTCGGCTCATTCCCAGCCTGCCCTGCCCAGAGCTCCCCGGGGCAGAGGGAGCTGGGACACCCCATTGCTGTGCTCAGCCTGCACAGGAGGAGCCCAAGGGCTGGGCCTGAGCCTGCAGCTGGAACTGCCATTCCCAGAGAGCCCGTCAGCAATGCCAGCAGCACCTGGGCAAGGCAAGGAAAGAGAGAGCTGGGCCCTGAGGAAAAGCCTTTCCCTGCCCAGCCCTGCACAGCCCCTCCCAGGCAGCAGCAGTGCAGGACAGTGGCCCTCAGGCCCTGGTCAGCAGGCAATGGGCACATGGCAGGAGAGATGCCCTGCATCTCTGGGGCTGCTCTGCCGGCCCAGGAGGGGACTGAGGGCCCCGAGCCCCCGGGCTGAGGGCTGTGCTGGCTGGGAGGGGACACAAGAGCTGTGCTGCTCAGGGCAGTGTGTGCCCTGCAGGGCAGGGCCGGCAGGTGCCACATGTCCCCTGCAGCAGGGCTTCCCTCAGCACTGCCTCCCTCCCTCCCTGCCCACGGCTCTGCTGCTGGAGCTGTCCCAGCCCGAGCTGTTCCTGTGGCCCCGGGCTCCTTCCCTGCCAGAGCTGCCAGAGCCCAGCCCAGCCCTGGGCCAGCTCTGCCCTGCAGCTGCTCGGAGCTGCAGGATTAAAGAGCAGCTCCCCCAGGCCTGGGCACCATGGAAAGGTGATGCTGGATGGATCTGGAGGCTGGGGAAGTGGAGGCACTTGCTGAGGTTCCCAGGAATCCTCATCCTGATGCTTTAAGAGCCTCAGCCCTTGCTCTGCCCTGCACAGCTGAGTTTCCATTGCTGCCAAGTTGAGTCAGGGAAAAATGGGAGTACAAATTCAGGAAAGCAGAAACACAAGCAGGAAACTCCTTCCCTGAACGAGCTCATGAAAAGTCCCCTCAGAAATTACCTGGGCATGAGCTGGAGCTCTGAGCAGCCCTGGCACACATAGCACCCTCTCCACAGCAGCAGGACCTACCCTGGCAGGAGTCACTCACTGCACCCACAGCTCCCCTCCAGCATCCATGGGAGCTGCCAGGCAGGCTGAGAGCTGCCCCTGGCAGGTGACAGATCCCCCGGCCTGGCCAAGAGCCCTCAGGGCTGCAGCACCTGCTCTGCACGACAGCCCTGGGCACCCCTGGCTGCAGCCCCAGCTTCAGCCCCTGCAGCCGTCCCTGGCAGCAGGAGCCGTCCTGCCCTGTCCCTCTGACGGTGCGCAGGGCAGCCCCGCTCTGGAGCACATCCTCCCCCAAAGCAGAAAGGGCAGCAGAGCCATCCTTACAGTGCTGTCAGTCCTGTCCTGGGTCAGCTTTAGGAGATCCCTGCAGCCAGAGACTGACTGTGTCTGAAGTGGTGAACATTTCTTCACGAAGAAGCTCAGAATTTTTAAAAGTTGTGAAGATTTTTCCGTGAATTATCTCAGAATTGTCCTTCCAGTTGCTTTCAGCCTCTGTCTGCTTCACAGCTCTCAGGTGCCTGCAGGCAGTGCCCTCAGCCCTGCTGGGCTGGTAGAGGAGCTGCTTCTGAGGAGAAATGTCTTTTAAAATCTCTTCTTGGTTGCCAGGAGGTGCCTCTGTTTCAGGAGCCCGGCCCAGCTCAGCAGCACAGACAAAGTACCAGGATTTTAATGACCCTCTTGGGGCTTTGGTGTTGTTTATATCAGACTCAGTCCCTAAGAGAGTGTTTAAAAAACTTCCTGAGAACTCCTAATCAGATTGAAACTCCAAAGTTTCTTGAAGTTTTAATGGGTCCACTGAGGGACACAACTGAGAAAGTGTCCCCAGGTTCCAGTTACAGAACACTGCAGGCAGTGATGACAGGTGGGGACAAACAAGGCAAAGGTGTCTGTGATGCTGAGCAAACCTGCATGTGTTTCAGGAATGCAAAGGGCCAAGGCCCGAGCCCCAGCACCTGCCAAGGCACATCCTGTCCCTCCCTCAGTGCTCAGGGCTCTTCCCGGCCCACTGGGATGTGGGGATGTGCAATGCCAAGGGCAGCAGCATGGGGCGGCCCCTGCCAGGCTGCTGAGCAGGGACAAGGAGGCAATGAGGCCCCAGGCCTGCAAGGGTCACTTGTCTCCTCCTCATGGCTCAGGCCCAGGCCCAGCAGCCATGGCCAAAGTGCTGCAGGAGTTGGCTCTGTCAGGGCCTTGCAACTGCTGCCCATCCCTGTGCCCTGTGCAGCCCAGGCTGTGCTACGGTGTCCGTGCCCTGCGCCTCTGTCCCTGCAGGCTGTCGTCATCCCCCGGCTGCCCCACCTGGCTGGGCCCTTCCTTTGCTGACAGCTCTGCGTCCTGCCTGCCTCTGCCTGGCCACACAGAGCCTTGGGCTGCTCCAGACTCCTTCGGGGGGACATGTTGCACCACAGCCCTGCCCTGGGATGGAAATTCCTTCGTTTTTGTTCCCAGTCTGGGCTCCCCCAGGTGCCCATGGCATTATTTTTTCCTTTCTCTGGCTGTTCTCTATGATGTCAAAAGGATCCACCATCTCTGAAACCACCCTTCAAGCACTCCCAGGGCTCTCATCCCCTGTCCCCAGACTCCACTCCAGTGAGCACTGAGCTCCTTCATCCCTAGATTGTGGCCTTGTGCTTGATGCCATGGGCACCTGGACAAGAATGGTTCTTTTCTATAGAAAGGAAACCCAGGGTTTTGAAGGCAGATGAGAGGCACTCACCTGAGGCCAAAGCAAACCAGACCTGTCTGTCCTTGCAGTTTTGTCTGAAAGGAGCCCTTGATTATATGTGGAGTTTTGGAGGTGGGATTCCATTTCAGCTATTGGTGCCAGGACTGGAATGACAGTTCTTCTAAACAAAAAGGGATGGACAGAGCCCCAGTGTTTCAAAGGCTGATTAGATGCAGCCCCAAGGAAGCCAACACCAGCAAGACCTGTTTGTCATGGAAGCTTTTGTCTGGTAGCAATCCTTGGATAGATGGAGTTTAGGAGGCCAAATCCCAGCTTTGTCCATGGATGTCAGGACAGGAAGGGCAGTTCTTTTCCACAGGAAAGAAAGTAGGGAGCCCCAGTGTTTCAAAGGCAGGTGAGAGCTGGCCCTCAGGAAGCCAAGGGAACCCAGACTGTCCTTGCAGCTTTTGTCTGGGAGCTATCCTTGGATAGAAGGAGTTTTGGAGGCAGGTTCCCAGTTTTTGTTGTTGTTGCTGCTGCTGCTGTTGTTATTGTTGTTTTCCCTTTGTGCTGCAACCCTATTTGATGCCAGCCGAGCCTCTCTCCAGATGGGCATCTCTGATCATTGCAGTGAAGCAATGCAGGCAGTTCAGGAGGGGGTGACGACCATTTCAGGATGACTCTCTCCAGTTCAAGCCCTGAGTGGGAGTCAGAATAAAAACTCTATCAAACCTCAACTCCATTGGAAGATTCCCTTCCTTGTCACCCTGTGCATAAAATCTACATTACCTTTCTGAATTGTCCATTGTTTTTTCAAGATGGAAAATCCTGTTGATGGTGATTTTGGTATGGTTAGGAATTGGGGAATGGTCTCCTTCTAATGCCAACATGATTTCTGCTTTTCTATTTCCTTCATATATATTCCTAGCTCTGTAGACTACTGTTGTATAGTTATATAGTTCCTAGGTAACTTCAGTACTTTTCCTCCTCTGATAGGCAGAAAGACAAAACACGTTCCAAAGGCTCCTATCTTATCTTGCCTCCTTTGGGAGCCAAGGTTGAAACAGCAGTACTGATAGGCAGTACAGCTAGGAGCAAGAAAGAGGGGCTCCAGAGGAGGTGGGAGCAAAGCAGGAATATTTCCTCATTATTTGTGCTTCTAATTGGGAATTCTTGTCAATTACGCTAATGTTCCACACTTGTAAAAACCACATTTGCCCTATGTGGGGCGGGTGTTTTTCCATATCTGCCCCTGGAGGCCTCCAGTTAAAGGCCAGATTTAACATTACCTGCTACAGTAATGTCGCAAAAGTGTGTTGTTTTATTTTTCAGTCATTAGGGCACCACTTCCTCCACACTGCGGTGCCTTTGGAATATGGCCCATCTGCCCTTGTTTGCACAGCTGTGGTACTTCTACATGAGGCAGAAAACGCATTTCCAGCCAAAAGGCCACAAGGCCCTTGGCCTTGACCTGTAGGCACCCACGCAAGCTTCAAATCAGCTTCCAGAACCTCTCTTGGCCGGCATCCTGACGGGGATGCAGGACTGCTGCGAGGCACTGCTGGCACCCAGCAGGACAGGACCGGCTGTCTCATGTCCACGTAGCAGCACCCCCTGACACAGCCGGGGTCATCCCGACAGCAGACAAGGCTCACGTGTGTGCGGAGAGGGGCAAGGAGCGCTGGGCTCCTCTCAGGGTGTCTCAGCTGGGCCAGCTCCACAACACGCCCCCATTTGAAGGCCTGCTAATGCCCAGCTGCCAGAAATGCCTGCCTTGTTCTCTCCAAGATGCACAGGGAGAGCCAGTGAGCAGGGCGCCTTGGGAGGCAAACCTTCCAAGCCTTTTTTGAGGCCACGGACACCCCAAGATCAGCCAAGACTCTCCGTGCCGCCTGGCCCACACAGCCCAGCTTGGTGCGGGCCCTCTGGGCCGCAGCAGCTTCCAGCAAGCAAGAGGCAAATGCATATTGCCAAGAGTTGAAACACAGCAGACAGGTAAGATGTGAGAGGTGTGTGCGTGAAGGCCTTTGAATTCACAGCTCTCAAAGACAGCTTTGGGGCTGGCAGCTGGACAGAGATGCTCCTGCTCACACCTGTGTCCAAAGGGGGGGAACACACCCTGCTGCAGGGGCTGGCCTTGGTCTCTGCAGGTCCAGGTGGATTCCAAACCCGCTCTTCACAGCCTTCTCCCTTCCCTTGTCCATCTGCCAAATGCAACGGGCCTCAAGGACTGAAAGGACCACAGAGAGCCAAAGGGGGACAGTTGCTCCTACAGCACCGGGAGCTCCTAGGAAAGCGCTTTCCTTCCGCAGCAAGCCCCCTTCCCCCAGAGGCGTTTCCCCAAATGTGTACCTTTCCTGGGGAACACCAACACACTCTTAAGAAACCCTGGCAAGGCTGAATTCCTTCTGGTGCTTTCTGGACAGGCGCTCCAGCTCTAGCTGGGATTTCCCCCAGTGTGATTCCAGGTGGAGGTTCGCACATGCAGCCCCAGACCCTCTACAAACACAAGCTGCCCGCTGCCTCTTCACCTGCCTCGACGCCTGCCTGCGCTCACAGCAGCAAAACCAGGCTCTTCCCGGCCAGAGACCAGAGCCCTATTCCCGCAGGACGCTCCTGCCAGCACCTTCCAGGACTCTCCACTGTGCACACAGCACTTTTCATGCCCGCTCTCCACAGCCTTTGGAACACAGAGCACAGCCTGGCTGGCGCTGCCATCAGCACACCCCAAACACAGGCAGAGGAAGGAGAAGCAGGGGCTGCTTTGTGGCCATGCCCAGGAGAGACTGGAAGGCTGCCCTCCCTCTGCTCTCACTTGCTTGGCTTTCTGACAGGCTCTGAGGCAGGGGCTGCGATTCCTCAGCTCTGGGGACCAGAACCGCAGCCAGGATCCTGGCACTGCCTGACGGCGCTCGGGTCATTGGCTCGGTCACGCGTCCGAGTCTCAGCCACCATGCTGCTGCTGCTTCACTTGCCCTTAGGCACACCCAAAGCTCCCTGTTAAGGCCTGATGGTCTCTGCTTCTGCCCTCTCCCTGACCCTGTGCAAGGATGGAGCACTGCTGTGCTTTCAGGAAGCTATTCTTGAAAGCTTTCAGCATTCCAAGCTCCTTTGCCTTCTGTAGATGCTTGCCATGGAATCCCTCACAGCTGGGTTCAGAGCATACTCAGGTTGGCTCTTCCTAAATCCAGGAGCTTCAGGCTGCTCAGTAGGACCTTATACTCCACAGTGTTGTGGAACTGGACCTTCAGCACAGGCACCTTTCCAGCCTGACGCGGCCTCGCTCCTCTGTGTCTCTGCACAAAAGACAGCGCGCAAGAGGACGGCAGCAGGGGCCTGTGTGTGCCAGGGCTCAGGTTTTTACGCCGCTTCAGCTCCACAGAGACGCAGGTAAAGTGAAGAAGCCAAAGTGTTTATTAATGAAAGTCGAAGGGATGAGCTGGGAGGGAATAAGGGGGGATGGGCAGGGTTTGAGGGCTGGGAGGGAAGGAGCTGTCAAAAGGGTTGGAGAGTGGAGGGAAAAAAAGGGCATGGGCAGGGTCTGAGGGCTGGAGGGAGGGAGCTAACTACAAACAGGGAAAGGTCTGAAGCCATGGGAATTGTGCTCAGCCTCAGCTGTGCGTGGAGCTCCAGCAGCACTGAGAGATGGTGTCCTCTTCAGTGTCTCCCGGTGTGTTCTTGGGACACTGGTTCACTGGTTTCAGAAGACGTCCCCAGTTGTTGAGCTTTTTGGGGAAACCGGGCTTCATTTTCCAGCTTAGTGCATGAGGGGCTGCTGTCATGCCTCTGGGTTTGAAGGGCTGGAAGAGAGAAGAACAGAGCCATGGTCAGAGCCGGGATCTGTGGGAACCCTAGGAGATCTTCCTGCCAGGGCCATCCCACCCAGAAGGAAGCAGGAGACATTGGGATCAGCCAGAAGGTGCTTGCCACGAATCCCCCACGTGCCCCTGAAATCTCTGTGTGTTGTGCCCTCTCCAGCCCTCGTCCACACAAGGAGCAAAGCCCTCCACAGCCGGGGACTGCAGCTCTCGGCCCAGGCAGTGCAGCTTCCCCTGCCAGAGAGAGCCGCTGACAACCCGCTGCCCTCACTCACCCCTGGTGATGAGCTGGAGCTCTCCCTGCTACATCCTCATCAACCGCACGGCCATGCCTGTGAAGACAGAGCGTGTCACGGCCCCAGCGGCACGGCTCCCTGCCAGCGCCGCTGCCAGCCCTGTGGCCACACGGCCTCCTGCCCCGGCAGGGCTCAGCCCGGGCCCTTGCCGCCTGCTGCCGCCCCAGGGCACGGCTGCCAGAGGGCGGCAGCAGCCCCGAGGGCAGGCGGGGCTCCACGGCGCCGGGCCCGGATGCCGCTGCAGCCGGGGCAGCAGCCGGGGCCGGGGCCGAGCTGCGGCGGGCCGGGGAGGGACCCCGGGCTCGTGGCTCACCGATGAACCCCATGGCCGCCTCTCGCAGGGACTGCTGTGGGTTCTGCAGGTGCTCGGCCGCTCGGCTCCTGTCGTCTGCCAGCTGGAGAGAGCGACAGGAGGGAAGGGTGGGCGCGGGCTCAGCCCCTGGGCCGGGCTCTGGCCGCGCCCAGCCCCGGCCTCCCCTGCCCGCACGGCCCTGAGGCGCGGCCAGCAGCCGCTGGTGCCGGGCTCTGGAGGGGGCAGAGGGCCGGCTGCTGCCCGGGGAGCGGCGCTGCCGCCCCGCCCCGCAGCCCCGCTGGGCCGGGACTCCACGGGCACCCGGCTCGGGGCCGCAGGAGCCTGGAGAAGAGCCCGCGGGGCCCAGGGAAGGGAGCGGCGTGTGGGGCGCAGGCCGGAGCCCCTGGGTGCAGCGCTGGGCAGGGGCCACGGCTGCCAGCCCCGCGGCCACGGATCTTCTCCAGGCTGAGGCTGGCACTTCTCCAAGCCATCCTTACCTTACACTCATCGATATTCAACAGATCTTCCTTGGTCGGTAGCTCCTCCAGATCCCTCCACTCCAGGAACTTGGCCGCACAATGCAGGGTTTCCCGAGAGGCCTGAAGAGCAGCAGAGATGCAGAGATGGCACCACAGCCCAGGGCACAAGGACCCGCATCCCTGTGCCAAGGCCTGGAGGAGGACGCAGCCTGCGTGGCACCAGGGCAGGAGGCGGCTGAGCCCCCTCCCAGGGATGCCCAAAACCTCACATTTGCCACACGCCGGTTCTCATCACGGCAGTAGATTAAAAGGAGGTGCAGGCTCTTGTTGACAATTGTCTTCAGGGGTTCTTTTCCCTCATCCACTACCACCTCCATCACCTTACGGAAGAGGTCAATGGAGAGCAGTTGCATGAAGCTATTTTCCTAGAGGAAAGGAAAAAACCTAAGCACCGATTACACCAATTACTCCAGGCCCACCTAGGCAAAGGCCTGAAAACGCAGACAGCGCAAAGTTTCTGGGCAGCACCCAATGCCTGTGGCTTGAGTTGCAGAACCTTACATTGTTAAAGAGCGCCAGGAGTGCCTCAGCCAGCTTTGGGGCGGTGGTGCTGGATATCAGGATGTCTTCATTCTTCAGCATATCAGTAAGCACACGGAGGGTCAGGGCAACCACCACTCCATCTTCATCGCCCAGCAGATCCACAAAGCTTTGAGACAGACAGCACATTTTTCTGGCCTGTGTGGAACACAAGGCTGCACTGTGAAGCTGTCAGCAGCTGCACCAGTGACAGCGCCCTGGCACTGAAAGCCCAGCCTGCTGCCGCAGGGCCCAGAGACCAAAGGCCCGTCCCAAAGCACTCGGGCAGCTGAGGCAGGAGAGCTGGGAGCAGCTGCCTCAGCTCCTGAAGCCCAGCCAGCCCATGGGGCTGCTCTCCCCAGTGCAGCTTCAGCTGCTGTCCCCTTCTCACCATCAGGGGATCCTTGCTGAGCACCAGGAGGCCTCTGAGCGCCAGGCGACACATCTGCCTGCACTCGATCCGCAGGTAACTCGAAACGACCCTCAGGACCCAGCCACCACATTTAGTAAAGTCCAGGCACTCCAGGACCTGAAAGGCAGAGGGCAGTGGCACAGGGCCCAGCTGGTAGGAGCCCAGAAGTGCACAGGGCCAGCCCCAGGCAGCAGCACAGGGCCCTGGTGCCATCCCAGGCCAGGGATGCGGCTACGAGAGGGCAGAGAGCTGGGAGGCAGCTCAGCGAGGCCGCGCTGGCCTTCAGGCTCACCTCCACAAGGAATGCCAGGAGAGGCAGATCGCAGCCTGGCTTCTCAGTGCTGAGCAGCCGGAGCAAGTGGGTTGCGACGCAGGAAGACAAAGGGATTGAGACATGGCGCATCTCCCTGTCAGGGGCAAAAAGGAACAAAGAGCCTGAGGTGGGGGGGCACACTTTTCTCAGAACTGACTCATAGAGGGGCAGTCTTTCCCCAGCATCCCTGCAGGGGACGTGGGTACTTTGGGGGGCGGCCACTCCTGTGCACCCTCCTCTCCCAGCCTTTTCCAGTCTGCTCGGCCATCCCTAAAGTGACGAGGCCCTCTGGCCCACGACCACAGGGACTGTGGGGCAGCCCGGGCACAGGGCAATAATTCCAGGGACAGCAGGGAGAAGGGGGTCTCACCTGGCCAGCAGAGCCATAGCATAGTGCTGGGTGTCAGCACAGGGCAGCGTGTCCCAGCCATGCTTGGACTCCACAGCGATCACCTCCTTGTCACACTCCAGCCGGCAGAGCAGGGACTTCATGGCCTGCACTGTAAACCTGTGTGCAGAGCAAAGCCCGGGTCACACTGGGAGCACTGGGACTGGCCACAAGGACATGGGAAGGACAGGAGGGCGGAGACCTGTTGGGGTCGCTGGGAAGGCGGTGTTCCTCTCGGCATGCTCTCCAGAAGCGATCGACTTCCTGTGGTGGCATCTGCTGCGTGGTGATGACAACATGGAAAAGCAGAGCCACAAAGAGGCGGGAGGAATAAAGGATCAGTGCCTCATGGCACTCAGGCACCTGGACAATCACCCACACCACCAGAGTTGCCTGCAAAAGAAGTTGCCGAAGAGAGCGCTCAGTGTTGAGGTGTCCATGTGGCAGGGCCCCAGGGGAGACGCAGGGGGAGCAGCAGGCCTGGTGCCCCCTGAGCCTGCCCTTGGCCCAGGTTTCAGCCCAGGGCCTGAGGCAGGGAGAGGATGGAGAGCTGCTGGAGAGGCGACCTGGGGGTGAGCAAATGCCCAGGAACTCACAGCCAGGGCAAAGACGTCCTCCTTGTCCCCATCAGAGGTGAACATGCGAGACAGAGGCCAGTCCTCCATCACACTGAGGAGTGTTGGCAGCACCTTCTCCACCGTGGAACTCGATGAGCCTATGGTTCTCCACATCATGGCAGCAGCTCTGTGGGATCAGAGCTCTTTGTCAGAGGGACATCTCAGCCACACTACCATGCCCTGTGCGGGTCTGGGGGCCAGGGGACAGAGCCCCGGTGCCCTGAAGGGCAGGGAGGGAGCATGGCAGCAGGCTGGGGAAACAGAGGGGCCCGAGGGTCCTGGACCTGTCTGCCTGTCTGGCAGAGCCCATTGCACAGGCCGTGCAGGGCCACGGCCCTAAAGGCCGGTGAGCCCTGAGCTCTCAAGGCAGGTGAGCCCATACCTGTCACATGTTGGGGCACAGCGCAGGAGGGTCAGCACCACGTCCGCTGGGTGTTCGTCAGCCAGCCTCACAATGTCAGTTTGCATCCCGGCATCCACAGTGACATGGGATGCTAGTCTCTGGTGAACATTCCTAACAATGGCTGGTACCTGGAGGAGGCATGGGGAAGACTTGGAGCACTGTCTAAGGGAGCAACTTCTCCAGCTTCCCTTCCCACAGTACTCTAATGGCTTCAGAGGCTGAGAGGACCCAGCGGCTTGAGGGGACACACAATCCTGGGAGGCCTCCAGCCCTGGCCCCAGGCTGCTTACCCGCTGCTGAGGAGAAACAGAACGCTCCTCGAAAAAATGCACGGTGGGAGCATGAGTCATGGTGGGAGTGGGGGTGCTGTCAGTATTTGGGAGGCCTTGAGTCATTCTGGTGGCAGTGTCTGTGATGCTCCTGCCCTCGGTCATTTCCATGACAGCAGCCTTCGCCCGGAGATCATTCACTGCAGTGACAAAATTTTCTGAGCGTGCAGTCAAATTTGTGCTGACATCAGGCTCTTCCTGGCAGCTGGTCAGCCTGGAGTTTAGCTTGGCTGTACCTGCAGTTGCAGTGCTGCTGGTGTTCCTACGCCGAATGCGCAGGAATTTCGGGAACATCTGCAGGGGAACAAAGCCAGGGATGTTCCGTGGAGCGCTCCAAGCGCGGTGCTCGGCCGAGCAGTGACAGCAGGCCCAGCCCAGGTGGGGAGGGCTGCAGGTACCTTCAGTGTCCTGCGGAAGCGGCCGCTGGCAGGCCTGTGCTCTTGTGTGCCGTCCGTGGCTGCATCTGGCAAAGAGCGAGAGCAGGCAGAGCTGAGGGGCTGTGGGAGAGGCCGGAGAACACAGCCCAGCCCTGTCCTCCCCAGGCTGGGACTGCCCCGGGATGCCCCAGGGGATGGAGCATGGGTGCTGCCAGGTTCAGCCCCAGCCCCTCTTCCGTCCTGTCCTTGGGCATGTCCACAACAGGTGGGAGAGGACGGAGCCAAGCTGGCTGCAGCCATCAGCCCTGTGGCCCAGTTCTGCCACTCACCGTCCTGCACTGGCTGGAGCTGCTCTGGCTCTTCAGGCCGTTGTGCTCCACGGGCTTGCTTTCTTTCCCCCCTGAAGACTTTGAAGAGGCCAAGAAATCTGCCCGCCATGCCAGAGTGTGGTGTTGAGGGCGCCTTCTAGAGAGATGGCTCAGAAGAGCTCTGAGTCAACAAGTCCTCGATGGTACGTGCAAAAGAGAAGCCTCGGGTAGGCCACAGGTCACCAAGTCCTGTGGTCTGGCCTCGAGGTCACCTCTAGGAATACCACCTCGGAAAAGCTCCGGATCAGACGGGAATGAGTGTGCCTTGGGGGTGCTCCTCACGACACCGCTCTATCCCGTCCTGTCCCGTCGCCTGCTCCGAGCACTGTGGCCTGGCTGTGTCACCGCCAGCACCTATGTCACCACGGGTCACAAAGGGTCCTTTGACACCCTGTCCCGTTCCATGCCATGGTGACCCCGCTGCTGCACCGTGTCACAAAGGGCCAATGCACACACTGCCACCTGCCCTGGGGCCACCCCCAGCCCAGCCAAGGTGGCCCAGGTTGGAAGGAATCCCTCACCCCAAGTGTCGAAGACAGCCCTGAGACAGCATCTTTCGGAGCGGCTCAAACCGTGGGCAAACGCTGCCCGGCTCTGCGGGCCCAGGGCAGCAGAAGGAGCCCCCAGGGCTGCCGACGCGGCCGCAGCGGGAAGGGCACGGGGCCTTGCACAGAAGCTGGCACGGCCTCCCTGGGACACGTCCCCATCCGCTGGCCGTCCTAAACCCGCGGGTGTGACGCAGACGAGGAACGTGTGGGCCAGGGCACGGATGCTGCTCTGAGCCCTGGGGCCAGGGGAGCGCTGAAACCGGCAGGTGTGACGGAGCCCCCGCCCAAGCAGAGCTGCTGCCCCCCGAGCCCTGGCAGTGCTGGTGTCATCTCCTGCCCCAGAGACTTGTGCCCGGGGCGCTTCTCTGCCACAGGGCAGCCAAAGCCAATGTGCGCTGGAGGCCGTGCTCCTTCCTACAGGGCATGTGGGCAGGAGCACCTGGAGCAAGTGCTGGCAACTGTTGCACTCTGTCAGAAGCTGTTACTCCATGCTGAAATTGTTTTCTACTTGGAGCCATTTCCTGAAGCACAAAATCACCCTGGCAGCAAAGGCAGAGAAGGATCTGGCATTTAAGAATCTTCAATTCAGGAAAGCTTTTCTTCCCATTACTCAACTCAAGTAGTTCCAAAAAGTTGCAAACTTCCTAAATTAATAGCAATGGCCTGAGAACCTGATAGATTTGGAAGTTTCCTTCCCACCTCAAAGCAGCAACACATTTGCCTTAAGGTCATCCACTGAATGTCACTTTACAAAGCAGAAGACCACACAGAGGCAAAATAAAGGCCTTGCTTTGGTTTCAAACATTTTTCTAGGAAGGCATGTTAAGAGCCTAATTCTCTTAAGGAATAAAAGCTCTCCACGAATGAAAGTCCACTCAGTGTTACAAAAGCAGCCCAAACAAAGGAGTAGATTGCAAAAGGCCTAATCCTGCCCCTGCTACAGATATCTAAGTGGCCAAGAAGGCACAGCTCTCCCCTCCTCTTCTCTGCAGGAGAAGCAGGATGACTAAGAGAAAAAGTCCCAGCTATTCCTTCTGTCCTCCATAACCAAAGCTGTGCCATACCACAGGTGGTGCCTTCAAAGTGACTCCAGTTCCAGCCTAGACCTCTCCTCTTCCAGACGACTCCTTCCCCAACACGCCCAGCAACACTAACCCCAGCTCAACGCCCTGCCAAGACCCGCAGCTGTCCCCATCCCTCCGCAGAGCTTTCCCACCCCTTGGTTCCCTGCACGTGCCGTGGGATGGCACTCAGGAGGATGTGCTCCAAGGCCTTCCCCGGCAGCAAGCTCAGGCTGCCAGGCCTACGGTTCCTGGATCATCCTTCCCACCCAGCCTTCCCGTGCTCGGCTGTTCCATTTGTGCTCAGCTCGGACTTGTCCGCTTAAGCAGGACTGCTGGTAAAGGATGGAGAGCAGCCTGGCAAGCTCCTTCTCCAGCTCCCTCTTTACTCTCAGGGGAGGTAGAGCATGCCACAGGAAAGCAAGCAGTGCCAAAAGACTTGGGCCAGCATCAGGTACATTTAGGAATGAAACAAGGCCTTTGTTTGATGTAAGGAAGCACAGGCAATTGACAGAAGGAAAGAGTACTTAGCACACATATCCAGAAGTACTTAGCACCAGTTAACATAAGAAAAACCTGGAAGCCTAACTTGGCAAGAGAGTGACTTGACAAAAAGCTTTAGACATAGCCTTGGGGAAGACCTAAGGGCGGCTACAGAATCAGCCCTGTGCAGGGAAGGGGTGAGGAAGATGAGCTGCTTTGGTGCGTTGAGACTCCTCCTGGCCAGCAGGTGGACATTAGCTTCAAGTCTAGGATTCTGGCGCAATGTGTTTCTTTCTAAGCCCCTGCCTATGGAATCACCTCAGCAGTCTAAAGACGGAAGGTATTTTTGATAGAATTCCTACAGAAAGCCACTGAAATCTGGACGTGGCAAAGAAGCCTTGTGGTGGGGTGCAGAGCCCTAACCTCCTGCCAATCAAAGAGCTTTTGGTGGACAATGCATTTGTCTGCTGATTTCTTTGAATTCTAGAGACCTCTCAGGATTGCTCTATCCTGAGAGAACGCCCTTGGCCTTGACCTGTAGGCACTCGCGCAAGCTTCAAATCAGCTTCCAGAACCTCTCTTGGCCGGCATCCTGACGGGAATGCAGGACTGCTGCGATGCACTGCTGGCACCCAGCAGGACAGGACCGGCTGTCTCGTGTCCACGTAGCAGCACCCCCTGACACAGCCGGGGTCATCCCGACAGCAGACAAGGCTCACGTGTGTGCGGAGAGGGGCAAGGAGCGCTGGGCTCCTCTCAGGGTGTCTCAGCTGGGCCTGCTCCACAACACGCCCCCATTTGAAGGCCTGCTAATGCCCAGCTGCCAGAAATGCCTGCCTTGTTCTCTCCAAGATGCACAGGGAGAGCCAGTGAGCAGGGCGCCTTGGGAGGCAAACCTTCCAAGCCTTTTCTGAGGCCACGGACACCCCAAGATCAGCCAAGACTCTCCGTGCCGCCTGGCCCACACAGCCCAGCTCGGTGCGGACCCTCTGGGCCGCAGCAGCTTCCAGCAAGCAAGAGGCAAATGCATATTGCCAAGAGTTGAAACACAGCAGACAGGTAAGATGTGAGAGGTGTGTGCGTGAAGGCCTTTGAATTCACAGCTCTCAACGACAGCTTTGGGGCTGGCATCTGGACAGTGATGCTCCTGCTCACACCTGTGTCCAAAGGGGGGGAACACACCCTGCTGCAGGTGTTGGCCTTGGTCTCCGCAGGTCCAGGTGGATTCCAAACCCGCTCTTCACAGCCTTCTCCCTTCCCTTGTCCATCTGCCAAGTGCAACAGGCCTCAAGGACTGAAAGGACCACAGAGAGCCAAAGGGGGACAGTTGCTCCGACAGCACCGGGAGCTCCTAGGAAAGCGCTTTCCTTCCGCAGCAAGCCCCCTTCCCCCAGAGGCGTTTCCCCAAATGCGTACCTTTCCTGGGGAACACCAACACACTCTTAAGAAACCCTGGCAAGGCTGAATTCCTTCTGGTCCTTTCTGGACAGGCGCTCCAGCTCTAGCTGGGATTTCCCCCAGTGTGATTCCAGGTGGAGGTTCGCACATGCAGCCCCAGACCCTCTACAAACACAAGCTACCCGCTGCCTCTTCACCTGCCTCGACGCCTGCCTGCGCTCACAGCAGCAAAACCAGGCTCTTCCCGGCCAGAGACCAGAGCCCTATTCCCGCAGGACGCTCCTGCCAGCACCTTCCAGGACTCTCCACTGTGCACGCAGCACTTTTCATGCCCGCTCTCCACAGCCTTTGGAACACAGAGCACAGCCTGGCTGGCGCTGCCATCAGCATACCCCAAACACAGGCAGAGGAAGGAGAAGCAGGGGCTGCTTTGTGGCCATGCCCAGGAGAGACTGGAAGGCTGCCCTCCCTCTGCTCTCACTTGCTTGGCTTTCTGACAGGCTCTGAGGCAGGGGCTGCGATTCCTCAGCTCTGGGGACCAGAACCGCAGCCAGGATCCCGGCACTGCCTGACGGCGCTTGGGTCATTGGCTCGGTCACGCGTCCGAGTCTCAGCCACCATGCTGCTGCTGCTTCACTTGCCCTTAGGCACACCCAAAGTTCCCTGTTAAGGCCTGATGGTCTCTGCTTCTGCCCTCTCCCTGACCCTGTGCAAGGATGGAGCACTGCTGTGCTTTCAGGAAGCTATTCTTGAAAGCTTTCAGCATTCCAAGCTCCTTTGCCCTCTGTAGATGCTTGCCATGGAATCCCTCACAGCTGGGTTCAGAGCATACTCAGGTTGGCTCTTCCTAAATCCAAAAGCTTCAGGCTGCTCAGTAGGACCTTATACTCCACAGTGTTGTGGAACTGGACCTTCAGCACAGGCACCTTTCCAGCCTGACGCGGCCTCGCTCCTCTGTGTCTCTGCACAAAAGACAGCGCGCAAGAGGACGGCAGCAGGGGCCTGTGTGTGCCAGGGCTCAGGTTTTTACGCCGCTTCAGCTCCACAGAGACGCAGGTAAAGTGAAGAAGCCAAAGTGTTTATTAATGAAAGTCGAAGGGATGAGCTGGGAGGGAATAAGGGGGGATGGGCAGGGTTTGAGGGCTGGGAGGGAAGGAGCTGTCAAAAGGGTTGGAGAGTGGAGGGAAAAAAAGGGCATGGGCAGGGTCTGAGGGCTGGAGGGAGGGAGCTAACTACAAACAGGGAAAGGTCTGAAGCCATGGGAATTGTGCTCAGCCTCAGCTGTGCGTGGAGCTCCAGCAGCACTGAGAGATGGTGTCCTCTTCAGTGTCTCCCGGTGTGTTCTTGGGACACTGGTTCACTGGTTTCAGAAGACGTCCCCAGTTGTTGAGCTTTTTGGGGAAACCGGGCTTCATTTTCCAGCTTAGTGCATGAGGGGCTGCTGTCATGCCTCTGGGTTTGAAGGGCTGGAAGAGAGAAGAACAGAGCCATGGTCAGAGCCGGGATCTGTGGGAACCCTAGGAGATCTTCCTGCCAGGGCCATCCCACCCAGAAGGAAGCAGGAGACATTGGGATCAGCCAGAAGGTGCTTGCCACGAATCCCCCACGTGCCCCTGAAATCTCTGTGTGTTGTGCCCTCTCCAGCCCTCGTCCACACAAGGAGCAAAGCCCTCCACAGCCGGGGACTGCAGCTCTCGGCCCAGGCAGTGCAGCTTCCCCTGCCAGAGAGAGCCGCTGACAACCCGCTGCCCTCACTCACCCCTGGTGATGAGCTGGAGCTCTCCCTGCTACATCCTCATCAACCGCACGGCCATGCCTGTGAAGACAGAGCGTGTCACGGCCCCAGCGGCACGGCTCCCTGCCAGCGCCGCTGCCAGCCCTGTGGCCACACGGCCTCCTGCCCCGGCAGGGCTCAGCCCGGGCCCTTGCCGCCTGCTGCCGCCCCAGGGCACGGCTGCCAGAGGGCGGCAGCAGCCCCGAGGGCAGGCGGGGCTCCACGGCGCCGGGCCCGGATGCCGCTGCAGCCGGGGCAGCAGCCGGGGCCGGGGCCGAGCTGCGGCGGGCCGGGGAGGGACCCCGGGCTCGTGGCTCACCGATGAACCCCATGGCCGCCTCTCGCAGGGACTGCTGTGGGTTCTGCAGGTGCTCGGCCGCTCGGCTCCTGTCGTCTGCCAGCTGGAGAGAGCGGCAGGAGGGAAGGGTTGGCGCGGGCTCAGCCCCTGGGCCGGGCTCTGGCCGCGCCCAGCCCCGGCCTCCCCTGCCCGCACGGCCCTGAGGCCCGGCCAGCAGCCGCTGGTGCCGGGCTCTGGAGGGGGCAGAGGGCCGGCTGCTGCCCGGGGAGCGGCGCTGCCGCCCCGCCCCGCAGCCCCGCTGGGCCGGGACTCCACGGGCACCCGGCTCGGGGCCGCAGGAGCCTGGAGAAGAGCCCGCGGGGCCCAGGGAAGGGAGCGGCGTGTGGGGCGCAGGCCGGAGCCCCTGGGTGCAGCGCTGGGCAGGGGCCACGGCTGCCAGCCCCGCGGCCACGGATCTTCTCCAGGCTGAGGCTGGCACTTCTCCAAGCCATCCTTACCTTACACTCATCGATATTCAAGGGATATTCCTTCCTCACTAGCTCCTCCAGATCCCTCCTCTCCAGGAACTTGGCCGCACAATGCAGGGTTTCCCGAGAGGCCTGAAGAGCAGCAGAGATGCAGAGATGGCACCACAGCCCAGGGCACAAGGACCCGCATCCCTGTGCCAAGGCCTGGAGGAGGACGCAGCCTGCGTGGCACCAGGGCAGGAGGTGGCTGAGCCCCCTCCCAGGGATGCCCAAAACCTCACATTTGCCACACGCCGGTTCTCATCACGGCAGTAGATTAAAAGGAGGTGCAGGCTCTTGTTGACAATTGTCTTCAGGGGTTCTTTTCCCTCATCCACTACCACCTCCATCACCTTACGGAAGAGGTCAATGGAGAGCAGTTGCATGAAGCTATTTTCCTAGAGGAAAGGAAAAAACCTAAGCACCGATTACACCAATTACTCCAGGCCCACCTAGGCAAAGGCCTGAAAATGCAGACAGCGCAAAGTTTCTGGGCAGCACCCAATGCCTGTGGCTTGAGTTGCAGAACCTTACATTGTTAAAGAGCGCCAGGAGTGCCTCAGCCAGCTTTGGGGCGGTGGTGCTGGATATCAGGATGTCTTCATTCTTCAGCATATCAGTAAACACACGGAGGGTCAGGGCAACCACCACTCCATCTTCATCGCCCAGCAGATCCACAAAGCTTTGAGACAGACAGCACATTTTTCTGGCCTGTGTGGAACACAAGGCTGCGCTGTGAAGCCGTCAGCAGCTGCACCAGCGACAGCGCCCTGGCACTGAAAGCCCAGCCTGCTGCCGCAGGGCCCAGAGACCAAAGGCCCGTCCCAAAGCACTCGGGCAGCTGAGGCAGGAGAGCTGGGAGCAGCTGCCTCAGCTCCTGAAGCCCAGCCAGCCCATGGGGCTGCTCTCCCCAGTGCAGCTTCAGCTGCTGTCCCCTTCTCACCATCAGGGGATCCTTGCTGAGCACCAGGAGGCCTCTGAGCGCCAGGCGACACATCTGCCTGCACTCGATCCGCAGGTAACTCGACACGACTATCAGGACCCAGCCACCACATTTAGTCAAGTCCAGGCACTCCAGGACCTGAAAGGCAGAGGGCAGTGGCACAGGGCCCAGCTGGTAGGAGCCCAGAAGTGCACAGGGCCAGCCCCAGGCAGCAGCACAGGGCCCTGGTGCCATCCCAGGCCAGGGATGCGGCTACGAGAGGGCAGAGAGCTGGGAGGCAGCTCAGCGAGGCCGCGCTGGCCTTCAGGCTCACCTCCACAAGGAATGCCAGGAGAGGCAGATCGCAGCCTGGCTTCTCAGTGCTGAGCAGCCGGAGCAAGTGGGTTGCGACGCAGGAAGACAAAGGGATTGAGACATGGCGCATCTCCCTGTCAGGGGCAAAAAGGAACAAAGAGCCTGAGGTGGGGGGGCACACTTTTCTCAGAACTGACTCATAGAGGGGCAGTCTTTCCCCAGCATCCCTGCAGGGGACGTGGGTGCTTTGGGAGGCGGCCACTCCTGTGCACCCTCCTCTCCCAGCCTTTTCCAGTCTGCTCGGCCATCCCTAAAGTGACGAGGCCCTCTGGCCCACGACCACAGGGACTGTGGGGCAGCCCGGGCACAGGGCAATAATTCCAGGGACAGCAGGGAGAAGGGGGTCTCACCTGGCCAGCAGAGCCATAGCATAGTGCTGGGTGTCAGCACAGGGCAGCGTGTCCCAGCCATGCTTGGACTCCACAGCGATCACCTCCTTGTCACACTCCAGCCGGCAGAGCAGGGACTTCATGGCCTGCACTGCAAACCTGTGTGCAGAGCAAAGCCCGGGTCACACTGGGAGCACTGGGACTGGCCACAAGGACATGGGAAGGACAGGAGGGCGGAGACCTGTTGGGGTCGCTGGGAAGGCGGTGTTCCTCTCGGCATGCTCTCCAGAAGCGATCGACTTCCTGTGGTGGCATCTGCTGCGTGGTGATGACAACATGGAAAAGCAGAGCCACAAAGAGGCGGGAGGAATAAAGGATCAGTGCCTCATGGCACTCAGGCACCTGGACAATCACCCACACCACCAGAGTTGCCTGCAAAAGAAGTTGCCGAGGAGAGCGCTCAGTGCTGAGGTGTCCATGTGGCAGGGCCCCAGGGGAGACGCAGGGGGAGCAGCGGGCCTGGTGCCCCCTGAGCCTGCCCTTGGCCCAGGTTTCAGCCCAGGGCCTGAGGCAGGGAGAGGATGGAGAGCTGCTGGAGAGGTGACCTGGGGGTGAGCAAATGCCCAGGAACTCACAGCCAGAGCAAAGACGTCCTCGTTGTCCCCATCAGAGGTGAACATGCGAGACAGAGGCCAGTCCTCCATCACACTGAGGAGTGTTGGCAGCACCTTCTCCACCGTGGAACTCGATGAGCCTATGGTTCTCCACATCATGGCAGCAGCTCTGTGGGATCAGAGCTCTTTGTCAGAGGGACATCTCAGCCACACTACCATGCCCTGTGCGGGTCTGGGGGCCAGGGGACAGAGCCCCGGTGCCCTGAAGGGCAGGGAGGGAGCATGGCAGCAGGCTTGGGAAACAGAGGGGCCCGAGGGTCCTGGACCTGTCTGCCTGTCTGGCAGAGCCCATTGCACAGGCCGTGCAGGGCCACGGCCCTAAAGGCCGGTGAGCCCTGAGCTCTCAAGGCAGGTGAGCCCATACCTGTCACATGTTGGGGCACAGCGCAGGAGGGTCAGCACCACGTCCGCTGGGTGTTCGTCAGCCAGCCTCACAATGTCAGTTTGCATCCCGGCATCCACAGTGACATGGGATGCTAGTCTCTGGTGAACATTCCTAACAATGGCTGGTACCTGGAGGAGGCATGGGGAAGACTTGGAGCACTGTCTAAGGGAGCAACTTCTCCAGCTTCCCTTCCCACAGTACTCTAATGGCTTCAGAGGCTGAGAGGACCCAGCGGCTTGAGGGGACACACAATCCTGGGAGGCCTCCAGCCCTGGCCCCAGGCTGCTTACCCGCTGCTGAGGAGAAACAGAACGCTCCTCGAAAAAATGCACGGTGGGAGCATGAGTCATGGTGGGAGTGGGGGTGCTGTCAGTATTTGGGAGGCCTTGAGTCATTCTGGTGGCAGTGTCTGTGATGCTCCTGCCCTCGGTCATTTCCATGACAGCAGCCTTCGCCCGGAGATCATTCACTGCAGTGACAAAATTTTCTGAGCGTGCAGTCAAATTTGTGCTGACATCAGGCTCTTCCTGGCAGCTGGTCAGCCTGGAGTTTAGCTTGGCTGTACCTGCAGTTGCAGTGCTGCTGGTGTTCCTACGCCGAATGCGCAGGAATTTCGGGAACATCTGCAGGGGAACAAAGCCAGGGATGTTCCGTGGAGCGCTCCAAGCGCGGTGCTCGGCCGAGCAGTGACAGCAGGCCCAGGCCAGGTGGGGAGGGCTGCAGGTACCTTCAGTGTCCTGCGGAAGCGGCCACTGGCAGGCCTGTGCTCTTGTGTGCCGTCCGTGGCTGCATCTGGCAAAGAGCGAGAGCAGGCAGAGCTGAGGGGCTGTGGGAGAGGCCGGAGAACACAGCCCAGCCCTGTCCTCCCCAGGCTGGGACTGCCCCGGGATGCCCCAGGGGATGGAGCATGGGTGCTGCCAGGTTCAGCCCCAGCCCCTCTTCCGTCCTGTCCTTGGGCATGTCCACAACAGGTGGGAGAGGACGGAGCCAAGCTGGCTGCAGCCATCAGCCCTGTGGCCCAGTTCTGCCACTCACCGTCCTGCACTGGCTGGAGCTGCTCTGGCTCTTCAGGCCGTTGTGCTCCACGGGCTTGCTTTCTTTCCCCCCTGAAGACTTTGAAGAGGCCAAGAAATCTGCCCGCCATGCCAGAGTGTGGTGTTGAGGGCGCCTTCTAGAGAGATGGCTCAGAAGAGCTCTGAGTCAACAAGTCCTCGATGGTACGTGCAAAAGAGAAGCCTCGGGTAGGCCACAGGTCACCAAGTCCTGTGGTCTGGCCTCGAGGTCACCTCTAGGAATACCACCTCGGAAAAGCTCCGGATCAGACGGGAATGAGTGTGCCTTGGGGGGGCTCCTCACGACACCGCTCTATCCCGTCCTGTCCCGTCGCCTGCTCCGAGCACTGTGGCCTGGCTGTGTCACCGCCAGCACCTATGTCGCCACGGGTCACAAAGGGTCCTTTGACACCCTGTCCCGTTCCATGCCATGGTGACCCTGCTGCTGCACCGTGTCACAAAGGGCCAATGCACACACTGCCACCTGCCCTGGGGCCACCCCCAGCCCAGCCAAGGTGGCCCAGGTTGGAAGGAATCCCTCACCCCAAGTGTCGAAGACAGCCCTGAGACAGCATCTTTCGGAGCGGCTCAAACCGTGGGCAAACGCTGCCCGGCTCTGCGGGCCCAGGGCAGCAGAAGGAGCCCCCAGGGCTGCCGACGCGGCCGCAGCGGGAAGGGCACGGGGCCTTGCACAGAAGCTGGCACGGCCTCCCTGGGACACGTCCCCATCCGCTGGCCGTCCTAAACCCGCGGGTGTGACGCAGACGAGGAACGTGTGGGCCAGGGCACGGATGCTGCTCTGAGCCCTGGGGCCAGGGGAGCGCTGAAACCGGCAGGTGTGACGGAGCCCCCGCCCAAGCAGAGCTGCTGCCCCCCGAGCCCTGGCAGTGCTGGTGTCATCTCCTGCCCCAGAGACTTGTGCCCCGGGGCGCTTCTCTGCCACAGGGCAGCCAAAGCCAATGTGCGCTGGAGGCCGTGCTCCTTCCTACAGGGCATGTGGGCAGGAGCACCTGGAGCAAGTGCTGGAAACTGTTGCGCTCTGTCAGAAGCTGTTACTCCATGCTGAAATTGTTTTCTACTTGGAGCCATTTCCTGAAGCACAAAATCACCCTGGCAGCAAAGGCAGAGAAGGATCTGGCATTTAAGAATCTTCAATTCAGGAAAGCTTTTCTTCCCATTACTCAACTCAAGTAGTTCCAAAAAGTTGCAAACTTCCTAAATTAATAGCAATGGCCTGAGAACCTGATAGATTTGGAAGTTTCCTTCCCACCTCAAAGCAGCAACACATTTGCCTTAAGGTCATCCACTGAATGTCACTTTACAAAGCAGAAGACCACACAGAGGCAAAATAAAGGCCTTGCTTTGGTTTCAAACATTTTTCTAGGAAGGCATGTTAAGAGCCTAATTCTCTTAAGGAATAAAAGCTCTCCACGAATGAAAGTCCACTCAGTGTTACAAAAGCAGCCCAAACAAAGGAGTAGATTGCAAAAGGCCTAATCCTGCCCCTGCTACAGATATCTAAGTGGCCAAGAAGGCACAGCTCTCCCCTCCTCTTCTCTGCAGGAGAAGCAGGATGACTAAGAGAAAAAGTCCCAGCTATTCCTTCTGTCCTCCATAACCAAAGCTGTGCCATACCACAGGTGGTGCCTTCAAAGTGACTCCAGTTCCAGCCTAGACCTCTCCTCTTCCAGACGACTCCTTCCCCAACACGCCCAGCAACACTAACCCCAGCTCAACGCCCTGCCAAGACCCGCAGCTGTCCCCATCCCTCCGCAGAGCTTTCCCACCCCTTGGTTCCCTGCACGTGCCGTGGGATGGCACTCAGGAGGATGTGCTCCAAGGCCTTCCCCGGCAGCAAGCTCAGGCTGCCAGGCCTACGGTTCCTGGATCATCCTTCCCACCCAGCCTTCCCGTGCTCGGCTGTTCCATTTGTGCTCAGCTCGGACTTGTCCGCTTAAGCAGGACTGCTGGTAAAGGATGGAGAGCAGCCTGGCAAGCTCCTTCTCCAGCTCCCTCTTTACTCTCAGGGGAGGTAGAGCATGCCACAGGAAAGCAAGCAGTGCCAAAAGACTTGGGCCAGCATCAGGCACATTTAGGAATGAAACAAGGCCTTTGTTTGATGTAAGGAAGCACAGGCAATTGACAGAAGGAAAGAGTACTTAGCACACATATCCAGAAGTACTTAGCACCAGTTAACATAAGAAAAACCTGGAAGCCTAACTTGGCAAGAGAGTGACTTGACAAAAAGCTTTAGACATAGCCTTGGGGAAGACCTAAGGGCGGCTACAGAATCAGCCCTGTGCAGGGAAGGGGTGAGGAAGATGAGCTGCTTTGGTGCGTTGAGACTCCTCCTGGCCAGCAGGTGGACATTAGCTTCAAGTCTAGGATTCTGGCGCAATGTGTTTCTTTCTAAGCCCCTGCCTATGGAATCACCTCAGCAGTCTAAAGACGGAAGGTATTTTTGATAGAATTCCTACAGAAAGCCACTGAAATCTGGACGTGGCAAAGAAGCCTTGTGGTGGGGTGCAGAGCCCTAACCTCCTGCCAATCAAAGAGCTTTTGGTGGACAATGCATTTGTCTGCTGATTTCTTTGAATTCTAGAGACCTCTCAGGACTGCTCGATCCTGAGAGAACGCCCTTGGCCTTGACCTGTAGGCACTCGCGCAAGCTTCAAATCAGCTTCCAGAACCTCTCTTGGCCGGCATCCTGACGGGAATGCAGGACTGCTGCGATGCACTGCTGGCACCCAGCAGGACAGGACCGGCTGTCTCGTGTCCACGTAGCAGCACCCCCTGACACAGCCGGGGTCATCCCGACAGCAGACAAGGCTCACGTGTGTGCGGAGAGGGGCAAGGAGCGCTGGGCTCCTCTCAGGGTGTCTCAGCTGGGCCTGCTCCACAACACGCCCCCATTTGAAGGCCTGCTAATGCCCAGCTGCCAGAAATGCCTGCCTTGTTCTCTCCAAGATGCACAGGGAGAGCCAGTGAGCAGGGCGCCTTGGGAGGCAAACCTTCCAAGCCTTTTCTGAGGCCACGGACACCCCAAGATCAGCCAAGACTCTCCGTGCCGCCTGGCCCACACAGCCCAGCTCGGTGCGGACCCTCTGGGCCGCAGCAGCTTCCAGCAAGCAAGAGGCAAATGCATATTGCCAAGAGTTGAAACACAGCAGACAGGTAAGATGTGAGAGGTGTGTGCGTGAAGGCCTTTGAATTCACAGCTCTCAACGACAGCTTTGGGGCTGGCATCTGGACAGTGATGCTCCTGCTCACACCTGTGTCCAAAGGGGGGGAACACACCCTGCTGCAGGTGTTGGCCTTGGTCTCCGCAGGTCCAGGTGGATTCCAAACCCGCTCTTCACAGCCTTCTCCCTTCCCTTGTCCATCTGCCAAGTGCAACAGGCCTCAAGGACTGAAAGGACCACAGAGAGCCAAAGGGGGACAGTTGCTCCGACAGCACCGGGAGCTCCTAGGAAAGCGCTTTCCTTCCGCAGCAAGCCCCCTTCCCCCAGAGGCGTTTCCCCAAATGTGTACCTTTCCTGGGGAACACCAACACACTCTTAAGAAACCCTGGCAAGGCTGAATTCCTTCTGGTCCTTTCTGGACAGGCGCTCCAGCTCTAGCTGGGATTTCCCCCAGTGTGATTCCAGGTGGAGGTTCGCACATGCAGCCCCAGGCCCTCTACAAATACAAGCTGCCCGCTGCCTCTTCACCTGCCTCGACGCCTGCCTGCGCTCACAGCAGCAAAACCAGGCTCTTCCCGGCCAGAGACCAGAGCCCTATTCCCGCAGGACGCTCCTGCCAGCACCTTCCAGGACTCTCCACTGTGCACACAGCACTTTTCATGCCCGCTCTCCACAGCCTTTGGAACACAGAGCACAGCCTGGCTGGTGCTGCCATCAGCACACCCCAAACACAGGCAGAGGAAGGAGAAGCAGGGGCTGCTTTGTGGCCATGCCCAGGAGAGACTGGAAGGCTGCCCTCCCTCTGCTCTCACTTGCTTGGCTTTCTGACAGGCTCTGAGGCAGGGGCTGCGATTCCTCAGCTCTGGGGACCAGAACCGCAGCCAGGATCCCGGCACTGCCTGATGGCGCTCGGGTCATTGGCTCGGTCACGCGTCCGAGTCTCAGCCACCATGCTGCTGCTGCTTCACTTGCCCTTAGGCACACCCAAAGCTCCCTGTTAAGGCCTGATGGTCTCTGCTTCTGCCCTCTCCCTGACCCTGTGCAAGGATGGAGCACTGCTGTGCTTTCAGGAAGCTATTCTTGAAAGCTTTCAGCATTCCAAGCTCCTTTGCCCTCTGTAGATGCTTGCCATGGAATCCCTCACAGCTGGGTTCAGAGCATACTCAGGTTGGCTCTTCCTAAATCCAGGAGCTTCAGGCTGCTCAGTTGGCCCTTAAAGTCCACAGTGTTGTGGAACTGGACCTTCAGCACAGGCATCTTTCCAGCCTGACGCGGCCTCGCTCCTCTGTGTCTCTGCACAAAAGACAGCGCGCAAGAGGACGGCAGCAGGGGCCTGTGTGTTCCAGGGCTCAGGTTTTTACGCCGCTTCAGCTCCACAGAGACGCAGGTAAAGTGAAGAAGCCAAAGTGTTTATTAATGAAAGTCGAAGGGATGAGCTGGGAGGGAATAAGGGGGGATGGGCAGGGTTTGAGGGCTGGGAGGGAAGGAGCTGTCAAAAGGGTTGGAGAGTGGAGGGAAAAAAAGGGCATGGGCAGGGTCTGAGGGCTGGAGGGAGGGAGCTAACTACAAACAGGGAAAGGTCTGAAGCCATGGGAATTGTGCTCAGCCTCAGCTGTGCGTGGAGCTCCAGCAGCACTGAGAGATGGTGTCCTCTTCAGTGTCTCCCGGTGTGTTCTTGGGACACTGGTTCACTGGTTTCAGAAGACGTCCCCAGTTGTTGAGCTTTTTGGGGAAACCGGGCTTCATTTTCCAGCTTAGTGCATGAGGGGCTGCTGTCATGCCTCTGGGTTTGAAGGGCTGGAAGAGAGAAGAACAGAGCCATGGTCAGAGCCGGGATCTGTGGGAACCCTAGGAGATCTTCCTGCCAGGGCCATCCCACCCAGAAGGAAGCAGGAGACATTGGGATCAGCCAGAAGGTGCTTGCCACGAATCCCCCACGTGCCCCTGAAATCTCTGTGTGTTGTGCCCTCTCCAGCCCTCGTCCACACAAGGAGCAAAGCCCTCCACAGCCGGGGACTGCAGCTCTCGGCCCAGGCAGTGCAGCTTCCCCTGCCAGAGAGAGCCGCTGACAACCCGCTGCCCTCACTCACCCCTGGTGATGAGCTGGAGCTCTCCCTGCTACACCCTCATCAACCGCACGGCCATGCCTGTGAAGACAGAGCGTGTCACGGCCCCAGCGGCACGGCTCCCTGCCAGCGCCGCTGCCAGCCCTGTGGCCACACGGCCTCCTGCCCCGGCAGGGCTCAGCCCGGGCCCTTGCCGCCTGCTGCCGCCCCAGGGCACGGCTGCCAGAGGGCGGCAGCAGCCCCGAGGGCAGGCGGGGCTCCACGGCGCCGGGCCCGGATGCCGCTGCAGCCGGGGCAGCAGCCGGGGCCGGGGCCGAGCTGCGGCGGGCCGGGGAGGGACCCCGGGCTCGTGGCTTACCGATGAACCCCATGGCCGCCTCTCGCAGGGACTGCTGTGGGTTCTGCAGGTGCTCGGCCGCTCGGCTCCTGTCGTCTGCCAGCTGGAGAGAGCGGCAGGAGGGAAGGGTTGGCGCGGGCTCAGCCCCTGGGCCGGGCTCTGGCCGCGCCCAGCCCCGGCCTCCCCTGCCCGCACGGCCCTGAGGCCCGGCCAGCAGCCGCTGGTGCCGGGCTCTGGAGGGGGCAGAGGGCCGGCTGCTGCCCGGGGAGCGGCGCTGCCGCCCCGCCCCGCAGCCCCGCTGGGCCGGGACTCCACGGGCACCCGGCTCGGGGCCGCAGGAGCCTGGAGAAGAGCCCGCGGGGCCCAGGGAAGGGAGCGGCGTGTGGGGCGCAGGCCGGAGCCCCTGGGTGCAGCGCTGGGCAGGGGCCACGGCTGCCAGCCCCGCGGCCACGGATCTTCTCCAGGCTGAGGCTGCCACTTCTCCAAGCCATCCTTACCTTACACTCATCGATATTCAACAGATCTTCCTTGGTCGGTAGCTCCTCCAGATCCCTCCACTCCAGGAACTTGGCCGCACAATGCAGGGTTTCCCGAGAGGCCTGAAGAGCAGCAGAGATGCAGAGATGGCACCACAGCCCAGGGCACAAGGACCCGCATCCCTGTGCCAAGGCCTGGAGGAGGACGCAGCCTGCGTGGCACCAGGGCAGGAGGTGGCTGAGCCCCCTCCCAGGGATGCCCAAAACCTCACATTTGCCACACGCCGGTTCTCATCACGGCAGTAGATTAAAAGGAGGTGCAGGCTCTTGTTGACAATTGTCTTCAGGGGTTCTTTTCCCTCATCCACTACCACCTCCATCACCTTACGGAAGAGGTCAATGGAGAGCAGTTGCATGAAGCTATTTTCCTAGAGGAAAGGAAAAAACCTAAGCACCGATTACACCAATTACTCCAGGCCCACCTAGGCAAAGGCCTGAAAATGCAGACAGCGCAAAGTTTCTGGGCAGCACCCAATGCCTGTGGCTTGAGTTGCAGAACCTTACATTGTTAAAGAGCGCCAGGAGTGCCTCAGCCAGCTTTGGGGCGGTGGTGCTGGATATCAGGATGTCTTCATTCTTCAGCATATCAGTAAGCACACGGAGGGTCAGGGCAACCACCACTCCATCTTCATCGCCCAGCAGATCCACAAAGCTTTGAGACAGACAGCACATTTTTCTGGCCTGTGTGGAACACAAGGCTGCGCTGTGAAGCCGTCAGCGGCTGCACCAGCGACAGCGCCCTGGCACTGCAAGCCCAGCCTGCTGCCGCAGGGCCCAGAGACCAAAGGCCCGTCCCAAAGCACTCGGGCAGCTGAGGCAGGAGAGCTGGGAGCAGCTGCCTCAGCTCCTGAAGCCCAGCCAGCCCATGGGGCTGCTCTCCCCAGTGCAGCTTCAGCTGCTGTCCCCTTCTCACCATCAGGGGATCCTTGCTGAGCACCAGGAGGCCTCTGAGCGCCAGGCGACACATCTGCCTGCACTCGATCCGCAGGTAACTCGACACGACTATCAGGACCCAGCCACCACATTTAGTCAAGTCCAGGCACTCCAGGACCTGAAAGGCAGAGGGCAGTGGCACAGGGCCCAGCTGGTAGGAGCCCAGAACTGCACAGGGCCAGCCCCAGGCAGCAGCACAGGGCCCTGGTGCCATCCCAGGCCAGGGATGCGGCTGCGAGAGGGCAGAGAGCTGGGAGGCAGCTCAGCGAGGCCGCGCTGGCCTTCAGGCTCACCTCCACAAGGAATGCCAGGAGAGGCAGATCGCAGCCTGGCTTCTCAATGCTGAGCAGCCGGAGCAAGTGGGTTGCAATGCAGGAAGACAAAGGGATTGAGACATGGCGCATCTCCCTGTCAGGGGCAAAAAGGAACAAAGAGCCTTAGGTGGGGGAGCACACTTTTCTCAGGACTGACTCATAGAGGTGCAGTCTTTCCCCAGCATCCCTGCAGGGGACGTGGGTGCTTTGGGAGGCGGCCACTCCTGTGCACCCTCCTCTCCCAGCCTTTTCCAGTCTGCTCGGCCATCCCTAAAGTGACGAGGCCCTCTGGCCCATGACCACAGGGACTGTGTGGGGCAGCCCGGGCACAGGGCACAAATTCCAGGGACAGCAGGGAGAAGGGGGTCTCACCTGGCCAGCAGAGCCACAGCATAGTACTGGGTATGAGCGCAGAGCATGGTGTCCCAGCCATGCTTGGACTCCACAGCGATCACCTCCTTGTCACACTCCAGCCGGCAGAGCAGGGACTTCATGGCCTGCACTGCAAACCTGTGTGCAGAGCAAAGCCCGGGTCACACTGGGAGCACTGGCACTGGCCACAAGGACATGGGAAGGACAGGAGGGCGGAGACCTGTTGGGGTCGCTGGGAAGGCGGTGTTCCTCTCGGCATGCTCTCCACAAGCGATCGATTTCCTGTGGTGGCATCTGCTGTGTGGTGATGACAACATGGAAAAGCAGAGCCACAAAGAGGCGGGAGGAATAAAGGATCAGTGCCTCGTGGCACTCAGGCACCTGGACAATCACCCACACCACCAGAGTTGCCTGCAAAAGAAGTTGCCAAGGAGAGCGCTCAGTGCTGAGGTGTCCATGTGGCAGGGCCCCCGGGGAGACGCAGGGGGAGCAGCGGGCCTGGTGCCCCCTGAGCCTGCCCTTGGCCCAAGTTTCAGCCCAGGGCCTGAGGCAGGGAGAGGATGGAGAGCTGCTGGAGAGGTGACCTGGGGGTGAGCAAATGCCCAGAAACTCACAGCCAGAGCAAAGACGTCCTCGTTGTCCCCATCAGAGGTGAACATGCGAGACAGAGGCCAGTCCTCCATCACACAGAGCAGTGTTGGCAGCACCTTCTCCACCGTGGAACTCGATGAACCTATGGTTCTCCACATCATTGCAGCAGCTCTGTGGGATCAGAGCTCTGTGTCAGGGACGTCTCAGCCACACTACCATGCCCTGTGCGGGTCTGGGGGCCAGGGGACAGAGCCCCGGTGCCCTGAAGGGCAGGGAGGGACCATGGCAGCAGGCTCGGGAAACAGAGGGGCCTGAGGGTCCTGGACCTGTCTGCCTGTCTGGCAGAGCCCATTGCACAGGCCGTGCAGGGCCACGGCCCTAAAGGCCGGTGAGCCCTGAGCTCTCAAGGCAGGTGAGCCCATACCTGTCACATGTTGGGGCACAGCGCAGGAGGGTCAGCACCACGTCCGCTGGGTGTTCTTCAGCCAGCCTCACAATGTCAGTTTGCATCCCGGCATCCACAGTAGCATGGGATGCTAGTCTCTGGTGAATATTCCTAACAATGGCTGGTACCTGGAGGAGGCATGGGGAAGACTTGGAGCACTGTCTAAGGGAGCAACTTCTCCAGCTTCCCTTCCCACAGTACTCTAATGGCTTCAGAGGCTGAGAGGACCCAGTGGCATAAGGGGACACACAATCCTGGGAGGCCTCCAGCCCTGGCCCCAGGCTGCTTACCCGCTGCTGAGGAGAAACAGAACGCTCCTTGAAAAAATCCACGGTGGGAGCATGAGTCATGGTGGGAGTGGGGGTGCTGTCAGTATTTGGGAGGCCTTGAGTCATTCTGGTGGCAGTGTCTGTGATGCTCGTGCCCTCGGTCATTTCCATGACGACAGCCTTCGCCCGGAGATCATTCTCTGCAGTGACAAAATTTTCTGAGCGTGCAGTCAAATTTGTGCTGACATCAGGCTCTTCCTGGCAGCTGGTCAGCCTGGAGTTTAGCTTGGCTGTACCTGCAGTTGCAGTGCTGCTGGTGTTCCTACGCCGAATGCGCAGGAATTTCGGGAACATCTGCAGGGGAACAAAGTCAGGGATGTTCCGTGGAGCGCTCCAAGCGCGGTGCTCCGCCGAGCAGTGACAGCAGGCCCAGCCCAGGTGGGGAGGGCTGCAGGTACCTTCAGTGTCCTGCGGAAGCGGCCACTGGCAGGCCTGTGCTCTTGTGTGCCGTCCGTGGCTGCATCTGGCAAAGAGCGAGAGCAGGCAGAGCTGAGGGGCTGTGGGAGAGGCCGGAGAACACAGCCCAGCCCTGTCCTCCCCAGGCTGGGACTGCCCCGGGATGCCCCAGGGGATGGAGCATGGGCGCTGCCAGGTTCAGCCCCAGCCCCTCTTCCGTCCTGTCCCTGGGCATGTCCACAACAGGTGGGAGAGGACGGAGCCAAGCTGGCTGCAGCCATCAGCCCTGTGGCCCAGTTCTGCCACTCACCGTCCTGCACTGGCTGGAGCTGCTCTGGCTCTTCAGGCTGTTGTGCTCCACGGCCTTGCTTTCTTTCCCCCCTGAAGACTTTGAAGAGGCCAAGAAATCTGCCCGCCATGCCTGAGTGTGGTGTTGAGGGCGCCTTCTAGAGAGGTGGCTCAGAAGAGCTCCGAGTCAACAAGTCCTCGATGGTACGTGCAGAAGAGAAGCCTCGGGTAGGCCACAGGTCACCAAGTCCTGTGGTCTGGCTTCGAGGTCACCTGTAGGAATAACGCCTCGGAAAAGCTCCGGACCAGACGGGAATGAGTGTGCCTTGGGGGGGCTCCTCACGACACCGCTCTATCCCGTCCTGTCCCGTCGCCTGCTCCGAGCACTGTGGCCTGGCTGTGTCACCGCCAGCACCTATGTCGCCACGGGTCACAAAGGGTCCTTGGACACCCTGTCCCGTTCCATGCCATGGTGACCCCGCTGCTGCACCGTGTCACAAAGGGCCAATGCACACACTGCCACCTGCCCTGGGGCCACCCCCAGCCCAGCCAAGGTGGCCCAGGTTGGAAGGAATCCCTCACCCCAAGTGTCGAAGACAGCCCTGAGACAGCATCTTTCGGAGCGGCTCAAACCGTGGGCAAACGCTGCCCGGCTCTGCGGGCCCAGGGCAGCAGAAGGAGCCCCCAGGGCTGCCGACGCGGCCGCAGCGGGAAGGCCACGGGGCCTTGCACAGAAGCTGGCACGGCCTCCCTGGGACACGACCCCATCCGCTGGCCGTCCTAAACCCGCGGGTGTGACGCAGACGAGGAACGTGTGGGCCAGGGCACGGATGCTGCTCTGAGCCCTGGGGCCAGGGGAGCGCTGAAACCGGCAGATGTGACGGAGCCCCCGCCCAAGCAGAGCTGCTGCCCCCCGAGCCCTGGCAGTGCTGGTGTCATCTCCTGCCCCAGAGACCTGTGCCCCGGGGCGCTTCTCTGCCACAGGGCAGCCAAAGCCAATGTGCGCTGGGGGCCCTGCTCCTTCCTACAGGGCATGTGGGCAGGAGCACCTGGAGCAAGTGCTGGCAACTGTTGCGCTCTGTCAGAAGCTGTTACTCCATGCTGAAATTGTTTTCTACTTGGAGCCATTTCCTGAAGCACAAAATCACCCTGGCAGCAAAGGCAGAGAAGGATCTGGCATTTAAGAATCTTCAATTCAGGAAAGCTTTTCTTCCCATTACTCAACTCAAGTAGTTCCAAAAAGTTGCAAACTTCCTAAATTAATAGCAATGGCCTGAGAACCTGATAGATTTGGAAGTTTCCTTCCCACCTCAAAGCAGCAACACATTTGCCTTAAGGTCATCCACTGAATGTCACTTTACAAAGCAGAAGACCACACAGAGGCAAAATAAAGGCCTTGCTTTGGTTTCAAACATTTTTCTAGGAAGGCATGTTAAGAGCCTAATTCTCTTAAGGAATAAAAGCTCTTCACGAATGAAAGTCCACTCAGTGTTACAAAAGCAGCCCAAACAAAGGAGTAGATTGCAAAAGGCCTAATCCTGCCCCTGCTACAGATATCTAAGTGGCCAAGAAAGCACAGCTCTCCCCTCCTCTTCTCTGCAGGAGAAGCAGGATGACTAAGAGAAAAAGTCCCAGCTATTCCTTCTGTCCTCCATAACCAAAGCTGTGCCATACCACAGGTGGTGCCTTCAAAGTGACTCCAGTTCCAGCCTAGACCTCTCCTCTTCCAGACGACTCCTTCCCCAACACGCCCAGCAACACCAACCCCAGCTCAACGCCCTGCCAAGACCCGCAGCTGTCCCCATCCCTCCGCAGAGCTTTCCCACCCCCTGGTTCCCTGCACGTGCCGTGGGATGGCACTCAGGAGGATGTGCTCCAAGGCCTTCCCCGGCAGCAAGCTCAGGCTGCCAGGCCTACGGTTCCTGGATCATCCTTCCCACCCACCCTTCCCGTGCTCGGCTGTTCCATTTGCGCTCAGCTCGGACTTGTCCGCTTAAGCAGGACTGCTGGTAAAGGATGGAGAGCAGCCTGGCAAGCTCCTTCTCCAGCTCCCTCTTTACTCTCAGGGGAGGTAGAGCATGCCACAGGAAAGCAAGCAGTGCCAAAAGACTTGGGCCAGCATCAGGCACATTTAGGAACCAAACAGGGCCTTTGTTTGATGTAAGGAAGCACAGGCAATTGACAGAAGAGTACTTAGCACAGATATCCAGAAGTACTTAGCACCAGTTAACATAAGAAAAACCTGGAAGCCTAACTTGGCAAGAGAGTGACTTGACAAAAAGCTTTAGACATAGCCTTGGGGAAGACCTAAGGGCGGCTACAGAATCAGCCCTGTGCAGGGAAGGGGTGAGGAAGATGAGCTGCTTTGGTGCGTTGAGACTCCTCCTGGCCAGCAGGTGGACATTAGCTTCAAGTCTAGGATTCTGGCGCAATGTGTTTCTTTCTAAGCCCCTGCCTATGGAATCACCTCAGCAGTCTAAAGACGGAAGGTATTTTTGATAGAATTCCTACAGAAAGCCACTGAAATCTGGACGTGGCAAAGAAGCCTTGTGGTGGGGTGCAGAGCCCTAACCTCCTGCCAATCAAAGAGCTTTTGGTGGACAATGCATTTGTCTGCTGATTTCTTTGAATTCTAGAGACCTCTCAGGACTGCTCTATCCTGAGAGAACGCCCTTGGCCTTGACCTGTAGGCACCCGCGCAAGCTTCAAATCAGCTTCCAGAACCTCTCTTGGCCGGCATCCTGACGGGAATGCAGGACTGCTGCGAGGCACTGCTGGCACCCAGCAGGACAGGACCGGCTGTCTCGTGTCCACGTAGCAGCACCCCCTGACACAGCCGGGGTCATCCCGACAGCAGACAAGGCTCACGTGTGTGCGGAGAGGGGCAAAGAGCGCTGGGCTCCTCTCAGGGTGTCTCAGCTGGGCCTGCTCCACAACACGCCCCCATTTGAAGGCCTGCTAATGCCCAGCTGCCAGAAATGCCTGCCTTGTTCTCTCCAAGATGCACAGGAAGAGCCAGTGAGCAGGGCGCCTTGGGAGGCAAACCTTCCAAGCCTTTTCTGAGGCCACGGACACCCCAAGATCAGCCAAGACTCTCCGTGCCGCCTGGCCCACACAGCCCAGCTCGGTGCGGGCCCTCTGGGCCGCAGCAGCTTCCAGCAAGCAAGAGGCAAATGCATATTGCCAAGAGTTGAAACACAGCAGACAGGTAAGATGTGAGAGGTGTGTGCGTGAAGGCCTTTGAATTCACAGCTCTCAACGACAGCTTTGGGGCTGGCAGCTGGACAGAGATGCTCCTGCTCACACCTGTGTCCAAAGGGGGGGAACACACCCCGGTGCAGGTGCTGGCCTTGGTCTCCGCAGGTCCAGGTGGATTCCAAACCCGCTCTTCACAGCCTTCTCCCTTCCCTTGTCCATCTGCCAAATGCAACGGGCCTCAAGGACTGATAGGACCACAGAGAGCCAAAGGGGGACAGTTGCTCCGACAGCACCGGGAGCTCCTAGGAAAGCGCTTTCCTTCCGCAGCAAGCCCCTTTCCCCCAGAGGCGTTTCCCCAAATGTGTACCTTTCCTGGGGAACACCAACACACTCTTAAGAAACCCTGGCAAGGCTGAATTCCTTCTGGTGCTTTCTGGACAGGCGCTCCATCTCTAGCTGGGATTTCCCCCAGTGTGATTCCAGGTGGAGGTTCGCACATGCAGCCCCAGGCCCTCTACAAATACAAGCTGCCCACTGCCTCTTCACCTGCCTCGACGCCTGCCTGCGCTCACAGCAGCAAAACTAGGCTCTTCCCGGCCAGAGACTAGAGCCCTGTTACCGCAGGACGCTCCTGCCAGCTTCTTCCAGGACTCTCCGCTGTGCACACAGCACTTTTCATGCCCGCTCTCCACAGCCTTTGTACACAGAGCACAGCCTGGCTGGCGCTGCCATCAGCACACCCCCAACAGAGGCGGAGGAAGGAGAAGCAGGGGCTGCTTTGTGGCCATGCCCAGGAGAGACTGGAAGGCTGCCCTCCCTCTGCTCTCACTTGCTTGGCTTTCTGACAGGCTCTGAGGCAGGGGCTGCGATTCCTCAGCTCTGGGGACCAGAACCGCAGCTGTGATCCCGGCACTGCCTGACGGCGCGTGGGCCATTGGCTCGGTCACGCGTCCGAGTCTCAGCCACCATGCTGCTGCTGCTTCACTTGCCCTTAGGCACACCCAAAGCTCCCTGTTAAGGCCTGATGGTCTCTGCTTCTGCCCTCTCCCTGACCCTGTGCAAGGATGGAGCACTGCTGTGCTTTCAGGAAGCTATTCTTGAAAGCTTTCAGCATTCCAAGCTCCTTTGCCTTCTGTAGATGCTTGCCATGGAATCCCTCACAGCTGGGTTCAGAGCATACTCAGGTTGGCTCTTCCAAAATCCAGGAGCTTCAGGCTTCTCAGTAGGACCTTAAACTCCACAGTGTTGTGGAACTGGACCTTCAGCACAGGCACCTTTCCAGCCTGACGCGGCCTCGCTCCTCTGTGTCTCTGCACAAAACACGGCGCGGAAGAGGACGGCAGCAGGGGCCTGTGTGTGCCAGGGCTCAGGTTTTTACGCCGCTTCAGCTCCACAGAGATGCAGGTGAAGTGAAGAAGCCAAAGTGTTTATTAATGAAAGTCGAAGGAAAGGGATGAGCTGGGAGGGAATAAGGGGGGATGGGCAGGGTTTGAGGGCTGGGATGGAAAGAGCTGTCAAAAGGGTTGGAGAGTGGAGGGAAAAAAAGGGCATGGGCAGGGTCTGAGGGCTGGAGGGAGGGAGCTAACTACAAACAGGGAAAGGTCTGAAGCCATGGGAATTGTGCTCAGCCTCAGCTGTGCGTGGAGCTCCAGCAGCACTGAGAGATGGTGTCCTCTTCAGTGTCTTTTGGTGTGTTCTTGGGACACTGGTTCACTGGTTTCAGAAGACGTCCCCAGTTGTTGAGCTTTTTGAGGAAACCGGGCTTCATCTTGCAGCTTAGAGCATGACGGGCTGTTGTCTTGCCTCTGGGTTTGAAGGGCTGGAAGAGAGAAGAACAGAGCCATGGTCAGAGCCAGGATCTGTGGGAATCCTAGGAGATCTTCCGGCCAGGGCCATCCCACCCAGAAGGAAGCAGGAGACATTGGGATCAGCCAGAAGGTGCTTGCCACGAATCCCCCACGTGCCCCTGAAATCTCTGTGTGTTGTGCCCTCTCCAGCCCTCGTCCACACAAGGAGCAAAGCCCTCCCCAGCCGGGGACTGCAGCTCTCGGCCCAGGCAGTGCAGCTTCCCCTGCCAGACAGAGCCGCTGACAACCCGCTGCCCTCACTCACCCCTGGTGATGAGCTGGAGCTCTCCCTGCTACATCCTCATCAACCGCACGGCCATGCCTGTGAAGACAGAGCGTGTCACGGCCCCAGCGGCACGGCTCCCTGCCAGCGCCGCTGCCAGCCCTGTGGCCACACGGCCTCCTGCCCCGGCAGGGCTCAGCCCGGGCCCTTGCCGCCTGCTGCCGCCCCAGAGCACGGCTGCCAGAGGGCGGCAGCAGCCCCGAGGGCAGGCGGGGCTCCACGGCGCCGGGCCCGGATGCCGCTGCAGCCGGGGCAGCAGCCGGGGCCGGGGCCGAGCTGCGGCGGGCCGGGGAGGGACCCCGGCTCGTGGCTCACCGATGAACCCCATGGCCGCCTCTCGCAGGGACTGCTGTGGGTTCTGCAGGTGCTCGGCCGCTCGGCTCCTGTCGTCTGCCAGCTGGAGAGAGCGACAGGAGGGAAGGGTTGGCGCGGGCTCAGCCCCTGGGCCGGGCTCTGGCCGCGCCCAGCCCCGGCCTCCCCTGCCCGCACGGCCCTGAGGCCCGGCCAGCAGCCGCTGGTGCCGGGCTCTGGAGGGGGCAGAGGGCCGGCTGCTGCCCGGGGAGCGGCGCTGCCGCCCCGCCCCGCAGCCCCGCTGGGCCGGGACTCCACGGGCACCCGGCTCGGGGCCGCAGGAGCCTGGAGAAGAGCCCGCGGGGCCCAGGGAAGGGAGCGGCGTGTGGGGCGCAGGCCGGAGCCCCTGGGTGCAGCGCTGGGCAGGGGCCACGGCTGCCAGCCCCGCGGCCACGGATCTTCTCCAGGCTGAGGCTGGCACTTCTCCAAGCCATCCTTACCTTACACTCATCGATATTCAAGGGATATTCCTTCCTCACTAGCTCCTCCAGATCCCTCCTCTCCAGGAACTTGGCCGCACAATGCAGGGTTTCCCGAGAGGCCTGAAGAGCAGCAGAGATGCAGAGATGGCACCACAGCCCAGGGCACAAGGACCCGCATCCCTGTGCCAAGGCCTGGAGGAGGACGCAGTCTGTGTGGCACCAGGGCAGGAGGTGGCTGAGCCCCCTCCCAGGGATGCCCAAAACCTCACATTTGCCACACGCCGGTTCTCATCACGGCAGTAGATTAAAAGGAGGTGCAGGCTCTTGTTGACAATTGTCTTCAGGGGTTCTTTTCCCTCATCCACTACCACCTCCATCACCTTACGGAAGAGGTCAATGGAGAGCAGTTGCATGAAGCTATTTTCCTAGAGGAAAGGAAAAAACCTAAGCACCGATTACACCAATTACTCCAGGCCCACCTAGGCAAAGGCCTGAAAATGCAGACAGCGCAAAGTTTCTGGGCAGCACCCAATGCCTGTGGCTTGAGTTGCCGAACCTTACATTGTTAAAGAGCGCCAGGAGTGCCTCAGCCAGCTTTGGGGCGGTGGTGCTGGATATCAGGATGTCTTCATTCTTCAGCATATCAGTAAGCACACGGAGGGTCAGGGCAACCACCACTCCATCTTCATCGCCCAGCAGATCCACAAAGCTTTCAGACAGACAGCACATTTTTCTGGCCTGTGTGGAACACAAGGCTGCGCTGTGAAGCCGTCAGCAGCTGCACCAGCGACAGCGCCCTGGCACTGCAAGCCCAGCCTGCTGCCGCAGGGCCCAGAGACCAAAGGCCCATCCCAAAGCACTCGGGCAGCTGAGGCAGGAGAGCTGGGAGCAGCTGCCTCAGCTCCTGAAGCCCAGCCAGCCCATGGGGCTGCTCTCCCCAGTGCAGCTTCAGCTGCTGTCCCCTTCTCACCATCAGGGGATCCTTGCTGAGCACCAGGAGGCCTCTGAGCACCAGGCGACACATCTGCCTGCACTCGATCCGCAGGTAACTCGACACGACTATCAGGGCCCAGCCACCACATTTAGTCAAGTCCAGGCACTCCAGGACCTGAAAGGCAGAGGGCAGTGGCACAGGGCCCGGCTGGCAGGAGCCCAGAACTGCACAGGGCCAGCCCCAGGCAGCAGCACAGGGCCCTGGTGCCATACCAGGCCAGGGATGCGGCTGCGAGAGGGCAGAGAGCTGGGAGGCAGCTCAGCGAGGCCGCGCTGGCCTTCAGGCTCACCTCCACAAGGAATGCCAGGAGAGGCAGATCGCAGCCTGGCTTCTCAATGCTGAGCAGCCGGAGCAAGTGGGTTGCGACGCAGGAAGACAAAGGGATTGAGACATGGCGCATCTCCCTGTCAGGGGCAAAAAGGAACAAAGAGCCTTAGGTGGGGGAGCACACTTTTCTCAGGACTGACTCATAGAGGGGCAGTCTTTCCCCAGCATCCCTGCAGGGGACGTGGGTGCTTTGGGAGGCGGCCACTCCTGTGCCCCCTCCTCTCCCAGCCTTTTCCAGTCTGCTCGGCCATCCCTAAAGTGACGAGGCCCTCTGGCCCACGACCACAGGGACTGTGTGGGGCAGCCCGGGCACAGGGCACAAATTCCAGGGACAGCAGGGAGAAGGGGGTCTCACCTGGCCAGCAGAGCCATAGCATAGTGCTGGGTGTCAGCACAGGGCAGCGTGTCCCAGCCATGCTTGGACTCCACAGCGATCACCTCATTGTCGCACTCCAGCCGGCAGAGCAGGGACTTCATGGCCTGCACTGCAAACCTGTGTGCAGAGCAAAGCCCGGGTCACACTGGGAGCACTGGCACTGGCCACAAGGACATGGGAAGGACAGGAGGGCGGAGACCTGTTGGGGTCGCTGGGAAGGCGGTGTTCCTCTCGGCATGCTCTCCAGAAGCGATCGATTTCCTGTGGTGGCATCTGCTGTGTGGTGATGACAACATGGAAAAGCAGAGCCACAAAGAGGCGGGAGGAATAAAGGATCAGTGCCTCGTGGCACTCAGGCACCTGGACAATCACCCACACCACCAGAGTTGCCTGCAAAAGAAGTTGCCAAGGAGAGCGCTCAGTGCTGAGGTGTCCATGTGGCAGGGCCCCCGGGGAGACGCAGGGGGAGCAGCGGGCCTGGTGCCCCCTGAGCCTGCCCTTGGCCCAGGTTTCAGCCCAGGGCCTGAGGCAGGGAGAGGATGGAGAGCTGCTGGAGAGGTGACCTGGGGGTGAGCAAATGCCCAGAAACTCACAGCCAGAGCAAAGACGTCCTCGTTGTCCCCATCAGAGGTGAACATGCGAGACAGAGGCCAGTCCTCCATCACATTGAGGAGTGTTGGCAGCACCTTCTCCACCGTGGAACTCGATGAACCTATGGTTCTCCACATCATGGCAGCAGCTCTGTGGGATCAGAGCTCTTTGTCAGAGGGACATCTCAGCCACACTACCATGCCCTGTGCGGGTCTGGGGGCCAGGGGACAGAGCCCCGGTGCCCTGAAGGGCAGGGAGGGAGCATGGCAGCAGGCTCGGGAAACAGAGGGGCCTGAGGGTCCTGGACCTGTCTGCCTGTCTGGCAGAGCCCATTGCACAGGCCGTGCAGGGCCACGGCCCTAAAGGTCGGTGAGCCCTGAGCTCTCAAGGCAGGTGGGCCCATACCTGTCACATGTTGGGGCACAGCGCAGGAGGGTCAGCACCACGTCCACTGGGTGTTCTTCAGCCAGCCTCACAATGTCAGTTTGCATCCCGGCATCCACAGTAGCATGGGATGCTAGTCTCTGGTGAATATTCCTAACAATGGCTGGTACCTGGAGGAGGCATGGGGAAGACTTGGAGCACTGTCTAAGGGAGCAACTTCTCCAGCTTCCCTTCCCACAGTACTCTAATGGCTTCAGAGGCTGAGAGGACCCAGTGGCATAAGGGGACACACAATCCTGGGAGGCCTCCAGCCCTGGCCCCAGGCTGCTTACCCGCTGCTGAGGAGAAACAGAACGCTCCTTGAAAAAATCCACGGTGGGAGCATGAGTCATGGTGGGAGTGGGGGTGCTGTCAGTATTTGGGAGGCCTTGAGTCATTCTGGTGGCAGTGTCTGTGATGCTCGTGCCCTCGGTCATTTCCATGACGACAGCCTTCGCCCGGAGATCATTCTCTGCAGTGAGAAAATTTTCTGAGTGTGCAGTCAAATTTGTGCTGACATCAGGCTCTTCCTGGCAGCTGGTCAGCCTGGAGTTTAGCTTGGCTGTACCTGCAGTTGCAGTGCTGCTGGTGTTCCTACGCCGAATGCGCAGGAATTTCGGGAACATCTGCAGGGGAACAAAGCCAGGGATGTTCCGTGGAGCGCTCCAAGCGCGGTGCTCCGCCGAGCAGTGACAGCAGGCCCAGCCCAGGTGGGGAGGGCTGCAGGTACCTTCAGTGTCCTGCGGAAGCGGCCACTGGCAGGCCTGTGCTCTTGTGTGCCGTCCGTGGCTGCATCTGGCAAAGAGCGAGAGCAGGCAGAGCTGAGGGGCTGCGGGAGAGGCCGGAGAACACAGCCCAGCCCTGTCCTCCCCGGGCTGGGACTGCCCCGGGATGCCCCAGGGGATGGAGATTGGGCACTGCCAGGTTCAGCCCCAGCCCCTCTTCCGTCCTGTCCCTGGGCATGTCCACAACAGGTGGGAGAGGACGGAGCCAAGCTGGCTGCAGCCATCAGCCCTGTGGCCCAGTTCTGCCACTCACCGTCCTGCACTGGCTGGAGCTGCTCTGGCTCTTCAGGCTGTTGTGCTCCACGGCCTTGCTTTCTTTCCCCCCTGAACACTTTGAAGAGGCCAAGAAATCTGCTTGCCATGCCTGAGTGTGGTGTTGAGGGCGCCTTCTAGAGAGGTGGCTCAGAAGAGCTCCGAGTCAACAAGTCCTCGATGGTACGTGCAAAAGAGAAGCCTCGGGTAGGCCACAGGTCACCAAGTCCTTTGGTCTGGCTTCGAGGTCACCTGTAGGAATAACGCCTCGGAAAAGCTCCGGACCAGACGGGAATGAGTGTGCCTTGGGGGGGCTCCTCACGACACCGCTCTATCCCGTCCTGTCCCGTCGCCTGCTCCGAGCACTGTGGCCTGGCTGTGTCACCGCCAGCACCTATGTCGCCACGGGTCACAAAGGGTCCTTTGACACCTTGTCCCGTTCCATGCCACGGTGACCCCGCTGCTGCACCGTGTCACAAAGGGCCAATGCACACACTGCCACCTGCCCTGGGGCCACCCCCAGCCCAGCCAAGGTGGCCCAGGTTGGAAGGAATCCCTCACCCCAAGTGTAGAAGACAGCCCTGAGACAGCATTTTTCGGAGCGGCTCAAACCGTGGGCAAACGCTGCCCGGCTCTGCGGGCCCAGGGCAGCAGAAGGAGCCCCCAGGGCTGCCGACGCGGCCGCAGCGGGAAGGCTACGGGGCCTTGCACAGAAGCTGTCACAGCCTCCCTGGGACACGACCCCATCCGCTGGCCGTCCTAAACCCGCGGGTGTGACGCAGACGAGGAACGTGTGGGCCAGGGCACGGATGCTGCTCTGAGCCCTGGGGCCAGGGGAGCGCTGAAACCGGCAGGTGTGACGGAGCCCCCGCCCAAGCAGAGCTGCTGCCCCCCGAGCCCTGGCAGTGCTGGTGTCATCTCCTGCCCCAGAGACCTGTGCCCCGGGGCGCTTCTCTGCCACAGGGCAGCCAAAGCCAATGTGCGCTGGAGGCCGTGCTCCTTCCTACAGGGCATGTGGGCAGGAGCACCTGGAGCAAGTGCTGGCAACTGTTGCGCTCTGTCAGAAGCTGTTACTCCATGCTGAAATTGTTTTCTACTTGGAGCCATTTCCTGAAGCACAAAATCACCCTGGCAGCAAAGGCTGAGAAGGATCTGGCATTTAAGAATCTCCAGTTCAGGAAAGCTTTTCTTCCCATTACTCAACTCAAATAGTTCCAAAAAGTTGCAAACTTCCTAAATTCATAGCAATGGCCTGAGAACCTGATAGATTTGCAAGTTTCCTTCCCACCTCAAAGTAGTAACACATTTGCCTTAAGGTCATCCACTGAATGTCACTTTACAAATCATAAGACCACACAGAGGCAAAATAAAGGCCTTGCTTTGCTTTCAAACATTTTTCTAGGAAGGCATGTTAAGAGCCTAATTCTCTTAAGGAATAAAAGCTCTCCACGAATGAAAGTCCACTCAGTGTTACAAAAGCAGCCCAAACAAATGACTAGATTACAAAAGGGCTGATCCTGCCCCTGCTACAGATATCTAAGTGGCCAAGAAAGCACAGCTCTCCCCTCCTCTTCCCTGCAGGAGAAGCAGGATGACTAAGAGAAAAAGTCCCAGCTATTCCTTCTGTCCTCCATAACCAAAGCTGTGCCATACCACAGGTGGTGCCTTCAAAGTGACTCCAGTTCCAGCCTAGACCTCTCCTCTTCCAGACGACTCCTTCCCCAACACGCCCAGCAACACCAACCCCAGCTCAACACCCTGCCAAGACCCGCAGCTGTCCCCATCCCTCCGCAGAGCTTTCCCACCCCCTGGTTCCCTGCACGTGCCGTGGGATGGCACTCAGGAGGATGTGCTCCAAGGCCTTCCCCGGCAGCAAGCTCAGGCTGCCAGGCCTACGGTTCCTGGATCATCCTTCCCACCCACCCTTCCCGTGCTCGGCTGTTCCATTTGCGCTCAGCTCGGACTTGTCCGCTTAAGCAGGACTGCTGGTAAAGGATGGAGAGCAGCCTGGCAAGCTCCTTCTCCAGCTCCCTCTTTACTCTCGGGGGAGATAGAGCATGCCACAGGAGAGCAAGCAGTGCCAAAAGACTTGGGCCAGCATCAGGCACATTTAGGAACCAAACAAGGCCTTTGTTTGATGTAAGGAAGCACAGGCAATTGACAGAAGGAAAGAGTACTTAGCACACATATCCAGCAGTACTTAGCACCAGTTAACATAAGAAAAACCTGGAAGCCTAACTTGGCAAGAGAGTGACTTGACAAAAAGCTTTAGCCATAGCCTTGGGGAAGACCTAAGGGCGGCTACAGAATCAGCCCTGTGCAGGGAAGGGGTGAGGAAGATGAGCTGCTTTGGTGCGCTGAGACTCCTCCTGGCCAGCAGGTGGACATTAGCTTCAAGTCTAGGATTCTGATGCAATGTGTTTCTTTCTAAGCCCCTGCCTATGGAATCATCTCAGCAGTCTAAAGACGGAAGGTATTTTTGATAGAATTCCTACAGAAACCCACTGCAATTTGGACGTGGCAAAGAAGCCTTGTGGTGGGGTGCAGAGCCCTAACCTCCTGCCAATCAAAGAGCTTTTGGTGGACAATGCATTTGTCTGCTGATTTCTTTGAATTCTAGAGACCTCTCAGGACTGCTCTATCCTGAGGGAACGCCCTTGGCCTTGACCTGTAGGCACCCGCGCAAGCTTCAAATCGGCTCCCTCAGCTTCCAGGACCTCTCTTGGCCAGTATCCTGACGGGGATGCAGGACTGCTGCGAGGCACTGCTGGGACCCAGCAGGACAGGACCGGCTGTCTCGTGTCCACGTAGCAGCACCCCCTGACACAGCCGGGGTCATCCCGAAAGCAGACAACGCTGACGTGTCTGCGGAGAGGGGCAAGGAGCGCTGGGCTCCTCTCAGAGTGTCTCAGCTGGCCCTGCTCCACAAAAAAACCATTAAATGGTTTTCCAAGTTCCTTGATTTTCTCCATTTTGCCAGTAGAGCTGTGTGTTGCTTTGACCTCTTAGCTCAGTTGGTTAAAATATGGTGCTAATATCACCGAGGTTTAGGGTTCCATCCCTCTATGGGCCATTAACTTCAGAATTGGACTTATGATCCTTGACTGTTCCTTGCAAATAAGAATATTCTGTGCATCTGTTCATCCTGAGACTATCTGGTTGGCATTTCTCCTTGTGCACCAAACTCGAGTAAGAGAACCTTTGGGTACCCCCATTATTTCAGTGTTCTGGGGTGTTACAGCCCCGCAGGCTCATTACGGCCTCTTGTTTCCATGAGGCCCTGCTGTGTCACACTGGCCCGCAGTGCCATGAGGATCGGGAGTGTCACACAGCTTTGTGCCATTTGTCCTTGCTGCCCCTCCCATCCCACTGCCCCACAAGCAGCCCCGAGCCACCCGGGAGGGACAGGCCCTGCTGTGCCAGGCCTGGGCTCAGGGCTTGGCCTTTCTGCTGCCTCCAACCAGCCCAGGCCTTGCTCAGCATTGCAGTTCCCTGCTCACAGCCTGCAGCTCCCTGCAATCCTGGCCTCAAGGATCTGCTCTCAGCAGTCCCTGGGGAGCCTTTGGCACTCCCTGCCCTCAGTGGGGCCCAGGGATGCTCCAAGGGACTTGGAGTTTTGCTTCTGCCTCCTTGAGCAGCTTCTTCAACCTTCTCTCAGTGCCTGGAGCTTCTGGACTCAGCCCCAAATCCAGCATGGGGCTGATTCAAATCCAGAAAGCTGTCACGACCTCCTTTTCTTCCTTCACTTGTCTTCGTCTCCAGGGCTTATGCAGCTGCTTGGAGACAGTTTGGAGTTCTCTTATGGAGGAAGATTTCATAGTGCATCTCCTGATTTGTTTTTCTAATCAAGGCTGCATTTTTTTTTTATTTTTCAGTCCATTGAAGAGGTGAAAGAAACATTCCCCAAGTGATCTTAATGCTGAGTGTCTCCTTAGGAGGTCTGGGCATGGAGAATGAGCCCCTTGCAGGCTGACCCTGTTTGGACAACCTGCTCCTCACCCCAACCTCACCGTGTCTGAAATCATCCACCAAAAACTGACATCTGAAATAATTTTTGTAAATTATGAATTTTTCTTTTTTTAAAAAAATATAAGGAAATTATATTAATACTTATAAATATATAAAATGTTATTATGTATGTTTTAACCTACGTTTTACATGTATTTTAAAAAATTGATACAATTTTAGCAACGCAAAAAATTATTGGTCATTGGTTCTAAGTAACACAAGTCCCTTCATTAATTCATTGACAACATCTGGCTATTGATTCCTCCCTCTTTATGCTAATTAGTCCTACTTTTACTCCTTTTGTCATCTTCTTTATCGTTTTCTCAGACAGGGTAAAAGGGGCCACTTTGGGGTCCACGGAGACATTTCTGGGGGAAATTGGGGGGAACTTGGGGAGCTCGAACCGGGCACTTTAGGACACGGGGCACAGCAGGAATTTTCGGCTCGAGACTGTGTTCGGCAGAGCTCTGAGAGCACGGGGGATGATTGGAGATGAATTCCCAGAAGTGGCTCTAACGGGCATCTCTGGGGTTGGGAGCAGTCAGGGGAGTCGGGGACGATTTTGGGGGGTTCCAAATAAATACTGAGGGGGCACTTCGGGATCCTGGATGGTCTGGGGGAAAGGTAGGGTACACATGGGGGGGAGGGGGGATACGGGGGCGGGGTTCTGTGGAGCGCGGGGCATGACGGGCATTGTAGTCCGGGGTGCAATGGGGCTCAATTGGGCCGCGGTGCATGACGGGAGTTGAAGGCAAAACCGAAACGTGGCACCGACAGCAGGCACCGCCCCGAGGCCCCGGTTTCCTGGCACTGATTGGGTGCTGGCGGTGACGGGCGGGAGCCTCGGCAAATGGGAGTTTGCGGAGGCGGGAACAGCCGATTCAACCCCTCTAGTCCTTCCCAGTACAGCCCAGTTCATCCCCAGTACAGCCCAGTTCATCCCCAGTACAGCCCAGTTGTACCCCAGTGCCCCTTCAGTCCCCCCCTTTACAGCCCATTTCATCACCAGTACAGCCCAGTCCCTCCCAATACACCTGAGTTCATTCCCATTCCCTTCCAGTTCCCCCCAATATGTTTCATGGAACGCCCCAGTATCCCCCAGTCTTCCCCACAGTGTTGCCATTGTCCCCAGTTTGTCCCAGTATCCCCCAGTATCACTCAAAATATGTCCCAGTGTCTCCCAAAGTGTTCCCAGTGTCCCCCAGTATGTCTCAGTCCTCCCCAGTGTTTCCAAGGACATTTGAACTGCTCCTGGTTGCTGTGGCTCCCAAACCCAGCAGTGGGGTCAGTGCAGTGTCCATGGCCACAGCCCCTTGCAGTGGCCCAGGGCAGGTTGGGATGCTGATCCACCCTCACAGCCGGCCCAGGGCAGGGCTGGAGTGGTTTTGGTGGCCCCTTGGGCTGGCACACACTTGAGGAGTGTGTCTGTTTTCAGTGGGGAAAATTACGAGTTTTACATTGCTTCAAAAATAGAAAAGCCCTTTTTGTCTGAGTGCAGGCAGCTCTCTGAGCAAAGCAGGTCCCAGGTGAGTGAGGACAGGCAGGATGGGCTTGGGCCTTGGCCCCTGTCATTCCTGAAACACATGCAGGTTTGCTCAGCATCAGAAACACCTTTGCCTTGTTTGTCCCCACCTGTCATCAGTGCCTGCAGTGATGGAACCTGGGGACACTTTCTCCATTTGGTCTCTCTGTGGGTCCCATTAAAACTTCAAGAAACTTCAGTGTTTCAATTTAACTGAGTACTTGACAAGTTTTTTGAACACTCTCTCAGGGACAGAGTTGAATGTAAACACCAAATCCACGGGAGAGTCATTAAAGTCCTTGTGCTGTGTCTGTGCTGCTGAGCTGGGCCAGGCTCCTGCCACAGAGGCAGCTCCTTGCAACAAAGAAAACTTTTAGAAAGACATTTCTCCTGAGGAGAAATCCTCCTTCAGATGGGTCAACTTTGTTATTTGAAATGTAGACTCGGAGTGAAAGTTTACAGTGACAAACAACCTTTTCTGCTCCTTTCTCATCAATTGTTAACACAATCTTTTTTGTTTGTTTCGGTTAATTTTGCTTTTAACAGTAGAGAACATCATTCTGTTACATGGACCATTTGCTTTTGAACTTAGACCTATTGATATCTCTGCCTATGGAACCTACGCCTATGGAATATTAAGTTTTAAATACAATACGTATGTTTCACGAGCAAATAAACACGTTGAAGTGAACAATTGTCCCCCAGACGCTCCAGGATCCCTAACTGTCCCCTCAGCGTCCATTTAGCACACACCCCCCCCCACCAAAAGCATCCCTGGATTCCCTGAATGCTCCAACCCCACCGATTCCCGTTGGAGCGACTTCAGGGAATTCATCTCCAATCATCCCCCCTGGCCTCGGAGCCCCTCATAACACGGTTCTGTGCCTAAAATTCCTGCCATGCCCCGTGGCCTCAAGAGCCCGGTTACAGCTCCCCAAGCTCCCCCCAAGTGCTCCCGAACCGTACACGTTCCCCCCGAGGACCTCAAGTCACGGCTCGGACACAAAAGTGTCCCCCAAGCGCCTTCCCGGACCCCAAACGCCCCGTTCGAGCCACTTCCGGGACTACAGCTCCCAGCATGCTCCTCGGCGCACACAGAGCCCTATTCCAGCCGTGACTCCATCTCCCGTCATGCCCCGCGCCCCGCCGGCAGCCATTGGAGCCGCGCCTCGAACTCCCGTGATGCTCCGCGGCCCCGTTACACCGTGTTCTACCCGCGCCTACAACTCCCATCATCCCCCGCGCCCCAGAGAGTCCCCTCAGGGCCCCCAAGTGCCCGCCCGGACCCCGAATTATCCGACAGAATCCTTTAGTGCCCCGCCAAGGGCCCACGCGGCTCCCCCAAGTGTCCTCCAGACCCTTAAGTTCTCTAGAAATTCCTTCCCCAGCTCCAAAACATCCCCAAATGTGCCCCAGAAACGTCTCCGTGGACCCCAAAGTAGCCCCTTTTACCCTATCTGAGAAAATGATGAACACGATTACAAAAGGACTAAAACCAGGACTAATTTGCATAAGAAAAGACAAATCAATAGACAATAGAGGTCAATGAATTAATGAAGGGAATTGTGTTACTTAGAACAAATGACCAATATTTTTTTAGTTGCTAAAAATGTATACCTTTTTCAATATAAATCTAAAATTAGGTATGTAAAGAACAGTAATAACATTATAAATCTGGAAAATATAATTATATTTGAAAAATAATTACATTTTATTTTTTAAAAAACATAATTTTTTTATGTTTTGTGATATCAGTCCTTGGTGGGTGAGGTTAGATATGGTGAGGTTGGGGTGAGGAGCAGGTTGTCCAAACAAGGTCAGCCTGCAAGGGGCTCATTCTTCACCGTGCCCAGACCTCCTAAGGAGACATTCAAATTAAGATCACTTGGGAAATGCTTCTGTCACTTCTTCAATGAACTGAAATATTAAAAATGTGCCCTTGATTTAAAAAAAAAAAAAAAACAAAAAACAAAAAACAAAAAAAAACAACAAAAAACCAAGAAAACAAAATCATGAGATGCACTTTCAAATCTCCCTCAACAGAACTCCAAACTGACTCCAAGCAGCTGCACAAGCCCTGGAGACTTGAAGACAACTGAAGAGAGAGAAAGAGCTCGTGAAGGTATTCTGTATTTTCACGAGCCCCATGCTGGATTTGGGGCTGAGTCCAGAAGCTCCAGGCACTGAGAGAAGGTTGAAGAAGCTGCTCAAGGAGGCAGAAGCAAAACTCCAAGTCCCTTGGAGCATCCCTGGGCCCCACTGAGGGCAGGGAGTGCCAAAGGCTCCCCAGGGACTGCTGAGAGCAGATCCTTGAGGCCAGGATTGCAGGGAGCCGCAGGCTGTGAGCAGGGAACTGCAATGCTGAGCAAGGCCTGGGCTGGTTGGAGGCAGCAGAAAGGCCAAGCCCTGAGCCCAGGCCTGGCACAGCAGGGCCTGTCCCTCCCGGGTGGCTCGGGGCTGCTTGTGGGGCAGTGGGATGGGAGGGGCAGCGAGGACAAATGGCACAAAGCTGCAAGCCCTGCCAGCCTCCTCAGGGAGGGGCCGGGCAGGAGCAAAGTGCAGCCCCTGAAAGGAAAGTTCCTTCTGTGGGGCCTGCAGAGGCGCTGGCAGAGCCCAGGGGACAAAGGCCTGGGTGCCTGTGGCCCTGCCAGCCCTGCCCAGCCCTTGGCCATGTGTCCTGCAGGCTGTGCCCCCTGTGCGTGCTGCTGCTGTGCCCTGGCCGGCTGCACACGCCCATCTCGCTGTCCCCCCAGCATTTCTCAGCCCAGCATTTCTGTGCCCTCCCTGGGCTCCCTGCACCCAGCGCTGCCGGCTCCTGGCACACAGAGCCAGGCCATTGCCCGGCCTCACGCTGGGACGCCTGCTCCAAAATTCTGCCCTAGAGGGTCTTTTCTTTTTGCTCAGCTCCAGACTGAACCTTTCAAGCTTTGGGGAGGTTTCCTTCTCTTCCCACTGCCAAGGAAAGCTCTGTCTCTTGCTGTTCCAAAACAGAAAAGGGCTGGTGGGAGATAAATGGTGGTCAGAGGCATTTTGGGGCAAAGTGACAATGAAATTATTGAGTTTTAAATAGTCTGTGAAAAAAAGGAGGGGCATCAACAAAATGCTGCAATGGACTTAGTGAGTGCAGACTTTGACCTATTCAGGATGCAGATTTGGGGAGTGGCAAATAAGGTACCAATTTTTTTAAGGGAAACAGCCCTTAAAAACAAAGGATTCCAAGAAGGATGGACACACTTCAAGAAAGAAATCTAGAAGGAGCAGGAACAGCCTGTCCCTTTGTGTCAAAATATGAGCTAGAAAGGAAAATGACTGCCCTGGCTGGGCATAAGGTTTTTGCAAGAACTCAGGGGAAAAAAGAGGGTACATCACCTTTGGACAGATGGGGAAGAAACTCAGGAAATATTAAAGAATGTTGCTAGGTCATGCACAGAGAAAATTACAGAGGTGAAAGCTCAATTAAGACTTAAGCAGGTTGCTTCTGTAAATGATAATACAAATGATTTTATCAATACATTAATGGCAAAAGGATGGGTAAGGAAAATCTCCATCCCTTATTGGGGGGATGTGGTTACCAAAAACGAGGAAAAGGTTGAGGTACTTAACCCCTTCTTTGCCTCAGTTTTCAACAATCAGTCAGGTTGTCTTTAGGACAAGTGTTCTCCTGAGCTGGTAGATGGGCACAGGGAGCAGAAGAGCCCCCCTGTAATCCAGGAGGAAGCAGCTGCTGACCTGCTGAGCCACTCACATGCTCACAGGTGTCTCTGGGACCAGATGGGATCCATCCTAGGGGGATGAGGGAGCTGGTGGATGAGCTCCCCAAGCTGCTCTCCATCATTTCTCATCAGTCCTGGCTCCCCAGGGAGGTCCCAGAGGACTGGAGGTGCCAATGTGAGCCCATCCCCAAGAAGGGCTGGCAGGAGGATCTGGGGAACTCCAGGCCTGTCAGCCTGACCTCGGTGCCCAGCAAGGTTATGGAACAGATCACCTTGAGTGCCATCACACGGCACCCACAGGATGGCCGAGGGATCAGACCCAGCCAGCGTGGATTTCAGTATTTGCATTGACGGTCTGGATGAGGGGATTGAGTCTACCATCAGCAAATTTGCAGCTGACACCAAGCTGGGTGTGAGTGTGGATCTGCTGGAGGGTAGGAGGGCTCTGCACAGGGCCCTGGACAGGCTGGATCCAGGGCCCAAATCCAGCAATGGGAGGTTTAACAAGACCAAGGGCCGGGTCCTGCACTTGGGCCAAAACAACCCCTGCAGTGCTACAGGCTGGGGACAGAGTGGCTGGACAGCGGTCAGGCAGAAACAGACCTGAGGGGACTGCTGGACAGCAGGCTGGACATGAGGCAGCAGTGTGCCCAGGTGGCCAAGAGGGCCAATGGCTCCTGGCCTGGATCAGGAATGGTGTGGCCAGCTGGGGCAGAGCTGCTGTGCCATCACAGTTAGCACACAGACATTGCTGCTGCAGCTGCAAAGGAAGGGAACAAAACAAGGGATCTCCAGTGAAAACTTTTCTGGGAGACTCTTTAGTTCATTTAGAGCCACTGAGTGCACAGCTCCTCACTGACACAGTCTTTGACCACAGAAAATCTGGAAGCAAACAAAACAAGACAGGGCACAAACAATGGCCTTGCTTTGTGAACACCACTGAAAACTCAAAGAAAGAATAAAACCCTGACAACCACACCAACAAGTGGTATCAAAGATGACTTCTATCACAAGTGATTTGCAGAAATAAGCAAGCGGTTTAATGTTTCTGAAATCATCTAGTCATCAGTGTCCACACTTCAGCCTTGAGCTCCTGGTTCCTCAGGCTGTAGATGACGGGGTTCAGGGCTGGAGGCACCACCGAGTACAGAACTGACAATGCCAGATCCAGGGATGGGGAGGAGATGAAGGGGGGCTTCAGATTGGCAAATGTGCCAGTGCTGAGGAACAGGGAGACCACAGCCAGGTGAGGGAGGCAGGTGGAAAAGGCTTTGTGCCGTCCCTGCTCAGAGGAGATCCTCAGCACAGCCCTGAAGATCTGCACATAGGAGAAAACCATGAACACAAAACAACCAGAAGCTACACAGACACTAACAGCAAGAAGCCCAAGTTCCCTGAGATTGGAATGTGAGCAGGAAAGCTTGAGGATGTGTGGGATTTCACAGAAGAACTGGCCCAGGGCATTGCCATGGCACAGGGGCAGGGAAAATGTATTGGCTGTGTGCAGCAGAGCGTAGAGAAAGGCACTGGCCCAGGCAGCTGCTGCCATGTGGGCACAAGCTCTGCTGCCCAGGAGGGTCCTGTAGTGCAGGGGTTTGCAGATGGACACGTAGCGGTCATAGCACATGATGGTCAGGAGGGAATACTCTGCTGAAATGTAAAATAGAAAAAGATCTGAGCAGTACATCCTTCATAGGAGATGGTCCTGGTGTCCCAGAGGGAATTGTGCATGGCTTTGGGGACAGTGGTGAGGATGGAGCCCAGGTCGGTGAGGGCCAGGTTGAGCAGGAAGAAGAACATGGGGCTGTGCAGGTGGTGGCCGCAGGCTACGGCGCTGATGACGAGGCCGTTGCCCAGGAGGGCAGCCAGGGAGATGCCCAGGAAGAGGCAGAAGTGCAGGAGCTGCAGCTGCCGCGTGTCTGCCAATGCCAGCAGGAGGAAGTGGCTGATGGAGCTGCTTTTGGACATTTGCTGTGTCTGGACATCCCAACCTGCAGATGGAGGAAAGACAGTGACATTTGAGGGGGGATTTCTCACAGAAGAGTCAAAGTCCTTTCTCGGAGAACATTCTCTGTCACTAAACACCTCCCTCTTGTCTATGTCTAGGAGAACTTCTTCACCTTGGTTGCTGGAGCCCTGATTGCTGCTGGCCAATGTTCAGTGAGGAGCCAGACCCTGACCTGCAGGACACCTGGGAGTCAGCCCTGACCCCCAGTCAGTGCAGGGGAACAGTGAGGGCAGGGGCCAGTCCTGGTGTTAGAACTTGGACAAAGAATCTCCTGATAAGGCATGGGAGTTGCCAGAGCAAAGAGATGGAGATTGCAGGAAGCAGAATGAGAGAGCTGCACCTGGGGAAAACAGGGAGGAGGAGGATTGTCTGAGGCTGACGGCAGACTGAGGGGAGCTGCTCTGTCCCTGTGAAGTGTTCCCAGGAAAGCTCAGTGTGATGTTTTAAGAGCCTCAGCCCCTGCTCTACTCTGCACAGATGAGTTTCCATTGCCGCCAAGCTGAGCCAGGGAAAAGTGGGAGCACAGATTCAGGAAAGTAGAGACTCAAGCAGGGAACTCCTGCCCTGAACGAGCTCATGAAAAGTCCCCTCAGAAATTACCTGGGCATGAGCTGGAGCTCTGAGCAGCCCTGGCACACACAGCACCCTCTCCACAGCAGCAGGACCTACCCTGGCAGGAGTCACTCACTGCACCCACAGCTCCCCTCCAGCATCCATGGGAGCTGCCAGGCAGGCTGAGAGCTGCCCCTGGCAGGTGACAGATCCCCCGGCCTGGCCAAGAGCCCTCAGGGCTGCAGCACCTGCTCTGCACGACAGCCCTGGGCACCCCTGGCTGCAGCCCCAGCTTCAGCCCCTGCAGCCGTCCCTGGCAGCAGGAGCCGTCCTGCCCTGTCCCTCTGACGGTGCCCAGGGCAGCCCCGCTCTGGAGCACATCCTCCCCCAAAGCAGAAAGGGCAGCAGAGCCATCCTTACAGTGCTGTCAGTCCTGTCCTGGGTCAGCTTTAGGAGATCCCTGCAGCCAGAGACTGACCGTGTCTGAAGTGGTGAGGATTTCTCCATGAAGAAGTTTAGAATTTTTAAAAGTTGTGAAGATTTCTCCGTGAATTATCTCAGAATTGTCCTTCCAGTTGCTTTAAGCCTCTGTCTGCTTCACTGCTCTCAGGTACCTGCAGGCAGTGCCCTCAGCCTTGCTGGGCTGGTAGAGGAGCTGCTCCTGAGGAGAAATGTCTTTTTAAAGCTCTTCTTGGTTGCCAGGAGGTGCCTCTGTTTCAGGAGCCCGACTCAGCTCAGCAGCACAGACACAGCACCAGGATTTTAATGACCCTCTTGGGGCTTTGGTGTTGTTTACATCAGACTCAGTCCCTAAGAGAGTGTTTAAAAAACTTTCTGAGAACTCCTAATCGGATTGAAACTCCAAAGTTTCTTGAAGTTTTACTGGGTCCCACTGACAGACATGACTGAGAAAATGTCCCCAGGTTCCAGTTAGAGCAGAACACTGCAGGCAGTGATGACAGGTGGGGACAAACAAGGCAAAGGTGTCTGTGATGCTGAGCAAACCTGCATGTGTTTCAGGAATGCAAAGGGCCAAGGCCCGAGCCCCAGCCCCTGCCAAGGCACATCCTGTCCCTCCCTCAGTGCTCAGGGCTCTTCCCGGCCCACTGGGATGTGGGGATGTGCAATGCCAAGGGCAGCAGCATGGGGCGGCCCCTGCCAGGCTGCTGAGCAGGGACAAGGAGGCAATGAGGCCCCAGGCCTGCAAGGGTCACTTGTCTCCTCCTCATGGCTCAGGCCCAGGCCCAGCAGCCATGGCCAAAGTGCTGCAGGAGTTGGCTCTGTCAGGGCCTTGCAGCTGCTGCCCATCCCTGTGCCCTGTGCAGCCCAGGCTGTGCTACGGTGTCCGTGCCCTGCGCCTCTGTCCCTGCAGGCTGTCGTCATCCCCCGGCTGCCCCACCTGGCTGGGCCCTTCCTTTGCTGACAGCTCTGCGTCCTGCCTGCCTCTGCCTGGCCACACAGAGCCTTGGGCTGCTCCAGACTCCTTCGGGGGGACATGTTGCACCACAGCCCTGCCCTGGGACGGAAATTCCTTCGTTTTTTTTCCCAGTCTGGGCTCCCCCAGGTGCCCTTGGCATTATTTTTTCCTTTCTCTGGCTGTTTTCTATGATGTCAAAAGGATCCACCATCTCTGAAACCACCCTTCAAGCACTCCCAGGGCTCTCATCCCCTGTCCCCAGACTCCACTCCAATGAGCACTGAGCTCCTTTGTCCCTAGATTGTGGCCTTGTGCTTGACGCCATGGGCACCTGGACAAGAACGGTTCTTTTCTATAGAAAGGAAACCCAGGGTTTTGAAGGCAGATGAGAGGCACTCACCTGAGGCCAAAGCAAACCAGACCTGTCTGTCCTTGCAGTTTTGTCTGAAAGGAGCCCTTGATTATATGTGGAGTTTTGGAGGTGGGATTCCATTTCAGCTATCGGTGCCAGGACTGGAATGACAGTTCTTCTAAACAAAAAGGAATGGACAGAGCCCCAGTGTTTCAAAGGCTGATTAGATGCAGCCCCAAGGAAGCCAACACCAGCAAGACCTGTTTGTCATGGAAGCTTTTGTCTGGTAGCAATCCTTGGATAGATGGAGTTCAGGAGGCCAAATCCCAGCTTTGTCCATGGATGTCAGGACAGGAAGGGCAGTTCTTTTCCACAGGAAAGAAAGTAGGGAGCCCCAGTGTTTCAAAGGCAGGTGAGAGCTGGCCCTCAGGAAGCCAAGGGAACCCAGACTGTCCTTGCAGCTTTTGTCTGGGAGCTGTCCTTGGATAGAAGGAGTTTTGGAGGCAGGTTCCCAGTTTTGGCCATGGACATCTGGACTTGAAAGATGGGTTGTTTTTTGGGTTTTTTTCCATAGAAAGAAAAGCACAGCCCTCCAGTGTTTTGAAGGCAGATAAGAGATGGCCCCTAAGAGGCCAAGGCCAGCCAGAGCTGTCTGTCCTGGCAGGTTTCATATGGGAGCAATCTTTGGATATAATTGAATTTAGGGGAAAAATCCCAGTTTTGGCCATCAAGCCTTGGAGGAGGACATTTCTGTCCTACAGGCAGGAATGCACAGAACTCCAGGGTTTCAGGGGTACATGAGAAGCAGCCCTCAACATGTCAAGGTCAGCTGGACCAGTCAGACCAGAGGCCAAGCCAGCCAGTCCTGTTCCAAGTTCTTGGATCCTTGGGGCCCTGCAGCATCACAATTGCCCCTTGGTTCCATGAGGTTCTGTACTGTACACAGATTCTCCATGGTGTGGGAGGATGGATTGTAAAGAGAATAGGGATAGTGCTGAAGGCAATCTTGCCCCTGATCAATTGCAGCGGTACCATCTCCCAGGAGTGGGAACAGCCTTGCCCTTAATAGATCCCAGCTACATCCAATGAGAATGAGTGTTATAAAACAGTGGGTTAGCTGGTTGAGAATCAGTTGGAGGCTGTGCTGTGAGGAAGAAGGGTCTAGCAGGTGTTTGATGGACAGAAAGGGTCAGGTGATCATGCAAAAGGCAGGAAAGAGTAATCCAGTGCTGAAGAAGGAAGCGAGGAGGAAGAGAGTAGGAAGAGAGAAGGAGTCAGAAAGCTCCATGGAGCTGTCCGTGGGTAGGCTACAGAGAGAAAGGTATGAGAGTTTTTAGATAATGAGGGACTGATACAGGCATCAGTTGTGACTCCACTGTCAGCTGGTGCCCCCTATGAGGACTGGGTGACAATGAGTGGTGACCCTGATGTGATCCTGGCAGACGACTACAGACCTAAGAGCAGTAAGATGGTGGAGCCCAGCTGAGCTGAGCCAGGCTGATCAAGAGCCTGACCAGCAGAGCAGGCGAACCTGAGAACCTGAGAGCAAAACAGGCAGACCTGAGAGCCTAAAAGTCCAGACGAGTTGCAGCCAGGAGGACCTGAGAGCGTAAAAGCAATGTAGGCAGCCCTGAGAGCCTGAGAGTCTTGGTGACATATGAGACACCGACCCCAAGGTACGGCCGCAATTTGCGGATCCTGGGGCGGCACGTGCCAGTGTTGGTGGCAGCACAGCGTAGCTGGAAGCAGGGGCAGAGCTCTGAGAGGCAGAGTTGGAGCTGCACAAAAGGAGCGTAAGAAAAGCTAGGAGTGACCAAATAAAGCAAAAAAACCAAAAAGAAGGTGACCGACCTTGAAGAGAAGAAATGTCATAAAAACAACTACAGAACTGCCCAAGGGGAAGTGTTGGAAAGAACAAGACAAGAGGGAGAGAAACAGCAAGCAGAGATGTTGATTCAGCTGATGGAAGAACTGAAATTGCAGGAGAAAAAAGCAACACAAACTGAAAAAGGAGCAAGACAATTTACTGAAGCAGCAGTGGGAGCTAAAGACAGATTAGTTCTATTGTTCAGTTCTATGTGTTTATTAGTGTGCTGGTGAAACACACGTATTGTATTCAAAAGTTAAAATTGCATAGGCATTGATACCAACAGGCATTAATGCAAAAGCTAATATTCCACGTAAGAGAATGATGTTCTATATTGTTAAGAGGAAAACTAAACCAAAACAAACAAAAAAGAGAGGGTTAACAATTAATGAGAAAGGAACAGAAAAGTATGTTATGCCACTGAAAACTTTGAGTCTACATTTCAAATAACAAAGGTGGCCCATCTGAAGGTGGATTTCTCCTCAGGAGAAATGACTTTTTGAAACTTTTCTTGGTTGCCAGGAGCTGCCTCTGTTCCAGGAGCCCAAGCCAGCTGAGCAGCACAGGAAAAGCACAAGGACTTTAATGATCCTCCTGTGGATTTGGTGTTGTTTACATTCAACTCTGTCCCTGAGAGTGTGTTCAAAAAACTTCTCAAAACTCACAGTCAAATTGAAACTCCAAAGTTTCTTGAAGTTTTAATGGGTCCCACTGAGGGACACGACTGAGAAAGTGTCCCCAGGTTCCAGTTAGAGCAGAACACCGCAGGCACTGATGACAGGTGGGGACAAACAAGGCAAAGGTGTCTCTGGTGCTGAGCAAACCTGCATTTGTTCCAAAAAGGCAAAGGGCCAAGGCCCGAGCCCCAGCCCCTGCCAAGGCACATCCTGTCCCTCCCTCAGTGCTCAGGGCTCTTCCCGGCCCACTGGGATGTGGGGATGTGCAATGCCAAGGGCAGCAGCATGGGGCGGCCCCTGCCAGGCTGCTGAGCAGGGACAAGGAGGCAATGAGGCCCCAGGCCTGCAAGGGTCACTTGTCTCCTCCTCATGGCTCAGGCCCAGGCCCAGCAGCCATGGCCAAAGTGCTGCAGGAGTTGGCTCTGTCAGGGCCTTGCAGCTGCTGCCCATCCCTGTGCCCTGTGCAGCCCAGGCTGTGCTACGGTGTCCGTGCCCTGCGCCTCTGTCCCTGCAGGCTGTCGTCATCCCCCGGCTGCCCCACCTGGCTGGGCCCTTCCTTTGCTGACAGCTCTGCGTCCTGCCTGCCTCTGCCTGGCCACACAGAGCCTTGGGCTGCTCCAGACTCTTTCTGGGGGATGTTTTGCACCACAGCCCTGCCCTGGGACGGAAATTCCTCTCTCCTTGTGTCCAGTTTGGAACTCCCCAGGAGATCTGTTTGGCATTTTTTCATCCTCAGGCAGTTTCACACAATGAAGAAGAGCTCCACCATCTCTGAAACACCCCTTCAGGCCCTCTCAGGCTACTCACACCACTGAGCCCAGGGCCCTTAGTCTCACGGGCTTTGTGCTTGTGGCCTCCAGATCATATCTTGGGAGATTTTTGTGTCTTTTCAAGGTCTTTTCAGATTAAAACATCCCAGAAAAATTGGCATATTTTTACAAGCCTGTATTGGCAGTGGAAAGCGAAAAGCCTTTAAAATTGTCAAACATAAATTCAGACTTGATATAAGAATGAAATATTTTGTGTTTATGCTGACAGGACAGGAACAGGTTGTCCACAAAAGTGAGTGCCCCATCCCAAAAAGTGTTCAAGATCTGGAGCTTTGACCATCTGTTGCAGTGGTAGTTGTGCCTTCTCACAGCAAGGGGGCTGCAGTACATGATATTTTAGGGCCATTCCAATTTAAAAAAAAAACAGAAGATAAAAATTTAATTTTAGGGAAGTTCTGACACCTCCTCATGAAAGCCTCACCAAGGGGGTAAATGGCAGAGCTTTCCAGCATGATGTCATCTGAGCATGGGAGGTTCTGCGTTGGGGTCTGAGATTTACGATGGAAATCCACAAAGGGCATTTGGGCAGTGTGCAAGCTTTCCCATGGGGTATCTAAGAAAGGGCCCCAGGAAGGGAAAGGATGGGGGATCAAGGTGGTTTGCTCAGAGGTGATGGTCAGTGCCCATCCCTGGCCATGCCCTAGAGCTGATCCCCACAGCCTGTGCCATTTTCCTAAACCCCCTGCTGCCAAGAACTCTCCGGGACAAGGGAGCTCTCTCTGCTCATGGTACTGAGGGATGTCCAAGTGTCAGATACTGGCGTGGGGACCACAAACCATCAGGTCCTGTGTCCTTTGGGGCCCAGGCACTGTTGAGACTGGTGTGTGTGCACACAGCACTGGTGTGTGTGGGGCTGGGTGTGACCACCAGGGAACATCAAACCAGAGCAACCAGAGAGCAGCAGCGGCCTGGGAGCCACTGAGTGAGATCAGCTCCTGCAGGGATCCACATGGTCTGGGTGTCTGTGCAGCTCTGCATCTCATCCTGCCATGGCAGAGCACACAGACAGCTCCTCCCTGTGTCCCTTTCTCCACTGACTGTGCTTTGGCCTGGCCTGGAAACCTCCCGAGGTCCCTCCCAGGGGGAGTCCCTGTGCATTTCCCTCCCCCATGGCTCTGCCCTTCCTGATCCTGTGGTGTTTTAACAGTGGAACATGGTGCCCAAGACGGAGGATGGAAACAAGCTGTCTGTAGCCCTTGTAAATCTCTTCTTTCCCTTTGCTCACAGCTGATGACTCTTGGCTGACAGGGACGAGCTGTAGTCTCTGACTGCTTTGTTCTGTTTGACTCGAGGTGGAAGTGTTGACATCTGGCCAGGCAGCCTGCAAAGGCCTCCTGCAAATGACTGAGAAGGAGGAGCCCCAGGGTCGGTGTGAGCCACAGGAACTGTCTCCACCAGAAGTGCTGCCGGTTGAGCATGACCTGAAAGTGGTGGAGGACAAGAGCACTCCGTGGGAGGAGGTAGAACATTTGAACAGGGAGCTGCAAGTGTGTCTGTAGCCCTTGGAGGGGGAAAAGAGGGAGTGGAATATGGTCCTTGGGAGGAGGTGGAATGGTCCTTGTGGCAGTCCTCCTTCAGAAGATCCCTGAAAATGGAAGATGAATCTGGCCATGAACTGCAGTAAAACCAGTCTTTGGCTTTGAGCCATCCAGTCAAAGGGAAGTGGACATGCAAAAAATCCATTTGAAGAGCCCTGCGTGTGGCAGGCTGACAGCATCTTCCTAAGGGCTGGCATTTGGAACGGCATCTCAGGGTCATCTCTGCCAGCCACCTTTCTGAACCAAACTCATTTCTTCTCCCAGATCTACACAGGCTCTTGCACCAAACCAGCTGCAGCAGGAGCATTGTGTCAAGGAGCCTTTGCTCCCCGAGCTGAGACGGTGATCCCGGGCAGTCGGTTCATCTCCTGCACTGACACAGCTGCTGCTCAGCAACTGCAGATCGAGGAGGACTCCCTGGAGCTGCTGAGTACGTCTTGTGTATTTGTTGTCTGGAGGATAGCGTATTGTGTGCACGTGGCAGCGTAGCTGGACCAAATGTTCCTCCTCAGTTTGATATCACAGGGACATTTAGGATTCCCCATAGGAACTTCTGGAGAAAATCAGTCTCTTCTGGCCATTTCTGCTTCAGAGCTGTCTGTCTGGTTGTTTTGTTGTTGTTACCCAGCTGACCACAAAGTTTTCAGAGCCCCAGCCATGGGGCTGCCTTTTGTGCCTCCTGGAAGCTGGGATCTCTGCTTGAAAGTCAGCATCTTGAATTTTGTTTTCCTCAGGGACAATTGTGAGCATGGAAAATCCCATGACAAAATCCATCAAAGTCAAAAATATCGGCAGCGGGTGAGTCCAACCACAAAACCATCGGCCAGGTGTTTTCCTGGTAGAATATCTATCAAGTCTGAAGTCAGGCAAGCTGCAAAAATGTTCAGACACTGAGGATAGATTGTCCCATCTCTCAGTACCAGTCAGAATTTGTAAGCGTGGCCAGAAGGCATTGTCAAATTCTCAAATGCTCACACTGCCAAGGTCTTGCCTGGAGCAAGGAAAATGACCTGGTAGATCTCCTGGTCTCTCAAGCGTGGGACATCTCTGTGTTTATTTCCTCTGCATTTTTGTATATCTATAATCAGCTGGCAACACAAATAGAGGAAGAAGAATCTTGCTTGCCTGAAAGAGAAACCTACCCCCTAGCACAGCTTTCTTTCCAAGAGTTTGCTGAAGGAAATATTCCATGGTCAGGATTAGAACTGCATAATTTAGAGACTGAAACCCGAGAAGAAAGAAGAAACTCTCCTTCTGAGCTGAGGCAGTCATCCTCAATGCTTCAGGCCCAGTGGCCATGCACTTGAGAGCAAAATGCCTCATCTGCCTTCTGACAGAGCCCTTCTGCATCCTGCAGGTTTTAGGCATTTCCAGCAGAGATCTCCAGTCTGGACTGGCTTGCACTCCAAGATCTAAACACTTTCTCCTTTCTTTGTGGCTCTTTTGTTTCTCGGACTTTTGGAGAGGTTTGTAAAGCACTCGACACTGCCACAGGAGGAGAGATAAATGCCAACAGCCCCCGCAGACTCTGCTGCTCTCAGGGGCTTTCCTCTCCGGTGTCAGCTGTGGCTGCAGCTTTGGGTAGAGCTGTGTTGAAAAGACACAAGAAGCACAGACTTGTGGCAGCCTGCAAATTGCATTTGGGACAGTATTTGTCCTTCTCAGGTGCCAGAAGGAAGGCAAGGGGGGTAGTGGTTCCTTTCACAGAAGGACTCGCTCGCTTGCTGAATTGCTAAAACAAAGGTGGTGCCTCCTCGAGCATCTCCCTGCTCTTTAGGGCTACAGTTTGAGTCCTGAATTTTCATTTCTGCCTGCCAGAAAATACATCTGAATGATATTTGTGGGAGCTCAGTACCTCTGAACGACGGAACCAATAGGATTTCTGCAGAAGCCATTTCATATTTACATTACACTATGTTTATGGATTGTAAGACCACTGTTCACACCTTCATGCCTTTCTTGATTGGTTCGTCTGCTTTGTTGGCTCAGCACACGTGCCTTAGGCAATTTGATTGGCTATAATTCTGAGCCTTCATGGCCTCTAGCTCATTCTTCTTGTCCTGGTATTCAATTTCCCAGGCTCCTCTTCTTTTTAGACCAGTTTGTGTCTCTGTGGCCTTGATATATTCCCAAAGAGCTGCTACTTGTAACTAATATCTCTAGGTGGTAGTTGGGCTTGAGCACTTTGTATTCCAAGTTATGCAGATACATTGCTGCAGATACATTGCTACAGTTAGTGGTAGCTCCTCAGCCACCTGCAGTGCTGATGGCTCTCTCTTCTGCTGGAGAAGAGGCCAAAGAGGAGCAAAATGAGCAAAGTTACCACAACCTGACAGCTGTGGTGACAGCAGAGTCAGATTTTCCTGAGATAGTAAATGCCAATTCTGGAGGGTGCTGTCTTTAGTGCAAGGCAGAGGTGCAAGTTTCTGCCCAGCCAGCACTTGCTGCTGCTGGCTAAAGATCCTGAGTGCTGCAATCCTGCCAGGACCTAGCATTTGCCCCAGCAAGTGACAGCTGGGAAATGAGCTTTGATCTGCCATGTTGAGGCACCAAAGGGCTGGTGCTCCAGGTGAGCATCTGGCTCAGTGAAGCTCTATGTCTTGGCTTCTGCAGCGCTCTAGCCCAAGGGTGCATGGGCTCCTTCTGGAGGTCACAATGGTTTGTTTGTTTGTTTTCCCATTTGGGACCTGTGTTTGGCTTGTGGAAGTGTTCTGCATTTTTCTCGAGTCCTTCTTCACTTCCACAGAGACATCAGGCTTTTCATAAGTCTCAGCTATTCCTTCTGTCCTCCATAACCAAAGCTGTGCCATACCACAGGTGGTGCCTTCAAAGTGACTCCAGTTCCAGGCTAGACCTCTCCTCTTCCAGACGACTCCTTCCCCAACACGCCCAGCAACACCAACCCCAGCTCAACACCCTGCCAAGACCCGCAGCTGTCCCCATCCCTCCGCAGAGCTTTCCCACCCCCTGCTTCCCTGCACGTGCCGTGGGATGGCACTCAGGAGGATGTGCTCCAAGGCCTTCCCCGGCAGCAAGCTCAGGCTGCCAGGCCTACGATTCCTGGATCATCCTTCGCACCCACCCTTCCCGTGCTCAGCTGTTCCATTTGCGCTCAGCCCGGACTTGTCCGCTTAAGCAAGACTGCTGGTAAAGGATGGAGAGCAGCCTGGCAAGCTCCTTCTCCAGCTCCCTCTTTACTCTCAGGGGAGGTAGAACATGCCACAGGAAAGCAAGCAGTGCCAAAAGACTTGGGCAAGCATCAGGCACATTTAGGAATGAAACAAGGCCTTTGTTTGATGTAAGGAAGCACAGGCAATTGACAGAAGGAAAGAGTACTTAGCACAGATATCCAGAAGTACTTAGTGCCAGTTAACATAAGAAAAACCTGGAAGGCTAACTTGGCAAGAGAGTGACTTGACAAAAAGCTTTAGACATAGCCTTGGGGAAGACCTAAGGGCAGCTACAGAATCAGCCCTGTGCAGGGAAGGGGTGAGGAAGATGAGCTGCTTTGGTGCGCTGAGACTCCTCCTGGCCAGCAGGTGGATATTAGCTTCAAGTCTAGGATTCTGATGCAATGTGTTTCTTTCTAAGCCCCTGCCTATGGAATCACCTCAGCAGTCTAAAGATGGAAGGTATTTTTGATAGAATTCCTACAGAAAGCCACTGCAATTTGGACGTGGCAAAGAAGCCTTGTGGTGGGGTGCAGAGCCCTAACCTCCTGCCAATCAAAGAGCTTTTGGTGGACAATGCATTTGTCTGCTGATTTCTTTGAATTCTAGAGACCTCTCAGGACTGCTCTATCCTGAAGGAATGCCCTTGGCCTTGACCTGTAGGCACCCGCGCAAGCTTCAAATCGGCTCCCTCAGCTTCCAGGACCTCTCTTGGCCGGCATCCTGACGGGGATGCAGGACTGCTGCGAGGCACTGCTGGCACCCGGCAGGACAGGACCGGCTGTTTCGTGTCCACGTAGCAGCACCCCCTGACACAGCCGGGGTCATCCCGAAAGCAGACAACGCTCACGTGTCTGCGGAGAGGGGCAAGGAGCGCTGGGCTCCTCTCAGGGTGTCTCAGCTGGGCCTGCTCCACAACACGCCCCCGTTTGAAGGCCTGCTAATGCCCAGCTGCCAGAAATGCCTGCCTTGTTCTCTCCAAGATGCACAGGGAGAGCCAGTGAGCAGGGCGCCTTGGGAGGCAAACCTTCCAAGCCTTTTCTGAGGCCACGGACACCCCAAGATCAGCCAAGACTCTCCGTGCCGCCTGGCCCACACAGCCCAGCTCGGTGCGGACCCTCTGGGCCGCAGCAGCTTCCAGCAAGCAAGAGGCAAATGCATATTGCCAAGAGTTGAAACACAGCAGACAGGTAAGATGTGAGAGGTGTGTGCGCGAAGGCCTTTGAATTCACAGCTCTCAAAGACAGCTTTGGGGCTGGCAGCTGGACAGAGATGCTCCTGCTCACACCTGTGTCCAAAGGGGGGGAACACACCCTGCTGCAGGTGTTGGCCTTGGTCTCCGCAGGTCCAGGTGGATTCCAAACCCGCTCTTCACAGCCTTCTCCCTTCCCTTGTCCATCTGCCAAGTGCAACGGGCCTCAAAGACTGAAAGGACCACAGAGAGCTAAAGGGGGACAGCTGCTCCTACATCACTGGAAGCTCCTAGAAAAGCGCTTTCCTGCCGCAGCAAGCCCCTTTCCCCAGAGGCATTTCCCCAAATGTCTACCTTTCCTGGGGAAATCCAACACACTCTTAAGAAACCCTGGCAAGGCTGAATTCCTTTTGGTGCTTTTTGGACAGGCGCTCCAGCTCTAGCTGGGATTTCTCCCAGTGTGATTCCAGGTGGAGGTTCGCACACGCAGCCCCAGGCCCTCTACAAACACAAGCTGCCCGCCGCCTCTTCACCTGCCTCGACGCCTGCCTGCGCTCACAGCAGCAAAACCAGGCTCTTCCCGGCCAGAGACCAGAGCCCTGTTCCCGCAGGACGCTCTTGCCAGCACCTTCCAGGACTCTCCGCTGTGCACGCAGCACTTTTCGTGCCCGCTCTCCACAGCCTTTGGAACACAGAGCACAGCCTGGCTGGCGCTGCCATCAGCACGCCCCAAACGCAGGCGGAGGAAGGAGAAGCAGGGGCTGCTTTGTGGCCATGCCCAAGAGAGACTGGAAGGCTGCCCTCACTCTGCTCTCACTTGCTTGGCTTTCTGACAGGCTCTGAGGCAGGGGCTGCGATTCCTCAGCTCTGGGCACCAGAACCGCAGCCGGGATCCCCGCACTGCCTGACGGCGCTTGGGCCATTGGCTCGGTCACGCGTCCGAGTCTCGGCCACCATGCTGCTGCTGCTTCACTTGCCCTTAGGCACACCCAAAGCTCCCTGTTAAGGCCTGATGGTCTCTGCTTCTGCCCTCTCCCTGCCCCTGTGCAGGGGTGGAGCACTGCTGTGCTTTCAGGAAGCTATTCCTGAAAGCTTTCAGCATTCCAAGCTCCTTTGCTCTCTGTAGATGCTTGCCATGGAATCCCTCACAGCTGGGCCCAGGGCATACTCAGGTTGGCTTTTCCAAAATCCAGGAGCTTCAGGCTGCTCAGTAGGACCTTAAACTCCACAGTGTTGTGGAACTGGACCTTCAGCACAGGCACCTTTCCAGCCTGACGCGGCCTCGCTCCTCTGTGTCTCTGCACAAAAGACAGCGCGGAAGAGGACGGCAGCAGGGGCCTGTGTGTGCCAGGGCTCAGGTTTTTATGCCGCTTCAGGTCCACAGAGACGCAGGTAAAGTGAAGAAGCCAAAGTGTTTATTAATTAAAGGCAAAGCAAAGTGATGAGCTGGGAGGGAATAAGGGGGTTGGGCAGGGTTTGAGGGCTGGGAGGGAAGGAGCTGTCAAAAGGGGTGGAGAGTGGAGGGAAAAATAGGGCATGGGCAGGGTCTGAAGGCTGGAGGGAGGGAGCTAACTACAAACAGGGAGAGGCCTGAAGCCGTGGGAATTGTGCTCAGCCTCAGCTGTGCGTGGAGCTCCAGCAGCACTGAGAGATGGTGTCCTCTTCAGTGTCTTTTGGTGTGTTCTTGGGACACTGGTTCACTGGATTCAGAAGACGTCCCCAGTTGTTGAGCTTTTTGCGGAAACCGGGCTTCATCTTGCAGCTTAGAGCATGACGGGCTGTTGTCTTGCCTCTGGGTTTGAAGGACTGGAAGAGAGAAGAACAGAGCCATGGTCAGAGCCGGGATCTGTGGGAATCCTAGGAGATTTTCCGGCCAGGGCCATCCCACCCAGAAGGAAGCAGGAGACATTGGGATCAGCCAGAAGGTGCTTGCCACGAATCCCCAATGTGCCCCTGAAATCTCTGTGTGTTGTGCCCTCTCCAGCCCTCGTCCACACAAGGAGCAAAGCCCTCCCCAGCCGGGGACTGCAGCTCTCGGCCCAGGCAGTGCAGCTTCCCCTGCCAGACAGAGCCGCTGACAACCCGCTGCCCTCACTCACCCCTGGCGATGAGCTGGAGCTCTCCCTGCTACACCCTCATCTACTGCCCGGCCATGCCTGTGAAGACAGAGCGTGTCACGGCCCCAGCGGCACGGCTCCCTGCCAGCGCCGCTGCCAGCCCTGTGGCCACACGGCCTCCTGCCCCGGCAGGGCTCAGCCCGGGCCCTTGCCGCCTGCTGCCGCCCCAGGGCACGGCTGCCAGAGGGCGGCAGCAGCCCCGAGGGCAGGCGGGGCTCCACGGCGCCGGGCCCGAATGCCGCTGCAGCCGGGGCAGCAGCCGGGGCCGGGGCCGAGCTGCGGCGGGCCGGGGAGGGAGCCCGGGCTCGTGGCTCACCGATAAACCCCATGGCCGTCTCTCGCAGGGACTCCTGTGGGTTCTGCAGGTGCTCGGCCGCTCGGCTCCTGTCGTCTGCCAGCTGGAGAGAGCGACAGGAGGGAAGGGTTGGCGCGGGCTCAGCCCCTGGGCCGGACTCTGGCCGCGCCCAGCCCCGGCCTCCCCTGCCCGCACGGCCCTGAGGCCCGGCCAGCAGCCGCTGGTGCCGGGCTCTGGAGGGGGCAGAGGGCCGGCTGCTGCCCGGGGAGCGGCGCTGCCGCCCCGCCCCGCAGCCCCGCTGGGCCGGGACTCCACGGGCACCCGGCTCGGGGCCGCAGGAGCCTGGAGAAGAGCCCGCGGGGCCCAGGGAAGGGAGCGGCGTGTGGGGCGCAGGCCGGAGCCCCTGGGTGCAGCGCTGGGCAGGGGCCACGGCTGCCAGCCCCGCGGCCACGGATCTTCTCCAGGCTGAGGCTGCCACTTCTCCAAGCCATCCTTACCTTACACTCATCGATATTCAAGGGATATTTCTTCCTCACTAGCTCCTCGAGATCCCTCCACTCCAGGAACTTGGCCGCACAATGCAGGGTTTCCCGAGAGGCCTGAAGAGCAGCAGAGATGCAGAGATGGCACCACAGCCCAGGGCACAAGGACCCGCATCCCTGTGCCAAGGCCTGGAGGAGGACGCAGCCTGCGTGGCACCAGGGCAGGAGGCGGCTCAGCCCCCTTCCCAGGCATGCCCAAAACCTCACATTTGCCACACGCCGGTTCTCATCACGGCAGTAGATTAAAAGTAGCTGCAGGCTCTTGTTGACAATTGTCTTCAGGGGCTTTTTTCCCTCATCCACTACCAACTCCATCACCTTACGGAAGAGGTCAATGGAGAGCAGTTGCATGAAGCTATTTTCCTAGAGGAAAGGAAAAAACCTAAGCACCAATTACTCCAGGCCCACCTAGGCAAAGGCCTGAAAATGCAGACAGCACAAAGTTTCTGGGCAGCACCCAGTGCCTGTGGCTCGGGTTGCAGAACCTTACATTGTTAAAGAGCGCCAGGAGTGCCTCAGCCAGCTTTGGGGCGGTGGTGCTGGATACCAGGATGTCTTCGTTCTTCAGCATATTAGTAAGCACACGCAGGGTCAGGGCAACCACCACTCCATCTTCATCGCCCAGCAGATCCACAAAGCTTCGAGACAGACAGCACATTTTTCTGGCCTGTGTGGAATACAAGGCTGTGCTGTGAAGCCGTCAGCAGCTGCACCAGCGACAGCGCCCTGGCACTGCAAGCCCAGCCTGCTGCCGCAGGGCCCAGAGACCAAGGGCCTGTCCCAAAGCACTCGGGCAGCTGAGGCAGGAAAGCTGGGAGCAGCTGCCTCAGCTCCTGAAGCCCAGCCAGCCCATGGGGCTGCTCTCCCCAGTGCAGCTTCAGCTGCTGCCCCCTTCTCATCATCAGGGGATCCTTGCTGAGCACCAGGAGGCCTCTGAGCGCCAGGCGACACATCTGCCTGAACTCGATCCGCAGGTACCTGGACATGATCTCCAGGAGGTTGTCACCGCAGTTAGCAAAGTTCATGTACTGCAGGACCTGAAAGGCAGAGGGCAGTGGCACAGGGCCCGGCTGGCAGGAGCCCAGAAGTGCACAGGGCCAGCCCCAGGCAGCAGCACAGGGCCCTGGTTCCATCCCAGGCCAGGGATGCGGCTGCGAGAGGGCAGAGAGCTGGGAGGCAGCTCAGCGAGGCCGCGCTGGCCTTCAGGCTCACCTCCACTAGGAATGCCAGGAGAGGCAGATCGCAGCCTGGCTTCTCAGTGCTGAGCAGCCGGAGCAAGTGGGTTGCGATGCAGGAAGACAAAGCGATCGAGACATGGCGCATCTCCCTGTCAGGGGCAAAAAGGAACAAAGAGCCTGAGGTGGGGGGGCACACATTTCTCAGGACTGACTCATAGAGGGGCAGTCTTTCCCCAGCATCCCTGCAGGGGACGTGGGTGCTTTGGGAGGCGGCCACTCCTGTGCACCCTCCTCTCCCAGCCTTTTCCAGTCTGCTCGGCCATCCCTAAAGTGACGAGGCCCTCTGGCCCACGACCACAGGGACTGTGTGGGGCAGCCTGGGCACAGGGCACAAATTCCAGGGACAGCAGGGAGAAGGGGATCTCACCTGGCCAGCAGAGCCATAGCATAGTGCTGGGTGTCAGCACAGGGCAGCGTGTCCCAGCCATGCTTGGACTCCACAGCGATCACCTCATTGTCACACTCCAGCCGGCAGAGCAGGGACCTCACGGCCTGCACTGCAAACCTGTGTGCAGAGCAAAGCCCGGGTAACACTGGGAGCACTGGCACTGGCCACAAGGACATGGGAAGGACAGTAGGACGGAGACCTGTTGGTGTCGCTGGGAAGGCGGTGTTCCTCTCGGCATGCTCTCCAGAAGTGATCGACTTCCTGTGGTGGCATCTGCTGCGTGGTGATGACAACATGGAAAAGCAGAGCCACAAAGAGGCGGGAGGAATAAAGGATCAGTGCCTCGTGGCACTCAGGCACCTGGACAATCACCCACACCACCAGAGTCGCCTGCAAAAGAAGTTGCCGAGGAGAGCGCTCAGTGCTGAGGTGTCCATGTGGCAGGGCCCCAGGGGAGACGCAGGGGGAGCAGCAGGCCTGGTGCCCCCTGAGCCTGCCCTTGGCCCAGGTTTCAGCCCAGGGCCTGAGGCAGGGAGAGGATGGAGAGCTGCTGGAGAGGCGACCTGGGGGTGAGCAAATGCCCAGGAACTCACAGCCAGGGCAAAGACGTCCTCCTTGTCCCCATCAGAGGTAACCATGCGAGACAGAGGCCAGTCCTCCATCACATTGAGGAGTGTTGGCAGCACCTTCTCCACCGTGGAACTCGATGAACCTATGGTTCTCCACATCATGGCAGCAGCTCTGTGGGATCAGAGCTCTTTGTCAGAGGGACATCTCAGCCACACTACCATGCCCTGTGCGGGTCTGGGGGCCAGGGGACAGAGCCCCGGTGCCCTGAAGGGCAGGGAGGGACCATGGCAGCAGGCTCGGGAAACAGAGGGGCCCGAGGGTCCTGGACCTGTCTGCCTGTCTGGCAGAGCCCATTGCACAGGCCGGGCAGGGCCATGGCCCTAAAGGCCGGTGAGCCCTGAGCTCTCAAGGCAGGTGGTCCCATACCTGTCACATGTTGGGGCACAGCGCAGGAGGGTCAGCACCACGTCCGCTGGGTGTTCTTCAGCCAGCCTCACAATGTCAGTTTCCATTCCGGCATCCACAGTGGCATGGGATGCTAGTGTCTGGTGAATATTCCTAACAATGGCTGGTACCTGGAGGAGGCATGGGGAAGACTTGGAGCACTGTCCAAGGGAGCAACTTCTCCAGCTTCCCTTCCCACAGTACTCTAATGGCTTCAGAGGCTGAGAGGACCCAGTGGCTGGAGGGGACACACAATCCTGGGAGGCCTCCAGCCCTGGCCCCAGGCTGCTTACCCGCTGCTGAGGAGAAAAAGAACTCTCCTCGAAAAAATGCACGGTGGGAGCATGAGTCATGGTGGGAGTGGGGGTGCTGTCAGTATCTGGGAGGCCTTGAGTCATTCTGGTGGCAGGGTTTGTGATGCTCGTGCCCTCGGTCATTTCCATGACAGCAGCCTTCGCCCGGAGATCATTCACTGCAGTGACAAAATTTTCTGAGTGTGCAGTCAAATTTGTGCTGACATCAGGCTCTGCCTGGCAGCTGGTCAGCCTGGAGTTAAGCTTGGCTGTACCTGCAGTTGCAGTGCTGCTGGTGTTCCTACGCCGAATGCGCAGGAATTTCGGGAACATCTGCAGGGGAACAAAGCCATGGATGTTCCGTGGAGCGCTCCAAGCGCGGTGCTCGGCCGAGCAGTGACAGCAGGCCCAGCCCAGGTGGGGAGGGCTGCAGGTACCTTCAGTGTCCTGCGGAAGCGGCCACTAGCAGGCCTGTGCTCTTGTGTGCCGTCCGTGGCTGCATCTGGCAAAGAGCGAGAGCAGGCAGAGCTGAGGGGCTGCGGGAGAGGCCGGAGAACACAGCCCAGCCCTGTCCTCCCCAGGCTGGGACTGCCCCGGGATGCCCCAGGGGATGGAGCATGGGTGCTGCCAGCTTCAGCCCCAGCCCCTCTTCCGTCCTGTCCTTGGGCATGTCCACAACAGGTGGGAGAGGACGGAGCCAAGCTGGCTGCAGCCATCAGCCCTGTGGCCCAGTTCTGCCACTCACCGTCCTGCACTGGCTGGAGCTGCTCTGGCTCTTCAGGCCGTTGTGCTCCACGGGCTTGCTTTCTTTCCCCCCTGAAGACTTTGAAGAGGCCAAGAAATCTGCCCGCCATGCCAGAGTGTGGTGTTGAGGGCGCCTTCTAGAGAGATGGCTCAGAAGAGCTCTGAGTCAACAAGTCCTCGATGGTACGTGCAAAAGAGAAGCCTCGGGTAGGCCACAGGTCACCAAGTCCTGTGGTCTGGCCTCGAGGTCACCTCTAGGAATACCGCCTCGGAAAAGCTCCGGATCAGACGGGAATGAGTGTGCCTTGGGGGGGCTCCTCACGACACCGCTCTATCCCGTCCTGTCCCGTCGCCTGCTCCGAGCACTGTGGCCTGGCTGAGTCACCGCCAGCACCTATGTCGCCACGGGTCACAAAGGGTCCTTTGACACCCTGTCCCGTTCCATGCCATGGTGACCCTGCTGCTGCACCGTGTCACAAAGGGCCAATGCACACACTGCCACCTGCCCTGGGGCCACCCCCAGCCCAGCCAAGGTGGCCCAGGTTGGAAGGAATCCCTCACCCCAAGTGTCGAAGACAGCCCTGAGACAGCATCTTTCGGAGCGGCTCAAACCGTGGGCAAACGCTGTCCAGCTCTGCGGGCCCAGGGCAGCAGAAGGAGCCCCCAGGGCTGCCGACGCGGCCGCAGCGGGAAGGGCACGGGGCCTTGCACAGAAGCTGGCACGGCCTCCCTGGGACACGTCCCCATCCGCTGGCCGTCCTAAACCCACGGGTGTGACGCAGACGAGGAACGTGTGGGCCAGGGCACGGATGCTGCTCTGAGCCCTGGGGCCAGGGGAGCGCTGAAACCGGCAGGTGTGACGGAGCCCCCGCCCAAGCAGAGCTGCTGCCCCCCGAGCCCTGGCAGTGCTGGTGTCATCTCCTGCCCCAGAGACTTGTGCCCCGGGGCGCTTCTCTGCCACAGGGCAGCCAAAGCCAACGTGCGCTGGAGGCCGTGCTCCTTCCTACAGGGCATGTGGGCAGGAGCACCTGGAGCAAGTGCTGGCAACTGTTGCGCTCTGTCAGAAGCTGTTACTCCATGCTGAAATTGTTTTCTACTTGGAGCCATTTCCTGAAGCACAAAATCACCCTGGCAGCAGAGGCAGAGAAGGATCTGGCATTTAAGAATCTTCAATTCAGGAAAGCTTTTCTTCCCATTACTCAACTCAAGTAGTTCCAAAAAGTTGCAAACTTCCTAAATTCATAACAATGGCCTGAGAACCTGATAGATTTGGAAGTTTCCTTCCCACCTCAAAGCAGCAACACATTTGCCTTAAGGTCATCCACTGAATGTCACTTTACAAAGCTTAAGACCACACAGAGGCAAAATAAAGGCCTTGCTTTGGTTTCAAACATTTTTCTAGGAAGGCATGTTAAGAGCCTAATTCTCTTAAGGAATAAAAGCTCTCCACGAATGAAAGTCCACTCAGTGTTACAAAAGTAGCCCAAACAAATGAGTAGATTGCAAAAGGCCTAATCCTGCCCCTGCTACAGATATCTAAGTGACCAAGAAAGCACAGCTCTCCCCTCCTCTTCTCTGCAGGAGAAGCAGGATGACTAAGAGAAAAAGTCCCAGCTATTCCTTCTGTCCTCCATAACCAAAGCTGTGCCATACCACAGGTGGTGCCTTCAAAGTGACTCCAGTTCCAGCCTAGACCTCTCCTCTTCCAGACGACTCCTTCCCCAACACGCCCAGCAACACCAACCCCAGTTCAACGCCCTGCCAAGACCCGCAGCTGTCCCCATCCCTCCGCAGAGCTTTCCCACCCCCTGGTTCCATGCATGTGCCGTGGGATGGCACTCAGGAGGATGTGCTCCAAGGCCTTCCCCGGCAGCAAGCTCAGGCTGCCAGGCCTACGGTTCCTGGATCATCCTTCCCACCCACCCTTCCCGTGCTCGGCTGTTCCATTTGCGCTCAGCTCGGACTTGTCCGCTTAAGCAGGACTGCTGGTAAAGGATGGAGAGCAGCCTGGCAAGCTCCTTCTCCAGCTCCCTCTTTAGTCTCGGGGGAGATAGAGCATGCCACAGGAGAGCAAGTAGTGCCAAAAGACTTGGGCCAGCATCAGGCACATTTAGGAATGAAACAAGGCCTTTGTTTGATGTAAGGAAGCACAGGCAATTGACAGAAGGAAAGAGTACTTAGCACACATATCCAGAAGTACTTAGTGCCAGTTAACATAAGAAAAATCTGGAAGCCTAACTTAGCAAGAGAGTGACTTGACAAAAAGCTTTAGCCATAGCCTTGGGGAAGACCTAAGGGCAGCTACAGAATCAGCCCTGTGCAGGGAAGGGGTGAGGAAGATGAGCTGCTTTGGTGCGCTGAGGCTCCTCCTGGCCAGCAGGTGGACATTAGCTTCAAGTCTAGGATTCTGACGCAATGTGTTTCTTTCTAAGCCCCTGCCTATGGAATCACCTCAGCAGTCTAAAGACGGAAGGTATTTTTGATAGAATTCCTACAGAAACCCACTGCAATTTGGACGTGGCAAAGAAGCCTTGTGGTGGGGTGCAGAGGCCTAACCTCCTGCCAATCAAAGAGCTTTTGGTGGACAATGCATTTGTCTGCTGATTTCTTTGAATTCTAGAGACCTCTCAGGACTGCTCTATCCTGAGGGAACGCCCTTGGCCTTGACCTGTAGGCACCCGCGCCGGCTTCAAATCAGCTCCCTCAGCTTCCAGGACCTCTCTTGGCCGGCATCCTGACGGGGATGCAGGACTGCTGCAAGGCACTGCTGGGACCCAGCAGGACAGGACTGGCTGTCTCGTGTCCACGTAGCAGCACCCCCTGACACAGCCGGGGTCATCCCGACAGCAGACAAGGCTCACGTGTCTGCGGAGAGGGGCAAGGAGTGCTGGGCTCCTCTCAGGGTGTCTCAGCTGGGCCTGCTCCACAAAAAAACTATTAAATGGTTTTCCAAGTTCCTTGATTTTCTATATTTTGCCAGTAGAGCTGTGTGTTGCTTTGACCTCTTAGCTCAGTTGGTTAAAGTATGGTGCTAATATCACCGAGGTTTAGGGTTCCATCCCTCCATGGGCCATTAACTTCAGAATTGGACTTATGATCCTTGACTGTTCCTTGCAAATAAGAATATTCTGTGCATCTGTTCATCCTGAGACTATCTGGTTGGCATTTCTCCTTGTGCACCAAACTCGAGTAAGAGAACCTTTGGGTACCCCCATTATTTCAGTGTTCTGGGGTGTTACAGCCCCGCAGGCTCATTACGGCCTCTTGTTTCCATGAGGCCCTGCTGTGTCACACTGGCCCGCAGTGCCATGAGGATCGGGAGTGTCACACAGCTTTGTGCCATTTGTCCTTGCTGCCCCTCCCATCCCACTGCCCCACAAGCAGCCCCGAGCCACCCGGGAGGGACAGGCCCTGCTGTGCCAGGCCTGGGCTCAGGGCTTGGCCTTTCTGCTGCCTCCAACCAGCCCAGGCCTTGCTCAGCATTGCAGTTCCCTGCTCACAGCCTGCGGCTCCCTGCAATCCTGGCCTCAAGGATCTGCTCTCAGCAGTCCCTGGGGAGCCTTTGGCACTCCCTGCCCTCAGTGGGGCCCAGGGATGCTCCAAGGGACTTGGAGTTTGGCTTCTGCCTCCTTGAGCAGCTTCTTCAACCCTCTCTCCATGCCTAAGCGTCCTGGACTCAGCCCCAAATCCAGTGTGGGGCTCATGAAAATACAGAATACCTTCACGAGCTCTTTCTCTCTCTTCAGTTGTCTTCATGTCTCCAATGTAAGAAATAAAATACAAGTTTCTAAACTCAGTTAAAGATTTCTACTGTAAGGTGCCTTCTCTCAGTTAAAATACTGGTGACCTTGTTATCTTGTACCTATTGAAAGGTCTCTTTTGTTAAATACCGTTTACCCCATACCTGCCTTCTCTCGTTAAAGGCTACTTATCGCAGTATCTCGTACCTATTGAAAGGTCTGCTTTGTTAAACACTGTTTACCCCATACCCATTGTTATTGTAATGCTTTCCCTGGTAAATGCTATTTACCTCAAAGTCTCTTCCTTTAGAACTGTATTCTTCCCCGTCGAGTACCTGTTCCTGCCCTGCCGGCTCCCGCCCTGCTGGCTCCCGCACGGCAACCGGTGACTCCACCCGGTATGTAAATGAAGAAGACTCCCACGGACCTCAGTGCCCAGAAGGAGCGGAAAAAAAACCCTAAAAACAACGAGCCAACATGAAACCAAGGGCTAAGACAAACCCCTCTGGGTCGGCAGAACCATAGAGAACCTGACAACAATCAGGGCCAGATTTCGCCTCGTCCCTATAACTGCAACAGCACTCGACCAGACAGGCATCTCTAGACCACGAGTTATGAGTGTTTTTCCTGGGGTTCTGTCCAAGGGACTTTCGCGAGGGTGGAAAGCCTGGCTCTGCCCTGCGGCGGTGGGGAATAGCTTCTTCCCTGCGTTATTCATTGGGGGCAGTGGCGGTGGGCGCAGCCCTTCGAGCCCCCCACACCCATTGCTGATCTTAGTAATGGCATTGAGAAGGAGCTGGTCTCCTTGCCCGTTCTTATCACCTAAGGCTTGTGCAGCTGGTTGGAGTCAGTTTGGAGTTCTGTTAAGGAGGAAGATTGCCAAGTGTGCTTTTCTTTATTTTTTGTATTTTTTTTTTTTTAATCAAGGGCACATTTTTAATATTTCAGTTCATTGAAGAAGTGACAGAAGCATTCCCCAAGTGATCTTAATTCAGAATGTCTCCATAGGAGGCCTGGGCATGGTGAAGAATGAGCCCCTTGCAGGCTGACCTTGTTTGGACAACCTGCTCCTCACCCCAACCTCACCATATCTTACCTCACCCACCAAGGACTGACATCACAAAACATAAAAAAAATTACGTTAAAAAATAAAATGTAATTAATTTTAAAATTATATTTTCCAGATTTATGTTATTATTGTTCTTTACATACCTAATTTTAGATTTAAATTGAAAAAGGTACTCATGTTTAGCAACTAAAGACAATATTGGTCATTTGTTCTAAGTAACACAATTCCCTTCATAAATTCATTGACCTCTACTGGCTATTGATTTGTCCCTTCTTATGCTAATTAGTCCTGTTTTTAGTCCTTTTGTAATCGTATTCATCATTTTCTCAGACAGGGTAAAAGGGGCTATTTTGGGGTCCACTGAGACGTTTCTGGGGCCCATTTGGGGATGTTTTGGAGCTGGGGAAGGAATTTCTAGAGAACTTAAGGGTCTGGAGGACACCTGGGGGAGCCGCGTGGGCCCTTGGCGGGGCACTAAAGGATTCTGTCGGATAATTCGGGGTCCGGGCGGGCACTTGGGGGGCCCTGTGTGTGATGGAGACTGCAATCAGCTGGGAACTCACTGGGGGAAAATAGGGAGCAGTTGTGAAGGAAAATGCAGGTGAGGGACAGAACTGTTCAGAGAAGGCCTGAGCTACAGCTTGAGCAAGCTGAAAAATGTCATTTGGCGTCACCCCATATTGATTTCATTTCAGAAGGTATTGAACAAGTTTATTTTGGGGAGGTGTCATGTTTTCCCTTGGAGATGCGCCCTCTGCAAACTTGAGCTGCATTGCCAAAATGCTCAAGGCAAGTCTGCTGCAGGTCACACCGTTTCTTCTTTGGCTGATCTCGGCCCGGTGCTGAGCTCCAGCAGAGCCCTGGCAGAGCCCAGAGCAGCCTCAGCATCCGCAGAGCCCGGCTGCAAGGACAGAAACCAGAAACCGCCCGTCAGCTGAAGGCTCCTATGCCCTTGTCCCAGCCGCCCGCGGTGCCCAGGCCATGCTGGCCGTGCTCAGAGCGGGGCCCAAAGCTGCCCATCATTGCTGCCTTTGGCAGCAGAGCAGGAGGGCAGGACACGTGCCCAGCCTGCAGCCAGCCAGGCCAGATCCACCTCCCCAGCAGCTGCCCAGAGCAGGATGCTCCTGTGCTGGCTGCCATCTCCCAAAAGCTCTTACCCCACCCATGCCAACAAGACGGGGACACACCTCACGCCATCCGCCGCGCAAAGAAAAGCTGCTCCCAAACCACGTCCTCAGCCTTCTCCTTCATCCACTCCACAGCTGGTCCCAAGCACTTCCCAGTCAAGACTGGACACCACCTAGAAGGCTTCCTTTAGAAAAACAAACATCAAATTAACAAAAAGAGATTACAGACAAGAAAGGGAGAAAAGGGAAAAGGTAAAAGATCCTATTTCTGTCAGAGGTTGAGGAAGCCCCCATGCCCTGCATGCTAGGGAAAAACCCACCCACCAGTGAGGAAAGCCCATGCTTTCACTCTTCCCCCCCTACACTGCCCCCCAAACTAATGGTGATCCCAAAGAAAACAAAGGGAGTGGAGCAGCCCAAGCCCTTCCTTGTCGGCAAAGCAAAGCAGCCGAGCACAGGTTCTGGAGTCCCACCTCTGCTCCCACCTTGGGGGTTGGTTTGTGTCGGGCCGGCTGCCCCAGCCCCAGCCCAGGGCATGGTGGGGGGTGGCGGCTGTTGGCAGGGCCAGGAGCCGACTCCCATTTCAGAACCACCCCAGCCCGTGCCCCCAGCCCTGCCAAAAAGCAGCTTGGCAGCCCACTGAACAATCAGTTGCATCAGCCCCAGGAAAGGGGGGAACCTTTGGTTCCTGGCCAGGCTGTGCAATGCCCAAATCTGGGAGCATCCCCCTGTGTGTGAACTCATCTGCAAATTGGCTGTGGAGCCTGGCTTTGAAGAAGGTGCCAGAATTGAAGTCCATCACCTTCAATTGCTGGTGGCCAGGTTCAGGAAGAGGTTGTCATCCTTGTTGTCGTCCTCGCTGTCTCCAGCAGCAGCAGCCCCACCTGGTCCAGCTTCTCCAGGGGCTCCTTCTCCTTCCCTGGGGGTGAGACCAGGCTGTCAGTGTTCTGCCCAGGGCCCCAGCTGTCAGTGAACCAGCACATGCCAAAACAACTCGCACGGCAGCCACCAGTGGTGGGCAGAGCAGCTCAGCTCCAGCACAAGGGCTGCCTGTGCCCACCTGATGACCCCTGTGCAGTGACACAGGCAGCACAAAAAGTCTGGCTTTCTTTGCTTCTGATTGCCAAGGCATGTGTGCAGCTGGAACTTACCAGGGCCCTGCATCAAAATGAACCTCTGGCTCTCTCCCTTCTTCTACTCCAGATGAATATCCTGCATCCAAGGATCACCAAAAAGGTCTTCTAATGAAGGCCTTTCCATGTCATCCACGGCTAAACAGCACCTGATGAGATCCTTGCACTCTGGGAAGAGAAACCAGAAACTGCCAGTCAGTTGGAGAAGGCCCCTGGCTGCTTTGCCCCATATTCCCATGCCCAGGCCATGCTGGATGTGCTCAGAGCTGGGCCTAAACTTTCCCATCAATTCCCTGCTTTGGAGGAGAGCAGGAGAGCAGGACATGTGCCACCTCCTCAGCAGCTGCCAGAGCAGGACGCTCACGAGCCAACTGCTGTCTCCCAGCACTGGTATTCCCCCCGTGCCCAGAGATGAAGATCCACCTGGAGAGAGCCGTTGTGGCAGCGGGAGCTGGCCCCAGCTGATGTTCCAGCCGCTCCTGAAAGGGTGCTGCCCGCAGACCATCTGGTGCAGGAGCATGCCCAGGGACCAGATGGTAGCTGGCTCGCCATAGTACCAGCCAAAGTCGGTCCATTCTGGGGGGCTGTATGCTGGTGTTCCTGTGGAATACAGATGGAGTTCATCAGGAGGATGCTGCTGCTCCCAGAGCCTGGCCCCAGCATCCCTGGGCATGTGGGGACTGCCCCAGTGGCACATGGTGTGACCCGCTGCCCTCCCACCAGGACCTGGGCCTTGTGTGAAAAATTGGCATTGGAAAAGAAACCACTGGTGTAGGAAAAGGGCGGCAGAAGCCCTGGACAGGCCTGACCAGAACAAGAAAAAACCCACTCAGAGCAGGAGGAAAACCATGCCTTCCTCCTCCCTGCCTGCATTGCCCCAAATAACATTATGAACACAAGGCAAAGAAGGCCAGAGGAGCAGTCCAAGCCCTTTCTCACCTGCACACCAAACTGGCTGGTGCACAGGTTCTGACTCCACGCTCTCTGATAGCCCCACCCACGGGTGTTTCTGTCGGGCTGGCTGCCCCAGCCCCAGTCCTGGGCAGAGTGGCTGGCAAAGGCTGCCAGCAGGGCTGGAAGCTGGGCCCCAACCCACCCCTGCTCAAAAGCAACTCAGCTGAAGTCTCAGTGCCATGAGTGGCAGCAAAAGGGAGAATCCCCACTGCCACACCCAGGTTGGGCTGTGAGATGTTGGGCCATGAGATGTCAGGGGCTGGGAGCACATCCTTGCGTGGGCTCACCTGCAAACTGCGTGTATGCCGTGTGTTGAAGGTAGGTGCCACAGCCAAAATCGATCAATTTGGCCTGCCCGGTGGCCAGGTCAACCAGGATGTTCTCTGGTTTGATGTCTCTGTGCAGGACCCCGCAGCTGGTGCAGTGCCGCACGGCCTCCAGCACCTGGCGGAACAGCTCCCGCGCCACCTCCTCGGACAGGAACCTCCGTGCCCGAATGAAATGCTGGAGGTCCTGACACCGCTGCGGGCGCTCCAGCACCATCACGATTTCACTGGGGAGCTCAAGCCACTCCAGCAGCTGGACGACACCAGGGAAGCCAGTGGAGACCCTGTCCAGCAGCACGATCTCCAGTGGTGCGCTGGTGCCGTTGGGCTGTGGGAGGACCACGATGCCGTCAGTGGGGCTGAGGCCGTGCCAGGGGTGGGGAAGCCCTCACCCAGCCCGGGATGTTCTGCACCCTCCGCTGGCCCCACGCCCGCTCTCCCTCGAGGCGTCCTGGCGCCTTCCACCCTGCCGGGCCTCGGCTCGTCCCCGCCCGGCACGCCCCGGCTTCTCCCGCTGGCCCCCGCTCACTCACCAGCTCTCCCCAGTGCCGGACGCGGTTCCGTGGCACCCTTTTGATGGCCACCTGCAAGCCAAGGGGAGCAGCGGCCTGAGCTCGCTGCCCACGCTGCCCACGCTGCCCAGCCCCATGCTCTTCCTCCTCCGCCCTCCTCCTCCTGCGCCCGCCGCCAGCCCCGCCGCTCACCGGTGCGCCGTCCGAGAGCCGCGTCCCTGCGAAGACTCTTCCGAAGCCGCCGCGCCCCAGCAGCGAACCCAGCCGGTACTGCTCCTGGAGGCCCTGCTGCGCCTTCCCTGCCGGCGAGACGTGGCTGTCAGTGCTCGGCCCGGGGCCAGCAACGGCCCCCGAGCGCCCCTCAACCGCCCCGGGCCGGGAATCCCCAGGCGTTCGCTCCTGGCAATGTGACTGCGGCAGCTCGGGGCCGGCGGCCACGCTGCCGAGCGGCGGAGCTCGGGCCGGGGAAGCTGCGGCGGAGGCTGCGGGAGCGGCCGCGCCGCCTGTGTCCTCCGCAGGGCCCGGGAGGGGCCGGGGCCGGGGCCGGGGCCGGGGCCGGGGCCGGGCTCGGCACAGGCGGAGGCAAAGGGCGGCGATGCCGCCGCAGCCCCAGGCACTGATCCTCGTCCGCCACCGCCATCGCCAGGACAGCCAGAGCCCGGCGGAGGCGAGACCGCGGCGGGAGGCCCGGGGCCGGGGGCGGGGACAGGGCAGCCCCACCCGGGGCCGGGGGCGGGCCGGGGGCATGGCCCGGCCCTGCAGGGGAGAGGGAGACTGCGAGAGGACGGGGACACTGGGACAGGGAGATCGGGAGAGGGTGCGGGACTAAGGGAGAGGGTGCGGGCCTGCGCGAGAGGGAGAGGAAAGGCAGGAGGAAGTCGACAAAAGTCGCTTTTTCTGCTGCTGCTGCTGCTGCTGCTGCCGCTGCTGCTGTAGCAACTGAAGCCCCGGGGCCGTTTTTCCCCAGGTCCAGTTGTCCGTTGCCCGCTCAGCCCCACGCCGAGCCCCGCGCTCCCCGGGGGCAGCCCCGAGCCTGTCCAAACACGGGAACTTTGCCCACAGGAGCCAAGACCCAGAGTCTTGACTCCTGCACTGTGGCAGAGCAATCCCCTTGGTTGCTGCTGTGCATTGTCCCTGCTGAGGGTCAGACACTGTCAGAGCACGTTCCCTGAATGCAGAATTCGTACCTGGCCCAAGCACTGCACTTGTGTCTCCAGCATTGCTTTCCAAGAAAAACAGGGGAAGGCAAATTGTGTGTAGCTCATGGTATTTTACAGCATCTCAAACTTGCCAAATCATGGATCTTAGAGGTGAGATCCATTTGTAGTTCATGGGATGGAGAAGTAGTGCAAGATGGAAAAGGGGAGCATCAAAATCATTTGACAAGGACATCTTTGATTGCTTCTTTACATTTCCATTTCATTTCTTAAAAGATCCTTCAGTTTTCCCAGAATCTTCTCCACACTCCTGTCTGCTCTTTCCAAGAACACTTCCTGGAGAACGAGGTGCAGCTTCTGTCACAAGACGTGCCACCAACTGCAGCTTCCCTTGGCTTTCCACACTGTGTGTGCAGTAGGAGTCTTGCAGCAAAGCAGGACAAATATTTGAAGAACTTGACAGCTTGTCTGTTCTTTTCCTTGTGGACTTGGGAGTTGTGCCCTTGGTAAGGTTTCCATTGTTACCGTTGTACCCTAGGAAAACAGGACGGGGTACCGGGGGAACCTGCTGGGAGTCTGTTATCATCCACCCAGCCAGGAAGATGAGGTGGACAACTTAATCTATAAGCAGCTGGAGAATGTTTCAGGATCACCAGCCCTTGTTCTTGTAGGTGACTTTAAGCTGCCAGATATCTGCTGGGAACTTAATACAGCAGGAAAGAGGCAGTCCAGGAAGGTTTTGGAGTGTATGGAGGACAACTTTTTGTTGCAGCTGGTGAGTGAGCCCCACCAGGGGAGGGCTTATGTTCGACCTGTTGTTTGCAAATAGAGAAGGGCTGGTGGGAGATGTGGTGGTTGGAGGCTCCTTGGGACACAGTGATGATGAAATTATAGAGTTCTCGATATTTGGTGAAATCAGGAAGAACATCAAGAAGACTTTTACACTGGACTTCCAATCAGCAGACTTTGGCCTATTTACAAGACTTATTCAGGGAGTTGCTAGGGAAGCAGCCCTTAAAAACAAAGGAGTCCAGGGAAGGTGGGCGTGCTTCAAAGCAGAGATCTTGAGGGCAGAGGAACAGGCTTTCCCTGTGTGCCAAAAGATGAGCTGACGAGGCAAACGTCCAGCCTGGATGGGCAAGGAGGTTTTGAAGGAACTTAGGAATAAAAAGAGGATGTATCATCTTTGGAAGGAGGGTCAGGTCAAGGAGTATTTAAGGGGATTGCTAAGGCATGTAGGAAAAGTGTTTGGGAGTCCAAAGCTCAATTCAAACTTAATTTGGCAATTTTGTACAGGATATTAAAAAAAGTTTTTCAAATATATTAACTGCAATAGGAAGGCCAACTGCAATGGTTGGAGGACTTTCACGGACTTACACACACTGCGACTCGTGACCACGTTTCCCCGCTTGTGTTTTTCCCGAGACAGGTGCGAGGTGCTCCCCATCACTCCCTGTTCCCCGCAGCCCAACTTCCCTGCCTTGCCTGCTCCAGATGCCCTCGGCCCTCATGCCAGACCCTGCCAAGTCTGCCGCTGCAGCCCTTACACCTCGGCTCACGGGTCTCTGAGGGGACCCAGCCGGGACCTACGCCTGACAGGATCTCTGGATGAGGGATTTCAGTGGGCAAACAGCACTGACTCTTCCAGGCTGCAAAAGGACCTTCTCTCTTTCCTCACACCGGTGACACCACCTTACCTCATCCCCGCAGCGTTCCGACTCCAGCGGGTCTTGAGTTTGAAGTGTGTAGGCTTGGCTTAAAACCTTCACTGCAAAGTGGGGAAACATCTTGAAGTTACTTTGAGAGAGTTCAAGTTGTTCCCTGTAATCTTTTGTGATACAGAAAAGTGAACCGGTGAGAAGTTCAAGCAAATTGTCATTACTACCTGCTAAACTACCTTCAAATGTAATTTGGTGCTTCTTTTAAGGTATGAGGGACTCAAGGGGATAAATCAGGACACTCATTTCCCAGTTCCTGTAAGAGCTGTCCTCAGGAAAGAGAGCTTAGAACCAACTCTGAAAATGGGGAATGAAAGCATCTTTTCTTCCTGGGGCTGTGCTGTGGTATACAGTAGGTAAACATGAATATCCAACTGTTTACATTATGCTATGCATGTTCACACTGATCTTTCTCCTGAAAAAAAAAAAAACAAAACCAAAACCCCATGAGTGAGTAGGTGAAAGACGATGGAACCAAACTAATTGTGTTAAAACTATTCCTCTCCTCCTGTTCCAGCTGAAGTTGGAATGCATCCAGATTTGAATTTCCAAAGTCTGGCACCTCTTTTCAGAGGTTACACTGAACTTTGACCAACTTGGTCTTCACGTTTGAATCTGAATCCACTTTTGTTCCTCACCTTGTCCCTCTTCACACCCAGAAAAACAACTGGGTATCACATATATCAGACTATTCCTCCTTAGTCTTGGGCAGATAAGAGCAAAACAGGTTTCACATGAACCTGTCTGAGGTCAGGGACATTCCATCAAGTGTTACTGAACTCAAATGGGATCAAAGATTCCCAAATAACAGTATAAAATCACTCTGAAACATCTGCAACTGCAAACACAGATGGGCAGAGAAAACAGTAGGTCTGCAGGTGAAACCCTTGCCTCAGATAAGGACAGTGTTTGCCTTTGAACTCAGTCAGTTACCCTCTGCCTTCCACCTGGGGAGCTGGAAGGAGACTTGTGGTAGTCTCCCCCTACTCTCCTTCTTTTTCCCCTGGACCTTGCCTTCAGGGTGATCATTCAGTTGGACACTTCCTGCACTTGCTGTCTCAGGTCAGTCCTGCCAAAGGCAGAAATGAATGCTGGGATGTGGCAATACACAAGACAGAGAGGAAGACACATTTAATTAGCACAGCTGGTTTGATAACCAGGATGGCAATGGCAGGGACAAGCAGAATTTTGAGATTATGAGAAGATGAGATCAAACTTGCCTAGGGGAAGAGGATGCACTGTATCGCATCTCAGCATCCCACATGTCAACACAAAGTGACTCTGCAAGGCAAAGACTGAATTTTAACAGGTCTCATTGATACTAGGCAAGCCTGATTGTTATCTCAAAAAGCCATTGGCCTAATGATTGGCCGTTAATGCCCGTCTCCCAGGCTCTTTCAGGGGTGGGTGGAAATAGTCAAAGCCTGCAAAGGACACTTAATGCAAATGGCTACAGTCAAACCTTTTGTACTGTCTGTCCCCCAGTTTTGTAGGGGAAGAATCTCTTAACACAGTGGGGTTTTAAAATTCAAACAAATTTTGTGGGAGGTCATTGAAGCTCAACCAATGCAGAAGAATGTAGACAGCATCAAAAATAACTGGGAAGTATCCCATACTTGTGCTTGAAAGGCTTTGAATCAGAAGGTCTGCAAGGGCTGTTGCCTGATGAGTATTTGTGAATCTTCCCAGTGAGATAACGTAACTTCTTCTAGCCTGGTGATGCTGTAGGCAAAAGACCATCCCAAAGCGCAGGAATGAGCCTGGCATGCTTTTGGCACTGTGCAAGTATAACCCAAAGGCCAAGGCAGTTTCCAAGTGGAATGACTGAACTGGGAGAGGTTTGAAATGTAGGTAACCTCCAGAGAGGTGAAGCGGGGAGGGCTGAACGACAGCGCAAGAGGCAGCTGGGTGCTCCGGCTTGTACACATCTTCCAGGGAAGCCTTCCTGTGGAGAAGGAAAACTCACGGACACTGTGGCTGACAGGAACTGAAGACATGCTTTCAGTGGAATGGCACTGAGATATATATATACACTTTTTTTTCTTTTCCCGCTGAATGGGGGCTACTTTGCTATTCAACATTAACCTAAAAACCAACTACCCTAAAATATAGAAAGTATTTTTGCGAATCTCTGCTATCCCCTGTGATGGGTAGTGTGTGAATAGAAAACTTGGAGACAGTAGTGTAAAACACAAAGGCAGGAAGGGAGTGTTTATCATGATGTGCAGAATGCACCTCTTTGCTACAGCCTTGAAAGCTGCTTCTACAAGCTGGCAACATTCAGTTGCTGGAAGACAATATAACTAATCCAGACATGTTCAGCATGTAGAATTACAGTATCTCAGCCTTGTCCTTCCCTCACGAGCAACAGGAATTGGATTCATTTTTTCCCCAAACAGAAAAAATCACTTGAAAGTCCAGAAGTTAGAATCCAAGAGAAATATCACATCTGCTTCAGAGAGTTTCTCTCTTTTGAACTTGGGGAGGAATTATTTTACTGTGCCAGAAATGCAGGAATTGTGTTGTTACATGGAAGCTTTAAAAAAGCAAAGCCAAAATTTGAGCACTTAACTTCTTTTTCTCCTTGTTATTCATTTTCCCCTGAATTTCAGCCAAACTGCCAATTCAAAACTCATATCATTGCTTAGTGTATGGAAATTCCGATAAAATTAGTGTGTCAGTTAAGAAGTAAACAATGTGAAATAAAGCAAGTGAATGTGAAAATAGTAATTTGAAATAAAATACTTCAGTTAGATGGCCTAAAATCTTCTATTAGTGAAAAAAAAAATCACTAGATCTAATGTAGAATAACAAGAGTTGTCAGAAAAATATCTCAGAAATACTTTTTCACACACACACACACACACACACACACTCTCTCACTCTTCTGTGTGTGTGTACACTTCTCCCCATCCTACTGCTTTTTCTTCCTGCTTTCTCCCCTGTAATTTTTTAAGAGCTGATATTTGTCATTTTCATTCTATTCTCCCAGAATAAAATTTCCAAGAAGTTCCCTAATGTTCTTTTTGGCTTTTGAGGATTAAAACAAAACAAAACAAAACAAAAAAAAAAATTAAGAGCAAAACCCCAGGCCTTTCCCACATTTTTAAAAGCTTTATATTCCTGCATTCTGACACAGACAGAATCCACAGGACAGTTCAAACAAGTGGGCTGTTATCCTCTCTCTGTTTCTATGGAAATGAGTGTCAGACCACTTAAAACAAAGCACATACTTCACAGTAATCACTGCATTTTCATTATTTGAAATAACAGAGCGAATTTTCCCCAATCCAACCTCTATTCCTATGGATACAAGCTGAAAATCGTTGTAGAGAAGCCTGTTCCACAGTTTTTTCCAATTCTGAATGTGTTTAGGATGCTGTTAAGTTCTCACAAGGTGCTATGGATGATACGATCTAACAAGAGCTTCAAGTGTGCTGTAATTTGAACTGGAGAGGACCAATTCTGTGAGCCAGAGTAAGGAAACATTCTTGTGTGTGTAAATAGAAATTGGAATGAATTCTGAGTGAAGTACTCCACCCAGCAGGTTTAGAAGGAGGGGAATGATTTGCTGTTTTCTGCTATTTTTTGACTTGCTTCAGAGAGAGTGAGCTGAGCTAAGCAAGTTCTGAGTTTGGTGATCATGAGCTGCTCCTTGGCCAAACTAGCCATAACACCATAGAGACCCCCACCACTTCACGAGACAGAAGATGTGACCCATGAAGTTTGCAAAGCCAATCTCCTCACGTTTCATTTGGAATGAAACCTCACTCCATTTCCTCAGGAGAGGCAGCAGAACGTCCCCGCTCCCCACCCCCCTGAATGCTGCCAGTCTTGCTGGCACTTCTCCTGTACGCAGATTATTTTTTCTAGCAGTGCACCTGGCACTTGTATAGACATGAAGTAAGAGGCATGTCCCATCTCAGAGAGCTTACGCTGCAAACAAGAGAATGTCCCTGGTCACTTCCCGACATGATGTTTCAAAGACACACTGGGAAAGACTGTGTGTCCTGCCCCTCAGTTAGGAAGGACATTAGGCCACAGTTACTGGGTGGAGCACGGTCAGGGAAATCAACCTCTTTGTCAAAGTGCTTTACTACGGTTTTATGAGCCTGCCTCTGATGGGTCGTTATCATGACACTGTTCCCCTTCCGTAAGTATTTAAGACAAGATTTTCCAAAATGACCAATGACTACGTACTTGAAATTCAAGACAGAAGCTTTTCAAAGCCACAGAATCAATGTCAAAACACTGAAAAAACTGTGGCTTTTCCAAGAGCCTTGAAAAAATCGGGCTTCCAGATCTCTCAAGTTAGGTATGCAAAGGCATGCAAAACTGGTGGTGTTTCAGAAAAGAATAGCCCATATCAATATCTAATCAGAGAGAGTTAATAGTTTTGAGAACCAGACCTCAGGCTAATTCGACCTGAGCACAGTGAAATTAGAAGCATATAACAAAAATTTAAAATGATATTGCAGTGCTTGTAAGTGCCTGCTTTTCCCGTCAAGACTGTAAGGGCTCCCTGGTAAATTCTGTGACTCAGTGACTATGTCAAACTCAGACTGGATGATGCTTGAAGATTATTCCATGTGTATAAGGTGGGAAGGATTTCAGTACACAGAAATACCCGAGAATCGCAGTAGATACTCAGAGGTGCTCTCAGCAAATGCCTCCTCTGGCTCTGCACAGCCTGCTCATTGACACTTTTCTGTCCTCTTCCCTTTTTTTCTGGTCTTTCCACCCATCTTCGGCAGCTGGGCATGCAGCCCAGTTCCAGAGTCTCCCCATGCTCTGACTCAAACCCCTGATGCTCATAATGCCTGGTCAGCAGATCCTTCCATATCGACAGGCTCTAATATTCCTCGTGGGAGGAAGATAAATTGCCATTAGTCAGGCTTAAAATGCACCCTTGCACTCCAGCTGAAATAACTACGGGATTGGAGGCGGAGGAAGAAGAGGAGGAGAGATGATTTTGTTTTACAGCATCTAGAATAAAAAAAGTTGTGGTTTTACCTCAGCCATGCCAGCCCACTCGTCTCCTGGGTCCATACACGGACCTTGCACATACCCTGGACTCCTCGATGCCAAACTCCTGGAATTCAAGCTCTGCAATGAATGTGTCCAAGTGTGTGAGTTGGCACTGGGCTGATCCCAGCAAGGATCATGGAGGTGCAGGGCACAGGGCATTTGGACATGTGATGACAAAGAAGTGATAGTGTTGGGAGCATTCCCTTCTTGGGAGGCTGTGCCGAGGAGGTGGTCCTGTCAGCCCATCTCTGGGCAGCGTCACCCTCTCTCCTTCTGTCATCCCATGCCTCAGGGTGCCAAAGGCTGGGAAGCAGGAAGATTTGACAAAGCGCTCTATATCACACTTGATTTGGGGGAAAACTGAAGGAAACTTTTCTGTGTAATAGTTGTGTAAACTGAGAGCGAACATTGAGAGCTACAGTTTTAAGGTGCGATTTTGGATTAAATGTATTCCCTCTGAATGCTTTCTATACTTAATTTATACATAAAATGAAATATTTATTTTAAGACACTAATGCATTTCTTACCAAAGGAGTGAAGGGTGGGAGATTGCAACTCACAGATGAAGTGAAGTGAAACCACCACAGGGGTTACTGTAACTGTAAGTGGGGCATCCCAACAGCAGGACAGGTTTGGGCTGGGATTAGCATGGGCTGTATAGCTGGGGTCATGCAAAGGTCTGTCTGCAGCCCTTCTCACAGTCCCTCATCTGCAGGGAGAGGCTGTAGGCCTGGAGATCAGGCTGAGTTTGGGAAGGGTCAGGAGGACACGGTTACGGAGTCATGTAAATGCGTATCAAGAGACTTGAGGGGTGGCAATGTCAGCTAGAGAATGTTATAGAGAAAATTTTGCACGGAATAGTTTGACACCGTTGCTTGTCCCAATCAAGAATTTTATTAATTACAGCAAGCGTAACAACAAGGTAATGCAGCGCTGGGCGACAGGGGGACCATTGTCCCGCCACTGCCGCACCAGTCAGGGTTTTAGTTCTTCCTCTTATACAGTCCGGTTTCCGGCGTACGTGACTTCCTTGAATAGTACTCTGCGCATGTGCGTCACTGTTGCTGGGGTCTCGCTCTTCCCCTGCCGCGTTTCAAGACTCAGAATCGTTGACTTCCTGGAAAATATTACTTACAACCGCAAATTATGCAAGACTACCTTTATCACTCAACTTGTCACCTACATCCTGGATTTAATGAACAAACATATCAGTAACAATATCCCCCCTTTGTCTTTAGGTTAATTTATGTTGTGCATTAAATCGTTTAAGCTCTTGTCTGCTCCATTCCAATCCATCTCCCGTTTCTCCCTTTCTATTTTCTAAGTCCTCATATTTTGCCTGTACCAGCAGCAAGTGGGCAGCTTCCAGTCGCCCTTTTACTATTGTAATAAGTTTGTTAAAAATACAGGGACCAAAAGTTAATACAAGAACTAGTAAAAATATTGGTCCAGCTATGGTGGACAGTAAGGTAGTCAACCATGGGGAATGATTGAACCAACTCTCATACCAACTCTGATGGGATTCTCTTTCTCTTTCCCTTTTTTCTAGTTGTTTTCTTAGTTCTCCTAGGGTGTCAAAGACTATTCCCGTTTGATCTATATATGTGCAACACTCTTCTTTTAAGGCTACACAGAGTCCTCCCTGTTGCCAAAATAATAAATCCAGGCCCCGTCTGTTTTGTAAAACTACTTCTGATAAAGAGCGTACTGACTTAGTTAGTGCGGTAATTGATTCATCAATTTTCCGGAGATCTTCATCAACAGAATGTCTTAAAGAACTCAATTTACCAGGTTGTGTGATCAAGGCTGCAGCTCCAGTTCCTGCCCCAGTACCGGCTAATGTTAATAGGACTGCTAAAGTCAAGGCGGTGAAAGGCTCCCTTCTGGTTAGGTGATGCTCAGCAGTATTTTGGTGTTCAATTACATACTCCTTAGGATGATAAATTACCCGTGGAACTATCATTACTTGGACACAAAAGTCATGTGTATCATTTAAGACTCTTGTCGAAATGCAAGGAGTCACTCCGGATTTCATACATACCCATTTAGCGTTCTTGGCTGGAATCATCCACTGTGAATCCTTGGCCGTAACCGTTCGGTTGCACAGTGTTTCTTTAGGAGGGGGTACTTTACCTACACAAGTCCCCTTTCCAGTGACTTTTGACATGGTGATTCCCGGGGCCTCCTCAGTGATGTTTCTTTCCACCCATTTACATTCTCGAGGGTTAGTTCCGTTGGCCCTTTTGATTTTGGCACTTGACCCCACTGCTTCGTAAAAGGGTGGTCGGATATCATAACATAGCCAGCATTCCCGGGTAAGGTTCGGATATGTTCTATTTAATATCTCAAAGCTAGCTTGCATAATTTTCCACAAAGTACTATAGGTATGCAAGGGTGCTTTCTGCTGACTGGATATGGTTAGTGGGGAGCCTGTAGTCTCAGGGTAATTTGTAACCGGTGTTAGCTCTTCATCCTCCTCTAAAACTCTATTCGGTCCCATACCATAGGTATCAGCTGGGGTGGGTTCTTTCTTTATCACTATTAGGTTCCCTCTATCACGCCCAGGTTCCCAATGTCTAATTCCCCAATATTTTCCTAATACCCAGTCAGGGCTCTCTGGATTTGTAACATTTATATACACATATTCACAAGTTCCCAAGTAAGAAATTTCTCCAGATGGTCCTAACCAATGCTGTGCACACCCTGTGGGACCAAATCCTGCTCTAATAAATTGATCTGCACCTCCCCCTGGAGTCCAATCGGAAGCAATAGTCTCACAGCCCCAATACCCACAATAATACTCCCCTGGGTAATTACAGTAGCTCTTTCCAGGATTTGAGGCCGGACACATATAAAACCCAGTTAAATTCAAAACTCTCCCGCACTATTCTATGTTTGTCATGTTGCATAACCCAGCCTTAAAGGCTGGGGTCTGACTGGTCACAAGGGAGTCTAAAATTTTGTGGTCATTCATACGAATCAAGGACCATTTGAAAGGCTGGTGTGTTTGACCTCTTGTCTGCCTTACCCATAGGGATAATAATAGTAGTGACAGTAACAGTTGTCTACAGGTGGCTTTTTCATTGTAACAGTGGCTTGTTCCCATCTCCTTTTCTTCTTCCCTGATTTTAGTCCCAGTCCTTGGGCATTTCATTTTCCATGACCTCCTGGTTCCACCTATCCCAGGGCGACTTCCTCCGCAGTTTTCTCTCCCTCTGCCTCGCCCGTCGACTCGGTTGCTGCGAGCCATGGGGAGACCCATCTTCTCGGCAGCAGGGATATTCTTCAGGAGGGGACTTTCGCCCTTTCTTTAAGGATCTCTGGATATAGGTGTTCCAGTTGTGGTCTTTAACCTGAGGAGCGTCACACCTTACTTCTTTTATCCGACGGCGACACACTCCAGCTATTATTTGTGCCACAAAAAGGACTGGTTCATTGGAATGGTAACAATATAGTTCGGGATTTATGCCTTCTGCAAATATGTCCCACCACTCTTTAGAGTCTACTTGTAATTCCCCTTGAGCTACTTTCTGAGCCAATACCAAATCAGTAAGCTCCCGCTGAATTTCTAGACAGAGGCAGCAAACACCTCTCGGGGGCCTGCCTCTGTGACAATGGGTCCACCACCTGTTTTCACAAACTAAACATTGGTAACATACAAAGGGGTAACAATTCCCATTACAATAAGAATCATTACATTTAATACAAACACAATCAGCATATATATTTCCCTTATGATCTCTTTCAAGCTCTAGTTGATATTCTATCCTAAAAGTTTTATACCAATATTTTCTATTCATCAAGAATGTCCTTTCTTAATTTCCTGTTGCAGTTCCCCGAGTGAGTTTCAACTTTAAGTCTCCGGCTGGGCTGATGACCTTCCACCTAGGCTCGGGCACTGGTCCTTTTATACGACTGGTGTGAGTCCATCCCCGCTCTGCTGTCCGTACTGCTGTATTCATTGTGAGAAGCACCAGATATGGACCATCCCAATGGGGCTGGAGAGTAGTTTCTTTCCGAGTTCGGATTAAGACCCAGTCTCCCGGTTGCACCTGATGTAGAGTGATATTTAAGGGTGGTCTCTGCAATATCTGCCCTTTTTCCCATAACTTCTTCCTAAAGGCCATCATCTCAGTTATAAATGCTTTCATTTGCTTATCTATTATTCCGGGATGGTCTCGAGGCATACCTGCATCATACGGCATCCCATACAGCATTTCAAAAGGAGATATCCCCACATCAGATCGGGGCAGAGTTCTGAGATTTAACAAGGCCAAGGGGAGACACTTAATCCAATTAAGTTTGGTTTCTAAAGTTAACTTCGTTAGCTGTTTCTTTAATTCTCCATTAACTCTCTCTACTAACCCCGAACTTTGAGGATGCCACGGGGTATGTTCTTCCCATCTTATTCCAAGGGCTTCTGACAAGGCCTTAATAACTTTTGATACAAAGTGTGGTCCTTGGTCTGAGTCTATACTTTCAGCTACTCCATACCTGGGCACAATTTGTTCTAGTAACACTTTGGCCACCGTGTGTGCAGTGGCCCTTGCGGTTGGAAATGCCTCTACGAAGTGGGTGAGGTGGTCTATTAGTACTAACACATACTTATATCTTCCCACCTTGGGAAGTTCAGTGAAATTTTTTAAGAGCCCGCAAGATGGCGTATAATTCACATGCTTGGGCTGACCATGATGGACTCAAGGGTCCTGCTTCTAATACCTCATAATCCTTCCCTGCTACTAGTGCATACCCTGATCTACGTCTTCCATCCACTATCCGGGATGAGCCATCCACAAAAATTACTTCTCCCTCTGAGAGCCCCTCCTCCTCTAAATCGGGCCTAATCTTAGTCTGTTCCTCAATAGTTCGGAGGCAATCGTGGGCCAGTTCTTCTGATGGTTTTGGTTCCCCAAATAAAAACTGAGCAGGGTTTTGTAAAGATGTAGTTTCTAATGTTAAATTCGGGGCCTCCAGCAAGATTCCCTCATATTTTAATAATCTGGAATCAGAGATCCATTTTTCAGCTTTTTGCTGCAAAACACTCCTCACATTGTGGGGGGATAATACCTTAATGGTACTATTGAAGGTTATTTTTCGAGCCTCCTCTGTCATTAAGGCACATCCAACAATGGCCTGTAAACATGTGGGCCAGCCCCTACTCACAGGGTCTAATAATTTAGACAAGTATCCTATGGGCTTCTTTTTCCCTGCCCAATCTTGGGTTAATACTCCATATGCTGTCCCATTCTCTATGTTGGCGAATAGATAAAATGGTCGATTTAAGTCTGGCAAACTTAAAACTGGTGCATTTGCCAATTCTCTCCTTAATGCCCAGAGTTGCTCTTCATCTGTCTTTCCCCAGCTTATACGATTAGACTCGGTGAGCTTGGCATATAAAAATTTAACTTTACTACTGTAGTTTTCAATCCATAAGCGGCAATATCCCAATAGTCCTAACCATTGTCTAACCTGTTTTTTACTTGCTGGAGGGGGTAAAGATAAAATTCCCTGTACCTGTTCCGGGTCAATTGTCTTCTCTCCCTTCTCAATGTAGTGTCCTAAATACTTTACCTTTTCTTCTACAAATTGTAATTTAGATTTTGATACCTTCAGCCCCTTAAGCCCCAGAAAATTTAAAAGTTTTATGCTTTCTTTTCTGACTTGATTTTCCATTTTTCCTGCTATCAATAGGTCATCCACATACTGAATCAGAGTAATTTCTGGGTCTGGGGTAAAATCTTGAAGAATCTGTTCTAGGGCTTGTCCAAACAAATTAGGGCTTTCTGTAAACCCCTGTGGAAGCACGGTCCACCTCAATTGTTGTTTGCGCCCTGTGTCAGGGTCTTCCCATTCAAATGCAAAATAGTCTCTACAGCTTTCGTCTAAAGGGCAAGCCCAAAAAGCATCCTTTAAGTCTATTACACTGTACCACAAATTTTCTGGCCCCAATTTACTCAAAAGGGTATAGGGGTTTGCTACTACTGGGAATCTGGACATAGTGCGCTTATTGATTTCTCTTAAATCGTGCACTAGTCGATAAGTGCCATTGGGTTTCTTTACTGGTAAAATTGGGGTATTAAATGGGGACATACACGGTTCTAATAGTCCCTGAGATATTAATCTCTCAACTTCGGGTTTCAACCCCTTCCGCCCTTCTATAGACATAGAATATTGCTTAATTTGGACGGGGTTCTCCGGGTTCTTGAGGGTTACTTTAAATGGCGAGATGTTTAGTCTGCCCACAGTCTCAGGGGTATACCAGACTTCGGGATTAATTTCTTGTTCGTCTTCAACCCTAAGGGCACATATTTTAATTCCCAGCTCCCCTTTTTTAACTTCCAAACCTATTCCTAATTCTACCATCAAATCCCTTCCCAAAAGATTAAAATCGGCTTCTGGGACTAAGAGAAAATTTCCCATACCTAATTTAGATTCTGTTTCTATTAAAACTTGTTGTATAATCCCTACCTTGAAGGGTTTTCCCTTTGCTCCAACCACATGGGCAGTATCTTTAGATAATTTGTACCCAGGGGGTATTTGCTGGAGGGTAGACCTCTCAGCTCCTGAGTCTACCAAAAATTCTACCTCCTGTGACTGGGGACCTAGTCTCAGTTTTATCAAGGGCTCTTTGTTCGTACGGGTCCCCAATACATAGAGCCCCTGACCCCCCTAATCTTCTTTGAATGCCGCCTCATCCTTTATCCTCTGTCTGCAGTCTCTTTTCATGTGTCCTTTCTTCTGCAGTAAACAAAATCCTCAAAATAGACTGTATTTCTTAACAGTATTTGAGTTCAAAGGGACAGATACAAATCCTAGTTGTGGCTGGGCTCCTCCTATTGGCACTTCCCTTAAGGGGTGTAACTTATGTTCTCTTTGCTCCCTTCTCCTCCTTCTGACTGCGGCTCCGATACCTTCATCTCCAGGGGAGGGAGGGGGTGTAGGAGGAGGTAATATCTGAGGCACCGGTGGTAATGGGGGAAGTGCATACGGGGGTGGTATTAGGGGAGCATCCTCCTCCTCCTGCAATTTTTCAGTCTTTTTATCTTTATGCCCAAACTCCATTTGGGAGAGATTGAATATTGCTACTCCCTGGTCCCCTGGGCGGGTGACCCATACTGCAGCATAATCAGCCTCTTCCTGATTAAAGGGGACCTACCTACGTACCCACTGATTCAAAAATCTCTGAACCCATAATTCTGATGACCCAAACCTGGGCCACCAAACTGCCTTGGAGATTTGTCCTCCCCAGACTTCTACACAAAAGTGTATCATCTTAACTTTGTCCTTGTCCCCCGTGGTGGGATAATATTTCCAATTCTCTAACATAAACCCCAGCGGTGAATCCCTAAGAACCGAAGGGGGTCTCATGGGTGGAGGGGGCTTGCTTTTCCCCTGTCCCATCTTCTGGAATACCCTCTCTCAGCCGTGTGTGTACTCACTCACTTCCCCTTTTTCGTGGCCCAGTCCCTCGCGGGCGATGGGAAACGCACTACTTAAGGGTCCGCACTCACTTGGAGAATCTGGCTGCCAGTTCTCCTCTCACTCACACGTACACACGTTGTATTCCAGGATCCCAACCCAGCCCGGACGGATTCCCCTGCACAATGGGCGTCTCCTGCGTCTTCGTCCGGACCTCGAGTGCACCGAGCTTATAGGGTTTTCCTTACCTTATTGTTACAAATTTGGGTTCGTCGGTAAGAGCAAGATCCCGACTTCAGAACCAGAGGCCACCTGTACAGGCGGGGCGCCTCCCCTAGTCCCTCTGTCGGATCCGTATTCTTATCCGAGTCACGGCACCAAATTGTTATAGAGGAAATTTTGCACGGAATAGTCTGACACCGTTGCTTGTCCCAATCAAGGATTTTATTAATTACAGCAAGCGTAACAATAAGGTAATGCAGCGCTGGGCGACAGGGGGACCATTGTCCCGCCACTGCCGCGCCAGTCAGGGTTTTAGTTCTTCCTCTTATACAGTCCGGTTTCCGGCGTGCGTGACTTCCTTGAATAGTACTCTGCGCATGTGCGTCTCTGTTGCTGGGGTCTGCTCTTCCCCTGCCGCGTTTCAAGACTCAGAATCGCTGACTTCCTGGAAAATACTGCTTACAACCGCAAATTATGCGAGACTACCTTTATCACTTAACTTGTCACCCACATCCTGGATTTAATGAACAAACATATCAGTAACAGTGTAGATAACTCTGATAATTGAATATGGCTTTGGTTTGGTTTTTTTCTTTTTTTCTGGAAGTAGCAGTGGCAGAAGCACCTACCGAGTGGGAGATGCTCTTTTCAGTTCATAGATGTTCCTGGATTTAATGACACACACAGCCAATAGTCCCGTCCAAATCAAGCTGTTAAAGTTCTTTAAATGTTATCAAAAGATCTTTTAGGAAATAAGGGGATCAATAAAAGCAGTTAAGTAAGCAAAACAATAGTCTGGTGAAAGTAAATGTTCTTAGGTATCTCCCTGATATATCAGTATTTCTAGGAAGCCGCTGGTAAAGTTGACCTCATTTTTCTTATTTTAGCTGGACACAATTTATCCTCATCGGAATATGACGAATGAACAAAGAGTTCAGTAATTTTTCACTGTGAATGCTGGTGCAGCATTGCTGACTGCTTACAACATAGTACTGTATTGTGTGGCTTTTTAACCATCGCTTGCTATTCTTTGTCTTCCAGTATCATTTTTATCTGTGTCGTGTTCAGTGACAGCCTTCCCTCAATATCCCATTGCTCACAGGGGCTGGTGTTTGTAATGGGCGCAGCCCAGTGCTGTGTGGTTTCCGGATTCCTCTGCAGGGAAATAATTGCAAGACCGGAACAGCCCCAGTGTTTTTCTCCAGCGCATTTTGGTTTTCGTCGTCCACTTAGGAGCAGCCGTCTCTTGAAGCACTGATTCCTTGAAACTGCATGCTCTCCCAAGTGATCTTTTCAGAGAGGAAGCATTAATTTGGGAGAGAATCTAGAAGTTAATGTCACTTTCATGTGTGGAAGCTTTCCTCTTGGGGTGGGGTTACCCTTTATTGATGGTGGTTATTACTATTTGCTCAGCTAATAATTTCAAGTCTTACCTGATCATTGTCAGATGCTAACATACTTTTTTATCCTGCAGATGCTGTTAGTCTTTCAAGCCCTAGAAGCCATTTTACTGAGGACAGCCAGCGACCGCTCACATTTGTGGGAATGAACATCGTCAGAAAGTTGATTCATTCCTATATGAGACTGGTCTATGCTGCTTTGTATTCTGAAAATCACAAGTAAGTCTTCTTGGTGCTCTGCTGGAGAATCTCTGTCAGTTGATCTGGAGGGACTGTACTGGACGTTGCAAAATTCATTTTGAGTTATTGCTAATAATCCACCTTTATTTAATAATCCTTTTCCACTTGTCATAAAATAATTGCCTGTGGAAGTCTTTGCAAAGTGAAAGCTCTGATGCATCATACAATCCAGTGCTGTAGGATAATTTCCTGAAGGTGTAGTTTTCATCGGTTGGGCCTGCCCTAGTGACAGCTAACACAGGTGGTACCTTGAGTCCTCTTACTTTATTGCTGCTTGATTTGTGGGGTGGAATGTACTGCGTGGAACAGGGCTGGGCAGTCTTCCTGTGATAGCAAAAAGAGCGGCTCTTGAGTTCTGTGTTTCCCTGTATTTTTTGGAGTCAGGTTGCCATGTTTATAATGGATTTTTCTCTTTCAGACTGGCTTTGCTTCTGTAATTTTTTCAGTCTCTTAAAACTGAGGTCATTTTAGGTTGTTCAATAACTGTTGTTATTTAGTCCAGACCAAACAATTTCTCGTGCTCCTGTGGATGGGGAAAAAAGTTGCAAATTCCAGAGACATTTCGGTACAAACCTGGGAGGAAGAGGGAAGTAGAGAAAAAAAACAGACTGAAATTGACTTGTCTGAGGCAAATGTCTCATCTTTCAGTCTTTGAGCAGAACTGGAAAACCTTTTCTCTGCTTGCCTAGTTCATAGGCACAGCTGTGCTTCCTGAGCTGTGCAGATGATCTTATTGCAGCAGGCTTTTTAACCTGACAAAGAATCTCAAATCTGTATACCGGAAACAAATTTTGAGGCTGTGCAAGATGTGCGCTTCTGATAAAATGTTTAAAGATTGCAGGTTCTGGAGGAATCCTTCTAGAACCTGCACAGAGGGGGCTGCAGATTTCTGGTGGGAGATGCTCTGCATTTTCTGTGCAACCTCTTTGCTGTGCAGAGGGATTTTCTTTATTGCATGTCTAGATAGAATCTCTGCTTGAACCACACGGCTTTTTACAGATTGTCCATGACAGATGCACGATGGACAGGTTACAAATCTGTTCATGGTAGTGGCTGTTCAGATGATGGAGGTCTGCTGTCCTCTTACGTATTCCTGTTGAAATAAATGGCAGACCTCTATGAATTTAGGAGTTCATAGAATCATAATTAAGGCTTGCGTAGTCCTGCCCCACTGCCATGTACGGGTCATCTTAGAGTTGGTCATTTTGGCACTTTCACCCTTTAAAACTATTTTATAAAGGGATTATCCAGCCTCACCTTATGGCTTAATTTTGGGGAAGAATATAAAAAGGCATTTCCTTCTCCCTTCTTCCCTCACCCCTCTTTCCCAGCTGCTGTTATTACTACCTAAAATAATTACTTTGATTATTTAACTTCCCTTCTATTTTCTCTCTAAGTTTTAATCTGTTGGTTTGGTGATTAGTATAACCATGATCCTGGAAATAACCTGCAGGTTTTCCCTCTGCTTTGTCTTTTTAGGGTGAGCCAGGGGTGCCTTACACTGCTGTCAGCAATGGTGGCTCAGGGCCCGGGTTCAGCAAGGGATGTATATAGTCATTTGGATTTCAATGACAAATACCTGCCTGGATTGTTGGAAAGAAGATGCAAGAAGGTAAATTAAGGTCCTGCATGCAATGAAATGCTATGCCATGGCTCCACCAGCATTTTTAGCTAACTGTTGGGAACAAAGCTGTTGCCAATGTTTGTTGTATTTTCATCTGCAAGAACTTAACTCTCCCTTCCTGTCCTGTGTCAGGCTGAAGTCCTTGACTGTGCCTAACTGGGCACATGAAAATGCCGTACGTGTTGCCAACGAGCTGTGGAGAAACATAAATGTGCAGTTTCTGTCAACTGTCCTTCTGGTGTTTTAAACAGAGTGAAAGTGATAGTACACTCCTGAAAACTAGTCAGTCATTTTGTGGTTTGGTCCCACTGAAATAAATGGAAACTGGAGAGGGGATATTGCTCAGTACTAATACAGGGTAATTGTGTTTGAAAGCATAAACAGAATAATCCAAATTATCTCTAACTGGAAATCCTTAAGAGGAATATGTGAATTAGGGGAAGAAGTCACTCCTTTTTTTCCTGAAGAAACTATCTCTTGTTTCCTCCCTGTTTGCTAAAAATAGTCAGGATTGATCCAAACCAGGACAAGAATATCTAAGTGTCATTCCAAATGCAAGTATAAAATAAATCCAGTATTGGTTGCAATCTTGACATACTGTTTCTAGATTTTAAAGATTACTTGCAGAGTGAATGTGTAAGTTTGTGTTAGGTTTGTGCCATCTGAGGTGAAAATTCAGACGTTTTCTCTATTAAGCAGTCAAAGGGAAGGCAAAAAACCAAACATCCCTTTTTCCCTGGAACCACCTTTTATAGTTCTGGAACTGTCAGATTCCACAAGTTTTGACCTCACTGCAGGAGTTGTCTGCAGGAGTACCTCCACCCTTAATTTTCAATGCTTGGGTGCAGTCTTTTGACCGCAAGCTGCTTAAGTACTCCAGTAAGGTACAAGGAAAAAAGCATCCCAAAGGTCTTACTCTTGTACAGCTTTCAATGAAATCATGTCACAGCTGGTTATCAGAGGTGAGTTTTTAACACAAAAATACCAGGCCCAAAGCTTCCAGCAAAATTTCGTTTGTTTCTCTTTATTTCTTCTTTCAGCCTTTTCATGAGTCCCTGCTGCCTTATCTTTTGCCTACTCAGAATCATCTTTACATGCAGATTATTTTGCACAGCAGGTTTATAAAAAATTGTAAATCATGGGGGGACTCTGTCAGGGAGTGTAGTGATTGGGTGAGGGATGAGGGTTTTTTTAAAAGAGGGTGTATTTACATAGGATATTGGGGGGAGATTCTTGGCCATGAGGGTGGTGAGACGCTGTCCAGCACAGGTTGCCCAGAGAAGCTGTCACTGCCCTGTCCCTGGAAGTGTCCAAGGTCAGGTTGGACAGGGCTTGGAGCACCCTGGGATAGTGGAAGCCATCTCTGCCCATGGCAGGAGGTGAATGAGGTGATCCTTAGGGTCCTTTCCAACTCGAACCGTTCCGTGATCCGTTGTTCATATCCTGTGGTGCTGTTACAGGTCAGGGTGTCGCTGCTTCCAGTGTGCCTGAGTTGGTAGTTTTATACTTGCCCCTTTTAATGGGCATTTTTGTGACCTGACCAAGCAGGGCACAAGGGAGGAAGTTCAGTGATGCAGGGTTTGGCATGAAACTGCTGTTAATGTTTCCTTTTTCTTTAGATCTGTGGCCTGGTCTCATATCTCCGGAATTGAAGAGCACGTGAACTAGCACATTTTCCTTTTTAGGTAAAAGTGATCTGCTTCATGCCAGAAGTGTTTTAGCTGAATACACTGTGGATGTATTGCATGTAAATGTGGGTCTGTGGCTGCATGCAGCATGTTTACAGAAGTTGTTTCATTTGCCCATTTGTGGCACTGGTACAGGTAATCAGCAGTTGCAGTATTGATTCTGCAGTTGGGTACAGCCTGTGTGCTGACAACTTTTTTTTTTTTAATTTTATATTTACATTTTTATGTTTCCAGGGGAGAACAGATGCCCGCATGGCCTGTATTCAGTTTGCGCTCTCCTTTCTCATTGCTGGCGGCAATGCACTCTTGGCACAGGTGCTGGTATTAAAAGGTACTTCATAATTGCATTTGGGTTTTTGTTTTCTAAGGCACGGTCATTTACATGACCTAATTAAAATGCAAACCAGGTCGAGAGCACTGATGAGAAGCAAAATATATATATTTTCTTATTATTACCTGAAAAGCTTTAAACTTCTTTGGTAGTTTAATAAATAAGTCTCCTGCTGGAGAGCAATACGCTAACTGCTAGAACTTTGCAAAAATAGAAAGTCTTTGGTGACGCAGATTAAAAAAAAAGTAAATCTAACGTAAAACTTTGAGGTCATAGAGTCAATAAACATAAAACAAATCATGGCCTCCAGTCTTGCTCATCAGACAGTAACAGTGGATATATTGCATTAATTTTCTATTGAAAAGTGTGTGCTTCAGTTGCCTTTCTGCCCTGTGAATTGTGACCCTTGGTAAAGTTATGGGAGAATTCAGGAGGGATGTAGAAATATTGCTTAAAAAAAAGGTCCTTAAGCCATTAGCTGGCAGCAGGTTATTTCTCCTGAGGCGGGGGACTGAGAACTGGCTGCAGTTGTCCTGGGCTGCTGATTTTCTTTAGGTGCTGGCAGTTGTTCAGTTCTTTCAGGCTGGGGATTGCACACCCCGGCCCAGTCAGTACAGCTGGCTTTCATTCCCCTGTGAGAGCCCTGAGTTCTCTCTAAACTGAAGTTGTCTAACTTTGGGGTGCACAGGTGAGCCAAAGGATGATACATGTGGTTGGAGATGGAATCTCCAAACATTTGAGAATCACTCAGTGAAACAATTACAAGTGCTTCATTGGGAAGAATATGAATTTAGGTACGGCATTTCAGGGCCCAAAATGTGTTTAAAGTTGACAGATGCTGTAGCAGTGTTAATCAGCAAGTGGGCAAATTAGCCAGTCAAGATGAGAGTAGGCTTGGCAGCTTCAGTTGCTCATCACCGTAGTCAGACACATCATCCTTCTGAGCTCTGCTTGCTGCCTTTAGGTTCATCCTGGAATGTAACAGCAGGGTAAATAATGTGAGAAGGAAGAGGAATGGCTGTGAATTCCCTGAAGCATTTTAGTATGAAAAGAGCTTTCACATTCTGACTTAACGTTTGAAATGTCCTCTTAGATTTCATTCCAGATATTCTTCGCTCTGAAATAAAGGAAGACTGAGTTTCTACTGTCAATCTGTTACTTTCCACCCTGAGAACTAAGGTATGATACACCCTTGAAACTGTGTTGCCTCATGTTTTCTATTTTCCTCACAACAGGAAACAGTTTTGCAGTGATTTCTCTCAGTGTTCAGTTCTTAGGGCTGCTGGCAGTGTGCCGCTGCAGTGTCTGTGACTGGCAATATGTGTTGGGGGTTGGTAGCTTGGCTATATTACTGTCTCAGGGTTGAAAACAGGGAAGCAGGAATTGCTGAAGGGTGTGAGAGTTGGTTTAGTGGTGGCTGCCTTTCCTGTGCTCTGTCACCTTCTGAGCGTGGCCCTGCCTATTCCCTGGGATGCACTTGTTGCTTGTAGAGCAGCTGCACCTGAGATGTATTTTATTTCTTTAAAGACGTTTTTAGCTCCAGTATCTATGTTTTCTTAAAATACCTGTTCTGAACTGCTGTAGCAATGTTGCAGAAGCTGTTGGGTGAACATTTGGGGGAATGAAGAAGAAATAGTTTCCAATTTAGAGTGTAGCCACAAGAGCCTGCCTCAGACTTGGGCTTTTCACAACTGACCAATTAAAGCCAAAAATGTTCTTTCATTTTGCTGTTGCAATAACATGAAAAAGAAGGAGAATAAAAAAAGCTACCATTTAAATGTAAAATAAACCTCCTCGAAAACTTTGTTTTTCAAATGAAGCTTTTCCTGTATGGGAATCATGGGCCATTAGGTTATTGGTGGACCCTAGCACACTGTATGACTCTTTCAGCCTAGCAAGAAAAATCAGAATTAAAGCAATGCCAGCAGTAAAACACAGTAGAAGAACTTTTGAGGAACTTCTTTGGCTGTGTATTCCCTTTCATTCAAACTTCCTTTGTAGTAGCCTTTACCATGTCTGCTCCCAGGTTCCCGTGGTTGTAGTCTGTGGCTGTGATGCTCTAAACATGATCTGTGCTCCTCAGCCCAACGTGGACATCTGTCCTGTCCAGTGTGTGCAGGGCTTGCTGAGGTTGGTGTAGGGTCCAAGTGGAGCAGGAGCATGTGAGAGAAGTGCTGACAGGACAGGCAGACCCTTTCTTCTGCCCTGGTGAGGAAAGCCAGCTCTGTGTGTGCTAGAAGAATGAAGTGTGTTGTTATTTTGCCATGATTTTGTCATAACTTGCAATAACTAGAAGAGTTTGCTTTTTTCTCATTTTTTGGTGGTTCATAATAAAAGTATCAGTAAAAGGCGGAAGGTGCGTTTTTTCACTGCGGAAGTGTTGCTTCACATCGCTTCACTGTACTGTTGAAATGGGATTACTGATGTCAGCCCTGAGGATTTAAGGGTCTGTCATTATTTCTTTGTTACTCCTAGTCCTTCTGCTGCCTGTTTTTTACCCTGCCTCTTGCAGCCCACAGCTTTTGGAACAGCTCCCAATGGCTCTGAGCTTGATGAGTTCAAAAAGAGGAATCTACTGAGCCTATTTAAAAAGAATCTCCCAAATTTCTGCTGCTTCTCGCTGGGTTTTGGCTACAGATCTTTTTACTCTTGTGTCTGCTCTCGTGTATTCCTCTACTAGATGCTTATGACCCCGCCACTCCCATCCTGATACACCGTAAACACCCTTTGGAGGAGATCTGTTTCTAGTAGGGGTCTGCTTGGAGCTGTGCAAATCTCTGACCCCATTCATAAGCATGCATTTCAGTTCTGAATAAGATTAAGTTGTTACAGTTCCTGGCAGTCCCTGTACGTCATGTGATTCGGGATTTCCCAGCCACACTTGTCAGGAGTCTCCTCATCCATAGGCATCTTGAGTTGTTCCAGATTTAGAAGGTTAATGGAATTTAGAATCACAGAATGGTTTGGGTGGGAAGGGACCTTCAGGTCCTGAAGCTTCTCTTCTTAATCTGAACAGAAGCCAAACTTTCTTTTAGTATTTCCCTAAGAGGAGCCATATGAAATGTAGAGTGCAGTTGATACCTGTGATGTCAAATCTCATATGCCTTTTTTTCTCCTTTTTGGTTTTTAAAGGTGGCTCAAGGTTCTGAGGAAGTGGGAAAGGCAATGGTATGAGAGCTTGTGCATAGTTTCCTAATGGACCTCTGCTACTCTCTGAAACGTGGCATAACCTTCTATGATCCGAGTCTTGGAACTTCTGGCAAGTAAGTCACTGTGCGGCTGGGAGTGGGCATGGAATTTTTGCTAGAAGCAGAAGAGACCTCACTGGTTATCGTGTTTGCCCTAAAATGTGTGGTAGTAATTCACTGTTTGTCATGCAGAAAACGTGGAGGTAAATTAATTTCTTACTTCTCTGAGCGTAAACTCAGAAATTATGCCAGGAGGGTGAGAGATCTTGCCTTCAATTAACAGTTAGAGAAGCTGCAGAGTTCACATCCCATATAAAGTATCAAAATAAGAATTTCTTATTCAAAATAAATTTTTTGTCTTCAACAAGGGAGGAAATCTGGTACTTCTGCACTTCCTGCTTGGTTTAAAAACGACTACAGAAGATGAAATGGTTGCTGACCTCATGGTGAATATTTTCAAAGTATGCCCAGATTTACTGAATAGATACTTGTAGGAGACTCACTATTCCTTCGTTCCTAGAGCGATGTCTGCTTGGATGGACAACATGAAGTTACTCAAGAAGGTAAGAGTATGGATGATGGTAAAAAACCATGCTCAGAACAGGAGGCTCTATAAACACTTCAACTGAACTGAGAAAGAAGGAATTTTGGTGTAAGAAACAGTGGAAAACATCACATCAGTGATGTATTTTTTGAGACAGCAGCATCAAAGCTCAGCTAAAAGAACGTTCTGTCGTTTCCGAGTGTTCCACTGCCTATTTGTTTAGATGAAAATGATCAAGTAGGATCTGGAATCTCTTGAAAAGGGATGGCCTTTAGCAGGGATGCTGGTTGCATACAGAGAGTGCATTTAGTTGAGTAGGACTCTGGAGGATGCTCTAGCATATTTGCCTAAAAATTGATATTTAATGATGCTGTTACTTCAGACAAGTCAAAATCCTTCTGTATAATGCTCCCCAGAAGAAGGAAGCTGTCATCTCTGGGAATGTACCAATGGGGCATAAATTTTCTTTCTTTTCTTTCTTTTCTTTCAGATCTATGAGGCTCAACCAGAGATCTCCAAGTCTTCTAAGACTTCAGAATTTCTTCCTCTCCCCAGATTGCTTTCGATGGTGATGGTAACAACAGTCCCTGCAGTGTGCAATAAAATAATGTTCACCCAGGGGTTAAATGTAAGAGCAGTCTGTGGTATTTCAGTGACTTTTCTCTCCCAGTTAGTACTGTTTGATTTTGCTGTGTGATCATTGAAGAAATTTCTTTAGTTGGTTAATTACCTGTGTTTTTTATTGTCCGCCCCAGCAGAAATCTGGCTTGGGAAAGCACTGGAAAATGAATGAAAACCGCTGATATTGATTCCAGGTGCCTTTCACAAGCACCAGTTCTTCCGCTGTCCGGTGGTAGTTTAGGCTGGGAATCTGAAAACCTATGGATTCTTTACTGCTAGCCCAGACCTAGAAAATAATTAATTCATTGACCAGTTTTAACACATTCAAAGTACAGGTTCTGTGCAACGCATAACAGGAATCACTGAAATGTCTCTAACTGACTTCTTCTTTTATTTGCCCAGCACAGTGGTGAAGCACAGCATCCTGTCACTGGAATCCATGGTGCTGAGAAGAGCCCTGAGGAACACTGAGCACTGTTTGTCTGGAGGAACCTGGCAAAGGTCACAAATCTACACGCTGCCAACAATGCAGGAGTTGGTGCGGCTCTACAGAGAAGCTGTCAGCAAGGTAGAAAGAAAGAGACAACTGGGGGCTGACAGGAGGCATTTTGCAGGCGGCTGACAACTGCTTTCCTCTGTACTTTCTCCTCAAGTAGTTGAACCCTAGGAGCCAGGAGATGGTATCCTGGGGGAGGCTGTGGATGAAATGGTGAGGTAGGAGCTTGCGTTTCCTGACACATCTGTCTGACAGGAATGCAAATAAAATTCTGTGGTGAGATGATCTGTAACATTAATGGCTCTTGAGCTGCAAATGCCTTTCAAGGCCAGGAAGCAAGTTCTCTTCCTGGTTCAAGTCAATGTAGCCCGCAGAGGTTACTCAGAACTTACTAAACAAAGGAGCACTTGAGTTGGAAATATACCATGAGAAGGAAGAACCAAACAAAATTTTCACAGGAAACCTTTTCAGTAAAATGTTCTTTCCAGTACTTTTGTTCTACAGAAGTGGAACTGCTTGATTTCAGGTCATTCCCTGATTGCACACAAGGTCAAGTCTTACCTTTGTGAGGAGCAGCAGATCTTCCTGTTGGGTGTTTGGGGATGTATTTGTCGCAGGAGCTTTGTCTTACAAAGGAGAGCTGTTGCAATTTACCCGTTTTGCTTTTAGGTTTTACCGGACGTGAGTAGTATCGTGGCTGTCTGGCAGTCTCTTCTGAAGGAAGAGAGACAACACAGCGACAGCCCAGCAGAGAAAAAAAGGAAGGTGATGTCTCCACTGTGAGGGCAATGACCGAGACGGAAGTTGCTGAGCAGCATGGTAGGCAAAGCAGGTGGAGTTACAGCTTCCTATCTGTGTGGGAATGGGTGTTGTGAAATCCTCATCCCACCCTTCACTTCAGCAGAATCCAGATCTCACTTGTGTATTTACTGCTCACCCTTTCTTTGTTCATTTCTTCAGGGCATTAGAATTGCCTGAAAACACAGTTGAATGTGTAGGCTGCCACTGTTACTGGAAGGTTAAGCAGTTTGACTTTGCTGTCCCAGGATCACAGCATGGTTGAGGCTGGAAGGCATCTCTGCAAATCATCTTGCCTGATACCTCTGCCTAATCCTGGTGGTTACCCAGGTCCATGTTCACACAGCTTTTGAACATCTCCAAAGATGGAGACCCCAGGACCTCTTTAGGCAACTTGTGTGGGTGCTCGATCGCCTTCATAGTCAAAGAGTGTTTCCTGGTGCTCAGAGTGTTCCTGTGTTTCACTTTGTGCCCAGTGTCTCTGCTCCTGTGCTGGGTGCTTCTGGGAGGAGCTTTGCAGCCTCACTTCAGGTGTTCATACATATTGATGAGGTGGCCCTGAGCCTTCTCTTCAGCCTGAACAGTCCCGGCTCTCCCAGCCGTTTCTCACAGGAGAGATGTTCCAGTCCCTTCAGCATTTTTGTGAGCCTCTGCCTGACTCCCTCCAGTGTCTTCATGTTCTGGGGAGTCCAGGCCTGAACACAGCACTCCTGGTTTGGCCTCCCCAGCGCTGAGAGGAGGGGAAGGAGATGCTCCCTGACGTCAGGACACCAGGGCCTTCAGATCCTTCCCTGGCAACCTGCTCTCCACTTGCACTGTGGAATGGGTCTGTTCCTTCTCAGGTGCAGGGCTCTGCTCTTCCTCCTGTTGAACCCAGCCCTCCTGCCCTTGACCTTTCCATGCTGGTGGCTGTTTCGCAGCCACAAAGGAAAACTCGCAGGGACACTTATATGCCTGAAAAATAATTTTTTGAGAGGTTTTTGTTTGTCCAGGTTATTTTACCAGGAGGTCATATTTGTTTTTTAGCAGTTAGGTACTGTGGCGACACAAATGCTTGTCTTGACGTAATACAGGAGTGGAATTGTGAGCGTTGGAAGAGGGATGTGGTGAAGGCTTCAGTTTTCCTCTCTCAAGCTCAGCATCCCTCCGGAAGGGCTTGCTTCCACAGTCCCACTGCTTCCCACAGCAGGGGATGGGAAGTTTCAGGATTTGTCTGCATCTTGGCCACTGGCCTGTGAAGTTTTCCTTGTAGGCTGGAGATAAATCTGAAACCAGTTTCACCCTTCAGAGGGCATATTCCACAGAGACACTTCCTGGAGCAAAAGGTTTTTCAGTGGACGTCCTTCTGTGCCTCCCATTGGGCAGCAAAATGTCAGCACTGACAGTCCAAGGCTTGGAAACCAGTGGGGCAGCTGGGTTCTGTAGGACTGCAGCTGTAGTTCCTCAGCATTCTGTGGTCATGATGCTGTCACTTACTCCCAGTTCACCTTTAACAGCTTTATTTGCATTGTGGCCTCTAGAGAATTCCTTTCTAATGGGAGCTGAGACTCAGGCAAACAAAGTTTATCCATGGCATTCATCCAGTTCTTTCTAGCTCCCCGAGGGAGATGAAGTTAACAGGGAAAAGTTAGGTGTTGATTGTTCTGGTCCATGTGCTTTGCTTGCTTTCATTAATGGCTGGATAACAGGTAGCTTTTATGCCTCCTCATGTTACAACTGAAACCTGAGATGGCTTTTCCTAGGAAGTGAACAGTTGCATTAAGTGCTATTGCTGTTTCTCTCGGACAGGTATTTGTTGTCTGCCTCTTGCCAAAAGCTTACGCTGAGAAGCCTTATTTTGAAAGGGGAAAGGGAAAGAGAGAAATTTTTAAGTGAAATAATAAATTTGCCACAAACTGTAGTGTACTGTCTCGTGCACTTCCCCAGCCAAACCTACCTGACATTAGCTAAAAGTAGCGCGCCCAGAAATCAGCAGCATGATCATATCCTTTCCTTCGCTTTTTCCTGTTGTTCAGCCCTGCACTGAACAGCAGTGGGACTGGTGGGGTTCTTACAGTGAGTATTCAGATGTTCAGGTGGTGTTTTACATGTGTGAGCACTTGTGAGTCAAATTAGAAACGGCAGCTCTCGATCTAAGCACCGAATAAGTGGATTTAGTTTTGAAAGTATTCATACAGGAATGTGTGGAGAAGGAAACTGGGGATTCCGTGGGTGTTTTTCCCATTCCTGTTGGGAAGATGGCAGGTCATTTCCTAGGCAAGTCTGCTAGAAATAAAGTTTGTAATGCTCAGTGTTTCTGTGCTGGGCAATGGAGGTGCGACACTCCACTCTTGCTGTGAAGGAAGGAGAAGCCAATTATGGTAATATTTTGTTTAGGTTCAGATGATGCTGAGATGCTGCTTCTGAAAGCTGCACTGCTTCAGGTCATGTCTTTATCAGAAGGTTGTGCCCCACTTGGTAGCACAGAGCAACTTTGATTTTAGCAAGCTGCTAAAAGGTATGTGATGGGGGTTTGTATTTCCTCCAGTGTTTTCTCTGGCTGTTTACAAAGTCCACAGCAGAAAGGAAGGTTTGTTTTTCTGTGGAGATAAAGGAACTGTTTTCTAAAAATAGCCCATTTTAGTTTCTCTGTTATGTTTTTATTATTTTTTAAGTTTTTGTTGTTTGGTCTTACTGTTGGATTGCCTTGGTGGTGACTTTTTAAAATGTGGTGTTGTTTCTCGAATGAGGGCCACAAAGATCCTACACAGGCTCCGAGAGGCTCAGACACCAGTGCTTTGTGCTGCTGATGTCAGGTCAGATGGGGGCAGCTCCGGTTCTGATTGCACTGCGACAGCTCCCTGACTTGTCACAAGAATAAGTGAGGTTATTCATGAGCTGGTGATAGCAGGGATGCAGGGAGAGGCATGAGTGTGAAGTTCCATTGTCTGGAGCAAGTATTGTCGTGGTACAAGCATTTGTTGAGTTAAATTCTGTATTTTGCTCTCCAGTTTGTCCATCCTTTGTCCTGCCTGTAGGTCACAGCTTTTCAAGGTTGCTGAGACTGATAGAAGAGATTTTATATTTCCATGCACGACCAGTGCTTTGTGCTGGGGTTAGCTGATGAAATCTCCCTCCGAGGGCAGGATTCACACCTTGGGTTGGCCAGCCTTCGCTGCAGTGTGTCTGGGGATCCCATGACATGAAGATCTCTGAATTGCCAGCTTGTCTCACAGTTGTGTTCTAAACCCTAAAACAGAAGTGTTCTGAAGTCACAGGCAGAGGAACCGAAGTGAAGTTTGTTTCTTGCTTTCACACCTCAGGTATCGTCACTGGAAAGGGCCTGCGGGAGGAGATCCCTCCTCTTCTGCAGCACCATATCCTGAAAGTGGCTTTAGAACTTCCTGCCAACAAGTTTGCCTGGTTCAGAGGACAGGTAAGAGGCTGGTGCAAAGTTATGTTTGCTTGCTCTGTTGTCCTCAAATGTTTTCCTCTGGCATCGCCTAGTTTTAAATTAGTCCAGCCATTTTAGGGGTGACCCTTTTGTAAAGCAGCAGGAATTACAGTCTTAGCAGTAGTGAAAACTCCCTTCTGAGCTGGAAGGTTTTTTACAAGGAAAACATTTTTTGCCTCCCTGATGAACGGAGGAGAAGGTTGCTGTAGCTCTTTGTGTCTCTGGAGATGTTCCCTCACAAGAAAGAGTGTGCTGGATTCCACTTGTCTGGAAAGCCTGAGCTGCAGACCAGGGAAATGAGCTACTGATGGGAGCCGTCCCACCTCTTCCCAAGGAGGATTCCAACATTTTTTAATGCTCTCCATAATTGGTGGAAACCATCAGGGCCCCAGCTCTATTTTACTGCAGGCTTGTCAAATAAGTACTCTGTCAAGACTTGGCTTGTCATGTCAGGAGAAAGGAGTGGACCTGGCTTTGAGGAGGTGGTAGCAGGGATAGACATGGAGTGATTAGGGAATGAAATATGATTGATGAGGGAAGTTGCTTTGTCTTGGGCCCTTTCAATAGTTGGGGGTTTCCGTTACTAAGGTCTTCTTCCACTTTTCAGGAAAACATTTTGCAAATGAATGCAACGATGCTGGCTCATTGACTGCAAAGTAGTGTAAATGATCCCACTGGTTTCTGGCCTTGGGACTTTTGGGCAGGTCTGTAAAGTAACACGCTTACCTTACATATCATTGTCAGTGCAACATAGACCTATACAGTGTTGCTGTAGCAGAGGAATTCTAATACATTTTTCTTGTAGGACATCTCTGAAACAGAGAAGCTATCTGGTGAAAAATCAGTCTTCTATTTACTGATGAAAATGTTTGTTACAAGTACCCACTCTCATCTGAAAACTTCCAGCAAACAATTAATCATCAAGGTACATATTTGAATTGAAATATCGGGATATTCACTATATCCCACTGGTCTGAAATGCCAGGATGGTAAATTTTTTTCTTGAAGCAGCAGATACCTTTACTGCATGATTGTGTGGTCGACACCTGATTCAGGTTTAATTTAGTGATGATTTTCTTTGTTAGATCAGTAGTTTTCTAAACTGTCCTACAGGCTATTGTTAAGGCGCACTTTTTTCTGCCTGTGATGACATGAAGATGTACAACCCTCTGAAAGCAGTATAACCTGCTTTCCAGAAATTATAGAGGTAAGGTTTTTAGTGTCCACTGTGCAGTTGACAAGTCCCACTAGTGAGTGGAAAGAAAAGGCCTCTTGAGTTGAGGGGGTGAGGAGAGTGGCAGGTACTTCTTTTCATCGACCTGCTCTTCCTCTTTTCTTTCCCAAAAGAAGGAATCATGAAGTTACTGTACAAAAAGATCTGCATCTCCTGGAGTTTTGTATTTGAGGTGTTTTGAGGTTTATTTACACACCTCCCCCTTTGTTTCCTGGACAGGTTTTACGTGACAGTGGAGTGTTTGAGTACACATGGAAGGGAACTTTCAGTTTGGCTGGAACATTTGGATAATGCAACAGAAGACCAGAAGGAAGCAGTGATTCAGCTTTTGGAAAGGGTAACAGTGTTCAAATTAGCTGGATAAACAATGCAAAGAATAATTCTTGGGGGTTAGGTTTGTTCCTTCTTTCTCTAAAGAATTTTTTCCCACAAGTTACCAAGGAGACCAAGTGTTGGATACTTGAGAGTACTTAACTGAAACAAAGAGGTGGACAAAGGTGGAAGGGGGAGATAACGCAGGTAAAAGACAGAGCTTGAGGCAGCTGCGGGCTCTTCTTTTTCCTGCGTTCGGGGAGAGAGAGAGAATGGCTGTTGCTGGCTGGAAAAGTTTCACTGTGGCCAAAAGGATCCAGTCCTGGAAAATCTACTATCATCAGTTCTGCCTCGCCTTCGGCTTCTTCTTTGCTAGATGAGGATTGGAGAGTTTTTAGCAATTGAGAGGAAGGGTACAAACAAGAGATAAGAAAATTAACAGCAGTAGTAAGGGAAGAAGAAAAAGGGAGATGTGGACAAGGACCACCAAAGCAAGGACCACCCCGACTAGGGAAAGACCAGTGTGCATTCTGTAAGAAATTTGGAAGCTGGAAGAACCAGTGCCCAGAACAAAGAAAAGGCGATGGTTAAAGGAGACTGAAAAGGGGAGGGGGTGGTTGCTCTCATCAAAGAAGACTGAGGAGGACCAGAGGATTTTACCCTAGGGGAGCCTCTGGTTGTAATCAAGATAGGGAACAAAGGAAAGGAAATGAAATTTTGGGGGGACACAGGGACAACGTACTCAGTGTTAAATAAAGCTTTAATACCTATAACAGATGATTATGGTATGGTGAAGGAGGCAATTGGCCAACCTGAAAGTGTATTTATGTAGACCACTGAAATATAAACTTGGGAAACAATGGGGAATTCGTAAGTTTTTATACATGCCCAATGCTCCATCAGCACTTTTGAGTAGAGATTTATTGGAGCAACTAGAAGCAAAGATAATATTCAAAAATGGAGAGATTATTTTGGAGGTTAAGGATTGACAATATGTGGAATGGTTAAGCTTAGTGTCAATAGCCAATGGGACCAAAACTAAAAGTGAAGAAGAGACTAGCAGAAAAGGAATGGATCAGGTATTTCCTGGGGTATGGGCTTCTAACATACCATTGAGGGCAAAGAATGCACCTCTAGTGCAAATTGAACTTAAAGAAGGAAAACAACCAGTTGGAGTTAAACAGTATCCCTTTAAAAAAGGAAGACAGGGAAGGGATTAGCCCAGTAATTGAAAACTTTTTGCAGATAGGGCTATTAAAAGAGTGTCAGTCTGATTTTAATACTCCTATTTGGCCTGTTAAAAAGCCTGATGGGTCAGACTGAGTAGTATACAGGATTTGCAGGCTGTTAATAGGCTAATTGAAAATTTGTACCCACTGATTGCCAACCCCTACACATTGTTAACCCATTTAACACCTGAACTAATTTGGTTTACCATTTTAGATTTGAAAGATGCTTTCTTTTGCCTTCCTCTCCATGAAGCCAGCCAGACAATTTCTGCATTTGAATGGGAAAGACCCAAGAATGGGCGCAAAACCCAGCTCACATGGACAGTTTTAACCCAAGGATTCAAACACTCTTCCATGATATTTGAAGAACAGCTTGAAAAATACTTGGAATCCTGGGAAGGCCCATCAGGAGAAGGACAGCTGTTGCAGTATGTAGATGACCTCCGGATAGCTACTTGAACTGAAGAGACATGCGTGATCGGACAGTAAGCCTCCTAAACTTTTTGGGTCTACAAGGGTATCGAGTATCCCAGAAGAAAGCTCAGATAGTGAGGCAAAGAGTTTTCTACCTGGGCTACGAAGTCAGTGCTGGACAAAGGATCTTAGGGCAGGATGGCAAGGAAGCAACATGCCAGACCCCAAAACCCCAGACAGTAAAGGAACTGAGAACCTTTTTGGGCCTGACAGGCTGGTGTAGACTGTGGATTTACAATTGTGGATTTACAATCCCCTATATGCCTTGGTTATAGAAGGAACCAGAGACCTCCAATGGACAAAAGAAGCAACACGAGCCTTCAACCACCTAAAGAAGGCCCGCATGTCAGCTCCAGCCCTGGGACTTCCAGATGTGAGTAAACCATTCTTTTTATTTTCTCACAAAAAGCAGGAGATTGCTTTGGGAATACTGGCACAAGACCTGGGCCTGTATCACAGGGCAGTCACCTACTTTTCCAAGCAGCTGGATGCAGCAGCCAAGGGATGGCCAGGGTGCCTCAGAGCCACTGCTGCAGTGGTGATGAACATTCAGGAAGCACACAAGTTCACCCTAGGCCAGAAGATGACTGTGTCCCACAGTCATGCTAGAAGATGCTAGCAGATCTAAAAGATACTAGTGTCCCACACAGTGTCTGCAGTCCTGCAGGTAAAAGGCAGACATTGTCTTTCCACACAGAGGTTCCAGAAACACCAAGCCATAATGGTAGAGCAAGATCATGTAGAAATTGTGGTAACTAATCTTGTGAACCCAGCTTCCTTTGTCAGTGGGGATACGGGAGAACCAGTGATCCATGATTGCCTGGAGACCATCAAAGCCACCTACTCCAGTCGCCCAGATCTGGAGGACACCCCTCTCGAGGACCCTGAGACTTGATTTACTGATGGAAGCAGCTGTGTGATCAGTGGAAAAAGGCATGCTGGGTATGCAGTTACCACGAGCAGAGAAGTAATAGAGTCTGGACCATTACCAACCAACACCTCTGCACAGAAGGCTGAAATAATTGCCCTAATCTGGGCTTTAGGACAGGCAAAAGGAAAGAAAATTATTATTTATACAGACTCAAAGTATGCATTTGGGATGGCTCATGCTCATGGAGCCATCTGGAAAGAAAGAGGACTGTTGAACTCACCAGGGAAAAGTATTAAACATTCCCAGGAGATAATAAAACTATTGGGGGCAGTCCTGCTACCTGAAAAAGTAGCCATCATGCACATCAAGGAAATGAGCAGGTGGACAGAAAGGCAAAAGAAGCAGCTAAAGGTGAGGTGATTATTGAGACAGTTGAGGCAGCCTTAATTCCAGATGGACAGATTTCTACTGAAGGTAAGTCAAGGTATAGCAAAAAAGAACAAGATGCTAACTGAGAAAGAAAATGGAAGTTATAACCAAGAAGGGCGGGCAATCACAGATGAAGGGAAAGGAAGACTTGTGATTCCCTCTTACATGCCATGGTCGTTGGTGAAAGAGGAACATGAGAAAACACACTGGGGAATAGACACTCTATATAACTATTTGAAGGACAGAATCATAGCCAGAATTTTGCAAACAACAGTAATTCCAGTGACTCGCCAATGTAGCCTTTGCCTCCAAACTAATCCCAAAACTATTCCTAAACCAAAGCTTGGACAAACTGGGAAAGGTTATGGGCCTGAGCAGCAATGACAAATTGATTTTTCAGAACTACCCAGGATGGGGAGGGTATCGATATTGGTATTTACAGAAACCTCTTCAGGGTGGCCAAAAGCTTTCCCTACCAGAACTGCCAAAGCACAAGAAGTAACCAAAGCATTGTTACAGGAAATAATACCGTGTTTTGGAGTCCCAGGCACAATGTCTTCAGACAGGGGCCCACATTTTATTTCAAAACTTGAGCAGCAAATTAGCCGGCACCTAGGCATAGACTGGGAACTTCATATCCCATATCATCCTCAGTCAAGTGGCCAGGTGGAAAAAATGAACCATCTGATTAAGCAGCAAATTGTAAGACAGGACAAGAAGCAAAGTTACCTTGGCCTAAAGCTCTTCCAGTAGCATTATTACGAATTCAGACGAAGCCAAGGACAAAAGAAAAATGAAGTTCTTTTGAAATATTGTATAGAAGATCATATGGGGTCCAAGAAGGAACAACACCTACCCAAGTAGGGGAAGAAACCCTACACGGGTGGTCCTAAACAGAGAAATTGAGAAACATGTGGCTGGGGCTCAAAGGAGAGAACTAGATGGGCCAGTACAGAACATACAGCCAGGGGATTATGTATATGTTATGTCTTTTGCAGAAAAGACTCTGGAACCCCAGTGGGAAGGACCATTCCAGGTGCTCCTCACCACCTTTACTGCAATCAAGATCAGAGAGCAAAATGCCTGCATTCATCACACTCGAGCGAAGAAGGCTCCTGAAGTGATCTGGAGAGCCACACCAGGTGACAATGAACTAAAACTGAAGCTTATTCGGGAAAGTGAATGGTGTGTGTAAAATGTTAGAATAGGTCAATAACTTTTGAAGAATAGAAAGATTTGTAGTTGTTATGGAAAATCAAACAGGTATAGTTTGGAGAATTGTGGCCTTTGCAACCATCGTTATAGGCACCGCTGGGGTTAAGGCAACACCACGCACATATAATGTGACAGGTATATAGAGGTGTCAAGGAAAAGCCTATGATTTTCACTCCAGTAGGTTTTTGGGGCAGATGTTGAAGGTTACAAAGGCAATTTCTAGGAAAGGAAAAAACATTTGGGGATATGAATACATGTGCTCAGGACACATTCCATTAGTCTTAGCAAGAACCCATGAAACACATCCAAATTGGTCCTGAATGTTGTGACAAATGTTCAGGCAATGGCAGCCTGGGCATCCCTGGGAGGGAGGGAGGGAGGGAGGGAGGGAGGGAGGGAGGGAGGGAGGGACTACTACCCAAGAAGCTACTGGGCAAGATAATACTGGGCAAGAAACTAATCTCCAAGAAACTACTCCCCAGGACACTACTGACCAAGAAACTACTCCCCTAGGAAGTACTGGGCAACAAAGTGTTTGAAGTGCAATCACTATGCTGTATGGCAAGACTGCAGGAAAAGAAAGAAGCAAAGAAGGAAGCATAGAAATGTTTGTCCAGACTGTGAAATTATCGCCCTTGTTTTTGCTATGTTCCTGCCCCAGCACAAAGAACCAGAATTTTGCACCAGAAAATGCAACAGCAGTTACTGAGTTCATCCTAGAGGGTTTCCCAGAGCATGATCCAAGACTGCGGATGTTTTTATCTCAGGTCCTTCTGCTCATGTACCTGACAACAGTGATGGGGAATGAAACCATCCTTTTCCTCCTGTGTGTGGATCACCACCTGCAAACCCCCATGGACGTTTTCATCTGCAGCCTGGCCTTCCCAGAAATCTGGTTTACATCCTCCACAAGCATCAAATGGTTTGTGATGCTGAGTTCTGGTCAGAACACTCTCTCACGAGGCAGCTGATTTGCCCAAAACTATTTTTATTGTGCCCTGGGCTGCACAGAGTTTGTCCTGCTGGTTGTCATGTCCTTTGACCGCTGTGTTGCCATCTGCCACCCTTTGCTCTATGCTGACATCACAAAGCCTCAGCTCTGTGTCCACCTGGGTGTTGGTGCTTTGGGTCCTCGGCTTTGTCCTGCTGAGCTACCGCTGCTCTTCCTCTCTGAGCTGTCTTTCTGTGGCTCCAAGATCCCCCATTTCCTCTGTGACAACTCCCCCTTGTTCAAACTGTCCTGCTCTGACACCAGCCTGCTTTGGGAAACAGACTCTGTCTTCTTACCGTGTGTCGTGCTGGGCTCCTTATGTTTGACTCTGGCATTTGACATCTGCGTCCTTTTCTGTGTTCTGCATCTTCCAGAAGCCTCTGGGAGGAAGAAAGCTTTGACCACGTGTTCTTCCCATCCCATCACCTTATCCATTGCCCGTGGGAGCTGCATTGCTCTCTGCACGTGTCCTGCAGAAGATGTTTCCTTGAGGACCTACAGAACTGGAGCTCTGCTGAACACAGTCCTGTTCCCATTTCTAAATCCATTCATCTGCAGCCTTGGGAACAAATCTGTGATCCTGGCCCTGAACAAATCCATTGCCAGGCCAAGAACAAAGCCTTTCCTCTAAGCATGGTGCATTTCTGGAAAGCCATCCCAAGGATCTGGTATCATCTGTTACACAAAACCAGTGCCTGTGTGTGCAGCCTCCAAACACGGCTGCCTCAGGAGATTGATGCTCCTGCTGGGTTGTGTCAGGTTAAGAGAGAAGAGACTCATCTGCACTCCCAGACAGGGCACCAACAATGGCAGCAGGACAAACTCAGTTCATTCTCTGCCCGGGCTGCTCCCGGGCCCATCTCAGGAGAGCCACCAGCTCATTAAGAGCCCATCTCTGGAACAGAGAAGAGCTCAGAGGAACAGTGGCAAGTGACAATCCAAATTACAGCTCCTGAGCGATGGACACCTTGTCCCAGCTCCTTTCCTGGGACAGCCATCAGCCCTGCTTTGAAACCCCAAAGTTTGAAACCCCAAAGTCACCCTCCCAGTAAAGAAAGACTTTCTCCTGTGCAGTCTAAACCCTCCCTGGTACAGCTTTGAACCATTCTCACACGTTCCATCCCAGGATATCAGGGAGAAGAGAAAGGGAAATGCAGGGCAGAGCCAGGGGGGCAGCGAGATGGGAGTGTGCAGCCTGCAGGGACACAGCAGCAGCTGTGGGAGAGCGCAGGACAAGCTGTGCTGGACGTGGCCAAGGGCCCGGCAGGGCTGGCAGTGCCCAGGAGAAGCCAAGTCTTGGTGCCCTGGGGCACAGCAGGGTCTGTGCCACCAAGGGCTGGGAGGGGACACCTTGTCCTGAGGCCCTGGGGCCTCCTGGCACAGCCCCAGCAAGGCTGGGCACTGTCACCCCCTTGTCCTGCCCTCAGCATCCCCCCACATCCCAGTGGCCCCAGGGATCTGCTGGGACCAGTCCCTGGGGAGCCTTGGTCAGGAATGGCCCTGGGGGGCTCCTCAGTGCTCCCAGGGACTGCAGGTTTTTCAGAGCACTTTGGGTTTTGCTTTTGCCTGGGAGTCTCTGAGGGGTTTGTGCAATCACGGCCTCCAATTGTCTGCTGTAATTAGTCCCTTGAGATGTTTTGTCACTAACAACACTCAGTGGGGCTCATTAATGCCTCAAGTTACTCAAGAGTCATTAAAGTACTACTTTTTGACACTGAATCACTCTGAGAGGTTTGTGCAGTCATGGCCTCCAATTATCTGCTGTAATTAGTCCCTAGAGAGGCTTTGTACTGACACTCAGTGGGGCTCATTAATGCTCTGAGATACTCAATGTCTTTTAAGGTACTTTGGGTTTTCCTTCCCACACTCCGTCTCTGAGAGGTTTCTGGGCACTCTTGGCCTCCAGTTCTCTCCTCCAAGGAGTCCATGAGGAGCCTGTGTTGGGGATGGACCTCAGTGGGCCCCAGGAATGCTTTGAGACACGTTGGGTTTTTCCTCTGACTTGGACTCCTGGAAAGGTTTGTGCCATCTCCTCTCAGGCCCTGAGGGCTCAGCACCAAATGCACCACGGGGCTCTTTGGGATCAAGCAAGTCCTGACAAACCACGGCTCTGCCTTGATTTCCCTCTGCTCTGGTGCAGTTCATTAGGAAGGTTTTGTACTGCAGTTATGGAGAAAGATTTCAAAGAGCTTCTAAGAAATTCACATTCCTGTTATAAAGGGTGTGTTTTATCACTGTTCTCTTTGGAGCAGAGGTGATTGCAGCATTCTGTGATTGATATTGATCCAGGGCCTCTCCTCCAAAGGCCTGGCCTGGCCAGAGAAGCTGTGCCTTGAGGTCTGACCCAGTGTGGACAACCTTGTTCCACATTCCCCAAGCCCATCCTGCCTGTCCTCACTCACCTGGGACCTGCTTTGCTCAGAGAGCTGCCTGCACTCAGGCAAAAAGGGCTTTTCTATTTTTGAAGCAACGTAAAACTCGTAATTTTCCCCACTGAAAACAGACACACTCCTCAAGTGTGTGCCAGCCCAAGGGGCCACCAAAACCACTCCAGCCCTGCCCTGGGCCGGCTGTGAGGGTGGATCAGCATCCCAGCCTGCCCTGGGACACTGCAAGGGGCTGTGGCCACGGACACACTGGGACAAACTGGGGACAATGGCAACACTGTGGGGAAGACTGGGGAATACTGGGGCGTGCTATGGAAGATACTGGGGGGAACTGGAAGGGAATGGGAATGAACTCAGGTGTATTGGGAGGGACTGGGCTGTACTGGTGATGAAATGGGCTGTAAAGGAGGGGACTGAAGGGGCACTGGGGTACAACTGGGCTGTACTGGGGATGAACTGGGCTGTACTGGGGATGAACTGGGCTGTACTGGGAAGGACTAGAGGGGTTGAATCGGCTGTTCCCGCCTCCGCAAACTCCCATTTGCCGAGGCTCCCGCCCGTCACCGCCAGCACCCAATCAGGGCCAGGAAACCGGGGCCTCGGGGCGGTGCCTGGTGTCGGTGCCACGTTTCGGTTTTGCCTTCAACTCCCGTCATGCACCGCGGCCCAACTGAGCCCCATTGCAGCCCGGACTACAATGCCCGTCATGCCCCGCGCTCCACAGAACCCCGCCCCCGTATCCCCCCTCCCCCCCATGTGTACCCTACGTTTCCCCCAGACCCTCCAGGATCCCGAAGTGCCCCCTCAGTATTTATTTGGAACCCCCCAAAATCGTCCCCGACTCCCCTGAATGCTCCCAACCCCAGAGATGCCCGTTAGAGCCACTTCTGGGAATTCATCTCCGATCGTCCCCCGTGCTCTCAGAGCTCTGCCCAACACAGTCTCGCGCCGAAAATTCCTGCTGTGCCCCGTGTCCTAAAGCGCCCGGTTCGAGCTCCCCAAGTTCCCCCCAATTCCTCCCGAACCGCACACGTTTCCCCCGAGGGCCTCAAGTCGCGACTCGGACGCAGAAGTGTCCGCCAAGCGCCTTCCCGGCCCCGCCACAGCTCGGCTTTATGCACTTCCGGGACTACAGCTCCCAGCATGCTCCGCGGCGCGCACAGAGCCCTATTCCAGCCGTGACTCCATCTCCCGTCATGCCCCGCGCCCCACCGACAGCCATTGGAGCCGCGCCTCGAACTCCCGTGATGCTCCGCGGCCCCGTTACACCGTGTTCTACCCGCGCCTACAACTCCCATCATCCCCCGCGCCCCAGAGAGTCCCGTCAGGGCCCCCAAGTGCCCGCCCGGACCCCGAATTATCCGACAGAATCCTTTAGTGCCCCGCCAAGGGCCCACGCGGCTCCCCCAAGTGTCCTCCAGACCCTTAAGTTCTCTAGAAATTCCTTCCCCAGCTCCAAAACATCCCCAAATGTGCCCCAGAAACGTCTCCGTGGACCCCAAAGTAGCCCCTTTTACCCTGTCTGAGAAAATGATGAACACGATTACAAAAGGACTAAAAACAGGACTAATTAGCATAAGAAGGGACAAATCAATAGCCAATAGAGGTCAATGAATTAATGAAGGGAATTGTGTTACTTAGAACAAATGACCAATATTTTTTTAGTTGCTAAAAATGTATACCTTTTTCAATATAAATCTAAAATTAGGTATGTAAAGAACAGTAATAACATTATAAATCTGGAAAATATAATTATATTTTAAAAATAATTACATTTTATTTTTTTAAAGACATAATTTTTTTATGTTTTTGGATGTCAGTCCTTGGTGGGTGAGGTTAGATATGGTGAGGTTGGGGTGAGGAGCAGGTTGTCCAAACAAGGTCAGCCTGCAAGGGGCTCATTCTTCACCGTGCCCAGACCTCCTAAGGAGACATTCAAATTAAGATCACTTGGGGAATGCTTCTGTCACTTCTTCAATGAACTGAAATATAAAAAATGTGCCCTTAATTTAATACAAAAAGAAAAAAAAAAAACCAAAATCATGAGATGCACTTTCAAATCTCCCTCAACAGAACTCCAAACTGACTCCAAGCAGCTGCACAAGCCCTGGAGACTTGAAGACAACTGAAGAGAGAGAAAGAGCTCATGAAGGTATTCTGTATTTTCATGAGCCCCACACTGGATTTGGGGCTGAGTCCAGGACGCTTAGGCATGGAGAGAGGGTTGAAGAAGCTGCTCAAGGAGGCAGAAGCCAAACTCCAAGTCCCTTGGAGCATCCCTGGGCCCCACTGAGGGCAGGGAGTGCCAAAGGCTCCCCAGGGACTGCTGAGAGCAGATCCTTGAGGCCAGGATTGCAGGGAGCCGCAGGCTGTGAGCAGGGAACTGCAATGCTGAGCAAGGCCTGGGCTGGTTGGAGGCAGCAGAAAGGCCAAGCCCTGAGCCCAGGCCTGGCACAGCAGGGCCTGTCCCTCCCGGGTGGCTCGGGGCTGCTTGTGGGGCAGTGGGATGGGAGGGGCAGCAAGGACAAATGGCACAAAGCTGTGTGACACTCCCGATCCTCATGGCACTGCGGGCCAGTGTGACACAGCAGGGCCTCATGGAAACAAGAGGCCGTAATGAGCCTGCGGGGCTGTAACACCCCAGAACACTGAAATAATGGGGGTACCCAAAGGTTCTCTTACTCGAGTTTGGTGCACAAGGAGAAATGCCAACCAGATAGTCTCAGGATGAACAGATGCACAGAATATTCTTATTTGCAAGGAACAGTCAAGGATCATAAGTCCAATTCTGAAGTTAATGGCCCATGGAGGGATGGAACCCTAAACCTCGGTGATATTAGCACCATACTTTAACCAACTGAGCTAAGAGGTCAAAGCAACACACAGCTCTACTGGCAAAATATAGAAAATCAAGGAACTTGGAAAACCATTTAATAGTTTTTTTGTGGAGCAGGCCCAGCTGAGACACCCTGAGAGGAGCCCAGCGCTCCTTGCCCCTCTCCGCAGACACGTGAGCGTTGTCTGCTGTCGGGATGACCCCGGTTGTGTCAGGGGGTGCTGCTACGTGGACACGAGACAGCTGGTCCTGTCCTGCCGGGTCCCAGCAGTGCCTCGCAGCAGTCCTGCATCCCAGTCAGGATGCCGGCCAAGAGAGGTCCTGGAAGCTGAGGGAGCTGATTTGAAGCTTGCGCGGGTGCCTACAGGTCAAGGCCAAGGGCGTTCCCTCAGGATCGAGCAGTCCTGAGAGGTCTCTAGAATTCAAAGAAATCAGCAGACAAATGCATTGTCCACCAAAAGCTCTTTGATTGGCAGGAGGTTAGGCCTCTGCACCCCACCACAAGGCTTCTTTGCCACGTCCAAATTGCAGTGGGTTTCTGTAGGAATTCTATCAAAAATACCTTCCGTCTTTAGACTGCTGAGGTGATTCCATAGGCAGGGGCTTAGAAAGAAACACATTGCGCCAGAATCCTAGACTTGAAGCTAATGTCCACCTGCTGGCCAGGAGGAGTCTCAGCGCACCAAAGCAGCTCATCTTCCTCACCCCTTCCCTGCACAGGGCTGATTCTGTAGCCACCCTTAGGTCTTCCCCAAGGCTATGTCTAAAGCTTTTTGTCAAGTCACTCTCTTGCCAAGTTAGGCTTCCAGGTTTTTCTTATGTTAACTGGTGCTAAGTACTTCTGGATATCTGTGCTAAGTACTCTTTCCTTCTGTCAATTGCCTGTGCTTCCTTACATCAAACAAAGGCCTTGTTTGGTTCCTAAATGTGCCTGATGCTGGCCCAAGTCTTTTGGCACTGCTTGCTTTCCTGTGGCATGTTCTACCTCCCCCGAGAGTAAAGAGGGAGCTGGAGAAGGAGCTTGCCAGGCTGCTCTCCATCCTTTACCAGCAGCCCTGCTTAAGCGGACAAGTCTGAGCTGAGCGCAAATGGAACAGCTGAGCACGGGAAGGGTGGGTGGGAAGGATGATCCAGGAACCGTAGGCCTGGCAGCCTGAGCTTGCTGCCGGGGAAGGCCTTGGAGCACATCCTCCTGAGTGCCATCCCACGGCACGTGCAGGGAACCAAAAGGTGGGAAAGCTCTGCGGAGGGATGGGGACAGCTGCGGGTCTTGGCAGGGCGTTGAGCTGGGGTTGGTGTTGCTGGGCGTGTTGGGGAAGGAGTCGTCTGGAAGAGGAGAGGTCAAGGCTGGAACTGGAGTCACTTTGAAGGCACCACCTGTGGTATGGCACAGTTTTGGTTATGGAGGACAGAAGGAATAACTGGGACTTATCAAAGGTAGAAGACTGTAGAAGTGAAGAAGGACTCGAGAAAAATGCAGAACACTTCCACAAGCCAAACACAGGTCCCAAATGGGAAAACAAACAAACAAAACCTTGTGACCTCCAGAAGGAGCCCATGCACCCTTGGGCTAGAGCGCTGCAGAAGCCAAGACATAGAGCTTCACTGAGCCAGATGCTCACCTGGAGCACCAGCCCTTTGGTGCCTCAACATGGCAGACCAAAGCCCATTTCCCAGCTGTCACTGGCTGGGGCAAATTCTAGGTCCTGTCAGGATTGCAGCACTCAGCATCCTTAGCCAGCAGCAGCAAGTGCTGGCTGGGCAGAAACTTGCACCTCTGCCTTGCACTAAAGACAGCACCCTCCAGAACTGGCATTTACTATCTCAGGAAAATCTGACTCTGCTGTCACCACAGCTGTCGGGTTGTGGTAACTTTGCTCATTTTGCTCCTCTTTGGCCTCTTCTCCAGAAGAAGAGAGAGCCATCAGCACTGCAGGTGGCTGAGGAGCTACCACTAACTGTAGCAATGTATCTGCAGCAATGTATCTGCATAACTTGGAATACAAAGTGCTCAAGCCCAACTACCACCTAGAGATATTAGTTACAAGTAGCAGCTCTTTGGGAATATATCAAGGCCACAGAGACACAAACTGGTCTAAAAAGAAGAGGAGCCTGGGAAATTGAATACCAGGACAAGAAGAATGAGCTAGAGGCCATGAAGGCTCGGAATTATAGCCAATCAAATTGCCTAAAGGACGTGTGCTGAGCCAACAAAGCAGACGAACCAAGCAAGAAAGGCATGAAGGTGTGAACAGTGGTCTTACAATCTATAAACATAGTGTAATGTAAATATGAAATGGCTTCTGCAGAAATCCTATTGGTTCTGTCGTTCAGAGGTACTGAGCTCCCACAAGTATCATTCAGATGTATTTGCTGGCAGGCAGAAATGAAAATTCGGGACTCAAGCTGTAGCCCTAAAGAGCAGGGAGATGCTCGAGGAGGCACCACCTTTGTTTTAGCAATTCAGCAAGCGAGCGAGTCCTTCTGTGAAAGGAACCACTACCCCCCTTGCCTTCCTTCTGGCACCTGAGAAGGACAAAGACTGTCCCAAATGCAATTTGCAGGCTGCCACAAGTCTCTGCTTCTTGTGTCTTTTCAACACAGCTCTACCCAAAGCTGCAGCCACAGCTGACACCGGAGAGGAAAGCCCCTGAGAGCAGCAGAGTCTGTGTGGGCTGTTGGCATTTACCTCTCCTCCTGTGGCAGTGCTGAGTGCTTTACAAAGCTCTCCAAAAGTCCGAGAAACAAAAGAGCCACAAAGAAAGGAGAAAGCGTTTAGATCTTGGAGTGCAAGCCAGCCCAGACTGGAGATCTCTGCTGGAAATGCCTAAAACCTGCAGGATGCAGAAGGGCTCTGTCAGAAGGCAGATGATGCATTTTGCTCTCAAGTGCATGGCCACTGGGCCTGAAGCATTGAGGATTACTGCCTCAGCTCAGAAGGAGAGTTTCTTCTTTCTTCTCGGGTTTCAGTCTCTAAATTATGCAGTTCTAATCCTGACCATGGACTATTTCCTTCAGCAAACTCTTGGAAAGAAAGCTATGATAGGGGGTAGGTTTCTCTTTCAGGCAAGCAAGATTCTTCTTCCTCTATTTGTGTTGCCAGCTGATTATAGCTATACAAAAATGCAGAGGAAATAAACACAGAGCTGTCCCACGCTTGAGAGACCAGGAGATCTATCAGGTCCTGTTGCCTACTGCAGGCAAGACCTTGGCAGTGTGACCATTTGACAATTTGACAATGCCTTGTGGCCACGCTTACAAATTCTGACTGGTACTGAGAGATAGGACAATCTATCCTCAGTGTCTGAACATTTCTGCAGCTTGCCTGACTTCAGACTTGATAGATATTCTCCCAGGAAAACACCTGGCCCATGGTTTTGTGGTCGGACTCACCCGCTGCCGATATTTTTGACTTTGATGGATTTTCTCATGGGATTTTCTGTGCTCACAATTGTCCCTGAGGAAAACAAAATTCAAGATGCTCGCTTTGAAGCAGAGATCCCAGCTTCCAGGAGGCACAAAAGGCAGCCCCATTGCTGGGGCTCTGAACACTTTGTGGTCAGCTGGGTAACAACAACAAAACAACCAGACAGACACCTCTGAAGCAGAAATGGCCAGAAGAGACTGATTTTCTCCAGAAGTTCCTCTGGGGAATCCTAAATGTCCCTGTGATATCAAACTGAGGAGGAACATTTGGTCCAGCTACGCTGCCACGTGCACACAATACGCTATCCTCCAGACAACAAATACACAAGACGTACTCAGTAGCTCCAGGGAGTCCTCCTCGATCTGCTGTTGCTGAGCAGCAGCTGTGTCAGCGCAGGAGATGAACCGACTGCCCGGGATCACCATCTCAGCTTGGGGAGCAAAGGCTCCTTGACACAATGCTCCTGCTGCAGCTGGTTTGGTGCAAGAGCCTGTGTAGATCTGGGAGAAGAAATGAGTTTGGTTCAGAAAGGTGGCTGGCAGAGATGACCCTGAGATGCCGTTCCAAATGCCAGCCCTTACGAAGATGCTGTCAGCCTGCCACATGCATGGCTCTTCAAATGGATTTTTTGCACGTCCACTTCCCTTTGACTGGATGGGCCAAAGCCAAAGACTGGTTTTACTGCAGTTCATGGCCAGATTCATCTTCCATTTTCAGGGATTTTCTGAAGGAGGACTGCCACAAGGACCATTCCACTTCCTCCCAAGGACCATATTCCACTCCCTCTTTTCCCCCTCCAAGGGCTACAGACACACTTGCAGCTCCCTGTTCAAATGTTCTACCTCCTCCCACGGAGTGCTCTTGTCCTCCACCACGTTCAGGTCATGCTCAACTGGCAGCACTTCTGGTGGAGCCAGTTACTGTGGCTCACACTGATCCAGGGGCTCCTCCTCCTCAGTCATTTGCAGGAGGCCTTTGCAGGCTGCCTGGCCTGATGTCAACACTTCCACCTCGAGTCAAACAGAACAAAGCAGTCAGAGACTACAGCTCGTCCCTGTCAGCCAAGAGTCATCAGCTGTGAGCAAAGGGAAAGAAGAGATTTACAAGGGCTACAGACAGCTTGTTTCCATCCTCCGTCTTGGGCACCATGTTCCATTGTTAAAACACCAAAGGATCAGGAAGGGCAGAGCCATGGGGGAGGGAAATGCACAGGGACTCCCCCTGGGAGGGACCTCAGGAGGTTTCCAGGCCAGGCCAAAGCACAGTCAGTGGAGAAAGGGACACAGGGAGGGGCTGTCTGTGTGCTCTGCCATGGCAGGATGAGATGCAGAGCTGCACAGACACCCAGAACATGTAGATCCCTGCAGGAGCTGATCTCACTCAGTGGCTCCCAGGCCTCTGCTGCTCTCTGGTTGCTCTGGTTTGATGTTCCCTGGTGGTCACACCCAGCTCCACACACACCAGTCTCAACAGTGCCTGGGCCCCAAAGGACACAGGACCTGATGGTTTGTGGTCCCCACACCAGTATCTGGCACTTGGACATCCCTCAGTACCACGAGCAGAGAGAGCTCCCTTGTCCCAGAGAGTTCTTGGCAGCAGGGGGTTTAGGAAAATGGCACAGGCTGTGGGGATCAGCTCTAGGGCATGGCCAGGGATGGGCACTGACCATCACCTCTGAGCAAACCACCTTGATCCCCCATCCTTTCCCTTCCTGGGGCCCTTTCTTAGATACCCCATGGGAAATCTCGCACATTGCCCAAATGCCCTTTGTGGATTTCCATCGTAAATCTCAGACCCCAATGCAGAACCTCCCATGCTCAGATGACATCATGCTGGAAAGCTCTGCCATTTACCCCCTTGGTGAGGCTTTCATGAGGAGGTGTCAGAACTTCCCTAAAATTAAATTTTTATCTTCTGTTTTTTTTTTAAATTGGAATGGCCCTAAAATATCATGTACTGCAGCCCCCTTGCTGTGAGAAGGCACAACTACCACTGCAACAGATGGTCAAAGCTCCAGATCTTGAACACTTTTTGGGATGGGGCACTCACTTTTGTGGACAACCTGTTCCTGTCCTGTCAGCATAAACACGAAATATTTCATTCTTATATCAAGTCTGAATTTATGTTTGACAATTTTAAAGGCTTTTCCCTTTCCACTGCCAATACAGGCTTGTAAAAATATGCCGATTTTTCTGGGATTATGACCACGATGTTTTAATCTGAAAAGACCTTGAAAAGACACAAAAATCTCCCAAGATATGATCTGGAGGCCACAAGCACAAAGCCCGTGAGACTAAGGGCCCTGGGCTCAGTGGTGTGAGTAGCCTGAGAGGGCCTGAAGGGGTGTTTCAGAGATGGTGGAGCTCTTCTTCATTGTGTGAAACTGCCTGAGGATGAAATAATGCCAAACAGATCTCCTGGGGAGTTCCAAACTGGACACAAGGAGAGAGGAATTTCTGTCCCAGGGCAGGGCTGTGGTGCAAAACATCCCCCAGAAAGAGTCTGGAGCAGCCCAAGGCTCTGTGTGGCCAGGCAGAGGCAGGCAGGACGCAGAGCTGTCAGCAAAGGAAGGGCCCAGCCAGGTGGGGCAGCCGGGGGATGACGACAGCCTGCAGGGACAGAGGCGCAGGGCACGGACACCGTAGCACAGCCTGGGCTGCACAGGGCACAGGGATGGGCAGCAGCTGCAAGGCCCTGACAGAGCCAACTCCTGCAGCACTTTGGCCATGGCTGCTGGGCCTGGGCCTGAGCCATGAGGAGGAGACAAGTGACCCTTGCAGGCCTGGGGCCTCATTGCCTCCTTGTCCCTGCTCAGCAGCCTGGCAGGGGCCGCCCCATGCTGCTGCCCTTGGCATTGCACATCCCCACATCCCAGTGGGCCGGGAAGAGCCCTGAGCACTGAGGGAATGTGGTGGTTTAGCATGAATGTGAAAGATTTTTATATTTTTTTAAGAAGGAATAGTATGGATTGACAGCTTGGTTGACAAATAAGAGTGTTGTACATGTCTCTTGGGACCCAGTCTTGAATCAAAGGTACCAAGTGACTCAGTCGTCTTTCTATTTCTGGCTGGCGAGGAGTTAACACCACTTCATAAGTCAGAGGTTCGGGCTAGGCCTCCCCAGAGCCAGGCCCAGCAAGGCCTTGGGAGGGCCACTGCCTGTAGGAGAGCTGCCTGGGCCGGCACTGTCCCCTTTTTCTTCCAGCTCCTCTGATGGGGAGAGGAGGAGGATTGCAGATCGGCAGTGCTGGCCCTGTGCCAGGGGCCGCGGCGGCCGGTGGCCGTGCTCTGGGCTTGACTGCCGGAACCTCTTGTCTCACAAAATCACAGAATGTGTAGGCTGGAAGAGACCTTCAAGGTCATCGAGTCCAACCCAGCCCTAACACCTCAACTAGATCATGGCATCAAGTGCCACATCCAGTCTCTTTCTCAACACATCCAGGGATGGTGATGCCACCACCTCCCTGGGCAGGCTATTCCACTTTTTAATCACTCGTTCAGTGAAAAACTTCTTCCTAATTTGCAACCTGGATTTCCCTTGATGCAGCTTAAGACTGTGTCCTCTCGTTCTGTCAGTGGCTGCCTGGAGAAAGAGACCAACCCCCCCCTGACTACAAACACCTTTCAGGGAGTTGTAGAGAGTGATAAGGTCTCCTCCGCGTCTCCTTTTCTCCAGGCTAAACAAGCCCAGCTCGCTCAGTCGTTCCTCACAGAACTTGTGTTCCAAGCCCCTCACCAGCCTTGTTGCCTCCTCTCGACACGTTCAAGCATCTCAACATCCTTCCTAAACTGAGGGCCCAGAACTGGAAACAGCACTCGAGGTGCGGCCTCAGCAGTGCTGAGTACAGGAGAAGAATGACCTCCCTGCTCCTGCTGGCCACACCATTCCTGATCCAGGCCAGGTGCCATTGGCCTTCTTGGCCACCTGGGCACACTGCTGCCTCCTGTCCAGCTGACTGCTGACTAGAACCCCCAGGTCCCTTTCCGCCTGGGCACTGTCCAGCCATGCCGTGCCCAGCCTATAATGCTGCAGGGGTTATTGTGGCCAAAATGCAGGAATCGACACTTGGACTCATTAAACTTCATTTTAGACTCTGCCCACCCATCCAACTGTTCCAGGTCTCTCTACAGAGACATCCTATCTTCCAAGCCGTCGACACACACTCCCAGCTTAGTGTCGTCCACAAATTTACTAATGAAATATTCGATACCCTCATCAATGCCATCAATACAAACATTGAACAGAGCTGGCCCCAGCACAGACCCCTGAGGAACGCCCCTGGTGACTGGCTGCCAGCTGGATGCAGCACCCTTCCCCACCACTCTCTGGGCCCGGCCATGCAGCCAGTTGTTAACCCAGCAAAGAGTGCTCCTGTTCAAGCCGTGGGCTGCCAGCTTTTCCAGGAGCGTGCTGTGGGAGACAGTGCCTAAGGCCTTGCTGAAGTCCCAACAGACAACATCCACAGCCTTTCCCACATCCACCAGGCGGGTCGCCTGGTCATCAAAGGAGATCAGGTTGCTCAAACATGACTTACCTATCCTAAACCCGTGCTGGCTGATGGAGGAGAGAATTTTGAAAATTCTTCTCTGGAGCTCCAGGGAGCTAATCCAAGTTTGAGTTGCTTTAGATCAGACCAGGGGTGGAGGAGGGTCATCCATCAGTGTTCTTGAGCATGATTCTTCTCCATGTTCCCCCTGCTATCGCTTTCAGCCTTGAAGTTCTGGGAGTCAGCTGGAGAAGGAGAAAAAAAAAAAAAGGACTTTAGGCAAAGACATTAACCTTTTTCCTTCCTTCATAGAAGACAGAGTGATTTGAAATGTAAGGAGAGAGTATGAGACAAAAGTTAGCACAAGAACTGATAAAGACTATTGGAAGAAGTGGATATTTCTAACCAGACTTCTCTGGATGTGAATTACAGAAAAATAGATTATTATAATGCTGTTTGGGAGAACGCAAGTTCTAGTCAAACAGTTGTATGTACTGATATGAATGAGATTTAATTTAGGATTTTGAATAGAAAATACACCCGGCTCCTGGGAAAAAATGAGGAAGTCTCAGCCTTTGAGATGAAGATGCCTCTAGAAAGGAAGTAATTTTGAAGTTCTGGCTCCTAGGCATAAAAGGAGGTCTCTATTTCTTTTGAGATAGTGATGATTTTAGAGAAAGAAGAAGAGAATCCTTGCTTTATACTAGAAAAGCATTCTTAAAATGGTACCCCAAACATGCAGAGGCCCATAAGCAGCTTGGGAAACTGTTACATGGGTGGGACTGCACAGAATCTGCAAAAATTCCGTGTGGTTGCAGATTTGTGACCATGAGAACCACCAGACCTTTTCCTGTGGCACGTATCTCCATAAACTCTAGACAGGTTCCTCTCCCAAGGTGATGCAGGATTGTGTTGAAATAGTTGCAACTGGCTAAAAATCATAGTTTTCTCTCTGTTGAGTGGGAAAGTGAACGGTTTGTGGTAAGTGGAAAGATGTTTGAATGTCTCATTTTTCCTTTTTCTCTTTTCTTAGTGTCTGCTAATAAAATCTTATCTGGTTTTACTTCTAAGTTGAGCCTGTTTCAGCTTTTTCTCCCAAAATCTTATCTCCCAGCTAGTAAACAAAATTCAGCAAACATAAAACCACCACAGGAAGGGACAGCATCTGCCTTGCCAGGGGCTGGAGCTCAGGCCTTGGCCTTTTGCATTCCTGAAACACATGCAGGTTTGCTCAGCATCAGAGACACCTTTGCCTTGTTTGTCCCCACCTGTCATCAGTGCCTGCGGTGTTCTGCTCTAACTGGAACCTGGGGACACTTTCTCAGGCGTGTCCCTCAATGGGACCCATTTAAAACTTCAAGAAACTTTGGCGTTTTTAATCTGACTTTGAGTCCTTGAGAAGTTTTTTGAACACTCTCTCAGGGACTGAGTCTGATGTAAACAACAGCAAATCCCCAAGAGGCTCATTAACATCCTTGTGCTGTGTCTGTGCTGCTGAGCTGGGCCGGGCTCCTGACACAGAGGCACCTCCTGGCAACCAAGATGAGCTTCAAAAAGGCATTTCTCCATCAAAGTGACTCCTGTGCACAGCCCAGCAGGGCTGGGGCACTGCTTGCAGCCACCCTGGGCACAGCACACAGGCACAGAGAGCTTCAATCACTCAGGGCTGGGAAGATGCTGAGGACTGACTGGGCGAGAATCATTTCCAGCCCTTGACACTGGAAGCCTCTGGCTGCAGGACAATGCAGCTGCAGCTCCTGCAATGATCTCCTAAAGCAGGAACATCCCATAATGGATTCTGTAAGTACAACTCAGACTATCTCTGCTGTAAGCATGTGGACATGCTCAGGGCTTCTGCTCACTCCAGGAATATTTCCAGGACAATAATTTTTATAAAGACAAAATTTACTGAGTCATTGTTTTCAGTTTCTTACTCCTGGTGAACGGGGGGGATAAATAATAAACAACTTCATGTTTAAAAGTCCCTAAGGCATCTGAACTATACCTCCAGTGTTATTCATGGGTTCCCAAAAGTGTTTTCATCCACTCCTTTGCCCATGGACAGCACCAGAATCACCTTCACTGGAGCCATCAGGCTTAGTCTGACCTGTCCTTTCTCCAAGCTCCAAACAGAACCTGCCCCCAGCCAGTGCCCTGCAAACAGGCAGGTTTCTGTAGGGCCAAGGAGAGTGCACAGAGATTTGGGGTCTGTGAGTGCTGGCAGGGAGAGATCAGGAACAGGGAAATACCTCCAGGAGAAAAATCTCCAGGAAGCAGAGAGAAGATCAGGCAATGAGAGAAAACAAAACCCAGAAATGCTGTGGCAGGGAGAGATCTCCAGAGGATCCTTTCCAGTGCAGCCCCTCCCTTGGAACAAACCCCTCCCTCTTGTCCCCCAGCCAAGCCTCTGCCCTCAGGGCTGCGGGTCCAAGGCATGAAGCCCCTCCTGTGCAGGCAGAGCTGCAGCAGAGCCGTGGGGCAGCTCTGCAGCCCCGGGCCCAGTTCCCTCTGCAGAGCACAGGGCTGGGAGCAGCTGCCTGGCACTGGGGGGCTCTGGGAGGGGGCACAGCTGGCTCAGGGTGACCCTGTCCCCAGTGCCCAGCTGTGGGCAATGCTGTCAGTGCAGCCAGGGAAGGAGCTCCATCTCATTTAATCCAGTGCCATCATTAGGACACTTGAAAGTCTCCCTGAGATTTCCTTCCAAGCTTCCAGCTTCTCTCCACAATGCAAACCTGCCCTGTAGCATCTTTGTGTTATCTGAAAGCCCCACGGGGAGACACACAAGTTCTGTGATGGAGAAAATGCTGTTGGGTTGGTGGAATGAGTCCCGTGTGTTCTTGGGTACAAATGTGGGGCTGAGCCCTTGAGAAGAGGATGGACATTGGGTGGACTGTGGTGGATCCATCAGCTCTCAGCAGTGTCAGGATGGTTTTTAAAGGAAACATGGGAGGGTGATCATCCCGTGTAGGGGACAGGTGAAAGCCCAGAGAATCCTGGAACAGGACAGGGTGACAGACCTCCTCCCCTCATTCTCCATGCACCACCTTGCCTCAGAGAACTTGCTCTGTTCTCCCTGAGCGCAGCAGCAGAAATGCTGAGAGTTTCTGACATCAAAAATAGTCAAGTGGAGATGAAGAAAAGCTGTTGAAAAAACTCTAGAACATTTAAACAGACTTTACCATTCCTGGTCACTGGCAGTGGGAGTACAAGCTGACAGAGACTTCTGTATTAACAGGGTTTCAAAGTGGAACACGAGGACGGGTTCCCTGTTCCCCTCTCACGTCTGCACGGCAAGGCTGAATTGTAAAAACCCTGCATGTAATTGCCCTGAACCTGAAGACCCACTCAGCCAGCACCAACCAGGGCTCCCCAGTTGGAGTTTAAGGAAAATCTGCTAGAAAATCAAAAGGCTGTCAGTGTGATACAGAAGAATGGTCTGTGGGAAAAGGCTTTGATTTTACTGAAAGAACTTTCTCCTAACCTGTCACTGATCTTTTCTCCTTGAACAGGCCCCCATGGCCAGACACAGCAAATGTCCAACAGCAGCTCCATCAGCCACTTCCTCCTGCTGCCATTGGCAGACACGCGGCAGCTGCAGCTCCTGCACTTCTGCCTCTTCCTGGGCATCTCCCTGGCTGCCCTCCTGGGCAACGGCCTCGTCATCAGCGCCGTAGCCTGCGGCCACCACCTGCACAGCCCCATGTTCTTCTTCCTGCTCAACCTGGCCCTCACTGACCTGGGCTCCATCCTCACCACTGTCCCCAAAGCCATGCACAATTCCCTCTGGGACACCAGGACCATCTCCTATGAAGGATGTGCTGCACAGCTCTTTCTGTTTGTATTTTTCATTTCAGCAGAGTATTCCCTCCTGACCATCATGTGCTATGACCGCTACGTGTCCATCTGCAAACCCCTGCACTACGGGACCCTCCTGGGCAGCAGAGCTTGTGCCCACATGGCAGCAGCTGCCTGGGCCAGTGCCTTTCTCAATGCTCTGCTGTACACGGCCAATACATTTTCCCTGCCCCTGTGCCATGGCAATGCCCTGGGCCAGTTCTTCTGTGAAATCCCACACATCCTCAAGATCTCCTGCTCACACTCCAAACTCAGGGAACTTGGGCTTCTTTTGTTTTCCATCTGTTTATGTCTTGGTTGTTTTGTGTTCATGGTTTTCTCCTATGTGCAGATCTTCAGGGCTGTGCTGAGGATCTCCTCTGAGCAGGGACGGCACAAAGCCTTTTCCACCTGCCTCCCTCACCTGGCCGTGCTCTCCCTGTTCCTCAGCACTGGCACATTTGCCTACCTGAAGCCCCCGTCCATCTCCTCCC